>NC_142835.1:3389504-4067405 GCF_057945365.1 Rhopilema esculentum
TTGAGTGATATGTGTTTTTTACAAGAGATGCTATGAGGCGAAGGCAGCATAAGGTTTACATTTCCAAATTTGGCAGCAGACAGGCAATCTTGCGTTATTTCCTTTTGGCCAGTACAAAATGTTTTCAAAGCACAAAGAAAATACTCATATCAAAGTTTAGGTACATATTTATATCATCAAATGAAGTTAACGATCAAATAACAAAAAATATGTCATTGGCAACATTTTCTGGTATATCTAACAGTGCCAAACACTTAAGTAAAATATTGATATTATCAACAAGAATAAGCAGTTCCATTTTTGACTTTGCTGTTTTCTCATTGTCATTAACCACTTCTAAAAAGTTCTTCTCAAGCCCTGAACACTTACCATCCTTACCAGTGACATGATGACTTACACAAATTCATGACATATCGGTTCTCCAACCCAAGCTGTCAATGTTCAAGGGAACTACCAGCATATTCTTCTTACCTTAATACAACGTGGTAGTCGATTGAATGTTCCAGTTGTCAAAACATCAACTGCAGTTGGCAAAGAAAAGTTTGGGAGCCTGGCAAGTGCAAAAAGAGTCTAATTAAAAAAGACAAATTACTAAGATTTATTAACTAGGGTAACTTCTACTGGATCATTTCACAGAGCTGCATAGTTCACAGATTTCGCTCAGCAAAGTTGAACTCTTCTTTTTCATTTCAAATTTAACCTTTGATTGGCCTGATGATATCATTGATAAGAGACCTTAGCAGACCTGCGCAAGTTAACTGCTGCAAGGCCCACCTGCAAACAACCTTTGCCAAAAATTTGCATAGATAATGACTGTATCTTGAAACTGTAATGTTACTGAACTTAGCATTTGACTGAACAATTATTTGCAGGTTAACTTGGAAAAACATCAGACATTATGCTGAGACAAATATACTCTGGAATAAAAAGAATGGAATATGTTTCATGTCATTGTGCATTTAGCAAGGCTAGTTTCCTGGCACCTGCAATAAAATAAAGAAACTTTGTCATACCCCTCCTTAACTAGACCTCCGAAAAAAGATTTAGCTGTTTGTCATCCAAATAACAAAATTCAAAACAAGCATCTCAACCGATGCCTAGAGTCACTTTAGGGAACAGAAGGTCCTTTTTGCTATATTTTGACTACTCTCCATTTCTCTTCTCCAAATCACAATTCCAAACTGCCAAAAAATCCTGAACTTGCAACATGCAAATGGCTGCTAAAATCTGAAGCCTTAGATTTTACATTTTCATACCTGCTCTAGGATGAACATATTGACTACAACCCTCTGAAAAGCAACCATTATCAAAACTACCAAGTAATGTCACAATGTTGAGCTTTTAACTTAATGTCCTGAGTTACTGCCTAAATTAACAAAATGATTAAAGATGCCATACCTTGCATTTGCCAGGGTCTCTCTAGCCATCCTCGCAAGTGTGTCAGCAGTATTGATAAAAAACATATTCTGTTGGTCTAATGAGGCTGAAACTTCCTGATTGGAAAAATAAAATTTTATTGCTCTTCAGATCTTGAAATCTGTTTTAATCATATATGTTGAAAAAACCAGTAAAAGGTTATGATTATTAGAATTTTATAATTTCCATATGGATATGAATCAGTTTTTTGGGGGTTGACAGTCATTAAACTAGGTACTTACCTTTTCTGGCCCTTGGTAGTATGATTTCATACAAAACATTGAAATATAGTAACTAATCAACATGTTTATAAAAGTAACAATAGTTAAATGTCTTTGTAAGATAGCATTGGGCTGCAAGAGTCACTCTTTCAATTTTGGTGACCGTCTCTTTCAAGTCAAAATTTTTCCACTTGTCTAATGTCATTGCTTTGGTCATGACACGTATTTTGCTGACTCTTGTGTACGAAGAAACCGCCCTCATCAGTGTGTACCTGTTTGGGCTTTACTGATTATTTGCATAGTTGGGTCTAAATTCCTTGAAAAAGCAAATGGGTCTACATGCAACCTTAACTGCAGAACAGGGATGCCATAGATAGGGGGCACTGGGGGTCAATTGCCCCTTAGAGGGGAAAGAGGGACAGAGTGCCCTTTTCATTAAAGTGCCCTTGAAACCGGTCAATTGTGATTATCAGAGAGACTCATATGAAACACTGATTGCAGTGATTAATACATAACGACATTTCTCAAAACTTGTAAAATGAATCCTTATGCCAAAAGTTAGCCAATTTTAAAGATACCTACAGAAGATCGAAATAAAATGGCAGTTAGTAAAAGGAATTAGTAGAATGGGAGCTATTTTTTAAATGCACTTTTACTCAAGCCTGCCGCCCTTGCCTCTTGGTCGTTCCGGTGTCCCTGCTGCAGAATAATAAATCTTTCTTATTTCACAAACCTGACATTTGTCAACCTTTTCTGCACTAGCAGCCCACTTCACAAGAGCAAGTAGCCTAACAAACTGCTGTCTAGTATTGGTTGCAAACTGGATAATTTCTATTTTCCTATAATAAAAAAGACATTTTCAGCAATCACAAAGCATCAATTATAAAACTGTTTCTAACATTGATAACTTACAGACAATGCAAAAATATTCAAACAGGAATAAAAGAAAAGTTACAATGCAACACCTGGATCAACTTGGCAAAGCCAATGACTTCACTATTATTCTAAATTTAATCAATAAAATGCAAAGTTATTCACAAATGACAAATAGCACTGCCCTGTAGACTTATACTAGGTTATATGGAAGCAGTTAAAAAGTGATCACATTGTGCAGATCTTTTTAAAACCTGCTGAAAAGGAAAACTATACATATTCACACAAAAATTATACAAAAGCGAAAAACAAAAGCAAAAATTGAAAGCATTTATTGTTGCAAAAAATTTGAAAGCTAACAGAAAATTTTAGTTTACAGACAGCTAACTTTCAATAACAGAGAAGAAAAAATTATTGTGTAAATCTGAGGATTTTGCTTTCAAAACCAACTCTTTACTTGACCCAGCCAAATTCTTTACAGCTTGGATGATCTTGTTGTAAGTCAATAATAATGTGTATGCAAATACGTGTGTGTATAACTTAACATTATGCAGGGCAAGATGGAAAATTGAAGATTTAAGGTCTTATAGATATACTCTTGAAGTACAGTATATAATTTTTTTAGGAAAACTCCTAAAACATCTATGAAAGTATCTTTTGTTTTGCATCATCTTATTACAGGTATTACAGGAAGATTTATCCTGCAATAACAGCATAGTAATTCTATTGTTTTTAAAGTTCACAGCTAGGGCCTAACATCCAACATATTTGGGATTTTTAGGTTTTTGTACAAAGTTAATTTACATGCCAACCACTATTGTGTTGGGTAAATTGTCTAGATTATGTGTTTCAGCAATCCCATTTGCCCAGTGGCGTAGCGTCTATGTATAACATAAAATTGTAGACAAATTCTAAAATTTTTGCAACACTTCTGCTGGTAATGAATACATTGTAGTGTTAAAGTCAATGCATAACATTTTTGCAATAAACATCTTATTTTTCTGGTCATGAGCAGCATGAAGTGAACTCCAGCGCAAACATGCCAATTGGCTATTTTTCCAAGTAAAAAGATTACGAAAATCTGAAAAATTGAAGCCCCTTTACATTACTATTTCTGCCTATCTACAATGAGCGAGCATGCTATGCTTCAGTGCACCTTTAGTGCAGCTCGAGAGAAGTGAGAAATTTCAGGACTGGAGCTTGCGGTTGGCCTGAGGGCAAGCATTCCCAAATATTTGATAATCCACAACAATTTTCTGCCTATAAGCTGCTTAATTTGGAATATTCTTTGCGTGATACATCATTTCAAATCTAATTATTTTTATCAAAGTCTATTTGTCATGATTCGCATTCCATAATTCAAGTCAAAATCTTTGGCCAAAAGGCTTGCCAGTATAGTCAGAATTTACGAACCAGGGCATGCAGTAGACCTGAGCGTAAGCCTTGTCGAATAGTTGATGATTGCAGAGAACAACTTTAAGAAACTATTTCACATGAAAGCATCTTCAATTCTAACAACTCTCATAGCTCACTATTGTCATCCTTGGTAACTATGAGGGTAGAAAATGAGCAGAAACTTTTGCTCCTGTTCCCGTAGGCTCTGCAGTGTGTTTCACAATTTTGCAATGTGGAGAGCTCCTCCTTGCGAGAATCCCCAGATGCATTATAACATCAAACATTCTTACATTATATGGGCATTAGGTGATGCCTTTTCTTGACGAATATGAATATGAATAAGATATTCTGCAAAACAGTTTTAACACTAGAAGCTAAAAATTTTTGCAAAACAATTGAGCTTTCTTCAAAAACTTTTCGCATAGATGATAATTTTTCCCTTGGTCCCCCTTCCACTTTCCAACCTGTGGTGGAGCCTCTGATGCAGAGAATAGACACCTTGATTGATTAGAATTAGAGTACAAATAATTCATGATTATCAATAATTACCGCTTGTATTTTTAAGAAGCTGAAATTACAATTTCATTCATTCAACATAACTGTATAATATTATTTTTTATCGCATGCCTAAGTTTTGTGCTCACACTACACCACTGCAATTGTCAGACTGGTTTAAAAGTGGATTCTTGCAAGTTATATGGCAAAATTGTGTCCCTTAAAGGAAACAGTCTCAGGCCAGGACTAATTCTTCAATGTGCAGAAAATAGAATTGGAAAACAGATAAGTCACCATGTGAGGGATGAAGGCTGGTCATGTTAAAGTGACTAATTTGTACAGTTCTTAGTTTTAACTTGTGGCTCTTGCATATAAATTGATATGTAATGTTTATGTTCTATTTCATGATATATAAGTTTTGTTTTATTTTAACAACATACCTGCCAATATCTGATTTCCTTGGTAATCTAAAACAAAAAACACATCATAGTAAAAACAAATATTTTACCCCTTTCAATATGCAAAACTTCTCCCAATTTAAGATTTATCCTAAACTCACCATTTCATTAATATACTACCTCAAGCAAATATAGCTTCTGTGGACAAATATACTTTTAAAAAGTTAGCACTTCAGAGTATTATAAGTAATATGTGATTATGAACTATGAGAAAAAACCCATATGCAAGAAGAAAATTTATGAAAAGAAGGCAGTTAAGAATCATTAGGAGAGGGGTGGTTCTGAATTCTATAGCATTAAATTAGTTTTTATTCTTATTCTAACTTTAATTCTACTGTGGCATTATGTCACTTGACATTCTTTCACAACTGTTAAAAATTAATTAATAATAACAGCTATTCAAGCATAAAACAATTCAAAATTTAGAATCCAATTAAAAACCAAAATTGATCAAAAGACCAAAGTGAAAGTAACACTTTGGCTATCATCTTGTGATAAAAATTTGCAAAGGGAAAGTGGAAATGTTTGCTTTCAATTTCTGTCTCTAAGATCTTAGAATGATGTTTAAGTTGGCCTCATATTGATATGCATATTAGGGACTTGAATTCAATTCATGCAAACATTCAAGCTTATCTATAATAAACAAAAAAGCTCTTTTTCAGTAAAATATCACATTTCAAATAATACGAACTGAATTCGATTATACAGCAGCAAGATAATAACTTAGATATAAACAAGATAAAATATAACAAGGAAAAGAGGGAAAGCAGATAAGTAAAAATGAAACAAAAGATAAAAATTAAAAGCAAAACTAAAGACTAAAAAGCTAAAATAAAAATTCTTATGCAGTAGGGTTATATAAATAATGCTCAAAGCTGGTATGTTATTAGTCATGTAAACTGGCATCAATTTGTATGTAAAAACCAGTTCCATATATCTATACTTTAATTTAGGAAGCTTTGGTATATTTGTTGGATTGCCAGCTGTTCACAAATCAAATGACCTGTTTAGTTTGAATATTGTGTCTAGATTTGGTTAACTAGAAAAGATAGCAGAGAGTTTAAATTAGCTTATTAGTGCTAACATCAAACATGGATCTATTACTTTCTATCATATAATGTTATAAGGTATTGTAAGAATCGAGACAAGTCAACAGATGTAGCTATTTTGTCAGGGCCCACGCCAGCAATTTCAAGATGGAGAGGCCAAGTTCTATAAATAAAACTTGAATTTAGTGCTTCAAAACAGGGCCTCTTTATAAATATTTTTGCTTACCAAAAATTGGGGCATGAGCCCTGTTTGTAACTATCAAACTAATGCAAGATTATTAAATATGTAAAACGATAATACAGTTAGCAAATAAATTTAGTACCAGAACGAAAATGTAATAGTTTGATTGTTGAAAACACAATGCAATGTTAATGCAAGATTATGTCAATCTTGAGGAAACATGATTCTTCATTTGCCCTAAGCAATAGGACACACCCATGTCATGCCCTGATCTCAAAATGTCACAACATTTATCAGGTGTGCAGGGACATTTTAAAAAAATATCTCGGGTGTGCAATTGCCACACTCTGCAATCTGGACAACTCAACACTCCAAAATACATCAATCGTCGGTAAAATTATCAAAACAAACCTACAGTCAGTTGTTGCATTTACATGTTTTACTTCATAATCTTAAAACTGATGGACGCATTAAATCTTATAAGAAAATACAAGCAAATAACACCAAGTGCCGCTGACTGATTAAGAATAAATTTCTGCACGACCCTTTGGCCTTGAGCTCATTCATACGTTATAAATGTATTAAGTGTATTAGGCCACTATGTAACTTACAGCTCTGACAGTAGGGTCAGTTCATGATAGGCTTTTTGCAGAGCCATATCAACCAACATTGACAGATTCACCGTAGTGCCGGGGGCAAACTGCTGCATCCCGGCCATGGCTGCCACTTCGTGTGTAGTTTTATATGATCATCGTTTTTCTTCGACCATTTTGAGTAACAAGAGATCTGCTTCTTTCGAGGACTGGATAGGAGGCTGAGAAATTATAATTATAATCATAACAACCAACAAACGACACAACCGAACTTATTTTTTTATGAATGAGTGAGCAACGAGCAGGAGAGAGTGAAAGAAAGAAAAAACTCATTTTATTATTTGCTTTATGATTTTGATCTCTGCATAATATTCATTATGCTCACACCTCTTCGTTTTTGACTGGTTGACTGGCATCGTGGTTATTACTCACCGTAAAACAAATTGACCTTCCAGTGATGATTATTATAGTGGTTGTGATTCACGCATTCACGCACAATTTTTTGACTTTTCATACATTCGGGCACAGCAAAATTGGATTTTCACGCTCATGCAAACAAAAAATGTAATATCAGCTATTGCTTATCAGAGCCCTGTTTGAAGGACTACAACACTACGTTCAAATTTTGAATGTCTACTCTTCGCTAGCTCTACAAATCAGCAGAAACGACCGGAAGTTTAATAGGGACTACAAAGAGACTATAGAGACTCATGTGTGATATGACTCAACAAAATACTAAATTGAGATTTTAACTATTATTGGTTTATTACGCACGAAATTGAGGCAATTTTTAAAATTATCATTCAGTCGTTAGTTAAAGCACGGATAGTTAAAGCTTTCACACTCTTTTTTTATAAGAACAATTTTATAAGAACACGAGCCTCAAAACTTGTCAAAAGTTAAGAACAAATTAAGAACAAGCTGAGGCTGAGCTTTTGCAAAATGCAATTTTGAACTACGTATTTTCTCAAAATCGAGAATTTTTAGCGATGTGTGGGTGCTTTTTCGGTGAATATTCAAATTTGTCAGCAAATTAAGGCTGTCTCAATCACTTTGTTGGCAAATGAGGCCTGAACACCTCCTTAGAGCGAAAAAGCTAGCAATAGCACTGCTTACACCCACTTAATTTAAAAACAAATTAAGAACAATCCAGCCTCAGATTTTCGAAAAAAATTAAGAACAGTCAGCCTGAACTTAAATTTACTGGTTCTTATATAAAAAAGAGTGTAAAACAAAGAATACTCATGTTTCACACTTCACGCAGGAATCTTAATTCACGAAATCACGCATAAAAAATCGAGATTTCACCATTTCACGCATGAAATATGGCCAATAACGCATCACGCAAAAATATGGGGGGGGGCATTTATGACCATCTCCTTTGCTCTTTGGTCATTTTTGCCGATATTTGTCGATTTTCGTCTAAATACCACCTTGATGTGGAACTTTACAAACTATTGATGTCCAACACCTTTGATTAGAAACATAATGGGTTGCAACGTTACCCATATAAAGTGGTGTTTGCCATTAGGTTTGGGCTGTATGAATTCAAGGTGGCTTGGGTCCATCAGAATAGCAAAACCGAACTGAAAGAAGTATTTTAAAAAGAGCTGAAAGAGCTTGAAATGAACTAAAGAGCCTCTTTTCCCGGCTTAGAGCCTTGCGGTAGCTCTCATAACAGCGTCAGATTTGGTCAAGTATTATCAAAAAGGCACGAGAAGCTTTGTTGCTTCCACATAATTTGTACATAGCCGTTCATGAAAGTAGGCAATTGTGTTCCAGAATTCGGTATCTACAAATTTAACATACATTACACAATATTACGTTGATCAAATACATTACACAATATCATTCTAATAAGTTATAAAAATATAATCGCTTAAAATCTGCCATGTATCATCCATCATACAGAAAGTTGAATGTCAAAGTTTAAAAGAGAGTCAAAAAACAGTAGATATCATATTTACAGATTTATGCATAAATTTTAGTAGCCTTCATTAATTCTAATCACCGAAGCCGAAGGTTTCCAAATAACATCCAATTGGGACCTAACATTGCAAAATCAGCCTGAGGAAGATGTTTAAATTGTATCGGTTGGGTATCTCTGCTTTGCTTCATAAGCATACCCCCAAACAAGGATTCCGTAGTGCAGAGATGATGAAAATCGAGATCTATTCACAGATTCTTATCAATTTCTTACTCGGGGAAGAAAACATTAACAATGGGATCCAATGAATTTAAAAAAATAGCTGTCTCAGAAGGCATTTGCCTCAGAAGGCATTGCCCCATCTCTCATAAAATCAGGTCTTGTGGCTACATCCCATTACCTATGAAAGCAAGGTATTTGAGGCTAGTGAAATCAAATTCTGCAACATCCCTTGTGAAAAGGTTTCTGACAAATTATCATTTGGTTTGCATAAAAACTGCTTTAACAATAGATCATTTATTCGATAATCGTGGAGATATTCGTCTGGCAGTCCGTAGGCCTTTTGCTATTCGTCTGACAGCGAGCTGTCATAAAATAATGATAATACCGGGGTTGAAAAGATTCAATTGCGTCATCAAAACTTTAGTGAGAAGAATACTGGGCTACTTAACTGATTCAGACATTAGCAAAAGTTAGTCACTGCCACTGTCAATATCACATAGGCCATATCAGTATAAAAGTTTTTATCCCCTGCCTTCTGACAACTACACTGGGTACCAGACTCTACATAAAATAAGAGAGACTCACCCTATAGTTTCTCTCATTTTATGCAGAGTGAGTCTGGTACCCAGGGTATCTGACAACATTCCTTAAAAGCTCTCGGCCTTTTCTTCAATTCCAAACTCTTGGCTTCCTTTGCTGCTGACTGCTGCTGACAACCGCGTTTCAAAAAAATAGAGTTGTCAAGTGATGACGTCACAGAAATCATTTTTTTAAGAATTTTTTAAATTTGTTTCCATAACCTGAAAGAGCATCATGAAATACTCTAAATCTGCAAAATCGTTTAGAGTTATTAAGAATTGGCTGAGATATGACCAGATGAGCACAAGCTCTGATCCCATCAAACCTCTGTAATTTGGCTTCAGTTCATAACTTTATGAACTGAGCCAGAATAGCAGCAATCCGTTGGCAAACTTCAAATCTTCTATTGGCCATTGCTCACCCGATTTTTGACAAACTTAACTGATTTCTATATATGGGAGTACTTTACGGTGTTCTTTTATGCTATGTGGTCAAAATTCGAAAACTCTAAAAATATTTTTTTGTGACGTCACACACACAAGAACTCTATTGCAAAACTTTTCTGCCATCATGATCTCAAAAAACATTATTCTCGATCAAGCCTTTCAAGCCTAATAAACGTAGTTCTGGCTTTAGAGCATATACGGAAAATTCATCCAAAACTCTCTTTTTTCTAGGAACTAAAGTTGCTACAGTGCTGGTTCTCCATTTTCAGATGCTGTAAGACGGGGTATGTAGAAAGCGATTCCTCAACTGAAAAATATCAATTTCCGCTACAAAACCATAAAGATAGGATAACAAATACTCTATCTCTATAGGCAAGACAAATAAAACAGTGAATACGGGAGTACCCATGCTGATTACTTCCATACTAAAATGGAATTTATTTCTTTTTGGGGTCTCGTGAAAACGGAAATGCGCCCATGTCGAAATGGTAAAAGCTGCTTCAGCTTTTAACCTATTGTAAGGTTGAACGAGAACAACCCCATCAAACTTCGATACACGTGTGTCCGGACTAACATTTTCCAAATACCAAATACCGGACTAACATTTTGCAGACTGATGCCTGTACAGACATTTTACATTACGTTTGCCTTATGTTTAGTAGCTGCTTTGAAAAAATAATCATGACATAAATTTATGATAGTCATAGCATAGAGATAGAACATGCTCTAAGGAGAACCTTCATGTTTAAGTGTGTATTGTTGATGAAATTGGCTAGCTTTGGACTCTACGCATGTATGTCGGACGAGCGGTTTTGGTACCGGACGAGCGTTTGATTTCTAGCTATATTTTTCTAATTATATCTTTTTTAACATCAATATCTATAATAAAGTGAATGAAGATTCAAAGGCAAATAAACTGAAAAATATTATTTGAAGTTACATTACACAACTCCCCTCCTCACCACAGTGAGTGCTTTGTCCCTACGTTGGCGATTACGAAACGTAAGAAAGTGGCCAGCCCTGTCACTGTTGTTACGAAAATTCCAACTGCTATTCTCACCGTCACTTTCACGCCGAGTATTCTCAGTCCAATCATATTCTCCCTTATAGATAAATGCTCATAAAGCTGGAATCGCTCTAGGGGCATGTCTATTAACGTATGATGCGGGTAACACTCGTTCCCAGACCTTCTAGTTATGTAATGAACAGCAGCCGAAACGACTGCAGCAGGATAAAGTTTTATAGCAATGCTGGCTAGATCGAATGCTATGCCACCAACATACTGCAGAATCGAATAGTTTGTGCCAAAATCACGGTCCCAATAGGCAATGCTAAACACAATTGCATCAATGGTATGGTATGCCATAGCAAAAGAAATAATTTTTCCAAATTCTCTTTGTGTCCTCTCTATCCACCGACTCAGTTCGTTGTACACGCCTAGAAGTAGACCCACTCTTCGCCTTTCATCCGCTCTACTTCGATTTGAGTTCTGGAATACCTCCTGCATACGTTCTACAAATATCTGCGCTTGCAAAGCATGTATATGGCAAACAAAGCCATATATGCTAAGCCAACTGGACCACCATCCTGTCGTGTAAATCACTGTAAAACCGTACACTATATGATGCCAAGTCCGACTGAAAAACGGTAGCCAATGGATATAGAAGAAGACAGCTGCAAGTATCCACATGCCAAGAGAGAAAGCACTATACATGCGAGAAAGAAATCTTATCTTGACTCTGTGTTCAAAAGAACTCTGCATGACACTCGAAATCAACGCATCGTAGCTTCCAAATCTGAAATAATATTTTATGAATGCAAAAGGCAATGTCAGATTCATCAGCGTAAAACAGCTGTTTGCTATCGATCCAACCCTCCACTTCTCTGATTTCCCATGTAGAACGTATTCAAAACCTGCATAAGAAGTGAATAAAGCTTAAACGATCTTGTTGCTGCAAAAATATTATCTGGTAAATTTCAGTCTCGATTCTTACCTACTTGATAAATAAATAGTACTACGTAACAACATTACGTAGCCCACTAAACGCCAAGGACCGAGATACCGGGGGTTCGGGGGGAGGGGCCTTGCCTCCCCAAAAAAAAACTTAAGTTGCATTTATGCGTACAATACTTATAAGTAGAATACTTCTATTTTGTAAAATATGGCTTTTGTTACACTGATTTATCAGGGCTGCCCCCACCCCAAACAAAAAGTTTTATCTCGGTCTTTGATAAAGGCATAAAGGCCTCTAACGAAATAATGAGAGCTAAACATTTCAACCCTTCAAAGAGAGATGAAAAACTTTCATATTTCTTTTTCAGCACCTAAAGTACCTAAATTGAAATTCAAACAATTGTCATGTTAACTAAAAAAACTAATGCAGCACCATGCCATAAAATACCGAATCATTACAATTATTTTTAAAGACACTCTTTATAATTATACTCTCTATTTCTTTTCCTAAATGCTGCTAACCCCCACCCCCCTCATAAAAACTATGTTGATATAATCTTTGCCTTAAAAAGAAAGCTTGCCACACTTCATATAAACCCCACTACCCTGGGGCTGGAACACATCTGGAATTTTCTAGAGGGGGCTTCACCATCCCTGACAACGTTTTAATGGAAAAAAGTTACTACGAATAACAGAAACAGCAGTATGTTATATCGAATACACAATGCTTTCTTGATTTGAGAAGCGGCAAAACATTTAGCTCTCCCATCGGGGAGAATATAAATGTATATATTTTGTGATTTCTGAAGAAGAAAACTATAGTGTTATTAAGTGATAACGTCACAAAAATCGTTTTTAGAATTTTCGAAATTGGATCTGAAAACCCGAAAGTGCAGAATAGAAGACCTTAATACTTTATAAAAATAACATAACCAGTTAAATTTGCAAATAATTGGCTAAGATATGGCCACATGAGCACAGGGTCGTGTTTCGTTAGCAACTTCATATCTTTCATTGGCCATTTCTTACCCGCTTTTAGACACACTTAACTGATTTCACAAGTATTTTGTGGTTTTCATTTAGCTTCTGTGGTCAAAATTCAAAAATTTTAAAAATGGTTTTTGTGAACTACATTTACGAACTCTATTTTTTGATGGTGTAATATGCGTACTCGCGTTAACTTTTCTTTTGTGAGTCTAGATGAAGAGGTCAGGGACATAGCCTAGCTAGCGGGGGGTGTAGGGGGTGTAACATCCCCCAATACTTCACGAAATCGTCGGCAAGTCTTCAGTCTGTCTACAAAAGCCTTAGTGTTTCTGTAAAATCATCTATCAATTCTTTTCCACCTATGTCTTCGTCGGTAAATTTTTCTATTGATGACCCTGGAAGGTCAAGCGACGCTACTGAGCATGGTAGCCTGGTTACATCATTGTTGTTGTCCTTTCGATGTAACTTATTGAAAATCATAAAACTAACAATGGAGTACAATGTTCCTTACCTAGAATTGAGAGCATGCTTCCAAGCAGAATTAAGTATGTCAAGGCTGAGTAAAAATGAAAGGGCCATAAGCAGTTTTTCGGTTGCCAAACACCAAGCACCCTCAGCATGTAGAAGCAGGGCCTAGGCATCTTCAATTGATCTACAAAACTAAATTGATCTAGACACGGCAATTCAGCTCTATCTGGGATCTCCAGATGCACAACATAACCGTCCACCTCTTCACGGCTCATTATTATCTGACAAGTATTCTCTCGTCCTTCCTCCATTTTGCTAATAGCATTGCTTTTCATCGTCTCTCGATTGTTCATATTTTCTGATTCGAAGTGCGAAGTTCAGTTGAAAGGTCAACAACCAACTTCCGCATTGATGTGTGTACCAGACATGTGATGGATGCATGCGAGGAGAGTAGATTTTTGTATTTTTACCCACCAGCAGAAATGTTGGGAAAGGGGGAACTGGGGGCACGTGTTCCAGCCCCTTTTATGAAAATGTTGAAAAATTGTCCATAAAATTTTAAAATATGCCCATTGCTACCTTAAGCAAAAACCTTCTGCCTTAGCAAAAGCACAGACTCGAGAGCGCGCCTCCCTTTTAATTTGCTATGAAACAAATAGAGATTTATTTTACCTTGCCAGAACCCCATTTTCTCTGTCCGTCTCTGTCTGCAATTTTAGTGGGAAAATATAAGTCCGGGCACACGTGTATCGAAGTTTAATAGGGTTGCCCTGCAGGGGCGCCGGAGCACGGGGGCAGAGGGGGCATAGGGGGCAGCATTTTGCCCTTGTGAAAATGGCACTGTGTTTATGCGAATGGAATGAATATGTAAAATGTCAAGTTCTTGGGTGAGATAAAACGTTGGTGCGGTTAGGAACAAAATGAAAGCAATTAAAACATTGGGTGCAACTAAGCCTAATTTTGAAGAGAGACGTGTCATTTTGGTTAAAAAATTTGGACCCATAATTCCACACATGTCTGAAAAAATGTGACCCATAATTCCGCGAACATGATGCAAACTATACCCATAATTCCGCAAAGCAAATAACAATTTCAAAGCACAAGAAAATCATCAAACAAATTTTGCATGTCCTTTGCTAAAAATCTCAATATTGACATATTTCATACTTTCATTTTTAACTGGACATTCATTTTGTTAACGCTCAATCTCCCTCCTAATAGTTTTTTAAAAACTGATACCGATTGTTCCGCACTTTTCAGAAAAAAGGTATCCTAAAAAGTTGCACGTCCCCCTACCTTCAATCATGTTAAGGTACCCCCCCCCCCCCCAGCAAATGCCTAAACAACAGAATGGGAAATTTTAGACTGGCCTTTTAGATTAAAAGTTTTATCGGTACCAAAGTATTATGTTATATCATTTTTTGTTATAATTCTAATAGTAGTCATTGAAAATGTGCCCTTTTTGAGTAGCTGCCCCCACCGCCTCAAAATGCTTCCCGCGTCCCTGGTTGTCCTCGTCCAGCCTTACAATAGGGTAAAGACTGATACAGCTTTCACTATTTCGACATGGGCGCATTTTCGTTCTCACGAGATCCCAAAAAGAAATGAATTCCATTTTAGAATGGAAATAATCAAACATGACAAAAGTTTGCCTAAAAATAGTGAAAACGACTGCAACAAAAAGATTGCAAGAACTATTGTGAAAACGTGTATTTTGAGCTTGGCGCCTTCTTTTTCATTTTTCCTGAGCGGCTACCCAACCCTCTTTTGCGTGGTCAGGAACTCGCCCCTCCTTGCTTAAAGGCAGGACGATTGAAGCTTTGAGGGATCAGCCGAAAGTTGAAAAAATCTAGCAAGAACGAATTTTGCTTGACACTTGTATTCAGCACGGGTTGTACAGTATACAGACGCTACTTGCAGATGTTTTGAAGCTCCCCAAGTTTTATCTCTTAGCCCCTATGAGTAAATCTCCGGCAGAGAGGTCATTTACTATACAAAGTAGATTGATTTCATATCTCAGGAACCCTATAACTGAGATAATGTGTAACAGTTTACTCATTCTAATCTTAATATACACAAACACAGAACAGACAAACTAGATATAGCTGAGATAGCAAACGATTTTGCCTCACGAAACAACGTAAGAAAATAACAGTTCCTTGTAAGTTTTAGAAAATAACTTTAGTCAAGTCTCGCTCTTAATATTGTATATGTCATTTTCCATATTCCAGTATATTTTTGCATTCTTGGTTGTGGCACTTAGAATAAAGGGTGTGGCTAAAGTGTTTTTTAAACCCCTATGCTCCCACCTGCCAAATGCTTCCCACGACTCTGGTTGCCGTAGATTAAATATTCGAAGTCAAGGACTTACTACTTAAACACGGACCAGTGCACTCAAGCTGAAGAAAATATTTGCTCTCTTCAGTGATAGACAGACATTTCTACCTCATCATCTTAATTTTGAAAAGGTGCCTTATTTTACCGATCCACCATAAGTCCTCGAATTCAATTGAGGGATTACTAAACTGAATCACAGACAGATGAAGCTGCAAATAATATTCAAAAGAAAAATTCATACAACCTTACCCTATGCAAGTAATTCACTTAGTGACAGAAATTTAATGCCAGTCTTCGTCATTAGAACAATTGATAACTAGAAATTCAGATGCCGCGATAAGATTAACATCCTTCGAACATGGGGTTGGATCTTGTTTAAGGGGGCTTTGGAAGGTGGGGATGGGTTAATCGTAGATTTACGTTAACTTCTGTAACAGTGGTATCTTTGTTTCTCCTTTCATCTCATGTTTTAAAGGTTAAATAAACATCGTGTTTAAATAAATCTGAAAACCAAAATAAGAAAAGTAACCAATTTTTTCCTTTCCCAATTGTTTTGCTATTTGCTGCTGCAAAATTCCCTTGTTGATAGTACTACTCCTTTGAGCGTTAGTAAATCAAGGTGTGCGGAAAATTTGTTCTGTAGAACCAAATTTTCTTAGCCTCTTTGAAGAGATTTTAATTTAGGGACGAATTTTTCTGGTTTATTTCTACGGTACACAGAAGAACTGCTTCAAAGAAAATGATTTCCATTCTGGATACCTCAACATTTGCATTAACTACCCAACTAAGTTTACAGAAGTATAAGTAGATACTCTCATAATAACGAAGGCAAATGCTTTTCAACAAAACATACTGAAACAAAAAATCTACCCCCCCCCCCCCTTTACAATAAACCAACTTCCAAACGCTTGCAACGACACTAATTTGGCGGCGTAAAAATTGGTGGAAAACCTCGTTAGTTCAATATTTCCTAATTTGAATGATTCCACCATAAATGTGAAACCTATTTTTTAGAAAATGGCCCTCGTGATGTCCCCTTAAAAAGATATTGCATGCTATTTTTGATCATCAATTGATACGAGTCTCCATGATTATTCTTACGCCTGTCCTCCAATAAATTCTACAATTCTTACAAGAAAAGCACAGAAAAACGTTTTACAAAAGTGCATACCCTAATTCGGTAAGTATTATAAACATATCACCTGAGGGGTACAGAAACAAAAGCTATGAACAGCTAACAGGACACGACTACGACACAAATACACAAAGATACGTAAAAACAATCCCTCAACAAAACAAAATTAAACTTTCTAAATCTACTATCTGTTTTCTACCACTTGCCTGGAGTGGACACTCAATGGTATAGCATAAAGGGGTAGTCAGACACCAAGGGTCTGAATTCCATCAATTCTGAAATCTCTAGGTACGAATTAATAGGAAATGTGACACGATTTTTTTAGGGAATTTGAGTAAGACACCATCGTTAAAAAATCAAAAGCTATGTGAAAGCTACTGAAGAATGTTAGACAGTTTATCAATATTTGAAATACGAAACTGACTATTCGAGGATTTTACATCTATGGGTTGCCCATAGATTGTTCTGAACTTACCTCCACGTATGCTAACATTGAATGTCTCACGTGACACTAATTGTACAAGATGATACCATCTTCAGAGATGGGTTTATCTAGCCTACAAAAATACATAACTGCTAATCCACAAACATTCAGCCCTCTGCAACTCTATTTTAGCCTGTAATCACTAATGGGAGTTTATATACTTCCGTCCTTGAATATCTTCATAGACACAAAATGCAAGGGATTTTCCCCTTACTCCAAAAAGCTATGAAGACTTCATTAGCTATAGATATTTTAAATATCAATAGTTTTTTTATATTTGCAAATTTCAAATTCTTGCATCCTGTCGTACTTATGCAGTCCTACACCGAATACCTTGGCTGGGCCTGGTTCACAGGTTTCAAGAATGTCTTGTGAATGCAGTTCTTCAAATACCAATAACTAGTCCGACTACAAACGACTCAAACACACACATTTGCTTTTTAATAAAGCAATTTAATATATATTTATACTAGTATATGAATTAAAGTCCTAATCACTATTTTATTTCATTTCTTAAGGCTATTCAAATTTTCTTCAAAATGCCAGGATAATGTATATACTATACTGTCTATCACACGCCTATTCAAATTCTGATCTACATTGCTTTTGGTGTGTTACTTTGATAAAACTAGCTTCTAGCATAACTGCATTGCGACGTCATGATGACCCAAACATCACAACTTTAATACTGGCACTTGCGAGTATTTGTGTAGCCTCAAGTATATCAATGGTACAATACAGTTGTTTATCAAATCAAATCTTATCATAACCCTTCAAGTTTAAACCCTAAACCATTACTTCCAACACATGCCTGATTTCCTTGCCCTCCAAACTCTTTGGCACTGCCTCAGTCCCCCAAAATCGGCCAGTTTAGGTGTAAATGTTTTTGATTGTTTTTGAACCGTACGGCTGGCTACACATGTCAACTCGAGTCTTCCACAGTCATATCTATGGAGTTGCAGGAGGCGTCATAGTCTCGACATATTGGCTAATGAACTGTCCGGGAATATGCCTGTACCCGTCCGGTGGAGGTGGCATTGACAGCATTACCGGTTCACCTTTGAAATAAAAGGACTGTATGAGAAAACAAAATGATAGGTCTTACTTCTAGGTGAATTCAAATTCTATTCAAGATTTACATCACTGAAAGAGAGCCTTGTCCAAATTGTCGTCTATAATCAGGTAGTATCAGGTGATATCTCAAAATCCATGCTTGATAAATTCTCCCAAAATCCCTACCCTCAACTCACCGCCATCCCCCAGCACCCCCCACATCCCTCCCTTGCTTCGAAACATCCAAAACAGATAATCGCCATGTACAAGGAACCTCGATTACAGACCTGTTGGCCAAATGAACGCCTGAAGCGGCGGAAGATGAACTGGCATCATAGGTTGTCTCTCCTGACTGACAGGAAAATACATTTCCGGTGGAACAGGAATCAAAGAAGGCATTCCACTTGGACCGGCAACCGGTACAGGTACTTGTATTTGCTGACCAGGCATCGACATCGGTGAGGAGCATATCTAAAATGCATTAAATAATAAATAATTCATAAAACTAAAAGCAATTAGGTTTGAGCACAGTGAAAGAGGCAGGGGGTGGCAGATACACCTGCTCATCAAGGGAAGAGGGGTGCAAAATTGTTCTTAAGGCCAAATAAGTTTTTCAAGCAGGACAATGATCTACTTAACCAAAAGTTAGTCATGGGCGTTTCCTTCGGACAAAATTGGCGTTCCCTGTTGGGAAGAGGGTGTTTTCTCGTGGTAAAAAGAGTGCGGCCTAGATATCTCCCCCCCACTCCTAGAGCTTAGAGGCTGGCGCCGCCATTGATCCATTCGTTCCCTCAAAAAAGAATTGGTTCCCTGGTGTGACTTGGGTCCTAAACTGGGGCGTAAGGGAACGACAGAGGTAGTGAAAGAATGAAAAAAAGAAAGACAACGCTCAAAAAAATTTTTTTGCGGGTACTATACATAACAAATCTGTAATTTTATAAAAAAGAAGATAAAAAAGCGAGGGTCTTTATAAAAATTATCTCACCATCTGAGGTCCCATTACTGGTGATATACTGCCTTGATATATGGGTCCGTAAACCTGAGATGGTCTCCTCTGTGCAGCTTTGACACGTGCCTGAAGATGAGGCGGAGGATGGAAGTAGCGGCAACTGATTCTCTGGCACTCTCCCTTCATGTAGTCCATGCAGACAGTTATGTACCCATCTACACCGGGAGGGATCATTGGCGGGGGGTGAGCAAATGGACATATGCATTCTTCATGTGGACACGTGTTGTTCATGAAATCACTGCAAACCTGAAAGCAATAAAAGCTCTTGCAAAGAAAATCTGTTATGTTTCATTGGCATTCTTGTGATATTATTTGCATATGTGCCTACAAGACTTACAGTAAATCCCACAAAGAAATAACTGCTTCTTCAAGACATTGTTTTTAGGTCTTATTTCAAAGCTGCACGTGGGCGTTCTATGGTCACAGGTTGTATTTTGAAGATAACTTGATCGGTGATGCCTAAAAAGAGGGGTCGTTCGTTTGGACCAGATGGTTCAAATATCTTATTTGGAGCAAATAAGATTTGTTTGGCTAAAATAGGTTCTCAAGTGATTCACAGATTCACAAAAGAAACATTCAAAGTAAAAAGAATTAAAATTATCTTATTGATAAAGAAATATCTTGAGAGCTCGCTGATTACCTCGAGTTTGTCTGACTTGTCCAGTCTTCTTGGCAAATTTGGGCTTCGTGGGGAAGGGGGTTCCGATGGGAGCTTTTCTGAGCTGTGCCATCTTGGCATCCAGTGGCCAAGGGGCTTTTGTAAGAAAAAGCAAAATTATTTAACTCAACATATAGTTCAAGTCAATGCATAGATATTTTGAAACCGATGGGACAAATTAGAAGCTGTAAGACAAAGAAAATCAGCCTATTTGTAGCTAGTTAACCTTCCAAGTATGACAACATGTTTCAAATGGAGAAGGCCTGAGACTTTTGCAAAACAAAACTTACCAGGCTCTGGAGAGGTCCTTCTGTGAATGGCATATGGGAATGAGGGAACACGTGGTCTCTATGGTAAGATGCTACACGTTGTTGTTGATAGGCCTTTCCCAACGATTCTAGATGCTCGCTGATGTGCTTTGGGGGATGAAAGTACTTGCATTTATCCCTTTGACATCTGCCCTGAAATGATTAAAAAAGCACTATAATTTTCTGACAATACACAAAATTCATGCCGATTTTATTGATTAGCCATTAGATGTTACGTATGACATATTATATACTATGTATAATATTCTATACGTTATGTGCATTATCTAGCACAGCCTGCTATCAAGATAGGATTTAGGAAACACGGAAGCAGGAAGACTGACGGGGCACAGCCCCTAACTATCCCCAAAATGTGCTTCAAATGCAATGAAAATCCTTACTCTTAGCTATTAGCCCTCTCCCTGTCCGTACTCACTCCGCGGTCTCTGATAGGATAGAGTTGCAAAGGAGCGAAAATTGGCTTGGGTTTTGGAGCGCTGTGAACCCCTCAAGGGGATGGGGACAAGCATCAGATAACATTCTAAAGACCGGTGTTTTAGATGCTTTTATGTTCTATAAGTGGTGCGCTATAAGTGTGCCAAAATGAAGTATAACAATTGTAGCTAAAAGAAAGGAGAGAAAAAATAAGGTTAGAAGCATTTCCACAACTTTTTATATACACTCATCATTCTCACTACTCCCGATCATTTACTAAACTGTTGCTATCTTGTCACTGAAAAAGGAGCGACATTTTCATGAGTACTTCTAGCCAAGTCATGATTGCAGAGGTTTTTAGTCACACCCATGCACTCCATCTGCAAATACCCGAACAAGATAGGACGCTGTTCGCTTTTACCGCATAATTAGAATCTCTAAAATAGCAAGGGCGAGCGTATGGTTCAATTCAATAAATGGTCGAGTCCCTCTCTCTTAGAAAATTAAGCTATTGAATTATAAGTTATCATAAATTTTGCAACTTTGCATCTCAATTTGAACTTTCTTACCGGTTAAGAGGTAGGCAATGTAGGTAACGAAAAGAAAAAAAGTGTTAAATAATTAGGTCTTGACTCTGTCTCCGTTTTTGGGGGAGCGATGCAGTAAGACTGAGGTCTTACCTGGCTCATTTAGTATTATTTAGGGACGGCACAATTCGTTCTACCACTTCCCCCCGTCTGCTCTGGGACCTTGGTGTTGGCAGAGTCATGGTTTAAATTGCGCTTGGAATGGTGGGTCATGCTGTAGGGAAAAGGGGCATGATCTCATGGACCATAACCATTACCTTCAAAGTCTGCAGTAGCTAGAGCCACTTCTTAACATAACAAAGGTACTCAATAAAACCTTTACAGTGGCAGGGCATCGAATCTCTACGTGTAGGATCATAACATAGTAAACATAATAGTTATGTTAGATTATTCTATTAACTATGCTAATAATAAAAATGCTACGTTCTTATTAGCAGACGCAATGTGGGGTTTTCCGTCCAGCATCATAGTAGGAAAACAGGACTAACATTTGAAATCATAGCTGAGTAAGGTCACAGAATAGAAATGACTGTGACCTTACTCATTTCTATTCTGTGGTAAGGTTAATGGAAACGCGTGCGCAAAGAACGCACTTTAGGGCACTTTGGCAACCCACATTTTGAAACGACACTGAAGAAAAGTGAAATGCTTATCTTAAAGCTTATGGGGAGATTTTTGACAAGTTTCTTTGTAAATTTTTTGCGGGAGAAAATATGTCCCCTGGCTTCTACAGTGCTGCATGGTTTGTCAGCTTTCTGAATCTCCTTGGACAAATCGGAAGGAAGGATGCAGATTTCGTGTTTACATTTGCTCGTCTAGGCTTTCAGATTGGCAATAAGAATTACATTGACAAATATTGTCACGCAAACGATTAGAGTCACGCAAACATACATCCCTTTGGTGTCCTGTATATATTTTCCCAGGAGAAGTAAATTGTGACTTCCTTCACGCACGTTATACGCACAGTAAATTCACCTCGAGCAAAAACAGAGGCCCTCCAAAAACACATGAGGTATAAATCTGAGTACCTAAATAAGCGTAAATACATAAAACCATGTGCTACAGTGCAACTATAATTACACGGAGAAATTCAGAAAATTCGTATTATTTCTTAATGGTGCAGATATGACGCCAGCTTTTTTAGCATTCTGTGCCAGGGCACCTCGGAAAGCAAAGTAATTTTGCCCATTTTAGATGTTTGCAAAGCCAGGTGCAAGCTTACGTTTGCCTTTCTGATCTCTGACTTAAACCCGATTCATATTAAGGTGTGAGAGCATCCGTGATGTCGTCAGGACGCTTTTCCATTAATCTGCCTCATACCCCATAAAATCTCAAGTGAACCCCAGGTAAAGATATCATTGCAAGAAAATCATCTATAAGTGAAACTAATTCCTGTATAAACATGTTAAAACGCATTATTCCTACACAAAAAATTAAATAAAGGTGCTAAGTGCCCCGCAAGCACTACACAGGCCTCGAATGCTGCCAAGTGCTTAGCCAGGTATTTTCTGGCCCAATCTACGAAGACTTTTTACATCAGCTGATGAGGCGTGGCTCAACAACCTATGTTTGCCTATTGATATCTGAAAGAATTCAGTACATCCTTTTTTGTAAGTTTTACCCAACCTCGATATGCGTACAGAATTTTCTTTTTGAGCCTAAATTTATTCATAAAGTACTCTTTTTTTAAAAATTCGATATGGTTTTGGGGTTAAAACCTTGCTGTAGAACAACACTTTTTGAAAAATGAGATATGTAAGATTTGCGATTCCCTTTATAGAATTGCAAAACAGGCAACTGCTGAAAAGTGAGACGCAAATATGCGAGCATAGGCTGAGAAATATTCTCAAAATTGCATGATTTTGAGCCAGAATATTCTTATAAACAATATTCTTATGATAAAGAATGTGGGGAAAATGAAAAAAATTAATTCTAGAAATATTCCTTGAAACATTTCATAACAGGTTTTGACAAAGGTTTTGGTTAAGTTTAGGGGCATTCAGAAAAAAGTACCTGAAAAACAATAGAAAGATGAAGATATTGCTCACTTATTTTATCAACATTGCATTTCTACCTGGGCCTTCTCTGTGACAAAATTAAGAAAAATTTTAAAGAGACAACAAGATCATAACGCCAGGTGCCAGGCCGCGAAAAGAAGAATTCTCCGTTCGAGGTTGACGTCATCGATTTGGTATCTCGTTATCTTCGAATCTTTCTCAAAAATGGACTTCAGAATTGAAATTTTCATTTTTAAGTTAGTTTATACTGAAAAAAAATCATGTTGTTTGGTCGTTCGGTCGCGAGTTACTTTGCTTTGAATATTTAGATATTTCTCTTTAGATTTCATTGCACCAATTCTATGATCCATTTTTGCCAAATGTGAAGATAAAAAATTGCCCGGATCAGAGAATCCCAAGAGTCAACAAAACAGGGCTTATAAATTTAATCGTGAGCTTGCTCTAGGCTATTCAATTTATCTTTAATAAATGAACTGTTTAGATCGCATAAACAATAAAGAAGGAAGTTTTAATAAAAAATCCTGTTTCTGTATTTAAACCCCCTGTTTTCCTTCTGGAAAAACTAGGTCATTAATTCTCCCTTTGTGGATTACGAAACATGAAAATTGTTGTCAAACGACTGTAATTTGTGTGCTTATTGTAAAGCTAAAACCATCTTGGTTTTCCAGCTCGGTATTCATGTCAAACAAACAACAACAAAATTCGTTCTGGGTTTCTTATTTCTAGCATTATTCGCCTTTACCACTGGAATTAGCTCAGCAAATCTGTTTATCCGTAGCTTTCGGCCTTGTTTGTTTATCCAAACAATACAATTTCTCATAATCAGCCTAGGGCATTATATCCCTTCAGATTTGTAGCAGGAGAAAGGGCTCAACGAAGCGAGTTGTTTCTTCCTCTACCTAAGGAAATTTATAATTGCTTTAGTTGTCTGATATAGCTTCCTTTCATGAATTTCATTAGAATTTACAGGTTTACAATCAATACCTACAGAATGCAAAACAGATAACAATATCCCGTAAGATGATTTTTTGGTGTCGCAAGAAAACAATAAAAAACGGGGTAGACGTCCAACAACTTAAAGATGTGGTGTCGCAACCCTCGCGCCACGGAACAATACAACAGTTATGTACCAAGAACAATAACCAATTGTTTCCTGTCTGGAAATCTTCTCTGCAATTTAGCATAGGCCAAATCTCAAGGGGCGTAGACTGTACATAGGCCTATAGGCAAACTCAGATGGCGAACTCACATTCAAAAAAGCAGGTGGCATGATTCTTGGCCTATAACCTTCTAAAAGCAAGCAAAGCATTTAACAAGTTTGTGTTTGAATGCTCAAAAGAAAATCTCCTGCATACCTGTTCACCCGTTGTATTTGTCAACGTTTTATTTCTCTTTGAATACCCTAATAGTGTCCTTACTTGCTGGTTTTGCGGGTAGACATTCATAAACAAAACTTGCTTATAGTTTAGCTTTACCTCAGTAAAGGTCAATTTTAGAGTAAGGGGAAAAGTCAAAAGTGAAAGGTTGATTTCATAGCGACCTCCCATTCTTGATTCGCAAGGTTTGGGTAAAGAACAGAGTATTAGAAATGCGGGAAAGTAACTTAATATCTTAATACATACTTTCATTGCATCAAAACATGCGGTAACTTTGCCAGCTTCCACAATACAGTTTGCTGGAGGATGGGCATATGCACATTCACCTTCGGTTCTGGGACACTTGTGTGCTATGAAGTCTTGACAGACTTGCACTTGCAGCCACCTTGGATCCCTGACCTTTACCCTCTGTGGCCTTGGTGAGCTTTGCGGTGATGCAGTGCCATCACTATTCGAATCCCGTCCTTGTCCAATCGTCATTTCAAAAAGAACGCAATCGAGGGTCCTCGCACCACACAGTGGTAGTTCAATATACAGACGCCTATACAAATGCAGGTGAGTCTGAGTCTCTGATTGGGATGTCTCAGACCTTTTAAAGCACGCGCATCTGCGCATGTCGAGCAAAAGACAATAAACACAGCGTCCATAGAATAGCAGGTCACTTTCTTCTTGTTTTCTTTTCTATCCAAACACGGGGGTCATGTCTGTCTTATATTGCTGTAAGGAACATGGGTCAGTTGGAACGAAAAATGCTTCTCGAAAAACTATCTAGCGAATAGGTGCATGACGAAATGCCACTAGCAAAATTTTTGTTAACAATATTTTTGAACACTTGATTTTTACATAATTTTCATGAAACAGAGAGAAAAAATTCAGAATGGCAAAAAAGTACTTTTGTTTTTAGGGCTGCACTCTTTTAGATTATGATATCCTTAGCTTTTAGTCCGAATTTCTCATATACATACATCTACATTTCAAGTAGGATAGAATAGGCCATGCCTGGCAACTGGCAACTAGTTTATTATTTGCAATCACCCTGGTTACACAAGTGGATGATCTTGAAAGGATTTAAAGTGGGGGTCAATTTTCCATCAAATTTTGGCCCTAATTTGCTTGTTTTCCATCTGTTGCTGAAAAGTCATGTTTTCCCCGGCTGCAAAATACTTTTGGATGTCTTTAGAAGGCGACTTGGCACAAGTGATCGTAAACATCGTTAAAATTGTCTTTAAAATAGTGTGGAAGTGCACGCAAAATGAGTGACCAACGACTATCTATGTCATTCGAATCATCTGGCAATGTCACATTATTTCATGTTCTGACGATGCGTCAACCTAATTTAGCGAAGATGTTATAGGAATGCGTGGCTTTCAAATTGATAAAGCCACAATGGCACATAAGCACAGGGTTTTGTCCACCAGTTGCCAATAGAGTCTCTAATTGGATGTTATGTGTGCCAAACCTTATAATATTATATTCATTAATATTCATTAGTTGATAACAAATTGAGTTCACCACTTTTGAAATTTTTGTGTTTTTATAAATAAAAAAACATTTAGAAACACCAGACTTACAAACATGGCTTTCGATTTTAAGGGGTTACTTTGATAATTGAGAGTTCTGTGGGAGGAAACGATCAATACTTAGGTTTAGCGTTAAGCAAAAAAGTCAATGGTCGAAAGCGCTAGCTTTCCCAAAATCACGATTTGTTTTTCGCATTTAAATAAAAACAAAACTCTATCGTGATCAAAACTCAACGTGAAAACGTTTTCAAATTTAAATTTTTTTTAACTATGAAAGAAAAATAAAAAATTAAGGCATCTAACTTATTTACCCCTTGTTTACCAAAACCTCCTTCCCCTCCGGAGACCCTATTTGTAATCGAATCTCTTCACTCTGCATTTTCACTCAAATGTGGTCGGACATTAGAACGCTGAAAACGAAAACAGTTTTCTAAGAAAATCAAAAATCAATAATTTTTATATTTTCAGATTCCTGATCCCAATGCGAAAATTGATAAAGTAGCGTTTATATGAAGGTTTTAAATATCCTCTTTGTTTGGCATTTATTTTGTTTACAGATGGTAGTCTTTCTCTCTTTGATATCCTGGTCAAGATCGAGTCATGTCAAGATCATTTGACAAGAACATGGCTCGAATGATTTCTACGTCGTTGCTATGGAAATAACGAAATGCAACAACAGCCACAAAATGGTTAAGTCAGGCCTAAGTTGAATTTCCGTACGAGGGGAAATTATGAATGACTTCGATAGCTGGGACAAAGTTTTCGATAAAAGGTATTTATAGATTTTTTCTACTTTCGCAGCAAATTTTTCACCAAAATAAGTGACTTCTCTCCAGCCCGGATAAGCCTAGTCTTATTATGACTTCCGTCATCAAGATCGAACTAAAATAAAATTGCATCTGCTCCACAAAAAATATCTGATTACCAAATATTTGTCGTAGATCCTTTGACCAAAGAGTTTGCTTTTCTTAAAATCTTCATACGATACAAAATGTAGCAGTCCCAAATCATTTGTTTACAACATTTGCAAATTCAATAGTCGTTTTTTAACACAGTGCTTTGTTCCTCGATTAGTTTAGCTCTTGAGCACCTCCTGCAGAAATTCCTCGTTTAGTCTTTATAGATTGCTGTAATTGTAATGATTTTAGCTTTTTAAAGGACCTTTGTATGAAGTTGGATTTCAAAATGTAATTCTACTGAACATGGGCGCGGCTCCAGCCCCCCGCACCTTTTTTGCAAAAAAGTGTTTTTAAAAGAATAAAAAGAATAGGAAAGAAATAGAATAGTGCGATAAAGCCTTTTACAGTATTGCTTTATTTTAAAGGAATAAGCCGGGGTCTATGGTGCACCATAAAGTAATCAATTTCATTTTAAGACTGGAATTAATCAAACGTAAAAAACCATGCCTTAAAGATAGCAAAATATTTGCAAGAAAGGACCGCAAGGAGTATTCTGAAATGTATTTTTAGCTTGACTAGAGGGCGTGATTGCAAAAATTGTTTGCTCTCTTTGCTCGCAAGGAAGCCTCCACTTTGGATATACCTAAGGCCCCTGACAACCTCTCGCCCACCTTCCGATTTACTGCTGCCAGCATAACGAGTGCCCCCATAAAATCATAGGCATAAAATATCGTGAAGCATTTAAGTGCATTTTTCAAAAGTTGGTTTTTTAGTCTAATAATGTTATCAACTAGAGCCCCCTTACTTTGAATTTCTTGGCGCCGCCCCTGCTAAACAGTTTCTGGACCATCGTTAGCATAGGCAATCGAAAGGGGGGAGGGAGAAATGTAAGGTGAAGTGTTGAAAAGAAGATGTGCAACAAACTTCATTTTGAAGAAAATAGATTGTCTTAGGTAAGTTCTACCATGGCATATATCCTTACAAACTTCTAGCTGCCTCCTTTCAAAGGTAATATGACACAAGCTTTCTGGTTTTATTTTATGCAATGCAATGGTGCTAGTGTGTTGATAAGATACTCTCTACCCACAGAAACTAGGCCAAAATAGCCTTGCCTAGGCCCAGATTTCCTAGGTGCAAACTAGCCTGGTTTGCTCTAAAGTAATGTTCAGTGCAAATGGATTGTGTAAGAGCATCAATGCAAATGATTGCACATTCCCCTCCCACATAAACTATTGATACAAAGTTATCTCAAGGTAAAAAAAATTGAAATTAAAGAATTTTGTTTCCAGGTTCATGAGAAAACATAGGCTAACGCTAGTTAGTTTTCATGAAATAATTTTCAACGAGCGCTTCCACAATGAGATAATTTTCAGACCATTCTAAGATCACATAATTTCCTCAAATTAACTCACATCTCACATCAACTCATGGTGGAAACCAAGCTTCATAAATGAGAATATTCAACAGTTTGTTGTGTTTACATATGCTTTTTTCTTATCTGGTATACCCCAATGATAAGGTGGGAGATCATAAGGAAGGGAAACAGGTACTGAAATTGCCAAAAAATGAACTTGACCTCTCTTCTCTAATTAGGCATTACTGAGCTGTCACTTTTCATGGTTTTAATTTTTTATTTTTTATTGCATGTTTTTGTAGCAAAGCATCAAAAGTTCCAGAAAAAGTGAGTACCTCTAATTTATAAAAGGTGCAGTATAAATATTTGAAAAAGGTTTAAGCATCACATTTTTTCAAAAAACCATTCAGATTTTGATATCCCCCCTCATACCTTTTAGTATACCAAAGGATCTTGCAATTGTTGTGTGCCATACCAAGACTCTAATGTGCAATTCTCCTGCAAAAGACTCACTGTGTATTGTTCTTGGATGCCACTGCTTTTCTTTTTTTTGAGACATAGGGAATCTTGAGCTTTCTAAGTGTGGTATCCTTGGCCGTCAACAGAGATAAGCATTCAGTGGTTGGGCAAGCATAGTAAATTGCTTGAGGGGCCATTTATCTTCTATTTTTCACTACGAACATTTTGATTTGATTTTTGGGGTAAATTTTTGCTTTATGTCATGTCAAATTGGGTGACGAGGGCAGTGTCCCCCTAGCCCCTCCATTATTTTTTTTACTTGTTAGCAGATCAGTGGAACAACTGAATGTTCATTTTGATAAATATATATCCGAATGTTTGATAACAATCTACACACTAATGATTTCTTTTGTTCCTTTGAGATTTCTTATAATTGATATCTTTTATGAAACAGTTTCCAGGTGACATCATTAACCCAGCACTTCAACTTGAAGATGTTCTTGAAGAAGTAACTGACGAAATCAATGAAAAAGGTAAAACCTTCAATTTGTTACCTTAATTTCGTTTTCTAACAATGGGGGCAATTGGGGCTAATGTGCCCTCAATGCTGGCCTTTTGTAGGATATCCATGAGATTCATATGAAATCCTGACTGTAGTGCCTTATCTATGACGACATTTCTCGAAACTTGTCAAGAAATTTCTTATGCCAAAATCCAGCAGATTTTTAAGATACTGACAGAAGATTGAAAGAAATTGACAGTTACGAAAGAATTGTTGGTAGCTGAGAATTAATTTTTCAAATGCTCTTTTTCTCAAGCCCACCTCTGCCCCTTGGTCGTTCCGGCGTCCCTGCAGTGAACTGAATGAGAAATACTATAATGGGGAGCCCCACCCCCCATCCAATATGAATTTCGTTCCGATGGCATTGTAACTAAGGATGCAATATAATCTTTAGTTGGTCGGTAAAATAACCTAAAGACAAGTGTAAAATAGGGACTGACTTGTTTTCATCTAGGGTATCTCTTCCTCGGTAACTTTTACTTCAATAACCTTCACCCCTTTGTCTAGAAGGGCAATGTACACCAGTGTTTGCAGTGTTTCAAGCATCTTCTTTAGATATTGAAAAATTAGCTTGAAAACGAGCTATTACCTTTATTTGAAGATTTGTGCCCACAAAAGAGTGAACCTCGGCATCAGTCTTTTACCAAGAATCTATCTAAACTAAACGTCTTAATGCTTGCTCTATGACGTACGTAGTTTGTTACTTCAACAAAAGAGCGCAACTGCAAACCTAGCTTGATAAATTGACTGCAAAACGAGCATGCGCACTTGTTTTCAAGGAACCAAGTTTTGATCAAATTCTTAAATTGTCTAGTATTTTATGCTGTCTTTATTGATTACGGGAGTGAATTTCAGATTTTAGGCCCTTGAAAACTTAATGATTTGATACCATTGTTGGTAGTTCTGGCTTTTGGAATGTCAAGGGGGTTTTGCAGTCTAAGGTTATGACCTGTTGTTTTGGGTACAAAATAGTCTTTCATGAAAACAGGATTAAGGTTTTTAAGTGTTTATAAACTTTGAGCGCTAAAATTCTAACTGATTGGACATGTATGGTAGTTTCCTTTGAGATAGCAAGTAAATCTTTGTACGAAGATGAATAGTCCGAATAGGCTAGTCTTAATGCTCTCTCGTTAATTTTTTCTAGCTTATCTTGACTTCCTTTTCCACATAGCATCCATATCAATGGACAATAATTGAAGTGACATAGTATAAATGAATTCATAATTATCTTTTTTCTCTGTCAGCCATTAAACTTTCCAATCTTTTTAAAGAATTTAACTGTTTAGCTGCTTTTTTACAGATCTTATCGATATGAGCATCAAACTTTAAATTTTCATCAATCTGAACACCAAGCAAAGTAACGTTGTTCTCTATTTTAATTGCAAATTTTTGGTCAATTTCAAACTCATTTATGCATTTATCTTTGCTGCCGATTATGATAGCTTGAAATTTAGAGGGATTTGCAATCATTTCATTAGATTTAAACCAATCAAGACATACTTCAGGAAAATTACATAAAGACCCTTCAGTAAGGCTGTAAAAATATCATTTAGGAAAATATTGAAAAGTAGAGGTCCAAGTATTGATCCCGGTGGCACTCCTTGTCCAAGTTTACCTCAGGAGCTGTAATGACCTTTCATTTTGACCCTTTGCTTTCTATTAGACAGGTAGTTTTGTATAAGTAAAAGAGGATTTCTATCTACACCACAGGCATGTAATTTTGCTAAAAGTAGGTTTTTTGGTAGACAGTCAAAAGCTTTTGACAAATCCATAAGGACAGCGCCAATATGTTTTCTATATGCGCATGAAGAAAACTGTTTTCTATATGCGCATAAGAATTTCGAAAATTTTTCTTTAAGAAATGGAGAAAGTTGAAGCTCTATTGCTTTTTCAAATACCTTTGAAAGTGTCGTTAGTAGAATTATTGGTCTATAATTTTCCTTATTAAAAGAATCTTTTTTCTTATAGACAGGTGAGGCTATAGCCTTTTTTAAGAAGTTTGGAAAAGTTCCTTGAATAATGCATTTATTTATGATGTTCAAGAGGGGTTATAGGATGATATCATCTGAGATCTCTAGGAATTTTGAATTTATCATATCTTCCCCGTGTGCTTTTTTGTGATTTAGCTTCACCATTATTTGTCTTAGGCTTTCTTTGGTGATCGGTTTAAAGCTTTAGGTTGAGTTATTTGTTAGGAAGTTGTTGATTGTTTTTATGCTTGAATGCTCTTTAAAGTATCCTATCATTTCAGTTATTGTTAAATTCTCAGTCCGTCCTTTATGGATTGAACTTGTAGTTTGACCAATGCTAACAAAATGGGTATTCAGAATCTCAGCAACTGTCTGTGGATCACTAATAAGACAATCATTCTCAGAAATTGTGATTTCTGAATCGCCTTGACCTTCAGTGAAAATATGTGATTTTAATTTTTTCGAAAATGTTTCTGAATCTGGCATGCCTTCTTGACAGATTTTTGTAAAGTAATTGAACTTAACACGTTGACGAAGATTTGCACAATGATTTCGCTGTTCTTTATACTTTTGAGAATTTTCTTTAGTTCTATATTTATTATAAATATTTGTGTGCGTATCATTATTGCTTTTTGATGAATTTTGGTAAGACGCTTACTGTTTGCTCGAACTATTTTGGATTTAGGAGGGGCGTGTTTGTTAACAATGCTACTAAAATATCTTGAAAACTATTGAATGCTTGATTACCATCTTGTTCATATTCACAAAGATTAAAAGGTGCTGCCAGCAAATCTTGGCAGAAACCTTCCTCTGTGAATTTGCTTAAATCTCGGTAATGTTGGATTTTAGGGTGGAGTTAAGACAGAAATGATTTCAATGTAGTTAGAATTAATTTGTATAAAGCTATAATTTATAGAAGTTCTAAAAAGCCTTGAAACAGCGTGAACGTGAGTGAACTATTAAAAACATGGTCCTGTTTTTCGGGTGCTCCTTTTAATCCCCTTTTGGTCAAGGACCCTTGAAAAATATGAAACACTTCATTCGGGGGGCTTGGGGCAGCTTTTGGTCAGTTTGCATCAAAGTTTTAGCAAAATTGTCTGGGAACAGCAAGATTTTTGGTCGGTTTGGCCATGAATTTTGACGTGGCGAAAAAAGAAAACTTATGCACAAGCATACAGATTTAAACTTGGTTTTTTGCGATGATCAATAATGGTTTTTTCGAAGTCACAGTTTTTGTCGTAACTACAAGGTTTAAAAAGTCAACTGAGTGATTTTATCGTCAACCAGAGCGCCACATTATTGTCTGACCCTGTATTTGCTAGTGGGATACTAAGCTTGGAGTGTCACATCCACTCTCCGCAGCAACTACAGAACTGCGAAAACTTTTGTTTAGAGAGCATTGAATAAGAAATAGCATTGAATAAGAAATAGCGAAGCCCTGGCAGTATGGGGCTATGACACGCGAACCTTAATATTCTTGATCCCCATACCTGCAGATTCAGGAACAAACCCAAGTAAAATCGGTGGTGATGCAGTGTTTGATTAAGACACAAAAGTGTGTTAACTAATAACATCGTTTGCCGCTTTATTCCTATTACTTAATAGATATGTAAATATATATTTGAAAAAAGCAAACATTTTACAACATACTAAAAGCTTTTCGTCTGACACTCCTCAGAGCATAAAACGTCAGAATCAGGGTCCGAAAGAACACGATGAAAAAGCTTTACTTGGGTATATATTTTTCATCGTGTTCTTTCGGACCCTGATTCTGACGTTTTATGCTCTGAGGAGTGTCAGACGAAAAGCTTTTAGTATGTTGTAAAATGTTTGCTTTTTTCAAAGCCATTTTCAAATTCTGTACCGCAAAAAAATTGTTCAAATATATATTTGCAAATTCTCTCACCTTTATAAAGCTTTATGTTACTATATGTTTAAAGTCCCATTTTCTTTCATGACCCTTGCCTTTCCGCAAGACCAGAATAGGTTCTCGACTTTTTACGTAGATGGCAGATGCAATTGATGGCTTCAGGTTGTGATCTGATTGAATTTTAATGTTTGCAAGCTAGGATCTTGAGAATAATTCAAACGATTAAATGAAAGAAAAATCTTGATTCACAATCATTGTTTCAATTTAGAGAAGTTGTGCCCACACTGTAGGCAGGTGCCCTTTTGTGTGCTAGTTCTTACGTAGGGTATGTGGGCAGTCCTTTTATGATCTCTTTGATAAGAGAATCAAATTTCCTACAGTTTTGCGTTGATTCAAGCAGACTTCAAGTGCTGTTACGAAATGTTTAGACACACCCTGCCACATGGCACGATATAACAATACAGCAAGAATCAGATGGTATCCTATTGGCTAATAGTTATTCTCTACTTTACTGCTAAAGGCTGAAACTTGATACTGTGGAATTTAAAAGGCGTCTCTAACATTTCTGTCCCTGCTGCTAGACTTCAACCCAGGGCCGTATATTTTATGGAAATTTTCCAAGACCACACTTTAAGAAAAGAAGGCTGTATATGAAGCAAAGTATCGACCGTTGCCGTAGAAAGCGTTTTTTTTATTCGTGTAAAACAAAAAATACTCAACATTACACGATTACAAATATGTTTCTATTATAGCCTATTCTTTATGGACTCCGACGGTAACAGTAGTTAAAGGTTAACATTGCTAGAAGCTCTATATATAATTCATACTTATTTTAATATTGAAGGACACGCCAAAAAATTTAAAACGCGGGGGGTTCTAATAAGAGCAGGGGGCTATAAGATTTTTGAAAAATTAATAATGGGGGGAGTCCAGTTATTGGGGGCCTTAGAGTAGGCTGACCAGTTTAAATTATTTCAGGTTTCAGAAATCAACTTGGTGGCTGTTTGGCCGCCATTTTTGTTACTGTCGCTAGATTGGCTTTTACACCATTTGAGAGCAAAAAGCTGATTGTCTGTAACATTTTTCGCTCTTGTTGAGCGAAAGACCCATTCCACAATTTTGAATTTCCAAGACCACATTTTGGATTTCCAAGACCACAAAATGTGGGAAAAACCGCACTAAAATAGGCCCTGCTTCAACCAATAACCACGATATGTTTTCCAAAGCAAATAAAGACATTGTTTGTTGAAAAATGGTATCATCAAAAACTTCTTTGCCTCTTTCTGTTGTTTTGTTGCAAGCTTGTTAATTGTCTCTCAAAGTTGCATGCTATATCAATGTGAATGCCTATTGTTTGTTTAACATAGTAGACGCCTTGCAAACATTATTTTGAAATTGTGAATTTTTATCATCAAGTCTTCAAAAAGACCGTTTAAAACCAAAAGTTACAGTGATTTGATGGGGAGTTAAATAGGCTCATCTTGCTGTTTATCAGTCCACTGCTTTCTAGTAAGTTACATTCCACTGCTTTCTTGCAGGCTCTTGCACGTAGGACTTTTTCATGATTTAAGTTGAGAGTAAATGGTTAAAATCCAAAACTCTCAATATGTATTGATATGACGTTATCACTTTCCACTCTGTGTCAGAGCCCGCGAATTTTAAAGTGGGGGGGGGGCAAGGCTAAAAAAGTAGGGGGCCAAGGCTTCTTACCCCTTATACTACTGCTTTAAAACTATAAAACTACTTATTTCGCAAAAAAGTGGGGGCCATGGCCACCCTGGCCCCCCGGTGGAGCTGGCCCTGTATGTACGTTGTATTTTCATTAAAATTTTCAGAGCGTTGAGCCCCTTATTTGTAATTTAAGAGTCGTGAATGTCTTTTCATGGACAACGCCGTCTTAGCACATTTTATCGCAATCTGTAAATAAAATCTGACCTTTTCCTATAAACGCTTAATCAAAAAAGCAAAGTGATATTACTTTGACGACAGAGATTTTCTAAACCCTTTCTAAAGCTTTTCTAAAGCGCTGTTTTGCACTTCTATGTTTGTGAAGAAAAACGTTTTTGCTGGTTTTTTCAATTAATGGCATTACCTGTTTTTTTATTGACAAGCTGGTGACTCCGTTAATCATATTAAAGATTTTTGAAATTTCTAAATCATTTTGATCAATTTTATAATTGATGCCTACGTGCATATAAGTCCTTCTACGGATAAAGATATATTGCACTCTTTCAAGTTTAAAACATTGCAGAGGCTAACAAGGAAAGATATACCCGTTGAACAAATTTGTGAACACCAACCTTTTTATATAAAAGAAACTTCCCAAAGTGCAGGAGCTTCAGAACACATCAAGAAACTTCTTCAGTACGCAATAGATTAAGACAGAGTTGAATTTTTAAAACTAAAATAACTAAAATAGCTATAATAACAATAATAATAACTAAAATTTAACTAATTGCAGAATTCTGAGATTTTGCGACTGTTCTTTGGTGTGATCGATGGTGAATAGAACTCTAGATGCAGAAAATAAAAGTCATTCAGGCATCTCACAAAGTCTTAAACCCTAATTTCAAAAGTCTCACATCTTCAGTAGGGAATTGAAGTACTAGAATATTAAGAATATAAGCTTTTGCTCAGCATAAGAATTTGATTGAAGGTCCCCAAATTTCGTACAAAATGACATCGAAATTAAAAAATTCTTTAGAAACACTGAGTAGGCCTACTGATAATTGCCTCTCGTTTCATTTCGTACTGAAAATTGGTGTATCTTCATCAATCCCTGTTGCCTATAAAAAGTTGTGACGAAAAAGAAAACATTACATGGCACTAGGCTGGCGACTTAAACTTTAGATTATACATTTTCTTTTCTTCTGAATTTGCTAAAAATATGTCATCACTACACCTTCCTAGACAAAGGGGGCTTGTGCCCAGGTGTCGCCCGGCTGCAACTTCTCCGAATCTTACTGACCAACAGTACTTTATTTACGCTTCAGCCTCTATACGGACAAAATACTACCACAAGTTCAATGTTTTTGATAAATTGTTGTTTACAATGAGTCGCGAATATTTGTTTGGTGTTCATGTCTTTCCGTAACCACAAATGTGGCCCTTTCTTTATCTTCATAGTCTCAAGCTATTTATATCCTCAATTTGTTTTGATCCTTACCACCTAGTACCTGTTGTGAAACAGAATGGGGATGCATAGTATGGCATCATTAGGGGCGTCATCGGGAAAATATGACAAATTTTCCAACAAATTTCAGCAAAAACCCACGAGAAACAGTTATTTGCCGGTGAATGACAAATATTTAAAACTTTTTACCCAAATTTTCCGACAAACTCGATAAATTTTAAAACAAAAACTCCCATCGGCCATCATCACCAAAGCTTCGTAACACTGTAGACGGCAACTTTTGCTATGACAGAATTTGAATTCTTCAGAGTTTGAATTTGCATCAGAGAAAGTTGTTTTTACATAAAGCTCATGCCGAGAATTTTCTCAGTTCAGAAAGAAATGAACCTCCAAACATTTCTGTTGATTAACGTCCCTGTTTTCCCTTTTTCTTGTTATAGATCATTCCAGAATCGATAATCAACATGAACAGAGCGAGGTTACAGATAATGGGCAGCAACATAGAACAATAACAAACCAGGAAGCAACCAAGAAAGCAAGCGTACCATCGGTTGTAAGTGAGAAGCAGAATGGCGACCCCAAGCAAGTCTCTTTCTTCAAAAAACCTATGCTTTACGAAGCTGCTCCCAAAAAAGTTGAAAAGGCAAGATACAATATTTTGTTTTTTGCATGCTCTTAAGGATCTCAATTTTAAAATGGGTTACAACTATTTTGAATTTGCATGCAAATGCATATTCTAGCTTGCGTGTCGCACAATATGATGTGACAATATGACTTGGTGAGATAATTTTAATATCTTCTTTGTACAATTTACCTTAATTTCAAGTTTGATAACCAAGGATTTATATTTCTCGTAGCTTGAACAGCGCAAAGGATTTTTTAGCATCGAAACTCAAGAAGAAAGCTCTGATTGGATAAAGGATCACGATGTTAAAGAGCCATTGCTCAAAAAGCCAGAGAGTGAGCAAAATCACAACAACATTGAGTCTCTCGAGTCGCTCACAACAACAATCGACAAACAAACAGTCAGTAACGATGTTAATAGAAATCTCCAAATCGAAGGAAGGACATACGATGAGGAGAATAAGCTTACTGAAGATAACCAGGAAGTTTACCTGACTGATGCCATCACAGGGAAGGGAATTACACTTGAAGAAGCTAAGGTAAAATCAATTGGTTAATTATTGTATTCAGTTCCATGTTCCAAACTGGCAACCTGTCAAATTTACACTTGCATACTGTTTTAACCTACCAGCTTTTATCTATTTGTGCTTAAAACAAATCCGTTCCCATTGCCCACTTCATTCATCTAGTCGCATTCTGTGATGCTAATTTATCTATAAAAATAATCATTCATTTTATTGTTTGTTTGTGGATAAAATACATTTAGCATCAATATTGACCACAAAATCATGATGAATTTGTTTTCGTTTGTGAACTCTATGCTAACAATATAACAAAAAGTAAGCAGGACAATATAAATAAACAAAAAATGATCCAGAATTAAAGGAGAAAGATTCGCAGTATGAATGCTATTATTATTTTCTTATCATTAAACAGCGAGATTTTTAATCAATACTTGAAATGGCAGTAATTGATCTAAATAAATGCAAGTATTAATTATGCACATAATTTATTAGCCTAAGTTCCAGACCCCAAACTAAAATTATTGGAGTCTGGGACTCAGGCCAATTATCCATATAAGTGATAAAGCAGATTTGAGGCAAAAACGAAGCACAAAGCAGATTATGACACACTCATTTAAAACATATATTCATATGTAACATATAACATATATGATCTTTATATGCCATATACTTTTTAACGTTTCCTCTTCATGTCAGAATATTTATCTTTTCTCAAAAAAGATTTTTCACTGTTTATTTTGTTCTCTGAATGCCTAGATGAGCAATATCAAAAGCAAGAATTAAACAATATCAAAAGCAAGAATTAAATAATTATTATACAATAGATATCTCTCAGCCTGTTATAATTGAATTTCTTGAAAATTTAGAATACTTTAATACGTTCAGAGCAGTCACATCTTTTCAAATTTCATAAGCTATCGAGTTAAATTTATCGAGAAACGCCTTTGGATGTCAATGTTAGTTTACAGTTACTTTTTTTGAAAAAGTTTGGCTTTCAATTGTTGTTGACAATTATTTCTGCAAGTCTTACGTCGTTAGGCATCGTCTTTAACCGATCTAAATGTTGTTTATTGTTGCATACTCTGTTGTAAAACCTGCCAGGTGACAAGCTTTTATAGTGTTATCGCATGGAACTATCAATGGTAATGCAAAAGGAATGAGGATAATAACTAGAACATAACTGAATGAAGATTAAACAACTAGCAGTCAAACCTATATTAAAAGTGACCCTTACAAATACATACCAAAAACATAACTTGTTCATAGTTATGAATTAAGTCGTATTTTCCCCCTAGAATTTGCGGTTCCTTCTCTTTGGAGATGTGACCACTACATTCAACGAGGACTGGACTAGAGTTCCCATACGTCTCGAGAAGGCAGGAAGCTATTCAATGGCCTTTCCAAAGGTAAGAACCCTTGAAGCAAACATTTTTCCCCTTGATTTTATCAAATAGACATCCATTCCTCTTCCGAAAGAAGATTCTAATTGATATTTGTTTCTTATATTTCACACGTGGTTTGTCAAAACAAACATTTGAAATGATATGTGTACAAGTTTGCATATGACATAATTACTTAATCACAAATCAATCACCTTATCTTCACTCTGTCCTTGCATAGTTTCATTTCACCTTGAGTTTTTGCTTCACATCTACTCATAAAATAAATAGTTTAATCGCTGAAAGATTAATGGTTCATAAGTAATCTTTTCAGAATTCTCCATAAACAACATTTCCACTGCTTTAACTGAACAGAAGATCAATGGTAATCAATGATATTTATCAGGGAAAATTTGATTTATTACAGGGACCTACGGAGAAACTAATTTCATTCGTCCAGGCTTATGTCCTGAAGCATTTTTTATTCGACGAGAAACTGAGTGAAGCAGGCATAAGGTATTGCTAAATCTATTACAGCTTCTTCTTCTTTGGAGTGATTTTTCCTTTATATATATCCAGTTGCATAACAAGAGAAGTAGAGTTGGAATGCTATCTTGCAACATATTATAGACCCCATTTTCAGCTGTACCTCAGCAGTGGCGAAGCTAGCCAAAAATTGTTGGTCCTGCTATATGGACAGGGCCACGCCCTTATTCAATTGGAAAAGCCTATGGACAAAAATTCTATTTTGCAGATGAATTTTTTCTTAAATTCAGTGAAAAGCAAATTTTAAATCGATGTCTATCTTTTCAAAAATAAACCCATACTTAAAGACGTGCTTTAGGGTGCTTACTTTTCAAACAAATATATGTTAAATTGTAGTAAGCCTCTACAGCTGAAGTAAAAGTTCAAATTGGTGATAATTAAATTTGACGATAAAAGGGGGGTAGGGGTGGCATTTGAAGTTGCTTATCATATATTTGTGGTATTCCACACATAATATAAACCTGACCAATCTAGATACTCTATTAAAATAATTTTAATAAACAACAGAGTTTAAAGTCTGTAGGGGCAAGTTCACATATTCTGCAGAACAATTATTCTGCAGCTGATAAAGAGAGGTACAATCGAATAATGTGTCGCATTATCAATGAAAACAACTTTATTAGATAAACCATTAGACGAGAAAACAATTCAGGTAGAAAAATGCAAATTCCGCTGAAATTGGTTTATTCTCCAACTCAAAACTTTCAATCACACAACAGTAAATTCAATTATGCTTTCATCGTCCTTGTCCAAGTCTAAGAAAATTTTATTTAGGCCACCATGATATACCGTGCCTCAAACGATCGTGCAAAGGCCGAAATCAGAGTGCCTCATACAGCCAATTCTTGTTATTTACATTTCTTTCTTGCGAACTTTGGACTCTGTCTTGTTACAAGTAAAATTTATGCAGCTCAACTGAGGCAAGTTTTGCTGTCAATAATAATATCATTGGTATTGTCAAAGCAAGCAGAAAATCCGCATTCACATCGCCTCGCCATAATACTTGAACTGGCCTCCATAGCAGAACGAGAATGCACAGGGCAATTCTTGCAGTCCTGCTCTCAGAAATAGCAGGACCAAAGGTTTTCAAAACAATGCTCTTTGACCTACGTAGGTAAACCCTCGACCAATCAAATCACAACTACTTACGAAATGTTATGATGGTCATTTCGACGAGGTCCTGCTCCCGAGATTGAGCAGGACTGCTCTTTGTTCTAGACTATTGTGAAGCAGGACTAAATTCACAAAAGCCCATTGTGAAGCAGGACCAAACATAGGGTATCATAGTTATGAGCAGGACCAAAATACAGGGCTGCCGTAGAAGAGAACAGGACCTTGAGATTAGCACGGGATGCCTGTATCAGCTGGCGGAACTGGGGACTGTTTATCAAAAAGAATTTGAAACTTCCTTTTTGCAAAGAAGAAATTGTTTATTGTTTACAGTAAGTCTTATCTTTGGAAATTCTTGGTCCTGCTCAGCAGGACCAGCAGGACCTTTGGCTTCGCCACTGTACCTCAGTATTAACCATTGAAGGTTTCAGTTAGAATGGTACCTTGATCGGTTGAAGCAACTCTTCCCTTCTCTAGATTTCTTTACTTCTTGTATTAAAGAGTGCTGTTAACAAGTACTTCATCCCGTATCCAGTATAGATAGATCACGCTTTGGTGTGTATAACACGACAATATTAAGTTGCTACTCTCAGCTTAGCGCTTATCGATATATCAGGACCAGCCACAGGACTAGTTGCCTGTACAGGGTTCGTTTTCCGACTTTTCTGTACCGTCCGTCGATCCCATGTATCTGGAGTATTCAATTATAAAATATCATTTAGATAATCAATTTATTGTTACCATGTACGGAACTTATTATGGTTTTGCTGAACTTGCAAGGCGTAAGGATAGCTGGTATCACAAAGTATAACGAATTTTCACACAAATGATTCAAAAATATTGTTTTTTCTATCAGCTCAAAAAAGAATGGGGAATGTTACAAATATTGTCTGGTTTTGGCGATTGTGGACATGCTTTGGCAAGCTGGGATGCAGCAGAAAGCCGTCGTTTGCTTGTGAGTTGTCTCTTCTCGATCTTTCATTGATACATGAAGGACAAAGGAATGCTTCACCTTTCTCCCAACACAAATGTTTTTGTTAACAAAAATTCCTCAACATTAAATAGAGAGCTGTTTGTATAGGGGTCTTAAATACATTTTTCAGGTATCATATGTCATTGACATTTTGTGTCTCTCAAAGCAGTATTGCAGTGTTCAATGCTAACTTTTAAGAAGTGAGCTATAAAATGCACTCACTTGCCACAGCCCTTTCATTCTTAAAAATCTGGGCTTGAATGATGGAGATGATTCCCAATCATGATGGCAATAACATCACACTAGAACAGATAGCTTAGTTTGATTTTGATAATGTGATGCCAAATGATGAAGGAGAAAGCAAGGTAGCAGTGAAACCCAAGTCAGGAAAGATCGGTGAAATCCTACGGAAGATCAGAAAGGAAAAAGGGGGGCTATTTCCCTGAAAATTTGCAAAATGTACTTAAAACCATACAAAAATTGCCTTGCTCTTGGTTTTTCGCGTTGTTAGCTCCCTCCAACAAATTGCTTTAGCCCCCTCAGTCTGATATATGCTCCGCGGTTCAAAGAGGAAGAAGTTAAGAAGGATGAATGAAAACCACATAGGAAGATGTGTTATAGAAAAATCACGGTACATGTCATTTTGTTGAAATTAACTACATTGATTGGGATATCCTTAGTGAACCACACTGCAATTGGCCCCTGTTCCATTATGTCGATGCGGGTTCAAAGAAAAAATCTTTTAATGACAATGGTATCTAGATTAATTTGCAGGGTTTTGTATCGAGAAATCAATATCTGAAAAATTTTGAATGATTTGTTCTGTGGTCATCATTCGAGTGGACGCCATTTAACGATGATGAGACTTAACAAGTAATTGTGCAAAAATGCAAGGGTTTTTGACGTTTATGATAAAAGCATGTGGCAACATTCTTCATACATGAGAACATTAAACAAGCAGATTTATTTATTCTTTAATCGACCTAGTTATTAACACTAATATTATATTGCCTATTGCGTCTGGAAAGATAACTTTTTCCTTTGGTTTTCTTAATGCTGTATAACCAGGTAATCATTTCAAAATTATCCATTCCTGTTAGATTGCATTTTTCTAGGATATTTATTACAAGGAAATCATTTAATTCATTTAATTGAAGTTAGAAACCAATTCATATCAATTTTCCTTTTCCAGACCAACCTGTTCCAAAGATGCTTTCAGCTCAATCGATTTAAAATTGGATGGTCTGATAGAAAGGGTATGCTTTATATTAAGAGACCCAGCTTAAATCATATGAACCCAGAGTACTTCTCAAACTGTAGGCTGTTTATCCAGGAAACAAGACAAAGCAGTTCTAACTTGCTATCATAAAAATGCTACCTCACCTATTTACGTGCTATGAACAATGACTCAAGGGATTAGCTGAGGCCAGCCTCTTTTAAGTGGGGAGTTTGGTACTGGATTGAGACCGAGAGGCAAAAGTAGGCATCATCAGAAAGGCAACTTTTTACAACACTTTATGTCAGTAATAGAGATTATTTTTTTGAAAAGATGAGCATATCTCACTAGATAAAGATTTTCAATACATTGCGCTAGATAATTATGATCACACAGAATTATACTTTCCTATCCTTTCCCTTTACCCTTTTGGGAGTCCTCTCCGATCTCTTCAGCATCCTTTTTGACTTACCGTAAATAAATTGCCTAGACAATTTGTTTCAAATTACGTTATTAAGTTGTAGGAATTAGTCCCGTAAATTTATTTTTTGGACACACAATGCATATATAAATCGTTAAGCCAAAAGAAAGTTTTGATAAATAAAATGGACTGAATCCTTCCCTTCTTTTTGTCAAGATAGTTTTCCCAATATTCTCGAGCTATGATTGTGTTTTAGCTGCAGCTATATGAATTTCGCAAGAAAGAAGACCTTCAGACGTTTATTGAAAGGAATCTTAAGTTTGTAAGTCGCACTTGAATAAAATCTTATGAATTTTCTGCACAAAGGAAAACAAATATGTTGCATAAATTTGATTGTTTGTTGTGCTAAACTTTATGAAATATTTAGAGAAGCTTCCGGTCTATCAGCGAAAAGAAGATTTAGTCAAATTCAAATAATAAATTATGTTTACAATCGTTTGATAACTGTAGTTCTTCCTAACAACGATAGACCCTTTATCATTAAGGTTATGTGATCTATACGTCTCACAATTCAACCTTAAGCATTTAAATTTCACGTAATTGCAATCAGCACTTGAGCAGTAACAACAATTTATTCCTAAAGTCTTAGAGTTGTTAAACATGGACGATTCGCTGCTTCTATCTTCTAATCTTTGTTTTCTAATCTTCAGTTAGAGAGGGAACGACAACCAGGATGCATTTTGTTGATTTATTCTTTAATCATGTCAAGAACAGTAGAAGGGTAGGTGTTTAACTATGCATTTTTTAAGTCATTTTATTGTTTTGTTTGTGAATATTAGTGACTTTGAATTGTATCTAGTATCATTCCAAACTTCCTATCAATTTTAACAGCAAGAATGGATGTTAGTTGTTGGGTGGAGGGTTAGTCCGAGGACACAAGTGCTTATTTCCCCGTAATGGTATTTATAAGGTAAAAACGTTGGGAATGATATATTCCAGTACAAATTATTATCATGCTGATACAATTGAACTTAAATAATGATTATTGCTTCTACCCATCCAAATACACCTTTTCAACAAACCGCGTTAAAGTGAAATGGGTCGAGATTTGGGGTGATTATATATCGTGAGTCTGGTACCCAGGGTAAAGTAGCAGTAGTCGGACAGAAAATTTGATCAAACCATGGTTTTAGCCTTTTGAAAAAAACAGAAGAATTTGTCTTTTTCTCAAAGGAATAATTGGATTACCATTGATATCTGATCTTTTACTACGACTTTCTCATTTGCCAGGGTAAACGAGGACATTAATAGCACGTATAATTGTTTGGTACAACAAGGAACCTGCTCACAGGTTTGTTTTTTGTATCGTTACTCAAACATCGGTTAATTCCATTGATAGGTCAGTCACAAAACACTTGCCAGTGACTTTTTATTAGGACCATTTCACATCTGCCTTTCTCCAAATGTTTCCTTATTTCATTTTTTCATCGGTTTTAGGCTCTTTCAAACCTGTTCCTTACTGGCAAAGCCGCCCCAAATGTTTTTAACAATAACAAAGAAATAAAGAATGAAATTGGAAAGGTTTGTAGTATCATTGTTTTGATGACTACCTTTGAACCAAAATTTTGTTTCAGATTTCACGGTTGGATGGGGGGGGGGGGGGTTGGGGTGAAATTTTGCATTTATTTGTTAGACTTGATTGGAAATAAAAACAATCTACATTTTAACAGTTCTGTCATACTTCCTATTTCTTTTATTTTTCAACTGTTCTTTCATACAACCTTTCATGTTGCCACCTTAATAAAGTAAATGCCAATTAAATTGCGGGCTTAGGTCTCTAGCTTGGCCTTGAGCGTGTCTATATCTATATCTCGCTGCCGTTATGTGAAAGTTTCCTATGAATACAATCCTTTGGCGGCGCCAGAGAGGGGGGTCTGGGGGGGGCTTCATCATAAAGCTTTTTTAAGAAAAAAAAAGAATAAAAGAAAAAGAAAGAAAATGAAAGTGCGATAAATCCAGTTATTGCTTTATTTCCAATAAACAACAGGTCTATGGGGCCTTATAAAGTAATTAATTCCATTTTAAGACTGGAATTAATCAAACGTAACGTTTTAAAAGCATGCCTTAGAAATAGCAAAATGTTTTGAATAATTGAAAGAAAATAACTACAAGAAATATTCTGAAATGTATTTTAAGCTTATCTAAAGGTACCCTTGGTACCAGACTCACTATGTATATAAATGAATAGAGAGTCTGGTACCCAGGGTAATCTAAAGGGTATGGTCGCAAAAATTTTCTGCTGGCCTCGCTCGCAGAAAAGTCTCTTCTTTCCCATATACCTAGGACCTCCGACAACTTATCGCCGGCTAATCCAATGTACCATAAGCATAACGATTGCCCCATAAAATCATAGGCATAAAATATCGTGAAGCATTTAGTGCGTTTTTCAAATAATGCCTTTTTAGTCTAATAAAGCTATCAACTGGAGCCCCCCCCCCCCCACACACACTTTGAATTTCTAGACGCCGCCCCTGCAATCATAACTTCAGTTTAATCTTAGCTACCCACCGTGGTCTGTATCAAACGGTCTTATTATGAATAAAGATTAACTTGCCTTCAAAATTGTTGATCCCATATGCTCTCCTTTCACCTTTCATGTATTCATATTGACATTTTCTTTCTCTTCAGACAGAAATCTGCCATGGAATATCCAAACGATGCGAAATCGGATTCTTATCTTACCAGGAAGTTGAAAATCCAAAAAATATTACGGTATCTTGACGCTTTATCAGAAAGGCAACTATTAATTTTTTTTCCCGAGTGTTAGCTGTAACAATTGCAAACTGGTTACTCCATGCGAGAGAAATGATAGGGGTACATCATTATTGCATCTTGTCCTTTTTTCTAAAAATTGTATCCAGTCTTAAATTAGAGCGGGTGGCTAACGAAACTTTCACGTCGCACAGATATGTGTCAGTAATGTCTCCTATGATATAAATCATTGCAAAGGTAACGGTTTTACGGGGAGTTGACTGATCATCTGAAAACTGATTTGTCAAAATACTCCCAGCGAGCTTTATGTAAATCAACCCTAAAATATCTGCTTTTCTTTCTATCTGCTATAAACTCACGGATATCAAATTTTATATAGATATCACGGATATCAAACAATATATAGAATCTCAGTTCGTTTACAAGAAAATAAACGTTTACAAGAAATTTCCCAGCTACATTATCTTGCAATGTTACAATTTTTACAAATTCTTTTCTCGTAAGTCATCCTTTCTCTTAGATATCAGATTCAGTTAAATTTAAACTCTGAAGACTTTGACTCATCTGCCTAGCCTTCAGATACGACACAACATTGACTGACCCCTCCCCACCAGGACAAATAGCTATTTTAATTCTAAACAATGTCGCTTTTCGGCATTATCCGATTGATCAGCCCAAAGCACCTCATGCATTTCACTTTTGTCTCCCATTTCCAGGCACGCCGAAGTCGGGAGATGGGGGGGGGGGGTTGCTACCCCCTCACTATTTTGCTGAAATGTGATATTAATATTGTGGGATCAAAACCAATGATAGAAAAGCTACCATATAAGCTTGGCAACCTGTCTAGAGAAGAAAACCCCCCTTCCCACCCTAAAATGTGTTCCGGACTCTCTGATTAAAGCTGTTTTGATTATACATACTCTGCCTGTCAAACAGTATCGAGAAAACCAAAAAATATCTGAAAAATGATGGCAAAAGAGAAAGTCGCCTATGCTGTCATGAACAAGGGAGCTTTTATCACGGTGGAGTTCTCAAACGTGAAGCTCTTCTACGTCCAACTATAGTAAATAAAGAAAAATTAAGAAAGCGTAATTAATGGAAATGCTCGTATCTCCTTGCTTGTAGGCCTCCAAAATAGGTTTTAATATACCTTCTTTTTTTGTAACATTGATTCGCATCATTACTTATTTTTAAAGGTTGGAAGTATGCTGAAGACTCCTGTTTTTCCTATTTGGGTGGTTTTTACAAGTGAAAAGGCTGGTGTTCTATGCTGCAGAAAGAGACAGCTTTTGAGTGATTGGTTTGTATGAATGGTTTTTAGGTATACTGCAATACCCTGCGTGTATGTCGTTCGTCTTCCTCGTCTTACGCCCTGATATTAGGGGAAGGCGGCCTATGTGCGGAGTTCATACCCCCAAGTTCAATTTGAGTAACTTGAAAGTGAATATCGACACAAAGAATGTTTGTGTACAAACAATCGGAAAGACATGTGTTATCCGTGTGTCAACTTTAGGGATGTTATGTAGTAAAACACACCGCATAGCTGCCAGTTAATGATTAAAACAAGCCAAAAATGTATCTCCCCGACATTTCAAGCCTTATATTAGGGTTGCGGTATATGTCTGCTTATACGCAGGTTTTACCGCATTACGTTTCGTTTTGCAGATAATGAAAAATGTCGAAACATTTATCCTAGTTCCCTTTCAAGTGAGACTTAGCTTTTCATTAACTGTCATCAATATCCTCAACTGTTAAAATAACAAGTCGCTTGTCGTAGGCCAGCAACTTGTGCTGATGATAACCCTTCTATGCATGTAATGCCTATGATGACCAAATGTTGCTGCATTTTTCTGCAAATGTCAACGCATTTTTGTCGATCTTATCTGGTAGGGAGAAACATCTAAAAGGGTCCACATTGCTAGCATATTATTTAGAAAAACAAGTGATATAGGACGGAAAGGGCCCATCAGTGGAGGGGCGAAGCAATGGTTTTAAGTTTTAATTGGTAGGGCAGCAAGAGGGAGCAGCTTACCGCTCAGTATTTGGGAACTGCCCTGGCACATGCAAGCAAATAAATTTGTTTTCGATGTTCATTATGCTTGTCATCGATTACCACATTTTTTAAAGATCTGAGATACAAGCTACTGTTCATAGTCAAAGGTGCATTCTCCCCATTGTTTCCCTCCAGGGCCATGCCATTGGAGAAATATTAGTATTTTAACCCCCCCCCCCCCCGCCATTCACTTTTAATGGAATTAGCTTTGTTGAAACAAGGAGAGCTTGTTACGCAGTTTAGTATTGGTTATGATACAATTCAATTGTATTTGAAATGCTTAAGCCCCTCTGTTGGACAACTAGGCCCTTTTGTTGAAAAGCTTCTGTGAACCACCTCCTACTCTTATTTCACGAATAAAGAAAGGTTAACTGTCCTTACTTCTATTCTAACGGTTCCTCGTGCAAGTTTAAAATAACTAATGGATGATGGATTTATTAAAGGCCTTCAACTGTATTCCGCATGACCTTCTTATTGCAAAACTTCATGCTTATGGTTTTGATGAAAGTTCTCTAGTCCTTATTTACTCCTATTTAAAAAAGCGCTTACAAGCAGTTCGTACAAATGATACTTACAGTGATTTTCAATCTGTTATATCGGGGGTACCGCAAAAATCAGTCCTTGGCCCTATTCTTTTCAATTTCTGCATTAATGACCTGTTTTATTTCATTAAAAAGGCTTCTCTTGTGAATTACGCAGATGACAACACTTTAAAATATTTTTCAAAAGACCTGCCTTAATTAATTAACGTCTTGGAAAAAGAAGCAAGCATCGCCCTTACCTGGCTCAATCAGAATGAAATGATTGCTAACCCAGACAAATTTCATGCTCTTCTCGTCAGAAAGGATGAAAAAAGTACCATTGGACATTTCTATTCAAGGAAAAACTATAAATTCTGAAGTTTCAGTAAAGTTGCTTGGCGTAACTATAGATCACAAACTTAATTTTGACATTCACATATCCGAACTTTGTAAAAAGGCAGCAACCCAGCTAAATATGCTCAAAAGACTTAAATCTTTCATTGGCTCTGATGAGAAAAAGGTATTGGTCCAAAGCTTTCTTTTCCCTAACTTTAACTACTGCCCTTTAGTGTGGTTCATCTCCTCGGCTAGATCTATGGAGAAGATCAAAAAAATACAGGAACGAGCCCTACGATTCCTTTACGATGACCATGATTCATCTTATAGAGATCTGCTTTGCAAATCACAAAAATGCACAGTTCATGAAATTCAGCAAAGGAACCTCTGTATTGAAATTTTCAAAACTGTAAAAAGGTTAAGTCCTAAATTCATGCAAAATATTTTCGAACAAATAACCTCTGATCGATCCTCACGTCGTCCACAAGACTTGCAGCACTACAGGCCAAACCAAACAACTTTCGGTACAAACAGACTCAGGTCCCTCGGACCACAAATTTGGAATGGCTTACCGCAGAAAATAAAATATGTAGAAAATCTGATCCAATTCAAAAGATTAACTAAAAACTGGAACGGGGCAACCTGTACATGCAACGTATGCAAAACTTAATGATTTTATTGTAAATTTGTATTTAAAAACTATTAAAAATTGTTAATTTAATTTGTATATTTTGTAAATAATCGAATTAGACAAGTAACGGTTGTGTAGCTTAAATACAAAATAAATTTATATTTTCGATTTAAAATAAGATTACAACAACAACAACTAATGTTTGGACTTTTTCGTCTATCAAAGGAAGCTTGAGAGGAGATTTGATCTTTACTACCACGGAAGAATGCCTCGTCATCTGTCGATCCCTCGTGAAGATATCAGACTAACAATCGGTTTGTCAAATAATTCATCAACCTTTCGCATATTTTATTTTATGTTTTTGTAAATATTTTGTTTTTGTATTTGCTGCTATGTTATCCTTGATAGAACTTGATAGAACGCTCGAAATCAGGATCAATGAATCTTAGGGATAATGTAAAAGAAGTCTAGAACAAAACTAGAACTGCATTTAAACACAGAGCAGGCGTAATATGGAACAGACTACCCATTAAAGTGAAAAGCATTGAGAACTTTGGACATTATAAAAAGGAGTTATCAAAAATAAGTAATACTTTAGACACGATTTCATTTGGAATTTCATCTTCAGTCTCTTTTACTCAATCTGACTTTAGATATTTCTAAAAAACATATTAGCGCAACGTGTTGATATATTAATATTTTTTGCCACATTGATTTCAAACGTTTAAATTTTAGCACAAATCGTCACTGTAAGATTTTTTGTTCTCTGTGTTTTTCTGGCATGTTTTAAATGTGAAATGAACAAATGTTTAGGCATTCTTAATGGTCTTATTTTAAGCCATTTGAGCACTCCAGATCTACTGAATTTCGGAATTCTTCTGCCCCCAACCCTGGACCCTGGATCCATTGTTCACTAGCTGCGCTCGTGAAATCTCACAGGTGCTATTTTTCAAAACTTGGCAACCTTGTATTTTGTTCGATTTTGTTGAACGTTTTGGTTTGTTGTTAGATACATATTAGGGCGTGTCTAAAACATATTGCAAATAAGAAAACTTCTTAAAGATGTGATGGATGTGTACTATGACAGAAAACTACAATGATGCCTTTGGTTTTCAGATACAGTGCGTCCTTTTGACCCAGAGGAAACTGAGTACGAATTCAACTCTGAGCTAGAAGACACTATCAGGACAAAGTAAGTAAACGGCATATAAGTTCACTTGTACTTACACACCTACAAAATTGTGATTATTGACGAAGATGGATTTTTCAACTTGATCTATTTACATTGTTCGAAATCCTCTCTGTTAAAAAATACATTGTTTGGTTATATTTCTGGTACAGTGATTCACCTTGCCCAAATTTACACCTCTATCTCAAAGGAAGAAACAAATTGTCTGGAGTAATGAGAATAATTGGTTTAATTAACATCCTTTTGATAATCAGAGTCCAGAAACGTTCCTTCCTCCGGCCAAGAAAATCTTACTATCAAACGTTCCTAATTTTAATGGGTTTAAATTGAGCATGGTTAGAAAACGGGGTACGCAGCCAGTCCTGACCTCCACTCCTGGTAACTCTGCTTTTTCAAACTTTTACTAGAAATTTGTAGCTTATTTTCAATTATAAATATTTTTAGAAACCGATGTAGAGTAGAATGCTTACATTTATTAATGAAAAATCATATAATTCAAATATTTAAGTTATAAAAAGTTAATGCCTAAATTTTAAAGTGCAAAGTAGTTCTGCAGACATACTCACATAAAAAAGCAGGAGATTTTTGAATTTCATTCTGAGTTTTTCAATTTTTTTTGGTGGCTGTATTTTGAAATCAAAGTCTAAAGATAATTTTCAACATCCTGAAGTTTCCAAATTTTTGGTTACCTTCCTCAATTTCTCTTTGTTTCTACAACCTTCCTCCGGCCAGTGGCCATGGGGCCGTGATGTTTTCCTGAATCTGTTGATAATACGTTTGTTTCAAAGTTCTACATTCTATACTTTGTATTGCATTATAGATTAGCAGTTTTCCTTGACATGCCTTTCAATTTTGACAGCAATCCGTTCAGATATAGAATTCCTCTGCCCCAGCTTAGTCTTTATGTGCTCAATTTTATCTTTCCATATTCTGGACATATCAGTGCCAACGCAGGCAATCGAATAAATGCTCCAGACTGAACGGTATTTTGCCATTGTCAACTCATAACTGACACCAGCTATGAATGCTTTACTAATTTATTACGTTGCTTGTTTTTCTGTAGATGGCAAGATTGTGTTATCGAGTGGAACAATTATCAACGTTTTTAGAATTCGTTCAGCGTAATTGATACAGCATTGCGAATCAAATCCTGAAACATTGACCATCTACTGCTTGTTCAAAGAGGTACCATTTTGCAAAACAACATCACATAATTTTTAACGATTTTTAAGGGTTTTATTAGCTGAGCTTTGCCCCTAAAACTCTAAGCCCGTAGTCAAAAAACGCTCTGTCCATAGCAAATGAATCATATAACTGATTGATGCATTCATACAAAAAATCCATTGTTTCTTTAAAGGGTCGAGATTCATACCGATATTGGGCTTAAAGACTTGGAACCCAGTAAAATTTGGGTCGGTTAACTGTGAGGCCCGTGTCAAAGTTTCCCCTCCGAATCAAAATATTCAAAACTGAATATTGTAAAGCTAAGGTAGTGTTACTGTAAACATGTAGGTTTTATATTATGTTTTCTACTGTATTATCAACTCGTGCTCGTTGTTGGGAAATAATCCTCTCTCTTTAAAACATAGTCAGGTATTTTTCATCTTGGAAAAAGCTTTGGAGAGTTTCCCTCTATATTTTTGTTGTAGTTTGTCATTGAATTGAAAATACTTTTATAATATGTAGATACTTTTAAAATGCATAGAAAATTGAGTGTTGAGACACAAGTGAAACACACACAAGTGAAATGCCCTAGAAATATTCTGTTTTGCTGAACAGGGGAGGCTTTGAATTTAGAATGAGCGCTGATTTTTCGTGTCACATAAACGGTTAAAAAGCCTATTTGAGTTTTGTTTAAATTTGTTCATTTTCTGGAAATCTACAAAAAATCTTTCAGGGGTTCAGAAATCCTTAACAAGATACCCAGTTCGTATTATTTGAAGATTCCTTTTCATCGTACAAAAGTAAAAGTGCACCCCTGTTGGACATAGGCTTTGGAACCCTTTTAGGATTATTAAGGCTCTTCAGAGTCGTGTTTTATAAGCCTATCAGTCTTTGACTATTTTAGACTAGCTTAAAAATGCAATGAACTGAAGCGTTTTGTTCACTAGCGATGTCCCTACTAAGTACAGCAATGGGCTGCGGAAACTCGGGTGGGTCTGGAGGTAATTACCTCCCTAGATATCGCTTGATTGTTAGTATAAATTCATATTGCTAAACTGGAAAATAAGTTTTTTGAATTTTTAGAAGTGTAGAGCTAGAGTTTGAAAGCCTTTTTTCTCGCTGTTTGATCTTCCCAGTGAATAGGAAAACTTCCATCTTAGCATTAGGAAAGTCAAAGCACCCTGTTTTCCTCAAATCAGGCCATTGAATGGTTGTAAATCAGTTTACCTTTTAAGGCTTTAACATGTTTAGATTGCTATTTCCGTCCATATGTACATCGTTATAGCTAAGAAAGACGTTATTTTGGGTTTATAACAAAGGACAAAATAATGTTGTGGATAGTACTAACTTTTGTATTGAAGTTTTTTAGAATTCGTGATCTTATTGTCAATGCATCAGACGTGAATCGATGTAACAGTTTTCAATAATATAAATTTGATAATATTGGGTTTGGAGTTTCTTGTATGGTTGTATAATAAGCTTAGAGTTGTGTTATATGTACATTATTCTTGCAAGAAAATCTTTCAAATAGAAGTTTTTTTTCATTAATTTTTTGTAATTTTGTCGGTGTTTTTCAGTTTACATTGGTAGCAGTGTAGGCTAAAGCCAAACAACACTAGAACACTAGAAACTGTGCATCCAATATCTACTTGTACACCTTCTGTAAGGAAAACAGGCTGAAATTATTTTTGTGCTTATTTGGTTAGAATACTGTATTCTGATTTCAAGTTAAACATTTGTTGAAATCTGGCTATTGCAGTATCTTTGCTGGAATCGAGTTCATCGTTTCTTTGAAAATCTACATTTGATAACATTAGCTACATTGCTGCAATCTAGCTCAATATTCTAGCAAAATGATATGGACAGTGGCTCAATTATTCAATGGCTACGTAGGTTAAGTCTGACCTATAACCTGGAGAAAGCAATTTATTGTAGGGAACAAGAAATTTTTATAAATTTTTTCTTCAGATTTTGTTTCATCTTTTTTTTCTAACTTATGTGAAGGAGGCGCACAGCTATGATTCGCTCCCAGTCTACTTTGTACCACGTGGTACTTGGCATAAATGTCTTTCCTCCATATCGACATTCTTTCGCAGCTTTGCCTTCTGTAGATCCCGTTGTACGGGCGATTTGCCTCGCTCAGTCAAACTCTGCCACTTTGCTCATCATTTAAGCACTCAACAATGTCAGTTAACAAGAAATTCTTTGTAGGTATGTATAGTTGTTTACTGTTGAGTTTTTAGGGCCGTTTCACCGACACGCCGAGAATTTGCAAGCAGTCAAAACTAATATGGCGTCGTTTTCGATTTCCTACCGCCTTCCTTGCATGCTGCAACCCAGTTTACTAAACCCAGTCCCGCCTACTTATCTATACTTCTGTTGTTGTAGTACAAACAGACAACGCTCCTAAAATTTTATCATTTAGCAAATCTTAGCAGTGTAATAGTTTGAAATTGTCGGGAAAGAACTAGTTTATCCGAACAAGAATCTGACTTGCACGTGCGGAAGGAGAGGGAGGGACCGCTTACGAAGATTAATTATCTCTCAGAAATGCACGGGCTCCAGGTTCAAGCTTGTAAATCAGTCATAAAAATCATTGTTCAATTTTGATTTTACTCAGATTGTCTTCTGTATCATACTTATCCCTTTCTATAAGTACCCCAAAACAGTAAATGGAATGGGTTTGGTATTTTTTAGTTTGGTCTGAATTTTACATGGTCACATTATTATTTGCAAGATGTGGTAATTCAATAAAAATATCTTTATAATTTTGGCTTAGGATATCTCTCCAATTTTTTTTTTCTAGACAATAAATGTTTACACAGGATGTCTGAAGGAATTTGGACTAACGCACAGTCATTTTTTTCCAAAATATAATATACTTATTCTCTGAAATATTCCAATTTCTTTCTGAAAAAACTGAAATGATTGTCTTGCTTTCACACAGAAATGACAAAATCTTTAATCTGGATTTGTTTTTTGTCTACCCTTTTTGTCAGTCTGGATGTCTATTAGTGATTCTTTTTTGACAGAAAGTTGGTGATAAAAAGTCCTGGAGTAATATATTTCGGTTACAGTCATTTCTATGTTAATTGTAACAATTTTCTAGGTAACTTGGATCCATGTGTCAGCAAAGAAGACATTTGCCACTTGTTTGGCCTTGAAGCCACTCCATACCTTAGATCTTCGTGCTGGGTGGAATTAGCCACAGATGCAAATGGAAAATCTAAAGGTTATGCCTTTGTTAGTGTTCCAGAGCACATTGCCCAACAACTAATACGATTCAGCGGTATTGACTTTTATGGAAAGGAACTGAAAATAGAGCCAGCTAGAGATAAAGATGAAAAGGAAACTGCAGATGAAGAGAAGCAAGACATTAAAAAGAAACCAAAGACAGAAGAAAAGCCAAAGAAAACAAATGGGGGTCCTAAACGAGGTGGAGGCAGAGGTGGTGGCAGAGGTGGAGGAAGACAGTATTATGGACGAGGGGACTTTCAAATGTATAATCACAATGGGTTTTACCGCCAGCCAAAATTTGGCTCAAGGCAGAAATACAATCTTCCTGTTCTAGCTCAAGATCAGATTTTTGCACTCATTGATTCGGGCGTCAATCTCACCAACAGAAGGTTGTTTTTGATCTACTGTTTTGACTACTTACGCTACACTTTGAAACAGTTCTTTCAACATTAGACCACTTTGTCTAAGATGAATCTCCTGGGACTGGTTGAATGCCTTCAATGATATCAACATTCTCAGATTTTTCCTAGGAGCTTTTCTGGCTAGCATCTCTTTGTTTAGCTACATTTTGTCATGTGTTCTGCTATTTGCCAACTGTTTTATTCCTTGAGCCGGTATAAAACACTGATTTAATTTTTAGCCATCTCTAGACACTTCCAAGAGAAAGCTCTTCCTTGTAGACATGTTTTTCATTAGTAGCAAAATGTAGAAAAAATCTGATTCTGCAGGAAAAATCGATTTTACAGAAACAAGCCTTTCTATTAGGCTGTTTAGCCAACTTCATTGGAAAACTTACATTTTTTCCTAACTTGGCTGCAAAATTTTTATTACTTTGTTGAACTAAAAGTAGTGTTCTATGACAATTATTTTTATGTTAACAGATTTGCAGACAGTTTGGACTATGTAATCGCTAGAGCTTTGGCTGCAGGTGTCCAAAAAATGATTGTAACTGGAAATAAACTTAATGCCAGCAAGTCTGCTGTAGTCATGGCGAAAACTCGTCCCAACATACTCTTCGCATCCATTGGAATCCATCCACATTTTGTCAAGAATGATTTCAATGATCGAGCATTGGAGTCCCTGAAGGAACTTGTCAACTCACCAGAAGTTGTCTGTATCGGAGAGATTGGTCTTGATTTTAATCGTGATTATTCTCCAAGAGAAGACCAGAAGAAAGCTTTTGAGAAACAGGTGCGTTTTAGAGAAGAACAGAACATTTTTGTTCTCTCTGTTTCTTTCCTTTTTTGAGTTCATAAGATCTCTCAATTACAGCGACATTAAGCACAAAAATTTCAGGCATGACAAACTTTCCAAAAATATTTGTCCGAAAATTTATTTGTACATAATTTAGATTTGTCCATAAGTTTCTCACACCAAAAATTTTTGTCTAAACTGTGCATGCACAATGAAATTTGACTGAAGCATCATAAATCAAATGATCCTTGAATCTGTTACAAACTTTGAACATAACTAGGTCTGCAAACTTTTTGAAAACAGTTGCTCTTCCAAATTCGTAGAAAGATAAGTCCATCAAATAGCATTGATAATTCTCATCGTCTTTCATAAAATCACTGTCACTTTCTTCTTATCATTTAAAACAGGTTAGAAATGACCAGAGTTGATGACGCTATAGAATTTTAATCTCAGAAGGGGACTTCGCTTGAGAAGGTTGTTAGTTTCAATGCATGTATTCTCTATTCCTGCAGGTTTCTCAAGAGCTCAATTACAGTTTTAAAAATTTGTGTGAATTTATAAAACCTGATGTGGTTTTGCTTTAAACATCCAAAAGACTGGTCAACATTTGTCTGGAAATTTGTTTGTCAGAATTGCCAAAAATATGTCTGAAAATATTTTTGACCAAGTTTTTTGTCCCAAATTTTGTCTGCTCAAAATTTTTATACTTATTGTAAGTTCGGTTCTGTCATAATCACTAAATCTTGTGCACTGTTTTGAATCAAAAGTTTTGTTAACCTAAACCATTTCAGGAAAAATCACAGACAAACACCTTTGTATAGTTATGAATTCATTGCTCTCTTGAAGTTCTTAAGATGGTAGATTTGGTTAGAAAAAACAACAAAGCCTTCTCCAAACTATTACAGCTTCAACTATATCAAAATCTATTTAATTTGGTTTATACAGTTACTCATTAAGACATGCAGTTCACAAAATTGATTTAGTTGTGGCTGATATCAGTCGGTTTCATTCTAACTATTTAGTAATTTTTTGCAAGTAAGTATCAAAGATTTTTTATTTTAAGCAAGCTTAGTGTACTTCATCGTAACATATATGATATGTAAAGCTGACAGAGAAACTGCCTTAATGTTCTACACAGGCCTTGTGAGGAGCAAAAGCAGGTGCTTGACAAACTGAGCACCTTTAATTTTATAGGCGCTTGATTGAGCATCATCGAGTATCATCAAAAACAAAATTTGGATTTTTGCATTTAATTTTTAGAGATTATAAACAAGCTAGGTGCTTGATCCATCAACCCCCTTTAACTTTCTAGATGCATGTGGAGGTGCTTGATCAAGTTTAGCGGCTCTTCTTGCAAGGCCTGGTTCTACAGATCCTTAAGTGTATTTATAAATAACATATGATAGCAAAAAATAATGCTTAGAGAATGTGAATCATTGCAACACCAAAATATGATTACTTTGTCTCAAGTGAGTGAAACTTTCCATCAAATTATAAAGAAACTTTTCTTTAGAAGGTTGCTTTGGGATCAGAAAAGTTACGTAAGATATCAACAGCGTTCATTAGGCCTCAACTGCACATGACAAACAGCCAACAAATCCAAGAGGTGTTTTACAGTAATATATGGCTTTCACTGGCAGGTGTAAGAACCTCATTTGTTTCCTAAACTTTAAGTTACCCTTGTATAAGTCTGTAGAACCTCTTAACTTGGTTGTCCTCTTTATACATTTGTATTCTACCTTGTGAGTGTACCAATAACATAGAAAGGACATCATAAAATTCAGATTAATATAGTCATGTATGTTGATCGTATTTTCAGCTCGAGTTAGCATGCCAGGCCAACAAACCAATCCTTGCTCATGATCGTGATGCTCATGATTCATTGATTGAAATCTTTGACAAATACAAGGAACAGCTGCCAACCGTTGTCATCCACTGCTTTACAGGAACGGCTGCAGAGATTCGTGCTTATGTTGCCCGAGGATTTTACATTGGCATAACTGGCTTTGTTTGCAAAGGTGATAGTGATGGATTTTTACATAGTCTTAAGTACAATATGTTATGATTCTTAAGTTCAAGTAACAATTTCTGTTATTGTCTTTGAGAAATGTGCATCATTTTATTGAACAAGATGTCAGTTTTTGTAAGAATTTGATAGTTACACAGTATGTTGTTGTATATTGGCGACCATTAATACTAACAATATTTTATATTACAGAAAAGTTTGGTAAAGATCTCCGAGATGCTATTTCAAATGGAGTCTGCCCTCTGGACAAGATTGTCATTCAAAGTGATGCTCCGTACATGATTCCTAATTTAGCACAAGCCGATTTAGACCCAGTGAGTGATGCACTGCTTGAATTCTGTTGTGAAGGATACAATGAACCCTGCTCATTACCAGTGATTGTTCGATGCATCGCAAAATGCCTCAAGAAAGATTGCAAAGAGGTTGCTGAAGTCACATCTGCCACAGCAAAGACCATTTTTAATTTTCCTTAATGCGTGGACACGAGCAAGTACTGACAAAGAGTTGCATAGGGCTATCATTTGTACATAATCAAAGTTGGGAACTTTCAGAGAATATCTTCAAAATGCCTCCCATCTTGTGACAAGTTGCATAGTTATTTAAGTTAGCTGTGTAACCAAAAGCTTTTCAATTTAAAAGTTTATAATTCAGAAATTATTAACCAAGATTTTTAGTTATCAGTTTTGAAATGCTGATGTGTTTGGCATCATTCAAAATATTACATTTTCAAAACAGTAGGATATAGTTGTTGAAAGCATAACAATTACTTTATTGCCAAAAAGTTGCCAAAAAAATAAAGAGTTCGTTGATTTGTGTTTTGTTTCATGAACATAGTATTTTCTATAGTTCAAAAAATTTTGTGTTCTTAAGATTTTCCAAGAGCAGGTTAAGGTGGACATGAAATTTTCTGTAAAAACGACTAGATCTGCAGAAGGAATAGCTGTCAATTATAACTTGTTGTTTTGTTTCTTTCTCTGTCTATGTTCTACTTTTTAAGCCATTGTGTAATGATATGGCCTAAAATCGGCGTTTGGGAATGTTAGCAGACTTCAATCAAAAACTTTATTGCATATACCCAATACAAGGCAAAAAATATCGTTTGATGGTAAAAAATAATCTTAGGTTGGAGTCTTGGATTAACTCTTTTAATGCGATGTTGGGTATATTTCATTTCCTGTGCAGTCATTGAGTACAGTTTGTTTTCAAACTCACTGGCAGAAATGGACTGTTTTTAAAGTTAGTATTAAATGTTGCAATTTTTCTTTTGACTTGCTTGTCACAAAAAGCATTTATGTGCTTGTATGGGAAGCTTTTCTGTAAATTATTTCATAAAAATCAGGATTACAAAAAATAAGCACGAAAACTAATATATGCTACAGAAGCATCAAGAAGGAATTCCATCTGTGTTTTTTCTACCAGACCACTAAAATTTTTGTTGTAAGCAATCAATGCTGCCTCTTCATAAGCTTTTCTGAGTTGGTTAAAAGGTGGCTTATTAGCAAGCAATTCAAGAGACCCGAGTAAAAATTTTGTTATGAAGAAACTTTTGTGTTTATTTTGATATGCATCTATGGAAAATAAGAAATAATATCACTTTCATATAGCCACTTTCTATGATAACTTAGATATCATGTTTAAATATCATACCATGCAAACCAACATCAACATTTACTAAATTAAATATCACATTATATCATGCAAACCAACGATAGTTAAATGTAACACACGGAACTAATTTAATAATACATGACAAATACTACGAAATAAATGAAATAACTTTCATAATTGCGCCATAAAAATATTGCACCTTTTTCAAATCATCTATTCGAAAAGGAAGAGCTTTTCCGTTATTATTTTTACTGTTCAAAGGGTGTCCGTCAAGATTGTCTTCTAGTCCCTATTCTTTTCAACTGTTGATGATTCATTAATACTGGTACTTCGTAGTTAGATCAGTTTCGACATGCACCCAGAAAATAAAATCTGCCTGAATTTTTAACTGAACATTGCAAATTCTGGAATCTATGCATTAACAAGTCTATACATAATTTATGACTGTTTACAAAAACGCCAAAAATACAACCAAATGTCATTCAGACGATAAAAGGACCAGGACAAGACACGGAACTAATTTAATAATACATGACAAACACTACGAAATAAATGAAATAACTTTCATAATTGCGCCATTAAAATATTGCACCTTTTTCAAATCGTCTATTCGAAAAGGAAGAGCTTTTCCGTTATTATTTTTACTGTCCAAAGGGTGTCCGTCAAGATTGTCTTCTAGTTCCTATTCTTTTCAACTGTTGATGATTCATTAATACTGGTACTTCGTAGTTAGATCAGTTTCGACATGCACCCAGAAAATAAAATCTGCCTGAATTTTTAACTGAACATTGCAAATTCTGGAATCTATGCATTAACAAGTCTATACATAATTTATGACTGTTTACAAAAATGCCAAAAATACAACCAAATGTCATTCAGACGATAAAAGGACCAGGACAAGACACGGAACTAATTTAATAATACATGACAAACACTACGAAATAAATGAAATAACTTTCATAATTGCGCCATTAAAATATTGCACCTTTTTCAAATCGTCTATTCGAAAAGGAAGAGCTTTTCCGTTATTATTTTTACTGTCCAAAGGGTGTCCGTCAAGATTGTCTTCTAGTTCCTATTCTTTTCAACTGTTGATGATTCATTAATACTGGTACTTCGTAGTTAGATCAGTTTCGACATGCACCCAGAAAATAAAATCTGCCTGAATTTTTAACTGAACATTGCAAATTCTGGAATCTATGCATTAACAAGTCTATACATAATTTATGACTGTTTACAAAAACGCCAAAAATACAACCAAATGTCATTCAGGCGACAGAAGTCAATTGAAAATGTGTATGAATTGGTACATTTACAGAGCTTTCAAAGAGATTATTCGCTTGAAATCCTCTCGATTTTCCTAGTCATTTTTACTATGCGTAAAATCATTGTTAATTTAACTTCATTTTCTAACTCGGGACAGAAGTTACAATGCAAGTTGTAGGATAAAAATGCACCCTCACAAAACATGCCACATCCTCGAGAGCATGTTGGGCTGCTAGTTCATCGGTGCAAATCACTCAACCCACCATAAACCTCTAACATAAGTAGTTTGCCAAGGAAATTTACACAAGAACCCAAAACATTAATGATACTGGGTAGGAAATGGGCAAGAAAAGTACCTTTTCTCCTTAATAAGTCGATCACCTAAAAGCATCAATGCGCCAATTGCATAATCGATACACAGTCGTGAGAAGTTTCCACAATCCTAGAAAAGTGACTTAAACTGTTAGGGTTTTACCGAAAAAGCAAATTTTCGTAAAAGGAAAGAGAGGGTTTGTGGGTTGGGACAAAGCGTACAGCTCTCTTGCAATAATTCTCAACAGGGCCGGCGAAACTTATTTGAAAGTGGGGGGGGGGGCAAATATCAAAGTCTTGAAAGGGCTTAGGAAAGGCCGCCACCATGATCGGCGGCAAGAAAAATTTTGGAATTATGGTGTCTTATGGATGGCCAGAAACTGTATCTAAAATGAATTTTGATTGAAGGTGTCGCATAGTCGCGTCTATTGTGATGTTGACTTGAAATAGAAAAGTTTTGCAAAGTTTTAGAATAACCACTATCATATAGCTCGTAATGAAACCTTTTTTTAGATTTTCAAAGTACCCGAAATAAGATGGGGGAGAAAAATAAATGAAACATGGATTAATAAAAAATATGAACGTTGAAATATCAACAGAAGAACTATCAACTAAAAATAAAAAGTTAAGCAATTTTGTACAGTTAAGTTATAACTTTGTAACATCTGATCTTAACTTTTTCGGAAATTAAATGCTTTAACAAAAATTTGAAAAACCTTCAAACTGGGCTTGCCAAAATGAGTTTAAATGCAATTTATAATTGCGTCGATATTTTCTCTAAACGATCAAACTCTGAAGTTTTCTTGATGATACTTTTTAAGAAAAAATCTGCCCATACTTTATTTCTCATATCCTCAAAAAAGTTCTTTCCATCTATGTCTTTTCCTTCAACAGCTGATTTTTCTCTTTTTGTAATGTTTCTGAAAAAGCTTTCGCTAACAAATAGGCCTTATGTGCCAAGTTTAGGCAATGGAAAAAACGCGAGACCCACGCTATGGCGCGCCCATAAATACCCGAAAATCTACCAAAGAATAAACATGCTATGAAACCACACACCTTACTCTTGTTTGATTAACGAAAAGCGGGAATAGGTATAGCGCGTATAGCGGAAATAGGTAAAAGGCGAAGAAGCACGGCTCAAGAGACTATAACGAATAGCAAATAATGATAATTTAGGCGAATAAATTAAATGACGAGCGCCTCTTGTGAATTTAACTCTGATTTCAATTATTCACCGTAAGCATCATTGGACCAAATTCTCTTTTTGTGTATTGCTGCTAATGGGTGGCATCCAGCGTGGTATTGCTTCACGTTCACTTGCATTCTCATTCTGTATTCCCAATTGCATTGGGAAGCACTACAGCACACGCACCGAAATTTCACACGTGAAGGAATTTACCACGAATGGTTGATTATGATTTCATGAAGCTCATAAACAGCGTTTAGAAAGAGTTTGAACACCACACGCACAAAAGTCGAGGTGAATGTTTGAGGAACACAAATTTACTAAACAATATGAGGTATGATATTTTTGGTTTATTTACGCTTATCTCGCTGCAGTCTTAAATATCTTGTTTTTAATGTGATGTTAAATGTCAAGTGTATGGCTGTCAATTGCCGAGAGAAAACCTTATGCCTGTGCCATAACTCAAAATTGAGCTGGTTTACGAAATAGAGAGGATTTTAGGCTTTAACAATTCCTAGAAGCACAAACTGTTTCTAAGAATTACTAATATGTAACAGTTTCTAAGAAGTAATTTTTTCCTTTGTCATTAAGCCACAGGTTTAGCGAAAACCATACCACCCTTGACCCCTTTAGTAAAGTTTTGAAGGGGATTAGTAGGGGCAGTCATAGAAACAGCTATGGGCATGATTCTCATTCAATACAATCGTTACTGTTTTGTCTTACACGGTGGCGGCGCCAGCTACAGCTCTTGCGAGTGAATTTGTAGTGCCAGTCAGACCAAGGGTTGCCATTTGGCTGTTTTGACGACCAAATTTCCTCTATTTTGGGGTCTTTTAAAAACGCGTGGCCATCAAAAATTGATTTGGCCCAAGTAGCAAAAGTGGCCGAAATTTGGCCACATGTTGAAAACCTCGGAAATACAAAGGAAACGACAATTTTGGCATAGATGATATTCAATATTTCATCAAAATAATCTAAAAATTGCAAATGACTCTGAAAATAAATTTGAACCTGTTTTTTAAAGAGACCAAATTTAAAAAAAATTTTCCAAGCCAATAGGCTTACTTGTTATCAAAACATAATCAATCTGAAAATTATTCCTTTTCAAAAATACGACCTCTTTCAAAAAATAAAATGTTCTGTTTTTCTGATATAGAATAAAACTAACATTTTTTAGAATAAAAACTTTCGAAAAAATTTGACCAGGCTTCTAAGCCAATTTAAGTACAGGGGCGGCGCCAAGATATTCAAAGTGAGGGGGCTCGAGTTGCATTATTAGACTAAAAAACCAACTTTTGAAAAACGCACTAAAATGTTACACGATATTTTATTCCTATGATTTTATGGGGGCATTCGTTCTGCTAGCGGTACATTGGCAGGCTGGCGAGAGGTTGTCGGAGGCCTTAGGTACATCTAAAGAGGAGGCTTCCTTGCAAACGAAGGGAGCAGAGAATTTTTGCGACCACGCCCTCTTGACTAGCTTAAAGGTAATGTATCCATATAAAAGGACTGCGTATACCCAACTTGTCAAGCCACCCATCAAAATAACGGTTTGCGATTGGTTAGTATTCTCGCAATGCTAAACTGCTCACATGAAAAGCTAACCTCGCAGCAGTATAGATAAACAAAACGACCGTAATGGATGGGGCGATGCCAATGGCATGAAAAATCACATGTTTCTAAAAACCCCCGCAGAGTCGCTTGCTTTAGCTGGACACATTACCTTTAAAATACATTCCAGAATATTCCTTGCAGTCATTTTTTTGCAAATTTGTTGCTATTTTCAAGGCATGGTTTTTTACGTTTGCTTAATTCCAGTCTTAAAATGGAATTCGTTACTTCATGGGGCATCATGGACCCTGGCTCATTCCTTTGAAATCAAACAATACTGTAAAAGGAATTATCACACTATTTTTTCATCTATTAATATTATTTATATTCTTTTAAAAACACTTTTTTGCCAAAAAGTGGCAAAGCCCCCCAGCCCCCAATCTGGCGCCGCTCATGTTGCAATATTCTTTCATCAAAGATTGACCTATTTAAAACGACGTTTATTTTTGCCTTTCATTGTACTTTCATTACAGAATTAAATTATATTCTCGTTTGCTTTCATCATATAGGGTAAAGTTAACGTTTTAGGACAAAAAAATTGTAGAACAAAAAATATTGTAGAAAATGTTGAAGATCTTTTTAAACCTATAGCTATCCTTTTTTCAAATCTTGATCAATCTAGAAGTACGTAAATATTTCACAAAAAGTCTTTCATTCTAGAACCAAGTTAATTTTTTCCTCTTGATATGGAGGCAATTGACACTGATTTTGAAAAAAAATTCTCGGAAAATTTTGATGATTTCCCAAAACCTATTTTTAGCAATGCATATGAAAAAATATCAGCCGATCTAGAGATTGGTTAATTTTCTCAAAAATTGCATCTTTTTTTAACTAAAACTAAAAATTAAAACAATACAATAAAATTTATATACCTAATGTGTAAATCTCAGTGAGCAAACAAAATGTTCAAACCTCTGCCAAACTATCAATAGATATTCCATAGACCATCCAAAAATTGATGATTTAGAACAGCTGCTATACACAACATATTCTAACCCATCAAGCACTGAAGCCCTTGGTCCAAAGGTTTTGTCAAAAAATGTTTTGTCTCAATCTTATTCATATTAGACAGTGCCCATTAGGGAATCCCATCAACCAACAGGAAAGGCAATTTTACCAATAGGGAAAGCCAAATATAAACTTTATCTTCCAGAAAGGGAATTTCAAAATCATAGAACCACATTACAAAGAATAGGTTGAAAAAAATATTATCCCTCCCCAATTTTCACCTTGAATTTTAATGATATACAGAATCTATCCTGCCAAGAACTTGGGAGAACTGGGGGCATAGCCCACATATATTTGATTGCAAAAGTATCTTAGGGTCAACATTTTTTGTCACCAAATTCAATACAACTGTCATTTTAAAAACTCGCTACTAAAAAATGGGTTTCTTCCAAATTTAGAGCAAACAATTTCCTGGAGATTTGAAAGTAAAAGGCAAAAAATATGGTGCAAAGTTTCCTCTTATATTCTACACAGCAACTGTGGGAAAGTCAACTAACAGATAAAAGCAAAGAAAAAAGCAAGGAGATTTCATTGATTACTACTTGTATGATTTCAGTTATGAGCATTGGGTTGTCAAAGCTAATTCTATGTTTCGTTACATAACTTAAAAGAATATGGTAGCATTACACACTATTAATAAAAAAATAGGAAACTTTCCAACAAACTTTATAGCTGCAACTCTGAATTTATATTCAGATGAAAATAAAAAAAATAGTTATTTTATAGATATGATAACATAACATGATTTGTCACTTTTAACATAAAATTAATTTATACAAACCACAAATGGGTAAAAACTAATGGTATGTTATTGAAGACCTGCCTAAAATAATTATGTAATATCTTGCAGTTGTCATATAACAATGTCTAGGTATTAGATACTAGTCTTTGTTATCACAACTCTGCAAAATGCAAAATAAAGGAAGCTTCAATCACCTTTTTAAAAACAATATGTTCACTTAAAGGCTGCAAAGAAATGGAGAAGTAACCCTCTGGTATACCAGAGAAGAACTTTTACCTTAGCAACATCATAAATCACAAATCCTTATCTTATTATCTACAAGGGTGATATATAGGAAAAGCTTACATAAAAAGATTTGTTATGCAATCGTCACATATTCTAACAACCAAATCAAGATCAGGTATATACAGTGTCTAAAAGGGCTGATTAATAAGTATGGATTATATTATATTCAATAATATATTTAAGCAGCCAATATATGGATAAAAATGTTGAAAAATTTATTCACTTTCTATGCTTTGACATAAACACTCAAATATTTGGATCAATCTTTTAAGACCATACATGTAGTTTGTATCCAGTGACTGCGTTCCATTTAAGTCAATATATGTGTGAGGGAAATCAATCATTCTAACAACAACATCATCCTGAGAGAAATGTGTCAAGGTTGTATTTTTTGCATCTGGATACTGGACTCTCTGCCCATCAAATGCTATCAATATGGAGCTACTGAATAACTTCACTCGATTTTGGTATGAAAACCATTCTTCCAATTTCTTCAGTTTCTCAATGATTCCCCTCAAAATATATAGTCTTGCTGGTACATTCTTTATATCCAGGACAAAGGCAATATCTGTACAATTAAAATCATTCATTAAGTTGAGTAAATTAGACCCCCCTCACATCAGAAATTTCAGGTCTGTATGGAACTCAAGTCCCCAGTCTGAGCCCTTGAGGTGCTCTCATGAGAGAGGGCGAAATGAAACTAAGGTTGACCTGTGTCTATTTCGGTTGTTCAGGTCGGTCTGAAATTTCAGGTTGACTTTAAATTTGCATGTGTGCAGAAAAGAACTTCAAATCTGGGTGAAATGAGACTCATGGAGAAAAATTGATTTTGGTGCCATTTTACCATTGAATTGATTTTAACACTCTCGGTATCTGCACAAAGCACAACTTTTTTCTTCTTTAGCGAAAGTGATTGATTTTTTGATGAAGATTGCTTATACGAGACATAAGTTGAGGAAGCAAAACCAAAATCGATTTTAGTACTGATATAAAATATGAATTATTTTGCACCATGTTTGTTTTGGACTGGATTTGCAATAAATGAAAATGTGTGAAAGCCTGTTGAATTTCAAGCCAGTTTGAAAATGTTCATGTGAGCGGGAGTCAAACTAGCATGCACTATCATATTTCAAGCCAATCTGGATTTCAGACCTGCCTGAAATTTTTCATGTGAGGGGGTCTTAAACTGATAATTTATTTCAAGGAGCCTGTATCTTTCATTGCTGCAAAGCTGCAAGTCTGACATTGCTCTGTAATTGTCCTCTTTTTCTTATTAATAGAGGAGTTTTTACTAATGCAGGCTTTATCCTATCACACCTAGATTAGAGAAATGGGAATGCTTTTGTTCTAGCTTTTAATTGAATATCTTCTGATATATATAAAAACAAAAACTTGACCCAGCTTAAACCCACTAAGCTTTCATTTTCGTGGCCTTTTACACTAGACCTAAAATGCCAAAAACCTGGATGAGTTTTCATGCCGGTGTGATATGCGTTTAGGTAACCTCATGCATTTCGGTCCAGGTACTCATTTTGGCCTGGCAATTTTGGTTATGCAAAATCGTACCCAAAACTATAGGGTACCAAAAGGAATGGTGGGATAAAGCATGCAAAGTTGCCAGGTACACATGTCCCTTTTTCATGCTAGCATGAAAGTGCCATGTAAACAGACCAGTTTTTCATGTCAGGGGAAATCAATGTAAAACTTCATACTTATAATCCAAAAGTCTTTCACGTGAAAAGCATTTGACAGTTTCATTTCAGGTCTCATGTAACAGACAGCAAATTTCACAAAATTTTCATGCTCATGCCAACATGACTTCATTTTTTGTCTCATATAAAGGGGCCTCTTAGACAGACCTTGAAAAGCAAAGACCTAGCTAGCAAAAAATCTCCAAAAAGAGGGTTGTTTTATCATCAGTTAATATGCCTACTCATCATCTCAAATTACCTGAACACTTTAGACTGACATCATAATCAGTTGAAGCAAAACTTTTTTTTTCTTCCTATTTCAGATCCAATTCATTGGATATTAGAAACCTAAGATTAATTCCCTGAACTTTGAGCTTTTATCATGGGCAGTTAAATCTTACATTACAAACTTTTAAAAAAACAACATTTAAATGCTTAAAAAGTTTAGAAAGAAAATTTCTAGCTGAGTGAAAGAAACTTACGCTTTGGTATATCATCTGGTGTGAATTTTTTGCAAGTTGTTTTATCATGAAAGTCTGTTCTGCCAGTTTGAGTTCTGTATGACTGAAATTCAAGTCAAACAAAATCAAAGTACAACTCAGTCAACACAATTGCAAACAAAAACAACTATATATTAAACAATTCATTTCTTGAAAAGTGTTGAGCTCAAAATAAACATTAGCAGATCATACCTTGGATCCAAGCATCCTAAATCCTAATTCCTTTTGGTATTTATACTTCATTGCTTCTCTCTGTATTTTGGCACTGTCTGCAAATGGATCTGAGGTCTGTTTTCCTATCTTGATATCCATTATGGAAGGTTTTGAGAATCCAGCAAGAAGGTTTTCAAGTTTGATGTAACAAACTAAAATTTGTTAAAGAAAGATAGTTTGTGTGGCTAGTAAAAGAAAAAGTTAATTCAAAATTCATAAGGAAACTAAAAGACCCAAATTCAAATAAATTAAGGACTGCTTTGTCATGTGAAAGCTTGACATCCAGTACAATATCCAGGATTAAGGCAAAAGAAAAATAATATTTAAAAGGGAAACATGATAAAAAGGGGAAAGCATAAGGAATAAGGTATTTGCATTTGCATTTTATACTACTTAGCTTCTTAAGGTAGTTTTCATGACACTGAGGAGCTGGGCGTATAAAAACTGTCTTGCTCCTTCCTTTTGATGTGAAACAATCCCTGTCATTTCTATGCATGAAATTACAGTTAGCATGTGAAATTACAGAGACTCTAGACCATTGGATCTGTAATCTGCGACCTCAGCCACTGAGTCATCCTCATACCTTCAGCAGCCCTCTTAGGTTTGGCTACTGTCAAAACTCCTGTCCTGAAAATTCTAATGTTTTGTCTCTGTTTTGTCTCTCCTGTTCTGAATATTTTAGTTTTTTGAACTTTTTTGTTGTCTAATGGTCATTCATTTTTATTATTCAGTGAAATTTAAAATTAAACATATAAATAACAATTATAATCAATAATTTGTTTACAGTTGGTGTACTAGATGAAAGTCTAATAGCTATAAAGAAGCTAATTAAGACCAACTGTCTAGAAAAATGGCATAAAATGAATATATGGTAAATTGTTAAAAAAATGTTTAAGGTGTAACATTCTAAACAAAACCTAACCCAGCAATGAGTATTTTACATAATCTACAGTCACATTCTACAGGGTGTACTCTTAATTCTTTTTTAAATGATGCTAATGATTGGGACTCTCTTATACTGTGAGGCAGTGTTTGCCACAGCTTTTAATCTAATTATCTCACAGTTTGTATACCGTAAGAAGTTGTCCTGGCTTCTGGAATGCCAAGAGTATTTTTATATCACAAATCATAATGTACATATCTTGCTTCAAAAATTTCACTCATGAAACTAGGGTTCAGGTTTTGTTTGGTTTTGTATATTTCTATCATCAAGTACTGTAGATAGTGTTGGTAAATTGATACTACATTATCCAATGTCAGCAATGTTTCTAGGTTGGCATGATTGTATTTATAAACAATTCTGAGTGCTCTTTCATTGTTTTTTCCACTTTAGCGTGAACATAACAAAGGGATGATAAAAACTAATTGGTACTAGAAGCCTGAAAAATATACTTTTTGCAAATATCTATATTCACAGATAGCAAAAGGATACATTTTTCTCCATTTACATTAATTTGTTGAATACCATAATACTTTGGGAGAAAATTTTGAAGTTCCTTCAGTTCTGGCTCATCATCTTCAGCATTGAAGATTCTTTCAAAGAAAGCTGTCTCTACAATTCCTGTAGATCTTGTAAAATCAACCATTTTTAACACATGACCATCTTTGTCCATCAGGAAACCTAAAATTAAACAAATAATGGACTTTTAATGATATTTCTTACTACAAAGGTATTTTTGCAAAAATGTTTTAAAGCAAAGCAGTTTTGAACATTGTAAGAAGTTCTTGAGCATGAACATAAGAAGGCTATATGATCACGAAAATGCTAAGATTGCTTGGATCAGAAAGATTCAAATGATTTATGCAATGATAGTTTTTCTATGATAACAATTTTGCAATGAAAGGAATTTTCTATTGCTGGTAATCACAATTCACTACAATCAAAATAAATTTTGCATTAAATGAATAAAGAAGCTGAATATAAAGGAAATAATGAATGGAAAATACATGGTTTGCTCTGCAGTTCAAGATGACCTGCAACTTGGTTTTGAAAAGTCTTGAAGCCAGTGATTGGTTGTGGGATTGATGCACTTGCAGTTAAAGCTGTTGCCTTCCAGGTTTTCACAACTGCCATGTCTTCCCTAAATAGGTTAGAAGATATTTGTTGTTATATACAACTAGAGCTATCTAACAAAATGATTGCAAAATTTATGAGGTGCTTTGTGGAAGCAGTCTAAAGGTGTCATCATCCGAGTGAGAACTTGCTATCACGGTGGTATAACCAAAAGCTCTGTCATTAGAGGGTGAAAATGATGTATGAACAAAGGAAGATATCTGAAGAATCACTAAGGGAAATTTTTCGGGCAGTTCCCTTCAAAATGCTTATCAATGCACTTTTCAGGAAGCATCTCTTAAGACATTATTAGCAAAATAGCAAGTTTTAAAAATTGCAACCTTCTAAGTCAAAGAGTTGAGGAAAACTATATTTTGGAGGAGTTAAATGTCTTTTGATTTTCCCAGAAAACAGAACATTGTCTCTATTGACTACTGGCTACCTTAATTACATTTTATTCAAGTAGGTTTCTAGAGAAAAATCTAGGCTTTCAGGCAAATATTATAAAGACTGAATTGTTTTCATTCCTACATCAATGTAATCAAGGAAAGAGAGACAAAACATTGTGGCAGCTGTGGCAAACCAGTTCTTGGAAAGTGGAAATCTGAGGTGTGAGGGCTCTTCAGTGGTGGGAATTGCTGGGGGGGGGGGGAAAGTGCCCCTCCAGACTTTGCTAAATTGTTGGTAAGGAAACGCTTTTGTCTGTAAATTATGTCATTTGTAGGCAAATTCGCCGGTCTGCAGAGTATGGCACTTTTCGACGAGATCTCCGGTGTGCACGAGCAAAAAGCCTGGTGTGCCGGTGTGCACCAACAAAAATGTCTGGTGTGCTGGTGTGCACCGACTATTTTCCCCTGTTGTGGTTAAAATTTGTGAATTTGCATTTCACCGTAAAAATGCGTGTGAAGTATACTGTTGAAGATAGCGCAAGTTTTTATTTGTATATTTGTCAAGTAAGATTCATGATATCTCAAATTGTTCATACACAACTGTGCTTGTTTATATCAGCTGACATTTTCTATGGGACCACACCAAGCCACACCCATCTTAGTTGCCACACCCAAAAATACCTGGTGTGCAAGAGGTTTTGCACAAAAATATCTCCGGTGTGCACATGCCATACTCTGCAGACTGGCAAATTCACTTGTTTTTGTGGACATTGCTATCCCACCTGAAAAATGAATTTTCGCCACCGGGGCCCTTGGTAAATTAGGTACAGCTATGTCCTATTTCTATTGTTTATTAGCGTATATCCGGCGTGAGCTTAACACGGATTCCACTCTGGCGGTTGACTGATTTGTTTTTGTTTGCGATCCCTTGGGTAAAACAATAATTTCTTATCCGCTGATACGTGCAAACATGCATGCCTCTCCATCCTTCAGTCCTGTATGCTACAAAGTGTTGAGAATTCTTGCAAATCAATCATAGTCGAACAAACTGTTGAGCAAAGTAAATGTATATCTGGCGTAAATGAACTGCCCGTAAACTTCGTCCAGTCCAGCCTTAACTTCGTCCAGTCCAGCCTTCCTGGTTTGAGTTCGTTCTAGTGTCGTCACGTCTCTTCACCAATGCACTTCAAATCAATATTCTCATTCAAAATACAATGATATTAAAAATTTGTGCCTCACCCTTTGACATAAGTTGCTCTTATATCTGTCTTTGGAAAACCAGAGAGGGCTAACAAGGCTGAAAATCAAACAGATTTTCTTGTGCTTCCTGGCGGACATGTCTTTTCGACATTTTGATCGCCTGTGGTTGTTGCGCTGCGTTGTCTGTCCTTTTCATCTTTGTTTTATGACGTCACTATGTACGTCGCCTTGCCACATGTTGGTTTGGTTGGAAGTTCAGGTACCACATGCTTTGGCGGAAGATAATGCTTTTCTGTACATATACACGTATTTCTTTGATAAGAAGCTAGTTCACAATGTCGTCGGAACGAAATTCATAATTGGGGACTGCCTATTCTATTGTACTGCTTCCCGTTCAAGTATAAGTGAAACAAAGTACATTTCGACAGATTTCTGGGGAGGGGGGGGCACCAGCTCCATGCCCATGCTTAAGGCGGCCTTGGTTTGTAAGCACCCAACCCTTAAAGGGAAGCTTAATTTGGGCTTATACTAAAAAAGTCCATAGGTTTTAGTGATGTAATCACTACAGTAAGTGGATGGAAGTGATAATAATAACAATTTGCGTTATGTATTGTATGAGGCAGGTTCCCCTTAGGTTGCTATTGCTTGTATTCAAGGCCTTTTTTAACATACTAACTGCGGGGCAACTGCCCTACCATCCCTCGACTTTGCCCTCGCACTCAAGAGATTTTTGACCCCAGAAAATAGTCCCTTGTTTGTCGCCGCCACTTCGTAGGATTCTGAGGCACACCTGCAGGAGCCATAACAAATAGAAAAAATTTGGAATACGATATCATAAGTGTTTACATGACAGTGATTTCATAAGTTTACATGGGAGACTTTTATGCAGTCGAAAACTAAAATCTGAAGGAAATTAGGGGATCAAAACTAAATGAAATATATATTGGCATTCTTAAGTGTAGGATTCAAATCTTTAGAAAATTAGTCAGACAGCAAAATTTGGATGTGTTTTTGGTTTGTATGTTTCGTCCCCATTCCACTCATCTTCGAACAGTTCAGTTTCAAAGAGATTTTTAGCATAGTGATTTTTTTGGCTACCTTCCCTATTAGAGTGTCTGTTTTAATTGAATAATCCAGGCATATCAGAGGATCAAGTGAAAGGGACTTTGATACTTTTGCTGGTTTCAGATCAAACAAGACTATTCAAAGAGGATTTTATACATGCTTAGAACTTGACTCGTTCAAAAGTGTCTGTGGTGTCTGTCGCATCATCTGACAGTATGACCGTTGAAAGAAGTGTTTCTGCATACAACATTTTATATTCACAATCAAGGGAATCAACACTAGGAAGTTAACAGTTAAATGGCGTCCCAACATCAAAGTTTGACACATGGCAAGCTATAACAAGATTTTTCAGAAAAAAAGATCGTCGTGAATCAAGGCCAACTATAGAAACTTGCAAAAAAAATAATTTGTTTCTAGGTTTTTTAATGGATTTATTGGGACTTTGATAAAACATATATTTTCACTTTTGCATAATATTATAACTTCAAATGTCAACTCAAAGCTATTTCATCTCATTTGAAATATGAAATTAATATCTTTGAAGTATGGGATCATAAAAAGTTTCCTATAAAGTACCCTTATTCTCCCATTTTTGCTTGTTTATCTGGTCCCTTTCAAATTCCCCCCCCCCCCCTACTTAAAATTTCTTAAGAAAAGCACTGCTTGTATTGTTCTATTTAACTTAGGTTGATAAGTAGGCTCCTCTAATTTTGTAAAGTTGCTACTGATGAAGCGAAAACGAAACGTCTTACACTAAAATCTTCAGGTACAAATTGCTACACATTTCTTCTATGATGACCAATAACGAGAGAATGTGACAGTATAAAGCGTGTTAAAGGTTGCTTTAAGTTGCTCATAGTTGCTGGTTGCAGGCCTTTCTTAATCCTTCTTCCGGGGTTTCGATTCGATCGTTGATCAATTTGCTCAACCTTTCAGGGACTGATTTAAGGGGCAAAGATGGGGAATGCGAGATAATAATTGGATTTTGGTGTCCTACCCTTAAGATCATTGGAAAATGATTGAAGCTCCCATTTTTGAAATTTGGTTTGTAACTTTAAGATAAAGAAGATAAATAAAGTAAAATCTTGGCCCTATTTGATTATTACTAACCATCAAAAAATGATTTTCATCGAATGAAAGCAAAATTTGCGAAGGACTTCGAAGTCCAAGAGACCTCATAAAGTAATGAATTCCATTTCAAGAATGGATTTAATAAAAAGTAACAAAAGTATGCCCAAAAATTTAAAACGTTGTTAAGGTTTGCAAGAAAATGACTGCAAGAAATATTCTGAAATGCATTTTAAGCTAATCTTAAAAAGTTGATTGCCCAAATGCTCTCTATTCGTTTAGGGCATCATCTTTCAGTTTTTCGCCAGGTCTTCGCAACTTTGGAAAATTTACATTAGAATCATAAAAAAAATCCTCGAATAAGTCCCCACCCTCGAATAAGCCCCCATGGGGTATTAATCGATTTGAACAAAAAACTTCATATTCGTTACATCTCAAAGTTATCACTTTACTCATTGATCAATTTTACACGAAACGTTTTATTTTTTTTCAAATTTCTTCACATTTTATATCTAAGTTCTTACATTTGTCCATCTATTCGAGTAGCTTTTCGACGAGAGTAGTGGCCATCGTGTTGCAATTTGTTACTGCTAGATGTTTCAGGGGCTCATTCGAGAACTTACAGTAAAGTATGATTTTACGCGACATATAAATGTTCAGTGATTGATGAATTTTTTATTACGTAGGTCAGGCGTAACGAGCGAAAAAAATAAGAACGATGTCAGAAGACGCGAATTTGGTGTTTGTGGTTTTGGTTGCTTGAGTCCCAGTGAGAGCATTTTCAGCCCATTACAAAAAGGGCATCATAGTGTGCTTTCCTACTGTACAGTTCAAAGTAAAGAATATTAGGCAGTTTTATAACGTCACCACTCGACTTTACCTAAAGAGCTAAGGAATATTTTGCTTGAAATGTGACTGGCATTATATTTTCTTAAACTATCGATATCTTGCGGTGGGATGGAGGATGAAAGTGGTAATATCCAGAAAAACGATAAACAATATAGAAACAAGAATCGAGTCTTTTTGCATTCCAATTAATTTTGGCATGCATTATAGTTGCCTTTGCAGGGGAGGCATGAGCAGATTATTTTCAATTTTAGAAAATCAAAAGTCCTAAAAAGAGATTTTCAAGGCTCCTTGTAAATGGTTTGAAGCTTCCTACAATTTTTTGACATACAAAAGATGGTGTACCTTGCATACAGTAAACTCGTATTCAAACAAGATGCAGTTGAAAAAACGCTGTTTTTCTTTCAGGGAACAGAGAGCTGTCATAGTTGGATAAGGTAAGTCAGAATTTTTAATATAAGTAGTTTTCAACACCTGGCGAGAACTGTGCAAAAGACCTTCAAAGATTCTGGAGTAAAAGACAAAAATTGCGTTTCGTGCATAGAATGAAAACAATAGCAGACCGATGCAAAAACACAACAGATTCATGAGACGAGTTTCTCCTCTTAACATCAAATAAAACCTACAGACGAGATACCAAGGCTAGTCTGAAGCTTTGAAGAGCAAACTGGCTTAGGATTTGCATGAATCAAACCAAATTTGATAAATAATGAAATTTCTTTTAATTCATGATAACCAGAGCAACGAGGGAAGAAACGCGAAACCATCGTTCTCCAATGTCTTGAAATTCATGTCATCTTTAATTACTGACGTCCCTAGAACAAACGATAAAATCATTAAGTGAAAGAAGGGCTCATGACTGTAAGAATATGGGACAATGTCCTGGAACAAAGCTGTTGTCGAGGGTTGGCGTTAGATTTTTTGTTATAATTGAACTTAGTTTTGTAACAAAAACCTTCTGAAATTATTCCTGTTAACACAATTTGTAGAACTCGATTTTACACGGTGCAAAAGGCCATAAAAATATCTGGAATCTGGAAAAGTAGAATTGAGCTCTACCTCAGGCAACCGTTGCAAGAGCAAAAACTGTGTTGCACAACTCTAAAATGACAAGTAATACGGTGCAATCGACCAGTAACTTGTGTAGCAACCTCATCGAGAGACAAAATCCAAGAAACATTGCACCGTTTAACTAGCATAAGGGCCATCATACTTCCGCAAAAGATCCATTTATGGCTATACTAAAACCGTTAGTCCTACATTTGTTTCAAGGCATTAAATATGAGAAACAAAGGTAGGCATATAGAACGCTTCATGTCACACAGGATGGAATTTAAACTTTAAGAAGAAATAGATAGGGAACAAAAAAAATTATTCAGCATCAAAAATATCAAAACAATCCAAAAACGAGGTAATTATTGGTTTTAATTTTTTTCCTGATTTCAAGGTCAGTATTAAAGTAGGCAATCTATCTATAATTTTAGCTACATACCTTTCACAAAGGCGGTTCAAATTCTCTTTTTCATTTCATGGTCCCTTCTTTAGCTCGATCTTTTTCTTTCCTTTTCTCTCGCTCCCTCTCTCGTTCTCTTTCGCGACGCTCCTGCTCCCTATTTCGCCTTTCCTTCTCCTTGTTACGGTCTCTGTCATACTCTCTGTCATTATTATAGGAACGAGGTCGGTCTTTATTATAGCCTCTTTCTTGCGGTCGTTCCTTCTTTTCTGGAGACTTAGTACCAGTTGGAGATTTGACCCTCCCTTTGTCTGGGCTAGATCGGTCATCTGACGAGAGAGCAAAACAATACGTTTGGTTACCTTTCTAAATCAATGAACGAAAGTCAACTTAAATGGAATACGCTCTTGGTAAACTTTTCTAACAAGAGAAAAGTAAAAATAACAACGTTCTGCTGAAGATCGTGATGAAGAAGGTGGACCCAACCTTTACCAAGCCCTTTGCCTGCATGCCTGCCGATTCCATATTCGAAAAATACAATCTGCGCTCAAGTACAAACTGCTACACAGGAAAACCCCAAAATCAAAATTAGTAGCAAATAACATAACGACATAGATGGGTTAATGTAACATTCAAAAAAGCCTCATAGAAATTAGGTCCAGAAAATTAGCTGTTTGTACAAACAAACGCAGAAACAAATGCAGCCAAATGTTTATATTAGATAAAAAAAACCCTGAACAACAACTGTGAAGTTTTTATACCTTTCGCTTTGTTTCTGTCATGCCTTGCTACCGGAGGTCGGTATATGGCCATTGCTGGCCTCTCCTTAACAACAAGAGAAGACATGAAATTAATGCCAACATGAAACAGTGGGAAATTTATTTGACAGTTTACGAACATTCTCCATAAGTCGCAGAGGATATAAATGAAATGGCATAGCTTCGTTGAAGCATACTTCATATCAAGAATGGACACTCGGTGGTGGTAGGCGGGAATGCTTACCTCACCACCCCTGTCGCATGAATACCACTTTAAGAGCATCTGGTTGGTAATCATCAACATAATCGAAACGAAAGAATTTTTAAAAATTCAATGCGCGTGGTATTCTTTAATAAAAAAGCCAGCAGTTGAGATTTCTTCTGTTAAGTATAGTAATAATTCTGTAAAATGATGATTCTTTATTAGAAGCTTAAAGGCCAATCTCCATTGGGCGAAATTTTTCGCTTTTGCACTGACGAAAAGCGAAAACTACATGGCGCACAATCTCCAGCTCACAATAGCTTTACGTGCCAGATAGAAAGCAAATATTTGCGTGCCAAGCATTTTAAGATGTCGGATGAGAATACAAATATTCTGATTTTGCTTTAGTTGTTAAAGCGTAATAAACAAAGAAACCAAATTCTAACAAGAGCGAGAAAGCAACGGAGCTTACAAAAATCTGGTTATAGATCTACAATTGTAGGACCACCAACGATTTTTTACCTATTTTCGTATGCAAAGTTTGAACAATTGCTGTCTTTGGTGGTTCCATATCTAGTGAACGAATCAAGTTTCGCAAACCAATAGCTGCTAAGAGAGACTATGTGTGACTCTAAAACCCCTTGTTTCTGGTGATTCGCATGCATCAGTTGGACTGAGCTATAGGATAAGCCCCACAACTGTTGGTAGGATTATAAAAGAAAAATGTAACGTACTTGTAACAAGAAATTTTATATTTCTTTATCCAACACGAAGTTGACTCAGACATTTTCCTTTATGTATATAGGACGTCAAATTCACCATCGACAGAGAAAAAAGTTCAAATAGTTTAAACTTCCAAGGCGAACGTAGCGCACAGCACAGGAAATGAAAAAATTCAAATACGCATGCTCATAACCTTTCGCCGGTGAAGAGGTGAAAAAATTCACCCAATGGAGATTGGCGTTAAGTGTTATCTTACCTTGTTCTTTACTTTCTTGTCCCCGTCATCCACTTGATTATTACCTCTGCTATGTTCCTTGCTTTTCCATTTATCTTGCTCCTCCCCCTTCGATTTATCAGCAACCTCTTTCCCTTTAACTCCATCATTGCCTTGTGTTTTTTTGCCATATTCTTTGCTCGTCTCGACTGATTTTCCAAACGCAACGATGCTTGGATCCTCGTACTCAATTGATTTCCTTCTCGGTCTTTGCTCTTCCTGCTTCATTTGCTCAGTTCTTGAAGTTTTCTCTGCGAAACAAAACGTTAACATTTTAAAATGTGCATGCCCTTAAACTTCGGTTCTTCGAAACTTGGAAAATGGCAAATAGCATTCTTCATACTTTTGAGTGCTGAGTCTGTGAAACTAATTACAATAATCTTGGGGTTTGTCTCGCCAAAAGTTTTTGCAAACCAAGATATTCAAATTATGCTTATGTTCAGATATCATAAATGTTTGGGAATTCTTTGTGCAAATTGGGGTTGATGTATTCAGAAATGGTATTTGAGCTTTGAGGGCCAGGGGCAGTGAGTTTTCCAAGTTTCTTGTCTGAGCGCCTATTTCTCTTCGATTCATAAACAAAAAAGCACTTCCCGCTGAATAGGGTTGGCCTCCAACCCCAATAACTCCCCCAAGCTGGCGTGACTGTTTGCAAACTGAAAATCATTTTTATGAAAGCCCCTTACATTCTAGTAACGCTGTCAATCTGATTCGTATGGACTTTATTAGAAACAACAAAATTTTGTCCAGAGCATTCGAGAAAAAATTGAACTGCTTTTTGAAAGTAACTGGAAAGATACTGACGAGAACAACTACTTTGAAGGACTAACATATCTTCCTCACGAGATAAGTTATTTACTCAAGGTTTCTCCATATTACAGGCAAGAAGTTTGTTTGTAAAAATAGCAGAGCTTACTTTGATCATCTGCTCTTCTCTGATTTTTATCTTCCTTACGCTCATCTCGATTTCTTCTTTCATTACTTTGGCGCCTATCCTCTCTCTTGTTTATGCGACCTTCGCTCCTTCTGCCCGATGTATCAGATCTGGCACTTAGCGGTTTATCATCATCGTCTTGCTTTCGAGATTTGAGATCCTGAAAAATATATTTTAACAATAACTCCTAATAAAATCTAGACTGCACCAGAAAATAAGCTGCAAAAAAAACAAGACAACGACAACAACAAAAGCAAAAATAGCAACAACCGCAAAAACAACAACAGCAACAAACCCACAGAAATGTACAATCACAAACAGAAATAATGAGGCAAAGGAGTCGACTTCATTTTCGTAGCAAGAATGTTCACTCTTCACATTTACCATTTTATTTTCCTGTAGATAAAGCGGTGCTAAACAATTTGCAGTCTCTTTTCACAAAGACTTTGAAGTTAAATATCGCATTAGTATTACTTGATTTCATTCATAGATTCTTAGTTGAGGAGAGCTGCGTTTACTATTGAAAAAATCAAAAATCAGCAAAGATTCCTATTTCATTCTCAATCTAAATGTTCATATATAACTTAAAAATTATTTCTAGAATCTTCAGAAATTTGCAAAACTGTCCTTTAAAATATTCACGCACGAGGAAGTACACACAGTACTATATACACACACCGCTCAACTTTGGATTCCTATGAATAACCAGGTGTTAACGTCACTATAAACCTATCTCCTTCGTCCAGCTTTCAGTGACAAAATGTTTACCTTAATCATAATTGAGTGACATTGCAAACGGAGGTAAGGTGTTTTTTCAGAAAACGTTTCAGCACTGTGAAAGTGCTTTAACAATTTTGGCAAGAATTTTAGCTGCACTGAAAGATAATACCAAGTGATACAAAATCAAAACTATCAAGCAATCGAATACATTAAAACGTCACACTTACCCTTGAATCTTTCTGATCACGCTGGTCATGCCTGTTTTTCTTTCCAGAATTGCCCTGAATAAATTGTTTACTTAATAACATGCAACGTAACCAGCAACGATCACAAATCTTTGCTTTTAAAATTCTTATACTTATATTCACTTCAATTATATTCAAAATAAAAAAAACCTTTTTATTCACCTAAATGTAGCTTCATTGATACCACTGCCTCAATTAACTTCTTACTGGAATTGTAATTTTCTTTCTTATATACGAATGGCTGATTAAAAGTCAGCGCAAATTTAAGGCAATGCACTTAAAATATAGGAAGTCAAGTCAAATAAAGTGAAATACAAAAAAGATTAAGCTAGCCTTATTTATCACATAAGTACGAGCATTCTGCTTTGACACATAAGATTAGTAGCAGTCATAAAGGAAGGAAAGAAGGTGGCCAAAGGTTAGAAGATAATATAAACAAGCAGAAATCAGTCAATGCGTGGCATCTTGTGGATATGTAAAGTGCCACAATCAAAGTCACATGTATTTTACGAGATCGTTGCAAGACAGTTTCATTTTTACAGAAGACATTACAGTAGTAATAGATTAAAAATGGCTTTGAAAAAAAGCAAAACGTTAACACACATGGCACTGATGAATATAAACTCTGGACTCGAAACTTGGCCAACAAAAGACGAAAGAGGAAAAAGGCTATCCAGAGGATGTCATTTCACTTCACACCAAGGAGAAAGTCGCAAGCTTTTCGAGTTAATTTAAATTTGGCCTAGAGTTTTCGATCTACGTTCTGACGTTTTATACTCTGAAGAGTGTCACACGAAAAACCTTAAGTTTGATTCAAAATGTTTGCTTTTTTCCAAATCCATTTTTTATTCTGTAACACAAAGGGATTGCTAGTGCTAGATTAGCTGGATGTACTATAGCACTGTTAAGAAGTACGGCGTTTGTTGTTCAGCCATAAGAAAAAAAAACGACGTGGAACTCGAATTTATGCTTTTAAATAAAATCTTACTCGTCTTTCCCTTCGTTCTTCTTTTCTCTTGTTTTCTCTTTTATCCTGGGATCCCTTTGTGTCACTGTTTCTGCAATAAGCAAAATACGATCCTATCAAAGGCTGTACGACTTTTGTCTTTAAAAACACAGTTGTAGCAGATTAGGTAATGACGAGTAAAATAACATACATTCTACGTGATACAAATTAAGCTAAATATATACTAGAAGAGGATAAACAAGACAAAATCAATATAATTCTGTTATGAATAGGGGGCGCTCTTCCGTCATTTAGCTTTACTTTATGCTAAAGCCATTCCAAGAGAAATTTTTTCGATACGAAATTCATCTTTTGCTCTACTAGGCACACTCAGATGTACCTGTAACTAGTGCAATCGTTCAGTGAAATTAGTTCTGTATCAAGTTGAAATATATTATAACGAAAAAGAAGAAAAGCTTCCTTTGACAGACGACGATTTTTTCACGTCGAGTACTAGAAATACCTCAAGTGGGAGAGTATTTGTCTTGTTTCAAAATTCTGCAATTTTATTAGTTGCATCACGCAAAATGTTGTTGAACGACATCTAAATAAATGTTTTGTGATGAAGGATCGTCTTCATTGGATATAACTTGAAATGAAACTTGATCAAAACTGGAATAATGAATGGATTCATTACCTATAATTCAAAATAATATAATTTAACTAAGAATGACTCAATACATTGAAGGAGATTCACTACAAAAAAATTGATCTTCAGTTTCTCGCTATCTTGTTGTTTTAGAAGGACCCTTGCTCATATCGTAGCACTACCCTACCAGCCACCACAAACAACTCAAAATAAAAACTTTAAATTAGCAGTCTGTCCCTGAATGTGGCTGATTGGTTAAATCAAATTAGATTAAAAGGATCGCCAGATTCGACCAATAATGTTTGACTTACGCATCTTTTTTGTCTCTCTTTGAATCTTCAGAATACCGATCATCATTTGAAAACTGAAAATTGATTTTTCATTAAAGATTAAATATTTACCTGTTTGGTATGTTTCTGGTATCATGTGCAAAATAGGTTACATTTCACCTAATATTTAACCCTGACATATATTTCCTAGCACAAGGCCAGACCTACAACCAAACACTGTCTATTAATGAGGGGCATTTATACTTAAATGCTCCATTTTCAAGTTAAGTCCACCTAATAGATGTGGTATATTTCGATGTCTTCATGAAATTAATCATAATCCCTCAAGGTTTTGTTATAGATATGCAGCAGTATAGACAAAAAATAAGTTTGACCGCACATTCAAACCAAAGGAACATATGGTACGTGAAAATCATCTAAAACCAAGAGCTTTGTTTGAAAACCTAAAATGCTAATCTTGAGTGTAAATTTTGGTAAAGAAACATATCTATGAAAGAACTGTTCGAAACTGAACAATTTATACAACTCGCAACAGAAAGCGTTATTTCTTTAGCTGCTTTACAAAATCACAGAAAACCTTTGAGTCTCTGCCAGATTCCTTTTCTCGTCTCATTCTTCTTTCGTTTTCCTGAAAACAAATAGTATCAGCTTGATCTAGCTCGCAGAAATTTTTCTAATTGAATGCAATCAACACATGATCGAGAGCAATTCAAATTCTAAATACAGAAAATCTGCTAGGAAAAGATTATACCAGCAAATGAAGTCAATTGCAAGCAAAGAAAATGTTATTTACAGTGTTTCATAACTGCAACAGCGAAAACAAAGTTCCATAGCATTCCCTATTATTTCTAGAAGCATTTCTAAAATGTTCAAGGCTATTCCAAAAAAGCTAGTGGCAAAAGCAAAGTTTGTTGTATTCCCAAGAACTAACGTCAAAACCAAGCTATTTGGAAAGAGGAAGCTCAAGATATCCCTAGAACCATTTTCTTTTTTGTTCTTGAATAAAGTCATTTCACTGGTATTCGGTTTTACGTGTATATTTCAGACTGGTCGTGTTATTTAATTTTGACTCTATCATATATGTCCATTTTTGTTTACTGTAGCTAATTACTGTAGCTTAAATTTAGGCTAGTTTCAAAGAAATTCGCGCTTGCAAGATCATAAATTTCGCTTAGCATGTGTGTTTTATCATTATCAAAATTTAACTCTCCAGTTTTTTTCTACTGGCCTCTTAATTTCATGACACAATATTAAAAGTTTATGTTTTTTAGGAATCCATATCAATTTTTAAGCTTGATTTTATGCTCAGAAATTTCAAAAGGGGTGACTGGAATAAACAGGAGGTTTGAAAATTCCCCAGAAACAAATAAAAGGAGACTGCTAGAATAACCAGTGATTGGTAAACTTATAGAGAGTAGAATAAATCAGCCAGAGCTTGAAACAGGATGGTGTGTGAAAGAAGCAGAAAGCAACAAAAAATATTTTGCATCATGCAGGTGTGCTTAGAAAGGGGACAATTTTTTCGCCACCTGAACAGTCTTTGGTTGCTTACTCAATCCCTTTCTTGAAATTGGGATCTGGTTATTAGATAAACTTCTTGAAAGATTTCAAGTTATCGCTAAATGCAATCTGCAAGCATTGGAGGTTATGCAAACAGAACATTCATATATTTATCTTCTATGATTTGTCTGAGCCCTCAAAGATGCTAGTTTATAAGATGCTCAACAGTAAGCAAAGCAGAACAACCAACACCAACCTTCCCCAATTAAGTGAAATTGGATAAAAACAAAAAAGCTAGAAAGAAAGCTAGAGAAAAAAACTTTTGCTTAAGAATTAGCCATACTTTCTAATAATTTTTAGGGAGGATGTTATCACTTGCTTTTGCTGAAAGTTTTGGGAAATGTTATGAATACTTGCATTTCCCTTGAACGTTTTAGAAATGCTTTTAACGGTTAGAGAATGCTGTTAATCATTAGGGAATGCTGCAGAGGTTCTTTTGCCATGTCAGTCACAAACAAATTCATTGCAGAAAAGACCTGAAATGATAAGCTTTTTACAGATTATTCAATCTTTTTTGTAACTGACTAGCTTGTGGCTAAAGTTTTTGTGTATGAAATATGAGTAACATTGCATGGGGAGTCGTAGCTCATGAATATATTTTTATCAGAGTGATGTTGACTTTGATTTCCTTATGTCAAATTTCAAAATCTCCAAAAGTCTCCCATGTTATCTGAGGACTATCATTCATATTAAACACAAACAATCAGAGCAGCCCCCTAAAAAACAAGTTACAAACTCACCAGAGCATTCTGTCTGCTAACATTTTTAGCAGCCTTTTTCTTGTTCAAAAATTCCACAAGAGGTGTTTGTGATTTCTCCTTAGAGCCTTAATGACAACATGATATAAAACAGTATTGATGTACTTACAAAAAGAAAAGATTATAAAGGGAGAAAAAATCCTTTTTTTAAGAAATATTAGAAAAATAATTCCTACTTTATTGATTTCCCTATGTTAATTCAATTTTTGGAAAAATATGTGTTGCTTGGGACATCTTCAATCTCAAGAGCATATCAACCTAAGGTTAAGCCTTAAAAACCACTAAAACTCTACATTTAAATAAATATAATAATTAATATGCAGGCATAAAACTGTTATAATAAATTAAAATTTGAGGGGAATCTTTGACAAAGTTGACATCTGAATAAATTCAAATTTTGAAAATCATAAAAGATACAAGACAATATTCACCTGCAGCTTTGGTTGATTCCATTTGCTCTACATAAATTTCAGCACTTGGTAATGGCTCTACTTTTTTGCTTAGATTTTCTAAGAAAGCTTCATAGTCTGGATCTATTCAAAGAAAGAAATTAAACTAATGTTCCAGTTGCCAAAAGTTACTATAGTACCACTTCAATTATTTGAAGTTAGATTAGTAGGTAAGGTAATGAAAACAAACAAAATGATCAACCATTCAAACAAAGAAGATGCTAAATATCCTCTAATAATAAGCAAACTCTCTGTCTGTACTTGTACAAGGACCCTTGTGAAAAATATCTACAATTTCAAGCAAACAAAATTTATCTCACCAGAAAAAGAAACTCATTGCCATAAAGCAATATGGCATATAAATGAATCTGTATTGTTTTTTGGCACAGAATCAGTACTTCATCTATTCATTCTGCATTTCCAAGCTGTTTTGATAATCAAAGATGCACTGTAAAACCATTAAAATTTAGCCTTTTCAAGATAGGTTGAGTGTTTTGAATCACTTCAAATTTTAACAGACCTTTTGTGATTGATCCATTCTTTACATCCTTTCTTTTTCTATTCTCTCTTGGAATTGCTTGAAATGGTGCAACCTCTACAACAGCACTGCTTTCATCTCCTAAAAAAATTTAAATTGCACAATAAGATAGTGCTAAGCAAAAATATACTTGCTCTGGCATATTTTCTCATCGATATTCTTACAAAAAAATTCAAGAAAATACTATTTCATTGGAAGCATCAATTATTAAGTTAGGATAAAGCTATTAATAGCTATTGTTATTTCAATCTTACTACAACATCTTTCTGAAAAACTGTTTTGCTTACTCTGTCCCTAAAAACAGAAAATATTTTAGCTTTTTTTTAACTTTGCCAACAGTTAAATTGCTTTATGTCAAAAAATACATAATCTGGAGTGATTGGTACCTTTAGATATTCAAGAAGCATACATCAAAAGACATTCATGAAATCTTCACCTACCTTTTCCAGCATTGAAAATGAAGCCATCAAATTTATTCCTGAACAGAGTTACATCCTCAAATCTTTTGAAATTTATGTATGCTCTTGCAAATGAATGTGGATACAGGCTGTCAAAAATAAATTGATAATAAATTATTTGACAATAAATTATGACAAAGAACTTTTATTTCATACCAATAAAAGTTGAATTGTGCCTCCTTTACTTACATCTCTGATTAAATATTGTGCAACATATGTTATGTATAATCTAGATTTGGATAAAAGAAAAGCAATTTCATGGAAGCAAAATAACAAAGCAACAAAATGTCTGATTAAATCAAATTTTCTTAGGCAACCCTATTCATCTGTTATCTAGGATGCAAGTTCTAACGAAGAAGATATTGATGGCTGTACAACTCTTTTTTAAAGGTTTTTGTTTCATTTCTTCATTAAAGTTCCAGTAAGCCAAGTTAAAAAGGATATGTATCTTAAAACATAATGAAGAAACATTACAAACTTAATCAATCTTTATCTTAAATCATGCAATCTTAAATTTTTTAGAATTTTTCTTTGCCAATGTTTGGACAATCTTTGAAAACATACATCAGATAAGATGAAACACTCTCTCAGTTTCTGCATTTGAGGTTGGCATTGTGATTGGCATTGTGGTTGACAATTACTTTTGATTAAAGTAAAACTTGGCAGGTGAATTAATGTGGCCAAGTCCTTTTCGAAGACTTGACAAGAAGCAAAAGCATTTTATCAACTTATTTTATTAATTGTTTCTTTCCCTGCCAACAGTACAAGGTAGTAAGGTCAGAACAGATAACCAAACCAGCTTTGCTTTAATGTCAGCAGTGCCAAGTGCTGACCCAGATTACAAAGCTGTCTAAACAATCAAAAGCTGTTTTAAAAGAAATGTTTCATTAAAAAATTAACTAGCTGTTTGGTCGAAAAGGGGGAATATTTTCCAACCATTATGCTGGATAATAAATGTGTGCAATGCTGAATTTATGGCACTTTACAAACAAAAGATGACCCACCTATAATCAGGAGACACAAATCTAAAGTGATCATGCTCTGGAATTCCAACAAAGATTTCTTTCAAGTCTGCTTCTGTGAGTGAGGCTGGGAGTCTCCTTATCACCAACTAAAAAATGTGTTATAATTTTAATTTGAGTATCTGATACTCAGTGGCTCAGAAAGAATACCAAGGGTTACTTTTATTACTTTTACATAGACAGAGAACCAATAAAAGGTGTCTCAAGGCACCAAGAGGGAAAACCTGTTCTCTGTAACTGTTAGATACTTTTTTAGTATTGTCTTTTGTCTACTCATAAGTGGACCTTGAGTTAGATAATTATAAAAAAGAACATAAATTGCTAATTTGTCATTTCAGTCATTTATAAAGTACCAAATATCAACTGAAATTAAATTTGTTTTGCTAGATAAAAGAGACTTAAATTAGCCCAATTTTTCAAACAGACACACCTGAATATAACAGCAAAAGCATTGAACCACATTAACATATTGAGAATATTTATCAAGGCAAACATTTTTATGGACTAAAATTTCTTAATTGCTATATTTGCAATATATACATTATTATATAATGCCAAAAGCATGAAAAATTATTTTAGTTTAGCATCAAGAAATCCATAGCTAAAAACTTCAGCAAAAACAAGAAATATTTTCTTGAAAACAGACATTTGTCTGTTTAAAGAAATGCAGTAGCTAATAGGTATTATCAGAAACAAATTATATGGCTTGGTTGAGCTAAGGTTAACAAAGTCAAGATAATCTGTCTTCATCTGATTGAACTCCACTTTAAAATCTAACAGCTACCTTAAAACAAGTTGATTTAGTATTCATTTCGTTTTGTATGAAACTCACCATCACTCAATTTTTTTCTTTTTCCAAACATGGCCTTTTTTCGTATAATTATATATAATCTAACTAAAAAATTACCGAACAATGGTAGATTACCTTTGTAGGAAGCAGTTCTTTTTCCTTCTTTTTTGACTTGCTTTGGGACTTTTCATTCCCTTCCAATTTACCCATTGCCATGTCAGTGGTGTCGTCCTTGTGGCAACATAATTAATCGCTGAAAGATTGTTACTTTTGCAAACAGAAAATTTCACCATCACAACAAATATCCATTAACCTCGATTCTGTGAGATCTCTTCTGGATGAATGCCTCGTATGAACACAGGAAACCTCTTCCTCGCAATGTTTTAGGCCATTGGGTTTTGGGTTTGTGCTGTATGCTCATGGATTTTTCATTACATTTTTAGTTTTATATGAGCAGAATTGGTGGTAGGAAAAGACTGTGTTAATGATCGAAGTATATAATATATCGGCTTGTGGATTATAAACTCTCACACACAAAAGTCACACAGAACTTGGCCTGTTTTGTGATTGTATATTGTGTATCTATAATCGAAGAAAGCGTCACGTTATAAATTTCTTGAGGTTTCCACCATGTCCAAAGCATCGAAATCTAGCAATTCCTTTTTCGATAGCTCTCGCTCAATATTTATCAGTGGACTGCATTCTAGAGTGACAGAGGAAATTCTTTGGGAGCTTTTTCTTCAGGTAAAAGTCAAGACAAGACAGCGCAGGTTGTTTTGTTTTGTGTATCTAATTTAGTCCAGGGTGACATAGACAAGAAATAGACAAGAAGTTGAAATTTCTGTCCTCTCAGCAGAGCCTGTTTCTTGAAACACTGGAAAAGAAATGAGAGATAAAATCATTTTACATACCTTATTAAAAAAGCCGTAAAACAAGCAATCTCAAAGGTGTTTTGAAATTGAGTTCAATATCAACAATTAATCTATAGGCATGACCTTTTTGGTATGACCTGTGCCAGAATGGAACATTATATCATCAGCTAAAAATATCTTCTTGTGTAATTGTTCCAATGAAATTTGAAATTATGATAGGTTTTTCGACTTTTAAAAATATACTTATAATTATAGGTATTTTGAGCTACTCATTAAGTGATTTTTGCGTTAAACAAGTTTATTCATTTCTGCCAGGCTGGCCCGCTTGAAAATGTGAGGATCCCCAAAGATAGAGACACAGGTAAGCAAAGGACATTTGGTTTTGTTGTCTACCAAGACAAATGCTCAGTTCCATATGCTTGTGAGCTTTTTGACACATTGAAACTATTTGGTCGTCCAATCAACTGCAAACCACAAAACAATGGATCTAACAGTCCAAAAGCAACTCCAAGTCCATCTCATGCAATTTCATATTCTGATGATGATAGTAGTAATTACCAAAGGAATGAAGAGGCAGTTAGAACACCAAAGCTTGATTTTTTTGGAGTAGATAACAGCCCATATGGTAGAACACCTGATTCAAACTTTGCTGGCAACAGAAGGCTTCAACTCCACAGATCCTATAGTGGAGGTATGCCTTCACCTTTGCTGGACCTTAGGACCCAGGCTCTCATGAGTCAGAGCTCTCTTCAATGGGCAGAGCAAAATTTTCCTCATGACAGTCCTGGCCCCATGAGGAGGTCACGAGGAACTTATGGAGAGGGGAGTAGAAGGCTGGGGCAACCATATTAATATTATTTCTGGATACCAGAAATGATTAAGAGCTAGTGTATAGTTATGTAAAAGGCCTTTGAAAATTATCATGTTCACTAAAAACCTGGCAACAGTGTAAGGTATTGTTCATAAATTACAGAGAGACTAACAGCTCTGTTTTCACCCATAGGAAAGATTAATCATAAATCTGGAACATTTAGTAGAACAGCAAAGATATTGAGCTCTTTTAACCAGACCTTAAGTTTTCCTATAATCCTAAGCAGCTTGAAACTATCTTCCAAAACTTTCTTGAAATCTCTGTATCTCTGTATGAAATTCTTTATGTATCACTAACTAGGCATAGTCTTTTAAACTTTCTACATGTTTTTACAATGTGTTTTAAGCATTTTAACCCTACTGTTTGAAGTATTTTTTTATCAAGTGTTTTAGTGTTAGAACACTGAGCTGTGTTGTAAAGATTCTAAGATTATATTTTGTAAGCTATTTACTTACTAGGTTTTCATTGATAGCCAGTCACAATTTTATTAGAAAGGTTTTGTTTCTTGTTGTTAAGTTTCACCTTCCACTCTGATATCTAAGCTCGAGATGCCTCATTTTATTTAACACCAGAATGACAATAGCCCATTTACCTTTGTTAATGTTACACTTGTAAGTGCTTTAAGTTTAATCATGACTTTTATAAGTACAACAATCTAAAAGTTGTGGTTTTAAGATATAATTTCCTTATTTTTACCTACAGCTGTCAATGTTAAATCTTTAGAATGCACTTATTGTTCTTTTTTAAGCATAATTCCTTTGTTTTTTTTACTTTTCCTGAGTACAAATGTAATGTTATTCAACATTTTTCTTCATCTGCAAAAGAAAAGTTGGAGGAATGCTACGGTCTTGCATTTGTAGATTTCTATATTACAATTTTGCTTCTGTTGTCTTTCTTACAGTAAAGAAAAGTTTACACTGTACATAAAGTTCCATTTTATAAACTCATATAGGAACTATGGTAGCACTAAAGAGGAGGCAGAGGGGGCTACAACCCCTCAATCAGAGGAGGTTAGCTCCCCTATTGTATAGTGTTCTAAGAAACATTTAGGTTTTGTTCGTGCAAGATTTTAATGTGCTCATAATCAGAAATTGGTAAAATTGTTCAATTACCTTGCAGTTTATCCTATTGAATTGAAAGTATTATAACATTCTAGGCTCTTGGTATTTTCTAAGAGATCACATTACTGTCCTCTTTCTTACATCACTTTTATAAGCTGTTTCACTTTTCAGTTATTTATTGAAAGTGACGTTTAGTAGACTGCTTCATGGTGCTTACATTTTTGCTAATTGGATTACTTTGCCTTTTTTAAGAAATTGATTGGAAACCATGTTATTGGGGAAATGGTACATGTACATATACTTGAGATGTTGAAATAGTCAATATCTTAGCGAGGAAGCCTGAAATAGAAGGAGTAATTGTAGAATGGATAGGCAACATCACCCAGCCTAGCTTTTGTAATATCTTGCTACACCCTCAGTGTCTCTTTTTTTATCTTGTCTGTATCCAAGAAAGCACTTGTTGGAGACTGTAGAGCAGTTCTATTACTGTAAAATATTTATAATTGGCAGATATAGCTAAGTGCTTGTGCATTTATCATGCCATCATAGACAGTAAAATCCACTACAGTATTGGCAAACTTACAGTCTTTGTTTCATATTTGACACATTTCCTGACATCTTGTCCTACTAAATTTGTCACAACGTTTTGTTACCTGGAAATTTTACCACAAAGAATAAACCCCCCCCCCCCCACCCTTTGAGGATGATATGGTGACAAAAACTGTATTTTTCTTATCAATGTATTTTTGAAGTTGAAAATAACTAATTTTGAATGTTTTATCGGGAAATCATATTAAAACAAACAAAGCCAGTTCGCTTGCTAGAGGCAGAATTTTTAAAAAGAGTGGTTGGCCACTTTGAATAGGTAATGTAACATTTGCACCACCAGCAGTACCTTAGCTAAAAGGCCCATGTTGGCAGGTTAATTGCAGTACTGCACAATACGGTGCCTCCAGGGCCTAACTATTTATAAGTATTTTAACAGCTTCAATGGTTAGTTCACATTAAACTACAGAATTTTCCTATGCTGAATTTGGAGAAATTTTGTAATTTAATGTGAACTAGCCACTGAAGTTGTTAAAATACTTAAAGCAGCATTTTTGGGATCCATTGCAACAAGGAGTCAAGACTTCCTTATAAGGTCAAGGATAAATTGTGATCAGGTGACCCTTTTGAATTGTGATAAGGGAACGTTTTCAATTGAATGTACTCAAAAATGGTCTTACTTACTGTCGTGAAGCAAAATCTGTAACTTGTGTTGCATCCAAAAGGAAATTTTCCATTTTCTTTTCCGCAGAAGCATTACGTATGAGTGCTAACTATTTCACCCCAGTTTTCACTCCTTAGGTCCCAGCAGGTCAACGTTCACCATCATTTTTCTGAAACCCTTCATATTTGGGTATTTAAAAATAACCATAGCAATTTGTCCGCTTTCAGGTGGCACCTACATCAAATTAACCTGGCGTACTAAACTATCTGGTTTTGTCCTGTGGATCATCTAAAATTCTGAATTTTTGAGTTTTCTTTTGATTGCAAACCAAGCCCTCTTGTCGGAAGATCAAGCCCCTCTATTGGAATATTTCTAGCGCCAACACTGTAATATAAAGGAAGTGACAGTTACAGATAAAATTGGTAATTTGGAAATCTTTGCCAATCTATAATATGTACTATCGTATGTTTAGATTTGGGGGTTATAATACTACTCGTTAAAATTGTTCTACGAAGAAAGACAAGGAAGGCTCCCCTAATATTTTCTAAAAACCTGTCTAACTCTAAAGGGGAAATGTCAGTAAGACTGAAGCAGTGGTGGCGTCAGCTACTGCAGAGTGGGAGGGTAATAGGCGTTTCCAATGAGACAACGCCTTTTTTGCCTCTTTCAGTGCTTTGTAGCGGGTTAATTCTCCTTAGGAAATATAATCCACCCCTACATAGCGTTTTTAATCCGTTTTAGTCCGAAAATATGTAGGCCGCGTTTTTAAAAAAAAAAGGGGGGGGGGGGTAATCCTACAATAACTATTATGAGGGTGGATTTGAAATCATTTTTGTTCTCGAAAGTTGAAAAGTGAATCAACACACAGACTATCGTCCAAACGTTTTCCCCCCTGTCATTTTGGTGTCACTCCACAATTTCCTTAAATGCGTTCTGGAAAATGATAGAAACTTACTCATGAAGCTCTCTAGCCCCTACAGTTGGCATGGCAATGAGTCATCATCTTAAACATAACCAGTAACGTGTAACCTTTGACAACCAGCGGGACGATGTCTGATTTAAAGACAAGCAAATATTTATCCAAACTCTGCACATTTACTAATGTGCTTCGTTTGTTATATTCCCATCGAATATGATTGAATGAAAAGGAGAATTTGTCATTATTTCTTAGGACAAAAATAAGTAAACATTTATCTGCCGCTTTTGCCGTTACCTGTTATTGAGACACGCCGAAAAGGGTTTTTATCGTGATCAGACAATAGTTATATGGAAAGCATTGCTCTGAAAATGAAACATTCAGTCCTCAAAGGAAGGCTTAAAGTTACTTAGAGTCAAGCGAATTGAAGTGAAATCTTGTATACTATTTTGATACCCAACCCAAGTTTGAGCTGGTAATTGTTAAGACTGAAATCCAAATCAAGGGCTGAATCATTCATTTTCATACGTGCTTTAACTGGCAAGTTAGGCCCATCCGATTTAAACAGCTGCTTTAACAATTCTAGGACTATCATGTTGCGCCTTTTATGCCTTTATTCCATTTTTTTCAACGCTTTCCATTCAGCGAAGCTGATTTTCAAGGAGCCATCTAGGAATCAATACCCTTGGTGCCAGAGCCTGAAAAAGGAGTCGACTCGAGCAGTGGAATAACTTATTCGAATTCGACGTCATTTTCCACTGAGGCTCTGGTACCCAGGGTATTAAATCATTAATTACAATACATACACACAAAATAAAAGACACTTATAAATACTTCAAAGAACCATTCTATTAAAAACATAAGCAGAGGAATATAAGTAGAAAATTTAGAAAGAGCCTTAGATATTTGAAATGTTTGTATTTTGACGTTCTTGGAACTGATCGGGTTCCATTGGACCACAACAACCCCAAACAGTGCAGCAGTATCGAAAGTGGGGCTCCACCCAACTTTAGTATCAGTCTTCAAGTTTTCATTTGGCAGAAAGGGCTAGGCATGTTTAAAAACCAACATCTCTAGAAACTTTGGTGGAAATCGAGTTGATGTGTTCTTTCCATTAGAGAGAGCTGATAATCTGCAGGCAAGCTTTCCATGTATTTTAGACCTCTACAAGCTCTTTTAGACCACAAATTTTCAAGCTCTTACCACTTATAAATTCAATTTTATGCAAATATGTTTTTAGGCAGGAAGATTTGTGGAATTAGGTTTTGCAACATTTAAAGTAAATTTTTTGCCTTTTTAGCCACATTTTTGATTGTTTAAGATTATTGTTTACCGTTTCACTCAGCTAAGTCCGATTAGAATTTTTATAATATGAAATGGTTCCAGCACAGTAACGGCTGAATACGTTTATAAATGATACGTCAAGTGGAACGACTTAGTTCTATACAGCCGTGCTGAAGTCGAGCCGTTCCATGCCGAATCTTCACAAGCACACGCGTAACATATCAATAGCATATATGTTGCAGTCCCCTAGTCACTTCGTACACTCTAATAGACCTTCTTACTTCTTTCAACTGAGTTATTTGTTCATAAATTTGCTTTTGTTTCAGAGCAAACGGCGACAGGATCTTTGGTTTTTATTGCTCCACCAATGGATTGCAAAATTGCGATTATCAAATAACTAAAGACTTTCCTCGGCGTTAGTGTTGCGATAGAATATTCAAATTGGCAAACATATTAGGCTCCAGACCCCCTTTCCAATATTACCTATATATCGTCTGTTAATCGGGTGTACTATGTATAGAATTAACCTCCAAACTTCTTTCCCTATACTACCTATGATTTGCTACTCTGGATACCAGAGCCACATAAATTCGAGTGCAGAAATAGAAGATAGGAGTGGAGCCCCTCCTCCGATTGGATTTCCATTTCTGCACTCGAAATTTTGTGGCTCTGGTACCCAGGGTAATAAGTTGCCTGTTTATCTATTACATTGCTTTGAGATGCTTCCATCACTTTCATTTCTCTGAATACTTTTAGAGATCTTTTGCATCGGACATCGGCCGTTGCATTGGACATCGATGTCGCGATATCTTATAAATGCGAGGAGAATGCTTAATGCTTTTCATGAAGTTGATGTAAATTTTTGCATGTGAGTTATGACATCACAGATTTCGCCTTAGCAATCTTTCTGACCATAAGGACCTTTTTTTATAATAACATATTTTCTAAGGACCCTATGGCCCTAAAAGATATCTCTCCTGACATTTGATTTTTGCAATGTGACAAAACATTTTTAATCGGAGCATTTGCAGATACGACACGCGATTTTGTTGCTGCAGCAGTTAAGAATGTAAATATAGAGATAGTGGCGTGACACCACAATCTTATCATAAAGTTTAACTCCAAATCAGTTTAATTCACTGTATAAAAATATTTGGCTAAGCTGTTCACATCATTCGTTTTCGTATAAAAGGTCTATTTTCTACAAATCTAGAACATTTCTGCGTCTGTATTTAAGCAGTATTTAAACTGTTATAGAATTGTAATGATAAAGAGGATTATGAGCTATGCTGGCCTAAAAATCCTATCGCAATAACGAGATTACACGTTGAGAATACACGTAATGCGAACAAGCTTTCTGTCTTCAAGGAATGCTTTTCATTGTTTTGAGGATTCAAACGGAAAATATTTTACGAAGCTGGTTTCCTTCAAGGTTGCAATGCCATCCTTATATCTCAGGACATTGTACACAGTAAATGAATGAGTGAAATAACAGAGATATTTCTCTTGAATGTATCATATGCAAAAGTAGGAAATCTTGTTATGGCAACCTATGGTTACCTATGGTAAAAGACCACGAGACAAAAGGCCCCTTGCTGTCTTTGTAAGAACGAAAGTACGTTGATAGGGCTTTCACTGAGGACCTCCAATGTTAGTATTTCAAATGCAAATTCCGCCTTTCCTGCTTATTATATGAAAACCTTCACAGCAGAAACAGCTTTTAAATTCACCAAAATAAAGGATAAAGACGTTAACGATAAAAAACATTTTCTTGAAAAGCTATGAATAGATATTGCTTTGGCTTTTGTTTCTCTTTCTCCACATATACACAATGCATTACATGTATTTTCGTTTGCGCAATCAACGTTCTCGTTTTCCTGAACTTCTCCATTTGGCCTTTAACCAGGGGGAAACGCTTAGCTTTTATTGAACTCATCAAATAAACGTTATACAATCATCTGGTGGCCGTTTAAGTACGACAACCGCAAAGTTACGCTTGTTTAAATATTAATAGAATTAATGCTTCGATATGTCGATGATTACAAATTAACGAAGAAGAAATAGTGCTTATTAGGATGGTTGCTGGTTATATTGATCCAAGCTAGGTTCCAATTACAACGTGGCTGGTGTAGAAAATTGGGAATCAAGTGTCAGAAATTTGGATCTTTATTTAGACAACTCGGGTTTAGACAAATTTATTTAGACAAAAAGGAACAGGACTGCATTTCCCTTACTATGGTATGTGTTTTCTGTTTTAAATGTGTGTTTTGTGCAGCCTGAAATCATTGATAGTAGTACAACCACAGACCTGCAAGAATCTGACCTCGGCATTAATAGGTGTATTTGCTAATGTTTAGCTTTGCATGAATCAGGCAGCTCTTGTCCAAGTAGGTTTTAAACCATATTTCTTGAGCTTTTGAAAGGATTTGATGCTAGCTATACATGTTAATGGAAGTTCTGTTACGTTTTTAAGCACTTTAAAGCGGACAACAAAATACGGCAAAATTTAGTTTCAGCACAGAGTGCAACGTCGTTTTCAAAAGGTGGCTTTATTTGTGTTGGCAACAGGGTAAGCAGCAAAGCATTTTTTGGAACCTTGAGATACACAGGAAATGGTATAATCCAGGGTCACCCTAGGGAAAGACATGACCCGTGCACTTTTTCAGCGCGATACATTGCCCAATTGACTAATGATTCTAAAAAGCGATTATAATATGTACAAGCAGGAAGAAGGTAATGGCATAATTAACATAGATATGTATTTAGGTTCCAGTCATACGACAATGGCTTATATGGGGCTGCCCCTGTAATCAGACAATACGCGTTGGGCTATTTATAAAAACAAACGGAATAAAAGGGGGTATTCCAAGGCATTTAGAGCCTCCCATTACTCAATATCATTGTAATTTTTAAAGACAAGTTGAGCGTCGTACATTTTGTCTAGTCAATGCCGTCTGAGCGAAATTCATATTGGGGGTGGGGGGAAGGGGGAGTGCCCATTGTGGGGCTGCCCCTGTAATCAGACAATACGCGTTGGGCTATTTATAAAAACAAATGGAATAAAAGGGGGTATTCCAAGGCATTTAGAGCCTCCCATTACTCAATATCATTGTAATTTTAAAGACAAGTTGAGCGTCGTACATTTTGTCTAGTCAATGCCGTCTGAACGAAATTCATATTAGGGGTGGCGGGAAGGGGGAGTGCCCATTGTGGGGCTGCCCCTGTAATCAGACAATACGCGTTGGGCTATTTATAAAAACAAATGGAATAAAAGGGGGGTATTCCAAGGCATTTAGAGCCTTCCATTACTCAATATCATTGTAATTTTTAAAGACAAGTTGAGCGTCGTACATTTTGTTTAGTCAGTGCCGTTTGAACGAAATTCATATTGGGGGGGGGGGGGGGGCTGAGTGCCCATTGTATTGCTCACCATTCAGTACACTTTTGTAAAGGAAATATAGTTAGAGGGGGGCTCAACCCCCCGCCAGCTTCCGTTTCTAACGGCCTTGGTAATTAACATTTTCGACTAGAAGAATTTACAAGGGCATCCTTCTTTACCTATATTCTACAAGAAATAAGCAATGTAGGTTTGACAAAAACTTAGTTCAACCCCTATCTTATTTGCTGTGTGGCATTTCTTATGAAAGCACAATCCTTTATCTTCTATAGTTTTTATACCTCCATTTTTCTATGCAGTAACCATTCAAATGTGCATCTAGCTGTTTTGTTATACGAGACTGGCGTTGCGAAGGAGCAAACCAAGGGTTTGGCGAAAGCCCTTTTGTTTTCGAGAAAAATCCCCCGAGAAACCCAAAAAATCCAATTGCTCTGAAAACCTGATATGTTGTTTGAAAATAGTTTTTGGACCCCATAGCGCAAATGAAGTAAGGGAAAACATAAACAAACTTGAAGGGGGATGCCTCTATACACTGAATACACTCATTTTTTTATAAGAAACTGGCTGTAAGAACGAGTAGTGGACAGTCAGAAAAAATTAAGAAACTTCAGTACTCGAGGCAAAAAAATTAAGAAACTATTGAATCCTGATATAACGGAGAACAACAAAATTTTGTAAAATCCAAGAGCATGATTGCCCTGATGGCCTAGAACTTGAGACACAAGGGATAAGAATATACTTTCCACATCTAAATACAGCATCAGAACAGAAGTGAATTTCTTGACTTGATAAAAAAGATCACGAACATTTCATAACATCATTCATGATATCATAATTAAGAAACTCTTAAGAACCAGTGAGTATTGAAATTTCCAGAACATTAAGAAACTGGAGTACTCAACATCGATCTTTGTTTCTTATAAAAAATGAGTGTACACTGAATATCAGAGCCTTCATTATTTATCCCCGGTTCTAGAGACTCTGGTCGAAATAGGTACATAGGTTGTTCAGATTCTTAAAGTTGTCGTGACCATTGGCATGAATGGCTGTTGTAATTTTCGTCAACTTTGACTCTTTTTCAAAATGCAAATAAAAACATATCAATTTTGAAACCGGATTTAATTTCTGAGGGTAACTGAAAGCACTCTTTGTTGACTTTTGGAAAACTCTTTGGAAAATTTTTTCTCGCCTGATTCGAGTCAACCTAGGGTATAAATTAATTAAAGATAAATCCTAGTCTGCTTGATAATTTCAGTTAAGCAGTCTAAAGGCCTTCATACACTTACGTGAAAGGATGGCCCCTTTGCTAAACTTCGGTCATTATAAACCCTAAAGAGACAAAGGCAGGGATGTAGTGCTAGGGTGCTCAGGGGGCTAAGACTCCCTTGTTAATGCCGAAATTTGGCAAATTTCTACTTTTGCTATTGTTTTTTGCAACATTTTTTGTAAGAGCCCCCCTTGTTATTTTGATAGCACTATAATCTCCCTGCCACTCTGCCTTCCAACCCATGCCCCCATCCTGTCTGTCTACATTTTCTTCCTCAACCAAAGTTTTTTCAACGTGCAGTACTGACTATGAAAGAATCTAAGACTGCGGGCGAATATTATTTTGTTTCTGATAAACAAAATGAATAACTGCCAATCGCTTTAAAACTAATTAAAAATACTACTGTTTATTGTGTTTATAGCATTAGCCTTACTTTACGTTCCGTTTTGTTATCATAGTTTTAATAAGAATCATTTTATTATTGTTTATGAAAAACAAGTGTGTGAAAATATCACTCATGTTACCAAATTTCAATATGCTAATACCCTCTTAATCATTTTAATTAAATTCTCAGGCAAGCCATACTCTGTATCTTTATTTCATTTCAAACATTTTCAGATTTTGAGGAACCTTTCAAAATGAATTAACGATACCTTTGATATTTAAATTTTCATTTAACAGCGATATTTTTAATATACAAAACAGTGAAATTCAATAAATTTTGGTTAATTTTGTTTAACAGTAAATTATGTTTAAAGATACTAACAATTCATAGATTTTCAAGCAATCTTTTATTTTGTGACGTAGGATACTCAACCACCGGGAGTCTCGGCTTAGTTTTTGGGTCGAAAATTTGATATTTTCTCAGCATTTGTGTCAAAATACTTACTTGGTTCCCAATAATAACATTATGATAGTCTTTCTGTATTTTTATGGTAAGTTTTCAACCTTTCCTGATGTTGAATCAACTTTGTTTCTCTTGAAACAACCATGGCCTAAAGAAAAGTAGTTAGCTGTAAAGTAGAATGTTGCGTACTGTTTAGTCTACTATTTCTCTGAGCTAAAGCCGTTCCTGTATACACTCTGATTTACTTTACCGTGATAAGAAAGCCACGTCATATTTTCAGTTGTTAAGCCCGTGTTTCAAGCTCTGTCACCTGTAGTGAATAAGTAAACTACGCTTTATTCATTCATGGTTTCGAAGCTTCGAAGTATCACAACTCTATACAACTTTAATGAAAAGAGTTTCACAAAAACTGAATAGGCCTAATAGAAGAGTCGCTGGGTCATCGTGATTAGTATGTTATTCGCTGCCGTGTTATATAAGACGAGTGAAGAGACCTGCTTTGTTTTAATGCTATAGAGATTGTTTTTACTCAGAGCCTTACAAAACTGGTGACAAGAATCAAGACACAAGAACACATGAATAGCCTTTGTCGCTTTGACAAATACACTACAATGAACTCGTCTGGAAATAGCAGAACCTCTCCTTGAAATATAACTATTTTCCTGTAGCCATGTAATGACATTAGATAAAAGGGATCATTTATGTGGCAAGCTGTCGGAACTAGCCTGAGGCTTTCGCTACCACCTTCTTTAAAGCAATGAAACCCCTGTGTGAACTGGGGGTGGGGGCTTTCGGTACTATTTTCATCAGAACATAACGTTTATGGCTGTTACCTCGACATTCAGTAGGCTAGATGGCAGTGAAAAAGGCAAATGTCACCAATAACTTTGTCAGATACCCCAGAACAAAGCCTAGGGCATATCTCCCGTCCAATGCACCGAAAACGGCTCCTAAAAAGTGACACCAGATATGATTGAAACTTGCACGTATCAATAACCTTTCAAACTATTTAAACATGTCTGATAATTTTTTTTGCATAGAAGCATTTCTTCATTAGTGGGTTACAAGCCTTGGAGGTAAAATTCAGAATACGAAGCATTCTGGAAATAAATAAATTTGCAAAGAAATGTCTTTTAAAAAAAGGATGATTAGAATAGTGCTAGACATTTGGCTGACAGTTAGAATTATTTGGAAAAAAATCTAATATTTTCGACTCAAAGTTGCGTGATTTTCATAAAGGATATTTCTGCTAAAAGTACAGGAAACTACAATCCTGGACAAAAGGTTATGAGACAATTACTTTTTACGTGATTTTCTGCTTAATTGACCTCAAAACCAGTGGTATGCCCCTCCCCCCAATGTCAACGTTGGTGATGGGTAATAGCAGTTGATTGTGGAAGCCAGAAAACCTAAAAAATCAACATCAACATTGATATTGGGGGCAGGGATTGGGTGCTTTTGCAATAAATGATTATAACAGCAAATGTCTCCTAACTTTTGTCCAGGGTTGTAGATATTACACATGATGTAACAAACAACGGTATGTAATTCGACATCCATGGCTGAATGTCCTTGCAATAAAGCCTTGGTGATTCTTCAAAAACTTTCAAGTCTTTAAAAATCACTAATTGTCGTATGTTTATCTAGACCTGTACTAATTTTAGATTACTGACGTAATGTACCACAAACAAATTTTTGTTCTTAATTAGAGAAAGTACAGAACCTTTTCTTTTAACCAATAACCCCTCATATAGCATTCTTTTCACATAATCGTGTGAAAATATGTTTAGAAACACTAGCTCGAAGACCCGGATATTCGCGGTTTTTTTTCTAAACGAGGTCGCATGAGCACCATAACGAGATCTTATCTTTAAATCAAATAAAGTCAATGCCAATATTTTCCCACACATGTTTCTACAAAGAGTCTTACTTTGGCGAAAAGCTGCTCATAACTGCTTCGGGACAATAAAGATTTTTTCAACAGTAAACGTTCTGTAGCTTCTGCTCAAATATTTAGCAGCAAAATCCCGGATTTGAATCGGCCTTTAACAAAGGATGGATTATGTAGGATATTGTGTGGTATAAAATAGTTTAATATCACAATGGGTTCAACCCTTTACCAATAAAGGTCTTTAAAAAGTATTTCAAGTTTACAATTTCTCAAATTTCTTGCTCTAAAAAGATTACTCTTATTATTCTGCACCGTACAAAGTGCATTTATTTATCAACCCTATGATTTGTTTGGGCTTTTATATTTATTGACTCGTGAGCTGATAGATTTAGAAGCAGTTGAAACGCTTGAGCAGTTTTCTTTAAGCGGAACATTAAAAAGGTTTAAGTAGTGATATGAACACTGTTATCTTGTATTGTTGTACGTTTTCTATTAATTCAATAATTGGTAATAACAGGGAGTTGATTCAAGATAATATATTTCCAGTAAAGCAGCATGTTTTTGAAACCAAAAATATTATTTGAGAACGATGAAGACATACAGTATGGTGATATCTTCACAGCCTCTCAAATTGAAGAACAAAAGAATAAGGGTTTTCCCTTCACTGTGACAAGACCAAAGAATCCTGTGAGTCAACTTATAAATTTATTGTTCTGAATAGTTGTGGGAAATCTTTAAAGACCCTTCTTGGATTTTAAAGCAATCATGGTTTAAATAGTTACAAAAAATACCAATATTAAGCAAGAAGGCCCTTTATTCTGATAAGATCCCATTAAAAAGCATTCGATCATATTCAACACCATATTTGTTGGTCAACTATTCATTTCATGCTAATAGGAGGAAATGCAAAATGGGTGTGGCTAAACAAATCAATTGATGAGAAAAAGGGAGTGCTCCCCAGTTGCAATATGATTTTTCATTTTCAAATGCTTCCTTCATCCCATCATATCCCACAATACATATAAGATGCATAATTTGAATTTCCAATGGATGTAATTTTGAGCAGAAAGATTGAATTATCCGGATACAAAACGATTTTAAATTGAGAGAACAGTATCCCTCTCAGAATTTTAGTTCTCTATTTCTAGACATTTTTAAGGCAAATTGTATATTCTGCTTATGGTTATTAACGCATTTAAAGTGTCCCCTAGCACCATCCTAGCATCATCCTAATTGCATTTCGTTTGATGAGCAACAAACTATGTTTGAGATATTTGTGAAGACTTGTTCTTTTCAACAGGTTAAGAACGAATTCAAATTCAGTTTTTGCTATATGAGATTTGTTAAATAACCAAAGTTTTGTTACCCCACAGTGCCATTGGTTTCACTAGGGATAGTACAAAAAAGGCTACTTGGAATATCGCCCCTAAATGTCCTGTTTTATGTTTTTAAATGTAAGTCACTCGTTCTGTAAGGTACCAACTACGAGGCTGCTGGTGCCCCCCCTCTCCCAATAATTGTTAAACAGTGTTTTCTTTCCTTTTCAAAAGTGTACTGAAATGGAAGTAATACAAATAGGCATCCCCCAAAATTTATTTTATTCCGACGGTACTGAAACAAGCATGAAAGTTGTCCAAGGGCGAGGCCAAAAATTTTTTTTGGAGGGGTAAAGTAATACTTTTACCGACAAAAAGGGCGTGTCTCACTCTATAGGGGTGTGGTCAAAATATAATAACTCTTATATGCTGCTTTCATGTGTATCTGTTTCCAAGTTTATACTTCAGTGCAATACTTTGAAAGTTCAGCTAATACAGAAATGTTAATACGTTATAATTGTTGCAAAAAGGTTTCAGAGTGAGTACAAAATTTGCCTCTCCTTCCTGACAAAAAACCATAATGTGCCGACGGACAAATTGTTGGGGGGGGGGGTACCGCACCCCCCTACCGCACCCCCACTTTGGCGACTCCACTGAAGTTGTGGGTTTGGATGCAGAATCCATCCGTTCCGTTTGAGGTGGGGTTTAGAAAATGAAAGAGAGATAAGGGAACATGCGTTAAGCTGTCATCAATATTGCCATTCGTTTTCGATTTGCTGGCTTTTTTCCTAGCCGTTCTGTGTTCAGTGATCAGGCTGGTTGAGAATCTTTTATAAAAGAAAATAAAGCCAGAGGTTTGCTTAAAACTTTTAGATGTCTGCAAACATTACTTAACTTAGATTATTGTCTGTTTAGGGCTAGTATTAACTCAAAGAAATCTAAGGCGAGGTTTACAAAACATTGGTCTTCTCTATTACATTTAGTACAGCTAGATGTCGACATTGAGATTGAAGATTCGATGGTTTTTGCAGTACGGTGGGGCACTAGCATGTAGGATAGAAATAGGGAAATGGCTGCTCTGCAGATCGTATTTTATAAACAAAGGGTGGCAAAATGGCTTCCTTATAGGACCGGGTTACGAAATGTACCCTTGATATTTGTTACGAAATGTACGCTTACAAAGTTGGTCACAATGTCTATGTAAATACGCCTTGTCTGCTTGCAATTTTTGCAGTTGTTAATTGTATTGACTGATTCCCAGGGTAACTGTGTAATACAACTATGCACTGTCTTCATTACCAATTTAACCTACTGACCCCTTACCACCCCTATAGGCTCGGCCAACTCTGATGATTGCTCCCTCGTAGTGTAAAGCCCCAGATTAGCAGCTATTGGCTGTTAAAGGGGCAGAAATCTGATATTTGAATTTGTTATTGGCTGATATATGAATATTAATAACGTCATTGTAAGAAATGCGAGTTCTTGTCACTGGAAGATGTTGCAATAATAGATATGCTTTCCATAATCCAGAATACTTTACTAACAACATCCAGTTCCCTAAGTAATTCGAAAAAGTTAGATTTTGTGTATACCACAGCTCCCTCTGTCAGTGTATGTCATGATTCTCAGCATAGTAGAACTGTTTAGAAACTTGTGTTCTAAGAAAATCCAAGGATTAGAGCAAAATCCTTCTGATCTTGGGCATAATAGAGTTGGATTACTAACCGGCTGCCTAAAACCGACTCTTAAATGGCTTTTGCATAATTAAAATGTTTCAGAAAAATTAACAAAGTTGAACTTTGCATATTCACCAAAATCTGCATTATTATGCCAAGAGGGAAAGAGCGGAGACTGGGCATTGATCTTTTTATAATCTCTAGCGTAGGTTTGTCTTGTCACGTACGGCCATCGCACGACAATGCCAGAGAATCTTAGGAGGCAGTCTGCCGGGGCAAATACCTCCTAGATCGCGATTTGTTAACTCAGCACCGATGGCAACATTTTATCTGTGTTCAAAATCCTAACCTTATTCGTGGTGACTGAATATTAAAACATTCATGCCAACAACTTTTCAACATCTTCTGGGGCTGGAGAAAGCTAATCACGCATTATCTTTTCTCTTTGGCATTCTCACTATATCAGGAAAGCCCCAAATTTTGTTCTTTCAACCTCCATTAATTATTTTGGATTGTCAAATGCTAAGTACCAGATAAATAGAACCCCCCATAGAGACACGACTTCGAAAGTAGGATTTTTAAGGTTTGTCTCCACGGAACTTCCCCATCGCAACTTTTCGGAAGCAATCTAAACCCTGACCTGACATTTCCCAAAGAAAAATCTTGATTAAAAGATAACTCGCTTTAACAAATAGTCAAAGTGTTGATCCTTGAGGAACAGCATAAGATTTATCCATATATTGCATAAACCTCCGTGCTTGTTCTGTTGTTGTCAAATTGCTTAGGATCTCTTATCTTTATACCGCAAATTAGGTTTCAAATATCTTTGGCAACACAGAAATAGACGAGCAGAGCAAAGAAGTGGAGAATCGCAAAATCTTGATAGTACGCCATTGTACCAGGAAAAAGTTTCCTGGGTCACATGCCTTGACCCTTTACATCAAGAACCCTATAAGCAGAAAAATGTTATCTTTCGGACAAAGTTCTCGTTTAAATTTCTAAAGAATATTGAAAAATCACACTCATTCGACAGCGATTTTTTCATCAAAGAGCTGCGTAACTTCTTCATTAATTATTGACTAAAACATCTCAACCGCTTTACAACGATTCATCAATTCCTGTTCAAGCGAAACCCTGGTTTTTGGCCTAGCCACGTGCTAACATGATTAATCAACTTATGAATCTTTTATGCATAAGAACACCTTCTTTCATGCAGTCAAATTATTTTATAGCGCACTTTCATAAGCCTACCTCCAATCTCATCCAAAAAGCCCTTGCTGCAATATGTCGAGATCGGCGGAAATTTTATGGAGGCTAGTATAAATGGTTTTCAGAAGTCCTTCAAAGTGATGACGTCTAAAAAGTCAATTTCTAGAATATTTCACTCTAGATTAATGATCAAAATCAGTTAAATTTGTCATAGTTAGGTCTGTTAACACAACAATCGTGCAAAATATGATACCAGCATGAAATCTTCACAATTTTTGTAGTGTGAGATGTAGAATATGATGCAAAACTGACCTAAGCTGAAAAAATCCTCTAACAGCTATTTTCAGAACATTTAACTTGGTCCCACTCCTCAAAATAAAAAAAGGCACTTTCGAGCAATATAGCGAATGTATGTCTGCAGAATTTGGTATTCATATACAATCTGAAGTGTAAAATGTCACGCCAAGCAATAAGGTCCATAGATCGCCCAGAATTCTGTTTTTAGAACATTGAACTTAGTCCAAGTCCTCGAAATGAAAAAGTCATTTTCGAGAAATGCAACGAGTGTATGTTTGCAAAATTGGTATACAATCTAAGGTGTGAAATGTCATGCCAAGCAACAAGGTCCATAAATTGCCCCATTCTCTATTTTTAGAACATTTAACTTGGCCCCATGCTGGTATCTTATTTTGCACGATTGTTGTGCCTTCAGACCGGACTATTACAGGTTGGCTTAGATATGGCCGCATAACTGAGACTCTTTCCCAATTTGATCTTATCACTGTAATTTTGTTTTGGTCCCAAAGATTTAGAACAAGGCCAAACAACAGTGATCAAATAGTAATTAACGAGCAAAACCTGGATACAATGTAAAATGTTGCTTTTATTGTAGAATATTTATATTGGAGCAAAGTGTTGCGGCGGTTGCTAGAGGCGGTCGCTAGAGGTTTAGAAGTGTTTAGCGTGGAACTTTTGGAATATTTTATCTCCATTGAGATAGCATTATCCAAATGGAGCCTGAAATGCGACAATCTTTGCCTGATTAGGGGGGCTGCATCCCTCCAATCCTCCATGTCTTCTACGTTTGTGGTTGAAGAACAGCGGAACTTTGGTATCTTTGACAGAAATGCCCGCTGCAAACCTTTAAATAAGGGCGGTAAAAGGAATTCAGAACAGTGAGTTGCGAAGAATAATGTTTCAAAAGAGTTTTCTAAAGAGTCGTTTCGCAAATTATATTATAGGCTATAGCCGATCGTATATGGAAGATCATCGCCGATCACGTTTTACAAAATACCCTTTAACCACCCTCTGTGATCTATAAACTGTTCTTGCTTTAATAAGAGACTTTCATGCTGGCAATTTGTGGTGTTCTAGGTCCTTAAGTTTTCTTTTAAAAAGTGTTGACAAGTGCCATTTATGTTTTTAGGCAAGAGTGGGTAAGGTGAAGTTGATTCTATAAAAAGCAGGCCCACTCCACCCTAGCATTGAAAAGTCATACAAAATTACGAATAGGAAGACATTTTGCTTTTATACATACGAAAAAGGTCATTAAAATCATGAACGCCATCACGAAACAAAAAAAATTTTCATGAATTGCATTTTTATTGCTACTTGCAGAATAAAAATTCTATCAAAGAATTTTAAATGAGGTCACCTAAAAGTCTTGTTGTGCACCTGTTATGTTGGAATTCTTTGTAGCATCGTTCAATCAACAATCATATTCTCTTTACCCAATCGATTCATTCTTTTACAATGAAAATATAAGAATTGCAAGACACGAGGCAATTATTGCTTAAAGACAGCGGTGCTTGTTTAAATAGGAAATATATAGACATGGATAGATGGGAATCAGGATCTGAAAAGACAATCCAACCTTATTTAGAAGTTGAATGATGAAAATAATCAATAAAATTCAAGAAGCAAGGTTTAACAGAGAAAGGAAAGATTTTTAGGAAAGCTAACGAATTCTATCTTATTAACTTAGCAATCGATGAAAACCATTAAGACAATGCCGCTTGCAGTTGTTTTGGTTTACACCAGTACTGCACACTTTTTTTATAAGAACCAGTAAATTTAGGTTCAGGCTGACTAATCTTAATAATTTCTTGAAAATATGAGGCTGGATCGTTCTTAAATTGTTCTTATATTATTAGGGTCACGATAGGGTGTAAGCAGTGTGATTGCTAGCTTTTTCGCCCTAGGGAGGTGCTCAGGCCTCATTTGCCAGCAAAATGACTGAGACAGCCTCCATTTGCCAACAAGTTTGTACATTCACCTAAAAAGCACCCACACATGGCTAAAAGTCCTCGTTATTGAGATAAAACTTTGTTCAAATGGCTTTTTACAGTAGCTCAGCCTCAGCTTGTTTTTAATTTGTTCTTAACATTAGACCAATTTTGAGGCTGTCATTCTTTAAAATCGTTCTTATAAAAATTGTTCTAATTCGTGTAACTATCACGTATCGTCGCATTTATTTTTCAATCTAACTTTTCTCTCTCCTTTATCGATATGTTTTCCACCATCTATCAATGATGACACAATGGGAACACATTGTCAAGATTGGGATCATCCCATATAAGGATTTACTAGGGGTGTACAGCTAGAATGGGTATAATTTAGGCCAGAAGGCTGAGAATAGCCGGTAGTTTCAAAAGTGTAATTTTTTATTCTTCATCAGTTCATCATTGCTTCCAAAAAGCGAAAAAACTAATTTTCCTTTTTGTTGATTTGAGTTCTATCTTGATTTGTTTCTTTCGTGACTGTTTCCCTGTTTGCTAAAAAGATTGTTGTTCATTGTCTCATATCCTTCTGTCTTTGTTCCGTAAAAATTTGGCACCTTCCCTTTTTCTAAAGCTTTGAAAGGTACGCAAACCCTTATTATTGTGAATGACAGGTTCAAAAAGCGCTCTTGAATTGGATTGGCTGTCGGCTAGTGCATTGATTTGCATCATAAAAGGAAGTGAGTCAAAGTGCTGCTCTTCAATTGGTTGATTCACTCTTTTGTAGTGATAATTCAAAATTAGCTACAATCACGGGGGTAGCCTTACAACACATAGTCAAAAAATTATGAAAAAATGCTTAAAATATCCAGAAATAACTAACTAAACTAGAGTCCAACTTTAGTCAAAATATTCAGAAATATTTGAAGTTTCGTAAAGTTTTCCCATAAGGGCTTAAACGTCGACTTCATTAATTCGCTTAAGAATAACTTCGCCATTCAACTGCTGTCTGGCCCCCGTCCGCCTTGGTCATTGTAGGAAGCCAATCGTGAACAGATCAACAAGGCGACTTTCGCTGCGGGTTATTTCTGGTGACTTGAAACAGCTTTAATCGTTCTTCTGGCCAGGAAAACAAAGAATTTACCAACAAAACAGCAATTTTAGACCTTCGGCAGTATATTGTATGGATTATAGATGTTCTGGTTAATGTATCGACAAAATATCGTTTAGGATTTGCCAGTACAATTGACTGACGAGATCTGTCTCTTCCAGATATTATTGAGGTCAAATCATGCTAAAAGGATGACATTCACAACTTTCATCTTGATCTCAAGCCTCGTTACAGTTGGTAAGTGTATTTTACTTTTATTGATAGATGTAAAAATTTATTTGGTTATGTTTTAGATCATAAAACCCGTTTGTAAAGGCTACGTAAGCCCAAGAATTGTCAATTGCAGTCTTTGTACAATCTTAGAGTCAAATTTCCTTCTGTTACATTCTAATAAAGCAACTGATTTGCCTTTGAGCTAGTTTTTTTGACCCGATTCAGGGAAAACTATGAACATCTTACAATTACGAATGTAATCACGACTCTGACTGTATTCTAAGCCTGCGAGGAAATTCTACACTTGACAACAGCACTCAAGCCGAGCTTGCCTTCCTGGTTTGGTTGCCAGATTTTAAAATCTTCGAATTAATGAAAATTCAGATCCATCTACAATTCTTAGTATATCTAGAAACAGCACCACCTCCTTTACCGCACTAAAGCCCATTTCAGTAATCCTAACCCAATTTTCATGTAATCGATAATATAGATTTCTATTCAAAAATTGAGTTTGAATTACAAAAATGGCCGACAAAGTCGTGATTACACATTGTTTTCCATCCTTGCGTACGGCAGATTATTTATAATACAATTATAAGCTAACTCTTCGGCAATATCGGCAATTTTTTTTGTCTGATTGGCTGCTTAACCTCCCGAATTTCTTGTCTAATTTGATTCACAGTTTAACCGTAAACCACTAGTGATGAAAGTCATCTTTCTTTTGCCAGTTTATGGCCTGATTGAGATCCGATTTGATCTGCAGACAATGAAAGATTTCTGTAAAAAATTATTTTATGCAATTGTATCATGAAATTGAAGGAAGTCTGTAAATGTTGATGTTTTCAAACATGATAGTTTTTGAACCGTAGATATAAGGATCAAATTAATCGATATTTAAGATGAGGCTATATTTAAAGACCTTTTATTGCTTTTGTGACGATTTTAAAGCTAAATTCGGTAGCGTTCATTAACGATTAAGCCTTTATTGATGCCTTAATGAATAATTATACTGAAAAAAGGAGATAGATTTCTTAAATTTCACAATGAAGGTAATGAGTGGTTGCTTTTATTCTGTAAATGGTAAGCAGTTTTTTGATTGATTTTCTATATATTCAAATATTCTAATTCAAAATAAATTGAAGATACTGATTCCTGAACAAGATTCGTGTGTTGTGAAACGGCTGCATAAAAAAGAACCTATGTGAACAATCAGTTTCCTCTGAAAAAAATATTGATCAACCTTAAAACAACATGGTTTGTAGTTTCGATGCACCACACAGACTTAGCCTGAATCTAATAAAAAGCTTAAAAAATTTGTTGAAAGAAAAATGTTGTTGAAAAGTCAAAAGAGAAGCAGTTTGGTAAATGCTTAGTAAATTTATGGTATAGCAGGTAGCTTGCTTGATGTATGCTGGTTAATAAAACATGCACATGTAAACAATGAATCATTGAGTTTGGTGATAAGGTTTATTTACATGTCTTTAAATCTGAATCATAAACATGGAATCAGCTATCATGAAAACTGTGGAAATAGAATCCGCTGGCTTTCAAAAGTTCTTTAAGAGGTTTTTCATTTAAGATTTTTAAATTTTTTTATTGTCGTTTCTAACATTCAGCTGCTTATTGCTTTTTCCACCCTGTATTTCTGATATATGTATAAAAGCTTATATTCAATAGTTTTTGTTTACTTATAAACAGATAGAATGATATTTGGTAAATTGAGAAAAGGCTTTTTTGTGATCTTGAATTTTATAAAAAGTTGGCAAGCAGATGCAACCTGTAACTGCCAGTTATAAAATATAGGGTACTAGAATAGTATAGGGTCCTCTTTATGAACATTTTTTGTTTGACTTGCAATTTTGGGAAAATTGTTTACCGTTGCCTTTGTGGTTATTTTTGCCAGTTTTTTTTCAATAAACACAAGCCTGTTAAAAGCATATGAGCACAGTTTTGAATAGGACTCTTTTGGCATCTGAATAGGATTTTTAGAGTTAGATTCCAAGTCAAATAACATGAATAAAGATCTTTCAAATTGATGAGATGAAAGCAACTCCAATGTTATCATACTTTTATCTATGATTGCTTATAACTACCTTTTTTTGAAATTATTTTCTTAATGTTTTTTCCTTTTTATTTCAGTTTCTGCAATCTCAAGAGACAAAAGAGCCACTCCAACAGGGCAAATAGTTACAGCCACTGTAAGGTCCACAGTAACTTTGATATGTGACGTTGGTGAGACTGTCTTTGATTTGGTTGAGTGGAGGAGGAATGATACAAGTGATGACATTTTTATTCAATATCAAAATTTCCGTCCAAGTGTACATGTGTCATATATAAATCGTGTGACACTAAAAGATGGAAAGAATCTGCAGATAGCAAATTTGAACCTTGGAGATGAAGACACTTATTTCTGCAAAGTTGTTAGTCTAAAATCTGGAACTACCTCACAAAGTTCTCCAATCAAACTTTTGGTCCATGGTATGTTTTTTTATATATATATATATATTTAGACAAGTTATATGAAAAGAATTTTGACTACTAATTTTCGTGTGTTGGTTTGAAAAATGGGCAGCAAATGAGGGGTCTATTTTTGATAAAAACATGTTTTAATCAAATCATTTTTATGCAAAATTAAAAGGAATCAATTTTGATGTATAATATTGGCTAGCATTTATTAAGATTTGTTGAAGGGACTCTCCTAAATCTGGGCTGGAAATAGAAACACAAGTTGCTTGTGTGATCTGTTTCAGAACTAAAGAGTAATAAACATTATGTGGTTGTTAATAAAAGCCACTATGCTCTGTCTGTAGCATCTTTATGATCGAGAAAAATGTCGGGAATTAGTCTTATGTTGCTGATTGGATCTGTAACAATAGGTCCTTTTTATATTCCAACCAATGGCAATCGAAATGTGGTGGGGCATAGTGCCTTTACAACAAACAAGTATCGTAATGTCTCAAATAAGCAACGGTGCGCTTATTTAATTTTTGAGGCTCCAGGGTGGGCCCTTATTCGAGGGAGGTGCTTAATTGAGGGGGGGGGGGTGCTTATTTAAAAAGTAGATTTGGGTGCAAATTGTGTTCATTAATCTTTCTTGTTGAATTGCCTTCCAATTTATGTTTTTGTTGAAAGTTTGAATAAGTGCCCATTTCTGAAGGTTGAAGGATGGGTGCTTAATCAAGGGGTGGGCGCTTATTTGAAGGGGGCTCTTTTTTGAGGGGAAGGCGCTTATTCAAACTTCGCTTCTAGGGTTGGTGCTTATTTGAGGGGGGCACTTGTTTGAGGCATTACGGTAACCAAAATACTGATCTTAGGCCCACACATTAAGTCTGTCAAGGCCTTAAAGAACCTAAATCAGGACAGTTCTTTGAGAAGCTTGGCCAAGTTTACTTTTTTCTTTCAAGGCCAATTTTTTGAAATGAATTGCCAAAAACCCAAGGAAATTTCTTCAATCTCATCCAATATTTTTGAAGGCATCACATATAATGGTAGCACATTTTGTCAGGCCGCTTTTGTGTTTGGAATTATTGTTATATTAGTTAGCATTTTACTTTCTGCTTTTTTTATCTCTTTTGAACTTAAATCCTGAGTCTTCAGACTTTCCTTTTTCAATGCAAAAGTAAGAAGCTGATGTAAATTTATTTGCCACCTTTTTGCCTCTAGGGTAATGGGTGTTTTACTTAATTAAAGTTGCCCAAGTTATTGAAAGCTTCCCACTTTCTACAATTTGAAAGAGCTTTTTTGCAATTTTTGGTACTGTATGTATGTGTTCAAACACTGAAGATGGGACAAAGAAAAGAAATTTTATGACACATATGCATGGTTTGTCATCAATTATCTTTGATGTTCCTGAATCGAAATATCAGAAGACAGATATTTAGCACAGATCTGGTTTGGGAAGTTTGCACCAGAAGCTGCTGTAAACATTTGTCCCATATCAAACATAGCTTAATGATTTTTGCAGCTACAATTCAAAAGTCAATTCTTCTCTAAAAATTTATCATCATATTAATTATCAATAAAATTTATGGTGGTTTTTAAGATGATTTGTCCTTTTGGTTTTGTTTATCAGTTACTAACAATATTCAAGTTTTTTGTTCACCTTATGCACAAATTCAGGGATATGATACTAATGAGCAGCACAATAAATGTAATTTAATCTTAATTAGAATATCCATTAGATGTCATGTAGCCCTAAAAATAAACCCTAATTCTTAAACTTAAAAAGGTTATTTGAAATTTATTCTTAAAAAATGTACAAATACTCTAAAAATTTGCAATTTTAGATAAATCTCAAAGTAAAGAACCTAAGAAGGAGGTTATGGGTAAGTAACTGTAAATTATGTAATAATTTTTTTCTATGCCTGTTTGTCTAAAGTGAAGCACATAAAAGTTGTCTCTATTCACTTCTAGAAGACAATAATGGTGTAAGACTAAATTTATAACCAATTGGTAAGATTTAAATAAAACTGAAAATTAAGATTATAAATTGACATAAACTATTTGCACTGCTCTGTTCTTCAATTTCTGGGACATTGTGGAAATCTTATAGTGATCAGCTAAGACAGTGAAATTCTTATGAAATTTTGTTGCAATAAAAATGCTAATCAGCTTAATGCCGATTCTAGGCATTTTCAGGGAATTAGTTTTCTGCTTTGTTGTAGGATGAGCCTCACAAAAGAGAATTAAGTTTACTTTAGACTGGATACAGCAAAAATGAAAATTTAGCATTTGTCCTAACAAATCTATTATTTCCTATTCAAAAAGATAGTGATTTCCGAGTTATAATTTGTTCAAGTAAATTCCTATGCCAGTTTTGATTTTTGAAAGAACAATAATAAATGAAAAAGAGACAATAAAGTTTTATCATTTAGGCGGAGCTGCTACTTTTTTCAGTATTTGTGCGAGATTCATCTTTGTTGTTGCCTAGGTTCCTCAAATTAATATCTGTTACAGTTGTCCATTTTATGCTAGGGTATCGTTATATTTTCCCACAAGAACTGTTATCTAAAAAGCACTATTCTTTATACAGTTAAGAAAAGGCCACCCGCAGAAATTCTTGAAAGATTTACTGCAATAGGCCCATGGAAATTGCATTTTATCAGTTTGATTTGATTTCTTTGGTCTGGGAATGAACGAATGCAAATATTATGATTGATAACAATGACAAGTACCTCTGTTAAATTTCACATATCGTTTGATTCTGAATAAAACTATCAGGTGATTTCTGTGACTGAATAGAGCTCCGTTGTGCCATGTAAATTCGATATAATTTTTAATTGTTTACTATGTTTTTAGTCGACTTTGTTTTGGATTTGTGGAATCAAAGCACGTTTTGGGGTTTTGAAAAGTGGCGTCATAAAATAACTGTTTTTAAAAGTTACTATAACAATCAAAGAAAGGTTGATAATTCTGTAGCACCTATTATTCACACAATGCCAGTTCCATGTGTGTCATTGTCAAGTAAGTTTTGTAAGCTATGATTTGTAAGATTTCATCAAATGGTCCTTGAATCCTCCAAAGAATTTCTTCACATAACCTTACAACTTTCTTCGACTGAAGGGTACAGCATCGTTAAAAGGAAGACGATCTGTCATTACAATTGTAATGTTGACATGCGATTCTTTATCTAGTTCTCCACCGCAACATTCTTGATTTCAGCAGCGTCTTCGTTAGTCATTCGTTTCATTGTAGCGTTGCCTTTTCTTGGGCATATACTACCACACACGTCAACGATTATGTTAGAATAACGTTCTTAACGGTTTCAGAAACAACTTATTTCTTTGTGCGGGTTGCTAGACCCGTCAGCTCCGAAACAGCTCAATTAAAGATATCAATACATCAAATACACGCTCTTTTTTCTGTGAAAAGGCGAGCGATAGCTTAGTAGGAAAATCTGCTAGAATCCAGTTTTGAGAACTGCACGTGATTGTGCCAAAAATGTAAATCTTTGAAAATATGACTAATCTTTTGTTTCATACTTCACACATTCATATCTTGCAGTATGGTTAATTAGGATAGTGGATGGCCCAGTTAAATTAAAATTGATAAATCATGCATTTCCTCAATCACGATATCGATGTCAACCTAACATTTGAGAACAAAGAAAAGATTTAGATTGTGTCGTTCATCCCATTGTATAGAATCTAATCCAAGATATTTATGTATTACATCGCTTAAAAGCTCTTGCGCAACCGGCATGCTTTGCGATTAGAATTCCCAAACCGGCCTAATATCGTACTGCATGAAAATTGAAAGCACAGTAAATTTCTCAAGATAGCCTTTAAGTGTTTGATTATTCATAATTACACCATACCCTTTTTTGTTTGATAATTTTGGAGCAGTTGCATTTAACTATTTAGACTTCCATGATTATAACTCCTTGATATTTCTAGATCCAGATTCCTTATGATTCCGGTAAGATCTTCTGTCTGCCTCACTCAGTGCAAAGCTTTTTCTCAGTGCATTTCGACCATTCCCTGTTAAAGAGTGTTTAGCTTGTCGGTGCAAAATAAAGTCCATCGGCGGACAAGCGAAAAGAGGAAAAACCAACAAGAAATTGATAATTTCAGTCTTTTAGGAATCCTGAAGAGCATGCAAACATTTTCATGCTAAAAGCTGCAAATCGTTTGTCAGATCAGTGTACGGCACTTTATAGACTTCTGTTTCGGCATATTAGTTTCGTATAGATTGGAATCGAAACGCTAGAATGAAAGTTTGTTTTTCGGCCCAAGGAACAACAGTATATGTCATTACGTTGCGTTGCTATAGAAATGGTTGTCTGTCCCAAGAATTCGTTGCAAGCGCTAGGCCGAATTCAATTAGACAGAACCGAAATGTCACTACCCAGTAACAAGCCTTTACAATGAAAAATTATCAGTTATCTGTTAAGTTGCGGCAGAAGTGTATTTCCAGGCCAAAACGTCAATTTGTTAAGAAAGAGATAGACTAAAGAGTTTGTCTTCTGGCCAGGAGGTTAGTAAGGAGGTTGATACTGATTTGAATAGAATCAGGACTAAAGCAAAGATCGCCCAGATAAAGTATTATGGGGGATTTTGCGTAAGCAGTTTCTAGTTGTGTTTTGGTCTCGCAGTTCTTTTTGAAATTAAAATATAAAGATTTGTTCGCTATATTTGGATATATTTAGGATTTGAATCAAATTATTGGAAAGCCATCAGTTACATAGCATTTTGTCACAGTTACAAAGATATCAACATCACATTTTGTCATCTTGAGAATAAAGCCATTGACTCTGGCCCTAAAATAACTTAATCTTTTAATGTACTTGGTATGATTCTTACTGTCTTACTCATGACAATCTTCATTTCAATTTTTTTAGAGGCACCAACTTGTGATGGTCCAAAGGAGAAATTCATCGCCAAAGTTTTAGGAAGCACAGTTCTTCTAACATGTTATGTGCGTGGCAACCCTCCTCCTAAGATCGAATGGACGAAAGACGGTGGGCCTTTACCTAAAGGTCGCCATACGGTGACAACAAAAGGCCTAACTATCAAGTCTCTTCATCGAGAGGACAGTGGGAGTTACCAGGTTACGCTCACGAGTTCTGCTGGGCAATATGCTCACGTGATAGAGGTGATCGTGAAAAGTAAGTATTCATTGTATGTGTAAATTAACAGAAGTATTGCACTAACAACTTATGTGTTCATTTTTTATGTTTTGCCTACTTTTCGATGTTTGTAATAATTTTTTTGTCACCCATGCCTGTCTTCCTTCACTAACTATAGAAAATATAAAATACATGTGAGTTGCTCCTTCCAGGTGGTAGCTTACGATCGCAATCGCCAGTTTATGACAGTGGATTGCGATTGCGACCGTCTTTACTAAAACTGTCCCTTCATCCACTGTGTTTTACATGAATGAATTTAGAATTTTAGTATCTGTAACTTTTTAATCCCATCTGATTCAATCGAGATTTAACCCTTCTCCTTCTAGCGTCTGCTTCTGTTTTGCCTGGTCACTATATAAATGCTGTTGAGAACCAAATGCAGACGATCCCTTGCGGCAGGACACGTGTTGATTCAAGTTCGACAGTTAGTTGGACGGGGCGAAATGGTGCAAGGGCTACAAATAACCCTAGGTTCACGCTGGACACAGCAACTGGTGGCCTTATTATTAATCGCGCGGACCGAAACGACTCTGGGTCCTACAATTGTTCCATCATGAAGATAGAAGGCAGGGAATTTAAAATCACCACATATGAGATGTTTTTCAATGTGCAATGTAAGTTTTCAAGCTGCTAATTTTTTTAATTAGGTGTGGCTTTAGTTTTCTATTATTAAGGTATTATTCAGATATGGTACTTTAATGTTGGGAATAAACGGATGTTTTCAAAAAACGCGCCGATCTTCAAAATAAATGAAAAACTTTATATTTTCATTTACACTAACAGTAGGAAAATTGTTCAAAAATGAAAAAAATCAATGGTTAGTTAACAAGGGAGAAGGTCCCTTCTCTTCTCTACAGCAAAGCTTGGCTTTATTTTCTTTTATTGAAAAATCTCCTTCTCCCCTGGCGATCTTTTTCTAGGACCGCCCCTGTGTATTCCCTCGAACGTGATTCGAAAGACCTTATAAAAAACTCTATTATACTATGTAGCTGGTTAAGACAATCCTACACTTACTTTTATCCCGTAATAAGCTTTATCTTAATGAATCTGACCCCACATTAGTCAGATTAGACACGAAGAGAGAGGATTCCTTACAGGTGACCTCGAGCTCGTGACAAATCTTCCGTCCATTGAGCCGCCGCTTGTACCACATGGTAAGAGTTTTAGAAACATTGCCATCACATTCACCTGCTGCTTGGGTAATTTACCACATGCCTCTTTGTACCAAAGTTCTGAGAAACATTGGCCCTTTGCGATTTCGTAGACGATCTACTTCCAAAAGAAGACTTTGCTGCAGAAATATTTCATTACTCTTTACTTGGAACATATTTTGCCTTGTTTTAGCTTTAGATACAAACTTTTTTTGCTTTCAAAAGTCAAAAAGGAACCCCTGTTCCAACTTTTCGCATGATAGTAGGCATTGAATACTGCAATTTGTATTGAATACTGCAATTTGTAAGCTTAGTATATTTATGGACGTTCCCTGTGTGCAAAAACAAGACGAATAGAGAAAGATAAGGGTCTTGGAGTTCAGCTTCAAGAAATTCCATTTTTGATTTTACGCCCTTTAAGTTCTCAGGGATTACGGAAAATATGTGCATTTATATCAACAATGAAATTTTTAAATCAAATTTTTAGATAAATTTGTCTGTTAAGTCACAATCGTTTAATTTATTTCAAATGCTTGTAATGGAATGGGCAAACCCAGCCTGGATGGCCTATGTCATTACGGACGGATTGGAATGGACTTTGAAACGTCTTGAATAGTAAACAATCTGTTTTCAAAGTTGTTTACTTCTCACAAGAACTTTACCTAGTGTTTAAATTGCTAGGCCAACACCGGAACTGCAGAAAACATCTATTGAAAGCATAGTCAATGTAGAACGTTATTGTTGTGCAAAACAACAAGAATTAAAAACAAACATTTAAAAGAGCTAGGTTCCCTTTTTTGCCCATCAAGTTTCTTGTTTAAAACACTAGAATACAGGTCTCTTATAAAAGGCTTTTTTCGCAGTCATTTTTTAAATGTGAATAAGATAATTTCACTATAGCGCCCTGTAAATGCACGTAGAATCTGCAAGGGTGAGGTCAGAGTGCTTGTAACTGAAGAGCTTTTGAAAGTTGAAAATATAGTTATTTTTCATATGAAAGCAATGTTTCACCATGAACTATAACAAATTTGAAAAGGATTTGAAGACTAAGCTTATTTTAATTGTTGCTCATGGTAACAATCAGTTTATTATATTTAGATATCATTTTTCGTGTTCAGGTGTCGGAATTTGCAAAACAACCTCGAGTTATTCGGTATGCCATTGCCCAAAATCTCACGACCTCGCATACCTTTGTCATCTTTGTTCTGGTACGACAATTTACAACTGTCGTTTGACACGGTACTCTTTATTAAGTTTGCTGTTGGAAAGCCAACGGCACAATGCACACAATTTTTACAATTGCTTGTCGGCGTCTCTCCTAATTTAATCCAATTACAAGACCTTTTTAATGCGTTAAGAGTTTGTGATTTGTCGATATAAATGCGGTCAAAACTACATAAATCTTCACTAACATGGCTTCAAAACATATTTATTAAGATTTATCTTTGAAAATTTTGGCAAGTTAGGAACCTTGTTCCGTGAGGTCTATCTTTAGAAGCGATTCCTTAGGGTGATTCTTTTCATTAAACACATGAACAAATATGCTGCCCACCAACTGTGATAGAGTTGAAACATAACATGTACCTGGTTTAGTTTTCTTTCTTTATGCAGTCGTCAGCACCCTACCTGCTAGAATTGCTTATCGTATTCGCTATAGAATAATGGTCTTCATAACAATCGAACCCTTTTTCATGAATTCCTTTTTTCTTATCGACTCCAAAAATAACTACAAAAGAAAGATCTGTTTCCATACATATCTAACTACCCTTTGGATAGTCAAATCGACCCCCATGGCCGATATCAACCCCTTTGTAGACCCCTTTTATAGGGGCTGATCATAAGTGACTGTCCGCTTCAATATTTAAGTCGATTATTTGAATCTGTCCTTTACATTAAAAAAGAATGGTATGAACTGAATGCTTGTTGTTGCTCATTAGGGTCGGACATGGTATCAAGGAAGAACTCGCTCCAGGGAAAGATCAGACTATTTATCAGACAATGATTTTCAGTTTGTTGGCTTGTTGGCTGAAGTTGGAATTTCTCAAGGGTTCCTCGTTTCTCAAATGTTTTCCCAATGATATTTGCATAATGTCAGCTTAAAGACTTTGTTTTTAAAAAGGTTCCTCTAATTAGCCAAGACTCAAAACTTATCAACAATTTTGTTAAAATGCTACTGAAAGATGTTTTCCTAAAAATATCTTGCTCTTTTTTGTTTGCAAAACGAAACAGCCAGCGGGCATACGAGAATCAAGACAAGCTTTCACACTCCCCTCAGCAGTCAGTGGAAACCTGCTTTTACAAGAAAATAAAACTCCTTGTTTTCTTTGGCTTTTAGACATTACTTTTTTTCTATACTGAATTTATTCTCAGTTTTAAGATTTATATAGAACCAGTGATATTTGTTTTAATGCACATTTATTGTAAAGCCTTCCAGGTTTCAATTCTTTTCACTTTTGAAGATTCAATTTTCAACCTGAGCCTTCATAAGTAACCCCGATGTTCTATGTTTCAGATCATCCAGAAATTATTTACTTCTATCCGGAAGTTACAGCTCTCGTGGGGGATTCGACATATTTTCCGTGTGTTGCCATTGGAAACCCAGCTGCAAACATTTCTTGGCAACACAAGGGGCAGCCGTTATCGAAGAGCCCAAGGTTTACAATCAATAGCAATGGGTCTCTGATAATAGAGGACATACGGCGCGAGGACGAAGGGATATACACGTGCACACCCATCAATAAATGGACTGGAAAGAAGAAACATGCTACGCTGCAAGTTTTAGGTATTTATCTTGCTTATAATTGACATGCGTTCGTTTAGTTTTTTTAACCCCGTAGGCCTATTTATTATTTTATGCAAATCGAAAAGTAAATTTGAAAATGAACCAAAATGTATGCCTTATGCAGAATTACTGTTAAAAGGTTGGTCAGACTTAACCCAGAAAAACTCAAGCCTTTAAAGCGCTACATCAATATGTTTGTCACCCAGCTTAATGGCCGTGAGAGAAGAACCGATGCCAGTAACGTCACATCACAGTTCTTCTTGTTTATGATGAGTTGACAATTTTATAGCGAAATAAAGGTCAAGAATTTCATATTTGTTCTACAATTTGTTCTTATCATTTTTAGTCAATGGTATTTAAAACAATAATGTTCAAATAAAAGACTTTATTATTGTAGCGATTTGTTATAGCGATAGAGTTAAAATTGTTTGCTGACCGTGAGAATATTCTAAAGAGATGCATTTAAACATGTTTGGCACTTTTAGCTTTTTTTTATAACAAATCAGTTCGCACTTTCTCGCACTAAATACAAATCGTCCTCACTGATTAGACTTAGACTAAAAACAATATGAGAAATATTAGGAAGTTGTTATTGACACTAGTTTTTCAAGAGAACAGAATACCTTGATCCCTAATAAGCAAGTTAACAACAAGCCCTTTTCTTTGCACTCAAAGCACCCTTCATAAGCACTAAGAACAGGACACAATTTGAAGTTTCCGGCACTGTGCCTGTTTCTATGATTATTGCCGAACGAATCCAATCTACACTTGGTGTGTTTCTTCGTTAGCGAAAAGTATTGATGGCGTACCCTTTAATGTATGTTTTTAGTAAAAATTGCTCAATATATTTGCCATGTTCATTACAGTTCCTCCTGAATTCATCAACTCGCCGTCGTTTGCACAAAATGTCGAAATTGGAGCGAATGTTACGTTCGACTGCATGGCCCGAGGGTTTCCAAAGCCAAATATCACGTGGTACACAATCGAGTCATCAGGGGCTTTTGAACACGTGTTTACATCAAAAGATGGAGTACTAACTATCAGAAATGTGAGGCTTTCTGATCATGCGAGATATCGATGCTACGCAACGTCTGTTGCTGGGACTGCCTCACGGGATTTCATGCTGTTTCTTAAAAGTAAGTGCGAGCTGAATATACTTGATAGATAGATGCACAGTAATTCATTATATGCTCCTTTTTCAGTAGACTGTGCATGGTGTCAAAGTGATACTGTCTTATGTTTTTGTATATCTTATTTTTTAGGACCCCCCAATCTTGTTTCAAGATGATCTGATAATGAATTTCGAAAGAATGCAATAATATACGTGATATATATTTATCGCTGACGTTAAAGGAAGCTATGCATTACATTGCATCTTTGGTTAACCGCTTCTCTCATCCAGACTCATTTTGTCTTTTAGAAACATCCTTGACAAGAAATAGATCTTTTCACCTTTGTAAACATCGCTAAAGCCTTCTTTTTTTCTTTTCAGCAACGCCATATAAACCAGTAAATATCACCACAGAATCTTTCTATAACATCACAACATTATCTTGGGCCTCACATGCTAATGGTGTAATTGTCGAAGAATTCGAATTGTGGTATCGCCCTTTGAATAGTACCGAGTATGAGTGGCAGATTTATTTATTCAAGCAGTTTGGCAGCGAGACTGCCAATATCACGGGGATCTTGAGTGGCAATGATGTCATCTTCAGAATGCGAGGGAAAAACCCGCAGGGTTTAGGCCCATTTAGTGATGCATATATTGTGTTTAAGAATGGAACCGGCATTGAGGCAGTGAAAGATGAAAGAAAAGGTGAATGAATTTTTATTTACACCCCGTTTAAACTGCATGTGTTACGGATTCATACCTAGAGGAAGTTGAGTTCAATACGAGGCTTTTTTGCTTCACGTTCTTTACTAAGGCTACTCAATTGTTGAAGCTTTTGTTTTTTTTTTTGAATAAATTCAAATGAATAATATGAATTGTAAGTTGTGGAATTGATTGTTAGTAGCAGCGAGTTGTTCTACAGGCTTCAAAGATTCAGAAAACGTTGGCCAGCAAATTTTCTTGATGGAATCAGCCATTCATTGTTGACAGCAACATATCTTCGCTAGGGCCTAATTGTTTTGATTTAGGAGCTTTACAGCATGAAGGGACTTCAGACAATGACTGATGTCTTCCTTAGTCCCTTTCAACTAATATTCTTGCCATGGTTTACGCATTATCGTTTGATAACTTACTAAAATCAACCATGTACAACTCACTTTATGTATCACGACTGTTATTGTTTTCAACGTCCTCAAGTACTCTATGATTTCATGGCTGGGCTTTCATAAAACACACGTAACAAACCCTGCCAAAAGTTGATATTTCAGTATATATGTTTTCTCGAATTCACTACAATTTATAACCATTTCATTTTTCGTGCATTTTCTTTTTACAGAGGCAACGCCCATGGCTCCGTATGGGCTACAAGTGAATGAAACCAGTAAGGGTTTTCTTTTCACTTGGAAGAACGTCTTCGCACCCGGTCGTCCGTCACCGGACTACTTTGTAATCGAGAGACGTGACGGAAATCGCTCGTGGACTGCAATTAAAGTGAATGGAAATGTTGATAAATACTTTCTTCCAAGTGAAAAAGCGAGCAATCGTGGTTTTACTTTCAAGATGTATGCAGTTGGTGTATGGAGAAGTGACTATGTGGAACCAACAGTATTCAAGGAGGAGAAAAGTAAGGATTGTTCAGAAGTAAACGCAGTCTGTTTAGGAATTCGATTATTGGTGCCACGAGGATGATTATTTTAAGCCCTGTGAGCCCTGTGAGCATAAACAAGGCTGGTTTCTTCTTAATTAAAATGGCAGTATCCAGCAGAACGATGATTTTAGTTCATAATTTTATTAGTTGCGAGGCATTACACTTATCTTCAAATTGTAATTTATAAATTTGTATACTACTATAAGGCCATTCTCTACATTCGTAATTGAATTTGAAGATACACGTTTTGTTACTGGAATTCTCTAGATATTGCCAAAGACGATACGGCCACATTTTTGATGCGTTTCAAACTACAAATATAAACTGTTCTTTACTCATAAACAGCTTTGATTCAAACGCTTTTCTTTGCTCATCCGTAGTAACAGAGAAGAAACGCATCCCACCCATCGTTGCTGCAAAATCAAAAGGAAAAAAGGACGACCCTTGGCCTGCGATCATTCTTGGAGTTATTTTCTCTGTTTTTGTTTTGATTTTGATTATCAGTCTGTTGTGTTTCTTGCGTGCAACTGGCAGACTTGGTGGCTCTCGTTCTCGTAGAAATTGTGGAGGTTTGTTCAATTTACCTTCATTTTTTAAGTCATGGCTTCATTCCTGGCTTTATTTAAAGGGCACTACCAAAGCGATCTATCTATTAGGGCACCAAAACATTTCACTCTAATGCTACATCTGCTGTATGTCGCTCTCAATAGCATTAGCAATAGCAAGCAGATACTCCAAGAACCTAGAAAGAAACAATATCTCATTGAATTAAAGGGGAAAATTCTTAAACATGCAGTATTGGAGTTTCATATCGAGCCATAGAAGGTCTTTATGATTTGTTTCTAATTACAAAGCAAGTTCTTGTTGAAAATTCAAAGGAGCTGTAGCCTAAAACTTGTGAAGGTGTGAGTCAAAATTTCCCATAACTCCCCTACTTTTGTTCTTTAAAATGAAATTTTCTTAACTTTTACAGAGGTCAGGTTTTGAAGTGGTATTTCCCTTGAAGTGTTATTTCTCTTCAAGTGGTATTTCCCTTGAAGTGGTATTTCTCTTATTTTAAAACTTGAAATACTCACCATCCTTATTGATTTGCATTCCCCTGCTTCAAGTATCTCATCTTTTCTTTATGAGTGTTTGACTATTTCTGAACTAAACGATTATTTTTTTGAACTAAATAATAATAGCACTTGCTTTTCTAGCTTCTAACAGCTTCTTAGGGTTTTTAGATTCCCAGTAACTGACTGTGATTTTTTGTTCGTTTCTATGCCAATTTTGTCAATTTTGTTCAGTCAGTGATGTATGTATTATGATTTTTCCGTAGAAGAGTTGTTAGATGAAAAGAATGAAAACGACGGAACACTTAGGTAAGAATTATTGTTCGGAAGCAATAATTTCTGATCTCTCAATTCTTTGCAACTATGGAATTTGGTTTTAATGCGTATTTAAAGAAGTCTTTCTCAATGATAAGTATGTTAATAGGCGAAGCGTCAAACTTATATCTTACACAAAGTTATATGCATGTCGTGCATTTAAATGGCGTATTAAACGACGAACTGCACGTAAACAGAGTCCAGATAAATGTTTATTTTTCCTGTGGACAATGTCTTTAAGCTCTGGAAAACTTCCTCTGAAAAAGAAAGAAAAATAGGCGGGGTTGGGGTGTGGCATTCCAATTTTTTTTCAATTGAGCCTCCTCGTATTTGTTGACCATATGATCGTCATGTTGTCTTGGCTCTGCACGCAGAACGAAATTGTTGATCTAGTCTAAACTAGCGAACTCTTGATTTACAGGCATATCTTGGATAGTTGATTGCCAGATTGCAAGCTTTAGGTTAGTTTTCTGTTTTTTGTCTTGCTAGGAATGGCAACGATAGCAAAGCTTCCAATGGCCTAAAGGTAGTTGGAGATAAAGCATTCTATAAAAAGAATTCAAAGAAAGCAAAACCGTTTCATTTTGACAACTGCCCGATCAAACTCATTAGTGATTATGATGGCACAGAATACGAAAAACTGCTTCTTGAATCGAGCGCGCATGTGATATTTTCGGAGAGTCCCGAGAAATGCGAGTGTGAGTATCGAAGATGTATGACATTGCCAAGGAAGCCTGGTACAAGGCCTATGAAGGCACCAAAGGCGAGTCTCTATAAGTGTGCGTCACTTCCCAATGGGATGACAAGTGGAAATGGTATGGATAGAACGACAGAAACGATGGTTGAAGACGAGGATTATGACACTGAGGATGAAGATTTCGTTGATTCAAAGTTTCCGACAATCGATCGAAAATTCTCAAAGATGAAAAAGTCGAAAATGATCGATTCGTATGACCAGTTCTGCCGATCAGCGAGTGATTTTGGATCAAAAGATATCGTTTCAACGCCAAAAACAAAGAAATCGGATGTTGATTTCTATGTATCTCCGCACGAGGATGAAGCCAAGGTCAGATTGATAAGTCCTACAGAAGCGGATCAATGCAATCTTGAGGCATCTAATAGTCCAACTGAATCCAGCCGAGGCAAAATTCACGATGAACTTGTTAAGAATAAGGATGCTAACAGTGATTCTGGATCACCACCACAGGGCTCAAAGGAGAACGTATTTGAAGACCCAAATGACGCGTCTTCAGAGAATTCAACTGCAGAAAGTGATCGTCGGCCGTTCGCAGCCGGCCCAGCATCAAGATTACGTCACCCATCGGCAAAGCCAGGCTACGCTGTTCGTTCTCCCTTCCCAGATGATATTGGCAATGAGAAGCTATTGACAGTAGATCGCGCTTTGACGGCAATCAAGGAATCGCCGAGAGCCAGCAACGACTCGGTTGAAAAGCATTCGCTGCGGTCCTACGAAATTCGCTCCAGTGGTTTTGAGTCTGAGGGCAAACCACCATCAACCTCAGACACAGAATCAGTCCTCAACTCAATGCCGCCACTTACGTCTGGTTTCAGATTTAAAGATTATGACGTCATGAGTGATATTTCAACGCGTAGTTCTCCCGGACCGCTTCGCCGTGCCATGCCCTCCGGTTCTTACGACGAGCATTATGAATGGGATATACCAAAACGGAGAACTTACGGGCGTCCAATATACAACTCACTAAGGAAAGACCGGTATCAAAATCATAGACTTTCAATGGATAACGAGGATCTTTTCCAATCGATCATGAAAATGCAGAAACAGCTGGGGGTTGAAATAGATGACTCCTGGGAGAATCTGTCTGAGGACACGAACCTTAGTCTTGTGGGTAACACGCAAACACCGTTTTATCGTGACGGTTACACTTCAGATGTTCCATCATCTTTTACAGATAAAGTTAGTTCTTATACAGAGCGCGAGAAAACGCGGAGATGCGCAGAATTGCTCGAGGAATTAAAACGGAATAAAGGCAGTACTTCTTCACTACCAAGGACTAGCAATCTGAAGCGCAGCCAGAGTGCTGTTAGTGACTATTTGAGAAGTAAGCCGGTTTTGCCTCCGATTCAAAGAAGCAACAGTGTCTGCGAAGAGGAAACAACTGTATATCACGAATGGCTTGTATGAAGATTTGTGTGTGATTTTTAAAATCACATTGGTTTTCATAGATAGTGATTTCACTAAGCCATCAAGCCGGATATAGATGTGTAATTTAAAAATAAACCAAGATAAAAGTTAGAAATCGCGGTGGCTTGATGCCTGTACTCTTCATCGCGGTGGCTTGATGTACAGAAAATTTGAGAATTTTGTACGAAGAAGATATGTTTACAATTGTCAATGTAGCGCTATTAATACACAGACCTTGCTAAGCAGGAGGTTCGCACGTGTCACATTGCGCACCCCACATAGCGCACGCCCGCATCGAATGAGACATTCGCAGCATTTTAAAGTCTCCACACCTCTTATGAATTAAACCTTGGAGAGTCCACGGGTATGAAAATCGACTTGTTTTTCTGAAATGTAACTGTTAATTTTTGTTGTTTTGGTCAACTGTAGAAATACTTGTTTTGATCGAGTTTCACTTTCGTAGATATTTGCATAGAAAATAGATTCGTGTATGTTTTTACTGAGGGAGTTTTCATTGCATTTGCTAAGAGGGTTCAATGAATTTTAAAACTAACACTAACATTTTGCAAGGGCCTCTGTTGTGTATGACGTAGTTTTGAGAGATAATTATCCACCTTTATTGTGATTCTCTTAGTTTTTTAAGATCCTTATAGGCATGCTTCAACCGTCAAAGTGGCACTGTTTCTAAAAGATCTCCTTTGAAGATGATTTTTCCATCGCTAGCATAACAATTTATTGTCAACTTTTGTAAATTCAAGCCCCTCCCTTTCCCTTCCAAGTTCTAAGAATCTTGTGTAAGCTTTTTATCTACTGATAATGTAATAAGACACTCAATGGTGTGAAAAATGTTTTTGCAAAAATATATCTTATCTAATTTAAAAACATGTTATGGTAAATGTTTAAAACTATCCTGAAGAAGAAGAAATACAGAAAACTAGAAGAAAAACTCGTTTTTAAATCATTTTAATGAACTGAAAGTATCTTGAAAAATTTTATTTGAAAGTATCAACAGTGGGAATTTCTTTCCACATCATCATTTCCACAAAACATTTTATGATTTAGTACTTCAGTACCCCAGAATCAGTAGGGCAGAATAAGCTATTCCCCCACATTTTACCAAGATCTTTATGGAACATTTGGTGATTACCTAGAGATGTCTTGAAATACCTTTATTAAGAAGCCGTTCATGTTGTTCCCCTTCTTGATCGAAATATTTTGCACTTTGCTATTTCTGTTGATATTTTTATTTACTGTTTATATCTAGATTTTAAGTTTATCTATTTTATGATTTAAGTTGATTTTAATTCTTTTAGAATGAGAATGATTTTAATATATTGCTTTTATATTATAAATTTAAGCTAACTCGTATTTGTTTCAGTTGCTTCTGATTGTGGCCCTCAACCCAGAAATACCGATCTCTTTGAAGCTTGTTTCTTTGATAGTAGTGTTTAGATGTAAGGAAATTTTGGTAGAGCTTTCGCAATAAGCTAAACCCTTTAAATCCTGCCTTGTTGTACATGCAGCCCTTTTTGCACAATCTATTGCTCCCTCGAAAAAAATGAGGTATTTTTCCAATACCCGTCCAAATTCGACGATTGCAGTTTTATTCCATGATTCCAAAGTTAATAGAATTATATATCTTTAGCTATGTTTACGAAGTTTCCCCAGGTCCACATTTTTCGATTTTAAAGTAAATTATTTAGTTAGTTCGTGTAACACAACCTTAATCATGCTCTTTTATATATGAAGGTCATTTTGTTTTCGCGTCAGACTGCAAAATGAATGCTAGTAGCGTACGGTGCAAGTTTTAATTATTCATAGCCTATTTTGCAGTGAAATAGGGTAGGTTTAAATGCCTAAAAGACTGACCTGCCACTTTAATCTACATTATTCATAACTAAATCGCTAGGAGCTGTTTGCTAGGGCGTAAGGCCTACCGTAATCCCAACATAATTAAAAAAAGCCGTTCGTTTTTCATCAAGACATGTTCTATAACTATCATCTAGCCAAAACTGTTTCTGTTCGAATGAAAAATTAACCTCGTTGCTCGAGACAGGGATGTAAATGGCGGTGCGCTGGATTAGAAAACTAGCTTTGTGTAAGATAACATGATATTGTCCGCGTAAGGGTCTAGGAACTACTAACCTTAGGTTATTTACTCGTTTGAACACCCATTACTCAAAGACAAGGGGCTTTGTGACAAACGAGGGAAGTTAATTTCTGATTTTTTATTCAGACTGTTGTTAGGGTTGTAGTTTACCTCATTGTTGAAAAGTTTGCTCGTATGAGATTTCTAATTATATCTAAGGTTATTACATCGGCAGTCATTTCATACAGAAAGTCGCATCTCTGTTTTCCTGTCTCTGAATACTTTGTGATTTGAATTCCGTTTTCTCTTTATCGAGCACATTTTAAAGCAGTCTCTTTTCACTTGGAAAGAAGACTGGGGGCCCCAACTTTTCTTCAAAACAATAGAGATTTTTAAAAAATCTTTGGTTTTAATTGTTAAAAGCTCTCTTGGCCATCTCCCCCCCCCCCCACTACTTTCCAACCTTCGTCGGAGCCCATCCAAGCGTTTGCTGGATTGTTCCAATTCGTGCCAGATTAGTAGTGCAGAAGTGCGAGGATAAGAAAGACATTATCTGAAAAAGTGTAGAGATATTTGATAAAGACTGCACTGGGGTTACAAAAGTATGGAAACGTTGCTAAAAATAGCGGCTCACAGGAGCAAAGGGCCTAAGCCGACAGGTTTTTAAAACAGAAGTTCACCGCCAAGGGGTTTTTGTAACGAACGCTTTCGCCACGGAATTTTCTGCGTAATTCCAATGGCTTTTGAATCAAAATAAATTTGAAAGATTACCTTACTGTTTTGCGGGTGAAAAGTCAGGGAAACATTGGACCGGTGCTTCAGAAAATTTCTGGAAAATATTTTCGAAGGATTGATAAAAAATGCCTCAAAGTACAGACAATACCTGATAAGTATAAGATAGTTTAATCAAACTTGAAACTGAATACGTGCATTTTGTTCTGACTTCAAATGTATTACCGAGAAGATTATTTTGGCTGAGATACCAGGCTTTAGGTTGTTAAAAGTGATATCAGGTAAACAATTTCTAAAACTGTCATTTTGTGATCAAAATAGTTTGCTTGCTAACATCGACGCTTTGGGTGTAGATGGTTCTTTTCATTAATTTCAAGAGCATAATTAACGCTGAAGATTTTGGTTCAATATTTTGATTGTTGTGTTGTCGAATGAAAATCGAATCATTTGGCCATCTTGTAGAGTGAGTCGAGTGAGCGCGTGCGCAATTGTCATATCTTATGCTTAGTTATTTTTAAAAGAATTAATCTATTCTAGAGCGGGGTGGTCAAAAGGGGGCAGGGAAGCATACTACCAGGGGACCTCTTAAAATGATGAGTTCCATGTTAGGAATGGAATTATTCAAACGAAACAAAAGTATGCCTGAATATTTAATGATGGTTCCTGCATAAAACGAACGAACAGGGTCTTATGACGCTAACGATAAGAACGGCAGCCTTCATTTTGTTGGCGTGAGAGAAAAATTCGAGTGAAAAATCGAGCGAAAAATCGAATCGTTTGGCCAAGGCTTTAGGCCCTCAATGTAAGCCGCCATCTTGACCTAGCTACCGTTTCCATACTTTTGCGAACCCAGTGTATTAGAAAAATACATTTGAAGCTGTCTTTAAAAAAGTTTCAATGGACCCTTTATGTCATTTTCATTGTTTCCAGAACCGTAACAATTACGTCAAAGGTAGAAGTCGTTCGTTCTGAAGGAGTCCCTCTGCTACGGATTTCCTCTTTGTCACAGCCCCCGATTCTTTGTTCTGTTTTGCTGTATTCTTCTAATCGGTATTCTGGGAAAATATTGATCTTGTTGCAGAGCAACACGGGTATCACGTGGTCAGCCGTCAAAAAGATTGAACTTGGACATTGAGGGTTTCAGGGAAGCAAGTCAGTCTTCTGAAGCAAATAAATCTTGACAAGTATTTTGACATAAGATCCCAACAAATTTGCTCTTAATATGCGAAAAAAACAGCAAAAAGTCGTCAAAACAAGTCGACCAAAAACCTTCCTCAGCGTGGGCTAGAGGAGGAACAACAAAACACAAAGTTTCCAAGGAAACCACGTTTTTAGCATCGAAGCTATTGTCAATTCCGCGGATTGCCCGCGGATAATCCCCGGGGACTACTCTCGACTCAGTCTGAATGTGATTTTCAAAATGGACGACGCTGCTCTCTGCAAATATGCAGATTAATATCGAATTTTATTGTCACGTACCAAAAGTGCAGAACAGGAGTGAAAGAACCAGTAGATAATTTAAAGGCGACTTGTCCTTTCTGCAAAAGCTCCGGGATTAAGCGTTGATCGTTTTTTCTCATGGATGTAAAGAACGGAGTCTGAACTTTGATTGTGCAACAAAGCGGGAAATAGTTAGTTTACGAAAAGACATTTCAAAATAGTGGATATTATCTTGCTCATTAAAGAATTAAAGTATGCAGAAACTATGGAAAGAGTTTATGATTTCTGGAGCGTTTATCCTTATGTTATACTTTCTGCATGCTGATGGTGAGAAAAATGTTGTTTTGTTTATTAACGGAATGGTGTCTTGATTGATAAATTTGAGTGCATTTAGAACCATTTATTTTCTTTTCAACGCTTTAAGAATCGCAAGCTACAGTTATTTGCTTAGATTACTTCTAATATAAACTAGCATTAATTATTAACATTTCAGAGATGTAAAATCCCGTGGGTGTGGAGTTGAAGTAGTGTAAAATAACTATCGTCATGCGTCCTCCAAAACTTTGAAAATGCTTTTACACATTTTCGATACATCGATACATTCCCATTTTCTAAGGGGGGACTAGTTTCCTCCACTTTTTCAGAAAGTTAGATCTTGAGATTCTTGCAAACCTGATGAGAAAACTTCAGGGGGAGGGGGAAAGTATGTACGTTATCTAGATCGTCACATTTAAAAGACATTTCTTGGGAGACAGAGACACTTTTAAAACTATAAGAGAACCTCCTTGCACATCAGAGGTCTCTTTGAAAAAGACATTACTTTCAAACAGAAGGTTTGTTTTGTATTTGTCATTGTAATTTTTATTTTCTTTTAGCTGCAAGCAGCTGTTCACCAGGGAAATTCTACCACACCAGTAATGGAACTTGGGCATGCTATGATTGTCCACCTGGACACTAGTAAGAAACATTTTAGATCATAGTACAAAGCTATTTCTGTTCATGATGAGGTTGATTAACTATTCATGATCTCCATAATTGCAAAAATATCAGTAACTATTAAAGATGCCCACAAGGTATGCTTCTTTTAGCAATTGCCTTAATTACTTAGAGCTTGAGAAGGTATGCTGCAGCAATTTGGAATTCTTAGCAATCGACAGTACCGCTTTATTGTGCTTTGGACTTGAAAAGCATCTCTACCTATATATACCTGATGATCACATTAAGCGCTTTCAGTTGCAAAACCTGCTCTATACAGCAATTTCTACTAAAGTTTAACATTTCATAGTCACAAAATTATGCTCAATTTAATGACATCAGATTTTAAACTCTTTAAAACTTCACTCCAATGAGGAGGAAAGTTTTTCTTTCTATCAAATTCTTTGAGATGGCTCTTTGAGACTTGCGATAGATGAAATATGGAGCTTGGTCAATATATAGAGCTTTTAACAGAAAAATAATGTCACAACTTTCATGATGATTTAATTATAGATTTTCATTTTAAAACTGAAAAATGTTTAAAATGAGGAGGAAAGTTTTTCTTTCTATCAAATTCTTTGAGATGGCTCTTTGAGACTTGCGATAGATGAAATATGGAGCTTGGTCAATATATAGAGCTTTTAACAGAAAAATAATGTCACAACTTTCATGATGATTTAATTATTCATTTTAAAACTGAAAAATGTTTAAAAAGGAAAATCAGTTGGTAATGTTATAGAATAGCTCAGGAGCCTATTAGCTAAGCCGTTACAAGGGAAAGGAGAAGAGATTTGGAAGAGAGGGAGGAAAGATTTAGCTTTATTTTTGTTTGAAAATCATCAAAAATTCAAGCTCCATCAATAAAGTGATTAAAGAAATAAGTCAAAAATAGTTCTTCTGCACACTCTGGAAAGCCTCCTTGTGCAGTAAGCTTTAAGACAAAAGTTCACCTCCTATGATAAAAGTATAAAATGTAGGAAGGAGGTTGAGATAGAATCTTAAAAACACCTTTCTTTGTGTCGACATGATTGATTGTATTGTTTCCATTGTGAACGAAAAGTGGTAACAACAGTCAAGGGATCTTTTATTATTCCTAGAGGGATTAGTAATGGTGTTAATAATACTTCTAAATGTGTAGAATTTCATTGCTGCTTGATAATTAACTACAATGCAAATTGTCAGGATGTTTCCAGTTTTTCTTTTATATTTTATGGGTTATTGACTAGGCTGCTCTGAACCCTTTTATTCATATCAGCTCTTTTAAATTTATAGAGTTTTTGGTTTAGAAAATACTTTTAACAACTCTATGCAGGTCAAATCCATAAAAGAATTAGTATTCCATGAAAAAACATTGTATGTTTGACATGTGGTGATATGTGACAGTTGAACAGATTCACTGTTTTTGTCACTTTAAGCACTTATTTAAATGTCAAGATATGTTATTGAAAATATTGTCACTCTATGTTTCCTTAAACACCCACCATAGACTTCAGTTTTGTCAAAAGTTTATTTTGGGTCTTTTGAAGTTTCATTAATCATTTAACATGAATGTTCTTTTATTAAGAGCCTGTACTATTTTGTGTGGAGAACATCTGTCCCTGTATGGTCTCCAGCTTAAGATATTGTACAGCATTTAAGTTTTTGTCGGTCCGTAGTTTTCTTAAGCTTTTAGGTCTCTATACAAAGTTTCTTGAAGTTGTAATTTTTAAGCATTGTTTATACATATATTTATTTTTAGCTGTCCAGGTGACAAAAACACCTCTGTCCCATGTCCCCTTGGCTACTATAACAACCTGACTAACCAAGCAGATTTGGCAGCATGCAAGGTACCTTTTTATACTTCAAATCATCAAGTTGTTTCATAAAACATGTTTGCTTTGAAGATCTATTAATTTGTGAATAAATACTGTTTATCGCTATTTTTTTATCTGGTATTGTTTCTTCTCATTAATATATCACATTAAAAATAGATATCATAGAACTTTGAACATTCCAATGCCAAACCTGGTAATTTGCCAAACCATGCCAAACCTCTTTTCCACATTTGTTAACATCTTGAATATTAGTAACAATAAAAAATAATAAACAATTTATTTAAAGTTTGCAGAGACAACAGTGATAAGTTATTCAAGGCCAACTATGGAAAATGTATTTAAAGTTGGATTATGAAAGACCTAAATTTTGAAATAAAAAGTTTTACACAGTTTACAGCTGCAGCCAAAAGTTTTGATGGACTCTTTGATTTTCCTTGGCAGAATCTGCCTTGATTTTTGACCAACAAACCTTATCGTATTGATGCCATATAAATTTGTCCTAGCCTTAGACAAAACAAGATTATTAATGCCATAAAGGTTATATGACAAATCTTTAGTAACAAACACTGCTGCCGTAACAGACTGTCTGCCAATTCTGTATCACGAAGCCTCTAACTTTGTGTGACAGTCACTTTGTGTGACAGTTAACTTAAATCCATCTTCAAAATTTTTTTCTTATTTTAGCCATGCCCTGCGGGATTTTATTGTCCAAACAGAGGGGAGCTTCCAAAACAGTGTCCTCTTGGTTTTTATTCAAACATCACTGGTAGCACTACCTGTTTTATATGCCCTGAAGGATTCAGTTGTGAAATAGCATCATCAAAGCCAGCTGCCTGCCCCACTGGCTATTATAGCGCAGCTGGTAACATTACTTGTACTCCATGCCCTGCTGGTCATAAATGTGTCAATGGTGCCTCACCATCTCAATGTGCCATAGGTAAGTGCCAATATTTCAAGAAAATGGAAAACTTAAGGATTCCTGCAAAAGTTTGCTTTAACAATTTCCTTCTCTGTGAAAAAGCTTGAGTGTAACTGCATGTCTTTATGTTCAGTTTTTACAGTAACCTAGTTGATCTTTATTTGTTTACATGGGCTGTTTAACAGAATGTACCACAGAATGCTATGTTATTATGTCACAGTTAAGCAACTGGTCAGGTTGCAGGATAACTTTGAAGCGACCTTTGTGTTGTAATATAACTGATTACACAAAAGTTCCCCCGGAACAACAGAATATCTTAGCCTTGAAATGAGTGAGGATTACTTGGCCTATACAAATTTCTAGGCCCTGTTTCTAATACTCATACAATTAATAAAGTTAACAAAAGCACTGTTTCTACAATCAATACAGTTTATAAATTAAGTTGAAAAGGCACAATCCACTATGTTTTTGGTTTTTTTTACAAAACAGTGATACATCCCTGTTGAATGTCTGTGTTGTATTGTTTTAAGTGATGATGAAAGGTATATTGATTTTAAAGGCCAAATGCTTTTGTACTTCATACTGTTATTTTATCTTTACAAACTGCCAGATCTGCTTTGCCATTGTTTTTATTTGCCAGTCTTCTTCATGTTTTAGGCGAATATGCTACTTTTGCAAGTGGGGTTTGTGCAGAGTGCCCTTTAGGGCATAAATGCCCAACTCTTGGGAATGTATCCCCAGAACCCTGTCCAGATGGATATTATGCAAGTGCGACACGCCAAAGTAGCTGTGCTATTTGTGAAGCAGGAAGATCATGTGCCACCAAAACTAACAGCACTGAATGCCCAAGAGGGTATTATAGCCCTCAAGGAGCAATGATTTGTTCAATGTGTGGGGCAGGAAATTACAGGTATGAAAAATACCTTTTTTATGAAAAATATTTAAAATATCTTAAAATATCGATTTCATGCATCTATTTTAACTTGTTAAATTTTTTATTTCAAGTAAGAATGTAGAGTTAAACTTTACAAAGGCTCTCTATTCACAGAAAGTAGTTAACATGACTTTTAGTCACTTTAGCCAAAGGCAACTTGATTGTAATAAGCAGTGGGTGATAGTGGCTAAGTGGTGAACTCTCTGTTATTTGTATCATCTATTTATTTTATTTCCCAAACTTGATAATATCAAAACTCTCTCTTGATTGCTGGCTTGTTCTGTAAGCTATGTATCTTAATGGAGCTATTAGCAAAATTTTAAAGCTTATTTATCTATGGTCCTACTATAAAATTGAAATGCTTTCACATTTGCTCTGTATCTTTTCTTTTGTTTTTATGCACTTTTGGTGGAACTTTGCACAATACCCAGGAATAATACCCAGCACAAATCTCTGATATTTTTCTTACAGTTTGGCAGGGGCAGCAGTATGCCTACCATGTCCAAATGGGATGTCCTGTCACGATCCTGCCCAAGACCCAGTTCCATGCACAAAAGGATATTACTCTCCAAGTGGCATAGCAACATGTCAAATATGCAGCACCGGGCTTCATGGATTTGACAATGGGACAGGATGTGAGCCATGTGCAGCAGGGTATTATTGCCCTAGCCCAAGGTTTGTTTACATACTTTATTGTTTTGCTTGATTCAGCAAAGGTGAATGGAACCAATCAACTAGTAAATGTATCTGCTTATGAAATTATATATATCCTAGAGCGAAATCGAAGCATTATAAAAGGAAGAGCCATGTAATTTTGTTAATTGGAGTTTTATTTCAAATGTTGTAAGTGCTTAATAAAAGGGGCTTGCAAAGAGGAGCGAATACTACTACTGATACTGTTCTTAAATATGATACTAGTAACCTTCGAATAGTGGTTTGTTTCATACAGTTTTATAATCTATCATAAAAATATTATCTTATGTTGTTTATTGTTATATGTAGGACTGACATTATGCATAAATATTTTTATACTAAACGGGTTTGCAGGATGGATTGTTTTTCGGTTCTATAAAGTATTTATTCTTTCTGAAGTGTATTTCCATCTCATTTGCTACATTGAAATTTCCACTAATAGTTGATACCCTTGTCGTGATATGTTTCACACGCAGAAGCGATCTTGATACTGCTTCAAGATAAATATTGCAACTCATGCACCTTTCATTTATGTCACAGCCTTCCAATGATCAAGTGCCCTCTTGGAACGTATTCTCTTGGTGGATTTGTAACAAATTGCACAGCATGTCCTGCTGGATATTCCTGCCCACAACCAACGTCTCCTCCTGCAAAATGCAGTGGAGGTATGTAGGCACAGTTTCTATAAAATTATATTTTTAAGATATTCTCATTGAAAAACTTTATTCTGTTTTCTTAAGGGAGCTGTAAAGATTATCTGAATTTTCAAAATTAGTTACTTTTCACTTCATCCACAGTATTTTTAGTTGTCCACAGACGTGATCTTTGTATGAATATTTTTTATTGGATGGGTATTGTTGGTTTGCTTTAGGCAGTAAACGATGAACATCTACTTATATTAGTATAAAATGCAAAATTACCAACCACAATGACATTTCAATTGCGCCATGCATAACTGTTCTGTCTCCGGTTAAAACTGTCGAAGAAAAATGATTAAAATGCCTTGATCGTTTTTCCTCATTATCATAGACAAAACTTATCTTTTGGGTCCTGACCTAACGTAGAAAATTCGAAGAATTTTATCCCTTTTTCTTTAAACCTGCAATTGTAGAAAGGTAGCTTGTTAACCCTGCAAATATGACTGCTTAACCTTGTCCTGTAGGCAGACCGTAGATTGATATCACCCTCAGTTCAAGGCTTTTAAAAGCAAGGGGGCCTGGTGGATCTTGTTGACTTTTAGCTTTTTTCTTCTCTTCGGATTCTCCTTCAGAATATTACCAATATTTTGGTAACTTTAACTTATTCCACCTTTTCAGCGACGTATGCTCCGGAATACAGCACCGAATGTCTCAAATGTCCAGCTGGGTTCAGCTGCTTGAACAATACGATGAAAGAGCCTTGCCCATACAGCGTAGCTTCTGGATTTTATTACAGCACAGATGCAAGTAAGTTTTAACGATGGAATTTCCAATATCTGCTTTCTCTTGCAATTCTAAGAAATATAAAATAGATTGTTTACTTCGACTGGGGTTCGTATCATCCTTTTCAATTTAGATTACTCGATACTTTTAATGATTTTTGCTCCTTTATTTTTGTGTTGAGGTAAATTTAGTGACTTTTGTTAGGATATATTTGATGTTTGTATTTGCGGATATTGTTCTACGAAGACACAACAATGCAACAACTATGAGTATAATGCTTCTTCGATCAGTATAACTAAAAGACGTTTCTGGCATGACTCTTCATCAGTGACCATGTCCCAAATTTGCTTTTAAGATAAAAGAGTGAAAACCGTAATCTTTAATCAAAGTTTATCTAATTAGGTGAAAATCACCGACATCCATGTAAAAATGACTGCTAAACAATCAATTTTGAATATCAGTATTTGATATGGTCTTTGATTCGGCCTATGTAATATTGGTACTTTCTTAAGAGCTTAATTTATCAGAAAGCTAGCATATCCCTGACAGCGATGAAAGGACTTGTTAAAAGTTTTAGTTATTGATAAATTTGTAACATTTAAAGGTAAGTCTAATTTTTGTAGATCCATATTTATCGATAATAGTTTAGTTAACAAAAGAAGCAAAACAGAAATTTGGATTCAGTCCAATTTGAATGAACTGATTATTGCTTAACTTTCAATGTTATGATGTATATATAACTAATTTGTTTCATTTTACAGTGCAAACATGTTCGGTGTGCCCAGAAAAAAGATCAGGCCAGGTCTGTGAATCCAGCTCAAAACCGCCCATTACCTGTCAGACCGGACAAATCCCAAGCTCCAACGGAACCGGTTGCCTGCTATGCCGTGCCGGGTACTATTGTTCATCACCGACAGCGGATGAATTGGCATGCAGTCCTGGACAATACTCAAAACCTGGAGCTACAGCATGTATTCCTTGTCCTGTCGGAAACAAATGCCCAACAACCTCCAGCTATCCACAAGCATGTCCTGCTGGACAGTATCAAAATACCGGATCGCAATTGACTTGTCTTACATGCCCGGGTGGTTATAAATGTCCGGATCCTACTGCGGCACCGCAGCCATGCGCAGCAGGTATGTATTGTTCCCCATAGTTTTCTTTTGGAGATCGGCGATGACCTGTTGCAAGAAAACTCTTTTTTCTGAAGAATCTTTATCTTATCTTGTGATTGCGTTTTATCATAAGAAAGAAGTTTAAATCGTATTATCGCCTTTTTCTAGGGGAAATCAGTGGACCAGGAGTAACCAAATGCATTCAATGTCCAGCCGGGTTTGCGTGTCCGAATATTTCAAATCCGGCTCAGAATATTGCCTGTCAAAATGGAACATACTCTATTGCCGGTAATATGATTTGCACCCCATGTGTGGCTGGAAAATATTGCCCATATACAAGGTAGGTGTTTTCAAACGATAGTTTGATTGTTTTGTTCTTACTTTCTTTCTACAAGTAGGTCTTTATCCAAGCAACTTTACATTATCAATGAACATGCACCTAAAAGCTGGCTTCTATAAGTATCTTTCATATCTTCCCAGGAACAGGAAATTTGTTTAGTTTTTCCTATTTTAATTTCTTCTTTCTTTTTTTATCAATTCTTGCATGCATCAAAAATAGATTACATTAATTAAAAGTTAGCAACGTCGAGGAATTAGCAAAACATTTAACTTCCAATTTACAGTTTGTACGGTGTGTTTGAATTGAATTTCTCAATTTAACGAATTTTTCATTGATTTTTGGAGAATGAGTACTTTCACGATCAATCAGTTAAAAAAGAAATATATTTTCAACTTGACGTATAAGCACAAAATTCTGCTTTCTTTTTTTCATGATTATTTGTGAAGTATTTATTTCCCATCTCAATATGTTCATTTATCTATTTTTGTTAGGTTCCTTATCCCATTTTTCGCATTATAATTTCCTTTCCGTCTCTTTATTCATCAGTATTGATATCGAGATTGACTGTCCTCCGGGTACATACTCCTCCGCATCAGCCAGTAGCTGTACGAGCTGCCCCGCAGGAAAAGAGTGTACATCTGCCACTGCAACTCCAGTGAACTGTCCGCCAGGAGAATTCAGCACCGGGGGTCAAGCCCAGTGCACGATTTGTTCGAAAGGCAACGCCTGTCCGAATACAACCACAGATGAAATGATAAAATGTGACCCCGGGTTCTATGCAACACAAGGTCGAACACAATGTACAGCGTGCAGGGCTGGATTGTGAGTATTTTATATGTTACGAGAATGGCTAAAGTTTGATTGAAGATATTTTTTAAGATAAACATTATTGAATCGATTAAGAAAAGAGGACTTTCGCCACAGGCCGTCTGTTAGCTTCTGTTTAATCCTAATAAATTTACTTTTTTAATTTTTGAAATTAAAGGTGCTCTTTAAAGTTTTTTTCATTTCATCAAGTTCATCGATAAGTCATCCATATTATGGATTATATAGAATATGGATTATTTTTAGGAATGGTAGTACCCTAAAAGTGTAGGCATCGTTTTTTACCCCGTTTCGAGGTAGCATTTTATTTTAGGTTTGAATATGATATACTGTTAATGTAGCTAGCTGGGTTGTATGTAGTTGATATGCTATGGTCTGCGGGCTTGTTAAGTAGGCTACTTTCCTATTTTACTGTGAATGGTTTTAATTTCTCCTTGTGAAATCGTCTAGATTCTTATAGGCTTAATCTATGTGCGAAAACAGCTCCTATTGGCCTGATAGATTCATTTAATGATTTAAGGTAGAGGTGTAATGTTTCAGCGTAGTATCAAAATTGGCAGTATTGGATGATAATTAATTTTCGTTTTTCAGTTATTGCCCAAAAACTGATGCGCTTGAGGAGTTTGCCTGTTCAGAGGGGACTTTCTCGTTGGCAAATTCAACAAAATGTACTCCTTGTCCCCCTGGATATGAATGTCCTGACAAGAATACAGATACAATGTAAGTACCTATTCTTATGTCATGTCTAAGCATTATATTCCAAACATTTGTCATGTGATCAATTTTATTCTCTTTATTTTTCAACAAGAATTTTATGGGCAATGAACCCGAAATGTTAAATCTTAACATAACGCTTTCACATATTTACTCAACTTTTTATTTTAATATAACTTAAACCTCAACGTTTCACTTCCACTCACCAGTAAAGTTGTTCTACGTTACTCCCATTATCTATTCTTAGGACTGCATGCAAGAATGGCACATATTCTCTCGGCAGTCAGATAAAATGCACAGAGTGTCAGCCTGGATTTAGGTGCCCATTGACAACAAGTGGACCAATTCAATGCCATCCTGGTCAATTTTCAGTCATAAACTCCGTGACCTGTCAGACATGCAAGGCAGGTTTTCAGTGTAGCAACCCCGCAGGTATGTTGGCTCCAACGTTGTTATTCTGGTAGTAGAAGGCAGTAACAGTTTGAAAAATTATAATTTTTCTAAGCGATCTTAGTGCTTGTTTGTAAGATATTTAGTTGATAGAAAACGAACACAGTTGCTTTCAGTCGAATGACGTCTGCAACTTCCTTTGGAAGGTTCATCTTTTTAGAACTGAAGTTTTGTGAATGACCGGGAAAGAGCACGTCTTTGGTGGAGAGAGATATTTGATGGACGTGCATTAAAAGCATTTCATCCTGAAAAGATTTAATGTGAAGTGGAAGAAAACATGCTTTTGTCAAAAATTGTGATCAATTTTCTTCGAGATCGTCGGTCAATATATTTGTTTTTTCTGATCAACATCAGCCATTTGGAAAAGAGATTTGTTACAAAGTGAATAATTAATAAGGGGAATTCTTGACGCTAAAAATAAATTTGTCTATATGGGCCTAAAATGTGAACAGCTATTTTAGGCATTGTATTGATATGGATTTTTACTTAGCAGGAAAGGAAATGTTTACTGAGAAAAGGGCTTTATAGTTGACTTCATAATTTACGTTACCTAAAGTTTACGGATGGTAGTAGGAATTGGTTATAAAAGGAGGATAAAGAGTTAAGATAATATTTTTGCAAAAACATTCATATGTTTTGATAATTCATGTATCCATTAAAAAGTATGATATTTCTGCCTGTAAAGTTTGTATGGAAAACTAGTACATCCCTTTTTTCCTATCGCTCTTGAATTTTTAGAAATGAGTATCTTGTTACTTGCAGTTGTTTGCTGAAAATTAATTTTGTAGTAAATAGACATGTTTACTTGTTTCAGATCCTGTGGAATGTATGGCTGGATACTACTCGCAACCTGGTTGGGCTGCTTGCAAACTTTGTGACACCGGGTACACTTGCGCTGCCGGATCAAACTCTTCGACGCCTTCATCAGGTTTGTGCTAGCCATTGCCATGCTCACCAATCACGTAATCTGAATCATCAGCATTGCCATTGCCTTGCCATCAATATGATTGATCTAAATCACTGTCGTTTTCATTGTGATCATTGGTCGCCATAACGACACGTCCGTTATCATCGCTACTGTATTAAATCATTCTCTGCGTTTTACGTTTTTAGCACAACCGTATAATATTGTCATCAATATATCAGACATAAGTTTTTAATATAAAGAACTGCCATCCATATCAAAAGCACCATCTTCCGTCGTGACTTTAAAACTTGAATGTTAAGACTGGGCAGCTTCTTCCACTTTGACGTATAAAAGCACTCTTAGTACTAAGTCTTACGTCATTCTTATTTTTCAGGGCAATGCAAAGCTGGTGGATGGTGTGATGGTAAACTGTTTTATCCTTGCCCGGCCGGAACATACAACTTATTCACAGGATCAAAAGCACCGTCAGATTGCGTCAAATGCCCACCCGGTTACTATTGCACTGGCCCTGGTGTAATCAACTACAATACATCTATATGCCCGGCAGGTCATTATTGTCCCGAGGCAACAAAATTTGCTCGCGAATTTCCCTGTCCCGCAGGAAAATACGGCCCGAACACAACGGAAACATCTGAGTCTGACGCATGTGTAGTGTGTGCACCCGGCTACTACTGCCCCCAAGGCACTGCTGGTCTTACTAACCTCTGCCCGCCCGGCTACTTTTGTCCGGTTGGAACTGGCGCAGGTACTAGATTTGCCTGTCCGCTGGGTACCTATTCCAGTCTAAGTGGACTCGTGAATGCTTCACAATGTATTGATTGCCCTGTCGGCCACTACTGTCCGGATGGTACAAATGGACAAGCATCTGTAGCTCCGTTACCCTGTCCACCTGGTTCCTATAATCCATATACTAAAGGCGGACATATCCTCAATTGCAGACCTTGCTCGGCCGGTTTCTCTTGCCCACGAGCTGGTCAAAATGCTTCCACTGATCCTTGCATGGAAGGCTATTACTGTCCTAATGGTACAATAACAAATACTCAATTTCCCTGCCCTCCTGGATCATATACCAATAGTACAAGCTTAACAAGACCGGAGGAATGTACACCATGCCCACCTGGATTTTCGTGTGGCTGGGCAACCGGGTTTCCCACAAGCCCGTGGCAGCCATGTCAGCAAGGTCATTTTTGTCCGGAAAGTACACCATCACCAACTAAATTTCCATGTCCTCCTGGCACATTCACTAATAGCTCAAGTCTCTACATGGAGAGCCAATGTACAGACTGCTATCAGACGTACTATTGCCCCGGGGGTGAAGCAGCGCCTAGAGATTTATGTCCACCAGGATTCTACTGCCCAACAAAGACCCGGTTAGCAACTGAGTTTCCATGCCCGAACAGGACATATAATCCTGACTGGGGTCTTTTCAACCAGTCACAATGCAAGACATGTACTCAAGGACATTTCTGTGAAAAAGGAACCGTCACACCATACGAGTGCCCCATAGGTATGATGTATTCAGAATTAATAATGACTTTTTAGCTGTGTTTCCACCTTGCCATGCTGATAATTTCATTTTTGTCACTGTAGTATATTTCAGCTTGTTATGTTAAGTATATATTGTTTGCAAAACTAAAAAGAAATTTTTTTCGTAAAAATTAAATTTTTCACAAATGATTAAATTTTTTCTCAATTTATTAAGTTTCGTGTAGTTTTATAAGCTCTTTCTTTGTTTGTTTACATGTTTGATTTTGTAGATCAATTCCTTAAAATGGTTGTTTTACAAAAGAATTTTACGAATTTTTCAAATTGGCGTGAAGAGCATCTTCAAATTTATATTCTACAAACAAAGCAAAAAAGTTGTTTATAATTATCATTTAACTGATTTACCAAAACTAATGATTACCTGTTCAGGCACATACATGCCATATGGGTACAACAGCACGTCTGGCTCAAGTGTTGGCACAGCTGCAGGGTACCAGGCAGATTGTTTGTCATGCACAGCTGGGTTTTATTGTCTCAATGCTACAGTAACCCCTTTCAAATGCGGCAAAGGATTCTACACGAAGGCTGGCCAGTCAGTTTGTCAGGTATCTTTTCTGAGCATTATTTAGTGGCTAAATACCTTTTTCTGCTGGATGAGAAGTATGTCTCTTCGGACAAAGTATATCTTCTTTTCCCTAGTACAGCCTTTCAAAACTATGAAAGGGATTTTACCTGGTTGTTTATTTCAAAAGAGGGGTGTTGTGTAGATTTCATGTTACAAACACTCTCATTAAAAAATCTTCCTATAATCGAGTAGATTTTTAGACTAGCTGTAGGATTCAAATCTATGATTAAATCTTGAGTATAAATATACGTTATTATAAGTTTGGGTCAGAAGATTTCAGGAATAAAGGATTTTGAAAACAGTTTAAAGAAAGTGGAAGTAATTGGTTTTGCGAAGGATAATATGTATTCCCTACGTGTTCATATTTAAATGAGTCCAAGAATTCTAATTTTAGATTTCATTCCTCTAGCGTTGCCCGCCCGGATATTATTGTGACAATGAAACAACTGCAGACTTTGATATGTATGCGAACAAGAAATGCACTGCAGGGAAGTATTGTGGAGGAGGATTGAAAGATCTAGGCGAAGCGACCAATTGCAGCACTGCTCATTATTGTCCGGCAGGTGAGCATCATGTGAAACCGGAGGGTTGTAAACTGCATTGATTGCTTAGTACCATTCATACGTTTCCAGACGAAAAATTAAGACCGTATTAACCGAGTATTTGTTACCCATCTAACTGCATCCTTGTGCAAGGGTTATTGATTTCTGGAACTTTAATTGATACCCTAAATGTCTTATCTCATACACTTAATTTTATTTAAATAAAACGTAGTGATTTTCTTTTGCTTTAATTATTCACTATGCTGTTGGGCAGGGGCTTTTTCTAAAAAATTTAACAAGGGGGCTCCAGGGCGAATTCATGACCATGCCATTGTTTTCATAAATGCAATTGTATTAATTAATGCAATGCTTGAGCATGCTACTACGACTTTTTCGTTTTTTGTTGTCAAAGTAAAACAGCATTATTTAGGAGATACGATTTATCGGGGTTTAACTACGTGGAAGGGGGCTAGGGCCAGAAAATTAATTACGAGGGTCTACTCTACGTCAAGATCTTTGCAAATTAAGCATTTATAGACCTTTTAAGGAAAAGGGAGTTCAATGCAGAATTGTTGGAGGAGGGCAGAGCCCCCCAAAATGCAGAAAGATTCTCTGCCCCCCTGCACTCTCCCTAGAAATCATCACTGGGTTGGAATTGTTTGTTTAAACCTATACGAAAACCTGTATGCTATTATATTTACTACAAACCGAGTGAGTAACAAATCTAGTAAGTATTATATTTACTACAAATCCTTCTTTATCAAACACGATGCAGTTTTCCATTGCTTTTGGAGCATTGTCCAGAGGACGTGATACCAACCTGAGAGCTTTGTTTCCTTTTTAGCAACCCCTGTTGAAATACCTTGCCCAGTGGGTACATACAATTCGGATGAAAATGGGCCAAGTATAGCTGCCTGTAAGCCATGCACGGCTGGCTACTACTGCTTGGAAAAGACCGTCACTCCAACCCTACAGTGTGACAAAGGCTATTATTGTCCCACCAACATAACGGATGGTGTCTCTGCATTAATTATCGGCTCATACGGGCCTCAGCAAATGCCCTGCCCAAAAACAACATACACTGATGTCTATGGTACGCAAAATGTGGGCTCCTGTAAAACATGCACCATTGGAAATTACTGCAGAGAGGGAACTGCCACGCCCACTGTTTGTCCACGAGGCTACTACTGCCCAGCAAATATTTCGGATCCACAGCCTTGTCCGATCGGAACATATGGCCACGAAACTGGATTGCATTACAGAGAGAATTGTACACAATGTGATAAGGGATGGTGAGTTACTGCTTCATTTTTTTCAAATTTTAAAGCCAGAGGGGCTTCAAAATTGCTTCATTTGTCACTTTTTATTCATCCGTATCAAAAATCACAGATGTTCTACAAGAGGCTTGCGCTCCCACTGTTTGTAAATCGTCTCTATGGGAAAATTGGAGTATCAAATGCGTATATATAAATTCAAGTTTATCCACTCTTTACCCCAGCCTTTGAATGGCAACTGGATCTGAGAGGCCTACTGTTTAAAACATTTGATTTTCAAAGACTTGAAATTTTTCTGAACGCATTCCCATATCCATCTTAACATAACACAAAAAGCATCGAAAGTTTCACTGAATGAAATAAATTTCGCTCTGTAGGTACTGTGATGCTCAAGGGCTTCCCAACCCAAGAGCTCAATGTGACCCGGGCTACGTTTGTACCGGAGGTGCCTACACGAGCACCCCTACCGACGGGACAACCGGAAACATTTGCCCAGCTGGAGGATATTGTACAACGGGAAGCTGGGTATCGAAACCATGTCCCCCTGGAACATACAGCAATACGTCTGGTGCCACCAACGATAAGGACTGTCGCACATGTGATCCGGGCTACTACTGTATGAAAGCTAGTGGCCCTAGTCCGGAAGGTCCTTGCTGGGCAGGTTTTTATTGCAGTTCAGGATCAGACCGACCGAACCAAACTGAAGCCGACGCTGGATTTTATGCACCGGTTGGATCATCATCGCAACGTCCTTGCCAGGTCGGAACATATCAGCCATTTAAGCGTGGTGGGAGCTGTCTCCCATGTAGACCTGGACATTATTGTGACACAACACAGTTAACCACAACTAAGACCTGTCGTGCTGGATATTATTGTCCTGAAGGAAGTGAAGTGGAGATAGCTTGCCCGGTCGGAACATACAATAACTTCACTGTGCAGAATTTGTCATCTGCTTGTCTTCCATGTCCAAAAGGAAAGTTCTGTAGTCCCTCAGCTCAAACATACCCAACAGGTACTTTGATTCATTCCTTCATTTTGTAACCGAGCATTCAGAGTTTCTCATATTCCTTTACGTGAAAACAAGTCTGATATCTATCAGGTAGGCGGCCGATGATAGGTAGTGATGGTTTCTTTCATTTTTATGACTCTTACTCCGAACTATTTCTAGATTAACACTTTCGATTATGACGTTTTGGCTCGATATGTCTTAAATTGTTTGATTGCTTCAAAGCAATTTATAAATTTTTCACTACCAAGAAAAATTGACTGTGAATTTTGTAGGCCAAGGACTAAATCTTCCTTGTTCTATACCTGACATTTACTTTATTTCATCAACGCTCGCACAAAGCCAGGTCGGGTTTTCTATGCTTGATTTTCACTTTGCAATGACAAGAGGTAGCATTCAGTCCATGCATTCAGAGGTAGCTTCGACTATGTTTCGACCAGTAGCGCGTCTACTTTAAAATGGTTGTAATCTTCCAATCTCTCGTAGGTAATTGTGACGCTGGTCACATCTGCTTTGGCTCTGCAACGTATGCCACCCCAACAGACGGTGTTTCCTGGGGGAGACTTTGTTTACCAGGCTATTATTGTCCTGCTGGAACTACGTACGAAAGACCATGTCCAGAGGGTACCTATCTGTAAGTATGATGCAGCAAATCTGAAAGTGTTTCTTTTGTATCTGAGGTGATCCCATTTGGCCGCCCTACTTTTACAACCAGCCGAGTTTCTTGCTATTTGTTGTCACATCACGACTTTTTTGACGATTTTTAATTTTGTTTCAGGGGGACATCTGGGGGTAAAGCCGAAGCTGACTGTCATCTTTGTGACGAAGGGAAGTATTGCTCTGGCACCAATAACACTGCACCTACCGCCGACTGTTCTGCAGGGTATTATTGCAAGAGAGGTAACCGAATGCCAAATCCGAATAATGCAACAGTTGGTGGACCATGTTACAAGGGCCATCGCTGTCCACAGAGGACTACTAATCCGATTCCCTGCGACATTGGTATGCATTTTTATATACGAATGCTTATCTCTTTGTTTCAAAAAACAATCTCTTCTTTGCTTCTTGAAAAGCGTAAAAAGCTCTCTTTTTCTATACCTTGCTCGTAAGCCTGCAAGCTCTCATAAATCTCAGGTGTCTTTCTAATTACTTTTAAAATGTGCTTTTAATGGACACGTTCATGCCTAAAGCAACGATTCAAACAATGATAAAAACTGTTTTGAGATAGTCAATTGTAGTTTAACTAAATATAATAGCTCCGGAGTAGTCACAGCCTTTTGCTCCGGGGGTATCGTTCTCTGTAATGTTTTATAGTAGTTTTTGTTAGTATTGTAGTCTGTAGTATGTATTGTAACGTTTTAGCGGAATGTATAAAAAATACTAAAAGTATTCTCTGCTAGGTCTTCACAGCTGCTTTGTTTCGTCATAGGTTATTACACAAATGAAACTGGAAAGTCGACTTGTGACATCTGTCCTGCTGGCTTTGAGTGTGCACCCGGGTCGGTTACCCCAATGCCTTGCACGCAAGGGTATTTTTGTCACATAGGCAATGATGCAAAGTCTCTGGGGTTGAAGCAGCCATGTCCTGTAGGAACATTTGGTGCAACACCAGGCTTGTCCCTAGAGTCGCAGTGCAGTAAATGCTCCGGGGGTAAATACTGTGACGGTATTACCAAAAATAGTGTTACTGGACCATGCGATGCCGGATACTTTTGCAGGGAAAGTGCAATTAGCATTCGTCCAGCTGAAGATACTCAGAATCCTAAACGATTTGGTGCTTGTCCGTCTGGTGGCTACTACTGCGTCCAAGGCTCCGTGAGCCCAACGCCATGTCCGCCAGGCACCTATGCACCTGGTGGAAAGTTCAAGCTAACTAAAGAAGCTGATTGCGATCTATGCTTAGCCGGGTCCTACTGTGCTGCTGGCAACCAAACAGTCGTGTCCGGTCCTTGTTCTGCAGGCTACTATTGTAACAAAGGCTCCCCAGACAAGGCTCCTACCAACATAACATATGGTGGAATTTGTCCGCCGGGAACACACTGTCCGCCAGGATCCAGCTGGCCAATACCATGTGCAGCTGGTACTTACAATAACATTTCAGGCCAGGCAAGTTGCTCTACCTGTCCAAAGGGATTTTACTGTCCTGCTAATTCTACATATCCTATTGATTGTCCATCCGGCTACTGGTGTGAGCAAGGTGCCACTGTTGTTGATACGAACCCGTGTCCAGCCGGCTACTTCAACAACCTTACTCGAAGATGGCATAGAAGTCACTGCCAAGAATGTACTCCAGGATATTACTGTGAACTGCAAGGTATGGACCCAAGTTGAATAATACAATCGGGATGTTTCTTAGTGTCTAGTTTTACGACAAATCTTGAATGCACAAGTGAAAATTTATCGTATTATAAAAAGGCGCGTGTGCTGAGGATTTTAAGCTGTTAATTATCGACCAAAATATTTTTTCATATTTTTATAATCATGTTGCGTTTCAATCCATTATTTAAGCAACGTTTACATGAAGGCTTTGAGTGTTCAATTTCAACATCAATTTCATTCATTTAGAAAACCAGGAATACAATTCAATAACACATCAATTTTCCCAAAATTTCAGTTACACTCTCCAGTCAAGACACCCCTTAAATATGAATATAGTGCTTTTGTTTTACATAAGGTCTTTTCCACTATTGTTAAGGTAACTACACCGAAAGATTCTTGCTAGAATAAAGGATAGTTTTCAAAACAAGTCAAATTGTTTCATTACGGTATCATTTTTATTTTAGGTTTAAGTGCAGTCACTGGAATGTGTGACCCTGGCTACTTTTGTTCAAATGCATCAATCGCTGCCCGACCAGGATCCCTCAGCCAAGGTGGTGGCCATTGTCCACTTGGATCTTATTGTCCCCAGGGCAGTCCACAACCTTTGATTTGCAAACCAGGACAGTACTGTCCAAACCAAGGTCTCGCTTTACCACTTGCAAATTGTTCCGAGGGCTATTATTGTCTTGCTGGTGCGTCATCGCCGAATCCCACAGATGGTGTCACCGGTAACATATGCCCGGCTGGTACCTACTGCCCGGCTGGAAGTCACAATTACACCTTATGTCCTCCAGGAACATTCTCGAATATAACCGGAAACACTAATCTAACTAACTGCCTGAGTTGCACAGAAGGATCTTACTGCATGGGCTGGGGCAATACTGTACCCACAGCTAAATGTAGCGCTGGATTTTATTGTCCGTACGGACAGAGCCGTCCAGATCCACCATCATTTGACTGTTGGAAAGCATACTATTGTGAATCAGGGGCTACAAGCCCACAACCATGTCCGTCTGGGACGTACCAGAATGAGGTCCAGAAATCAACTTGCAAGGTAGGGTTTGATCCTCGTTTTCGGATTTTAACATGCATTTGATTACTACTTATTCTTGTATAGTTTCTTACTTATGCTATTTTGTGGAGAAGCTTGGGATGTTCCCTAGTAAAGGGGATATGCCATTTTTAAGGGAGATGTTGGGGTTTTCCTTAAGATATTTTAAGTAACACTTTAAGGAACCCGACTTTTAAGTACATGTCTCAAAACATTCCGCGGCGAGTTTAGTTTTTTAAAAGCTAGTGCACTTGTTAAATTAGGGTGTTAGAGACCATGAGGTATCTGATAAATAGACCGGAAAATCGAATTTTATATATAGAAGCAATAAATCCATGCTTTCAGCTTTCCAATGCTCGATAGATTCTTTCAATTTATTCAAATCTAGTTGATTGTTGCATGGTATATGTTTTTTGTAGACGTGCCCTCCTGGCTATTACTGCGATGCATCTGTCTCTCCACTGGTCTCATACAACGCCTCTGTCTGCCCGAGTGGTCACTTTTGTCCTGCGGGTACCAAGTTTGCAAACGAGTTCAAATGCCCGCGAGGAACATTTAACAACGTGACTGGAATATCCCTTGCCACTCAGTGTACACCTTGCCCTGGGAAGTATTATTGTGATTATGAGGGACAAACATGGTACACTAAGCTGTGCAGTCCAGGTACGTTTGCCATAGAATGCAAAGCTGGAAATTCGAGCATGTGATTTTATTCCAATTCCATTCATAATTGCTACCATTGTTATATGGAGAAACCATATTCACGGCAGTCTTCCAACCAAAAACCTTCAATTATCTCCGACTCATACCAAACAGAAATAGTCCTTTGATTGCTTGGACCCAATTGGCCATAACTAGAAAGCTTAGAAACGGGTTGTTATTTCACAAGGCCCCTTTTGGTACCTTAAGTAGTTCTCGAAAGTACTTTTTGTGGTAGATTCGGAAGAGACAGAGACTCTTCTCTATTATTGTTATTAAAGCATTAATCTGTCATATCTCAACTTGTTTCCAATAGTGTTTTGTATTATGGATACTTGTAGGACAGCTTTAGACGACTTGTTATTTTAGAGCCCTCAAATTTTGAAAACTGACGCTTGAATCTATCGAATCGAATCTATGTTTTGAATTTATATTATTTTTGCTTACCCTTTTTGATGTGCATGGTTATTCTCATAGGCAACAGTTTTTAATAATATATAATGATTACGCTATATATACTATACACTATGAAATGATAACACTTAAATAATGATTACACTGCTCTTCGAGTTTTTACCCAAGATTATTTTTTACTAAATTCTCTAACTTATTTCTCATCAACCAAGGCTACTACTGTCGAAGCGGGGCTTTTGTATCAACCCCAGAGATGATAACACCCGTTGGAGTTGACCACTTCAGGAATATGACAAATTGCACATGTCCAACATGCGAGTGTCCTGCTGGCTCTTTCAATTTTACAAATGGAGGACCATGTCCCAAAGGATTCTACTGCCCACTAGGGACAGACGAGCCAATCCCGTGCCCACGTGGCACTTACAGTGACAAGTTGAAACTACAGTCCGAGAGCCAGTGCTACAATTGCACCGCAGGACAATTTTGTGGGGAAATGAACCTGACAAAGCCAAGTGGTCCATGCTGGGCCGGATATTACTGTCCTACTGGAGCTGCTAGAGGTGAATGGATGTCTTGCCCGGAGGGTCAATATTGTGATGTTGGAACCATTTTGCCTGTAAACTGTCCGAATGGGACTTACAGAAATACAACCAATGGAAAGAATCTCACTGATTGCTGGTCCTGCCCTGGTGGAAAATACTGTGCCACACCCGGTCTTAGTACCCCCACAGGGGATTGTGCTCCAGGGTAAGTTTACATCCTATTTTCAGACTTGCTGGATCGCACCGCTTTTTGCTTAGTTTCGACAGGCTCTTTGGAACCGTAGAGCTGTTAGTTGAAAATGCCATTGAGTTATTTCCGATTACGTGCCTAGAGTTTTAATTAGCTATAAATTAGCTACAATTTGTTAGCCATAAGCCAGATTTATATTGGGAAAGTGTTAGTAAGCTTGCTTATTTGCAGTTGGCTCAGATTTCCAGTAGCTGATAACATCCCAAAAAGTATCAGTTTCATATTCTATTACTAATTAAAAGCTAAAAGCAATCACTTTTACAGTTGCAAATTTAAGTGAACTAGGCACGGTAATCCTAGCATGGTCTTGCAATTATCTGTCTTAATTTGTAGATTTTGTTAATTTTTGCATCTGGCTATTCACTTTTATCTTTGTTAGACGAATTGGCATGAAACTTTTACTTCCTTAGATACTACTGTCCAGTGGGTAGCTCCATGCGAGAGCCCCCTGCGAATATTTGCCCTGTTGGACACTACTGTCCTGGCGGTACCGCTGCTGCAAAACCCTGCCCAAGTAACATGATGGCCAATTACACAGGGGCACACCAATGTCAACCATGTCCTGCTGGATTCTACTGTTTGGTTTCTGGCGTGCCACTGCCGTGTACGAAAGGTTTTTACTGTCCCGCAGGCACCGGACATGATTTGCGTGCTTGCCCTCGTGGAACTATTGGGGTCCAGAAACAGTATAGCAAGTTACAAGACTGCCAACCCTGCCCCGCGGGAAAGTATTGCTCACTAGAACATGCTACTAATTACACTGGGCCGTGTAACGCAGGGCATTGGTGTTTGTATGGAATAGACAGAGCGAATCCCATTGGTGTTAACATTACTGCTTGCAATGCTACTTACAACGAAACATGTCCATTTTATTACGATGGAAGAGAAACAGGAAAAGGTGGCAAGTGTCCGGTTGGTCATTTTTGCCCTGTTGGAACCACTTTACCAAAGGGTTGTGCACCAGGGACATATTCTCCAATCGAAGGTTTATCGGTTTGTTACCCTTGTATGGAAGGTTATTATTGTCCATATGAGAACATGACGGACTACCACAGCTATCCTTGTCCTCAAGGACACTACTGCCCCAATGGAACCAAAACAGCCACAGAATTTCCATGTTTGAAAGGAACATACAACGATCAAACCAAAAGAATTAGCATTAGTGACTGCATCAGCTGCCAACCAGGCAAATATTGTCCGTCAACAGGTGAAAAATATTTTCTGTCAATTATTTTTACTACTTTGTATTGCTTTAAACAGCTTTTTTGGACATGGGGTTATAAAAGCAATAGTGTTTTAGTTTATCTGTCAAGATTTCCTTTCGTTTAATAGTAACAGGAAAATATTTATATCTATTTTGCCTGATTATCCCTTCCGGAACACCTGCCTCTAGATTTTCACATGTTACTTTTGTATTAGGAAATATTGTTTGTGTTGCTTCCCTTTACTGGATGGATACAGCGATGTACATGATGCACTCTTGATGGTTTGCGAATTTCTACTAATGAGTATTTCTGTCGTTTTTTCAGGATTACCAAGCGCTAATAAGACCTGTGCTGCACGGTACTTCTGTCGAAGAAATGCCACATCGGGAACTCCCAACCAAGGCACTGATGCAAATATTTGTCCGCAAGGTCATTACTGCCCGGAAGGTACCGGCGAACCTGAGAATTGTCCGGCTGGAACATTTAGCAATCAAACAGGTTGGTATTTTTATTCTTGGTTAATAATAATATAATCAGATCGTTTGCAAATTGAACCTATTGTTTTCATCTGTAAATGCAAATGAATTGGTATAATATTTGTATGCACTTTCTGATTTATTTATCATTAATGGTGACTAACGGGTCTCCAGTGTCTTACTGTCTTTACGTATTTCTGCTGGCGAAGACTGACAACACACATTGTCGTTTATTTGCATCTATGGTTTTCTTTTCTTTGTCTTTCTAGGCCTAATGTTAGTTTCGGAATGCGTTAACTGCACTGCTGGAGAATACTGTGGGTCAGCCGGTTTAAACAGGACGAGTGGACCGTGTGAAATTGGCCATTACTGCCCAGAAGGATCATCAAGTTCCCGTCAAATACCTTGTGGCCCTGGAACCTTTTGCCCTGCTGGGTCTCGCGAAGAAACCCTATGTGAACCAGGCACATTTCAGCCCAATTCCACAAGATGGCTTAAATCTCAGTGCCAGACGTGTACCCCAGGTAAATTCCATTTTTGAGACCCTTTTTCTATTACAATACAATTAGTTAAATAAGGAATATTCCACCATTCAATTAAGGTCAAGCTAAGGTCGAATGCAAAAAATCATTGGTATTAAAACGGTCTTAGGTGCTTGTTTAATTATGCATTTTTGTTTTATTTAACAATTTGATGTTATAAAAAGCCAAAATTTAATAATGTAGTTGCGAAACAATCCTTTTGAACAATCTTTGTCTACCTCTTTCGTTACCGTATTTTTCATAACTTACTGTATATTAATCTTCATTGCTTGCAAGTCCATGATTTGTATTATTCCTTTTTATTTTCCAAGGATTTTACTGTGAAACATCAGGACTTGGTCAAGTTACCAATCCGTGTCAAAATGGCTCTTACTGTCCTGCTGGTTCAAAAGTACCCGCACCAATCACTTGTCCCAAAGGTTTCCATTGTCCAACTGGAAGTGCTATACCTCAACCTTGTCAAAATGGATATTATACAAACTTCACCGGTGCCTCTTCGTGTCTCATCTGCCCAAACAGCTTCTACTGCCTCCCTCTGAATTTCACTGGTGGCAATGTCACAGCTGTGGGTTATCACGATTGTCCGCGTGGCTATTACTGTCCGGCTGGTACAGGATCTGACTGGAAAAAATGTCCACCTGGCACATACAGTAATGAAACGAGACTTCATGATGTCAGTCAGTGCAAGAGCTGCGACCCTGGACAGTATTGTGATGGCATTATACTTGTTCAACCGAATGGTCTATGCTCAGCCGGATACTACTGTAAAATAGGTATGTCATCGACTTCATGAAGAACTATTTGATTTATAATTTGCCTTTAAAGACTCGAGCCTTTAAAGACATCGTATTTGTATAATGCACATCTGCAGTATTTTTGCTAGTTTTAGCAATATTCTCCTAAGATGAACAATTTCACAATTGAAGCATGTAAGATTATTCCTAGTTCATACACAATTGCCTCACCCAGCTTGAATACATGTGAGATGAGAATAATAGAATTAAGCCTTTGGACCCAGTTTCTTCCCACCGTATCCCTAGATTATTTTCTCAAAGATGTGTTTTTAACATTATCTAAATATTATTAGACGTAGAAGAAGTCCTTATTGGGTCATTCCGCATCAAATCAACGCAAATTGATATCACTTTTTACCTCATGCTCTCAGATATCAATGAAACTTAGTGGTCCAATTTAGATCAATGCAAATAGAAAATCCAGAAAATTTCATTTAATTATCTTATTCCATTTCAGAGTTGTGGGCACTTAAATTTTGAGGACAACCCCCCCCCCTTTCAGCAACTCCCGAAAGACCAAAATTGCCAATATTTACGGTTCTAATCTTCCTATAATGTTGGGTGATGGCTTTTTTTAAAGGACACAATGAGCTCTATTCAAGAATGATTCCGCAATGTCCATAAATCTTCTAAAATATTAGAATCTGCAAAAACCCTTCCTCCCTTTTAACCCCCCCTGGAACATTTTCATGTGTCTGGATAGGCATTTTTACTTAACATGAAAATGGTTTTTTGCAGGGGTATCATTGTCGCAGCCCTACGTTTCAAGTTACAATCTTACGAATGACACTTGTCCATATGGATCCCTTCTTGGTCAGACGTTCAAAGGCATTGGAGATATTTGCCCGTCAGGACATTATTGCCCGGAAGGTTCTTCGAGTCCGATACCATGTCAGCCTGGATCTTACAACAATAAGACCGGTCAAAGTATATGCGTGACGTGCCCAGCTGGCTACTACTGCCCAGAAACAACAGTCAGCTTTTTACCCAACGTCTGTCCAAGTGGTTATTACTGTCCAGCTAACACAACACAGCCAAACCAGTACCCTTGTCCACCAGGCACCTACAATAGTCAAAATGGACAGAAGAATGCAAGTTCATGCAGGGCCTGCCCTCAAGGACAGTACTGTGAAAACTATGGTTTGTCTTGGCCGAGTGGATATTGTAGCTCCGGCTGGTACTGCAATGGCAGTGCGACGACCAACAAGACACTTACTCACGGCGGCAGATGCTTGGCTGGCTACTATTGTCCAACTGGCTCGGCAGAACCATTACCTTGTCCACGTGGGCAGTACTGTGCTTCAAATGAGCTGGCCAGTCCGACCGGAAATTGTTCGGCAGGTTATTATTGCAATCTTCGCTCACAAGTACCAAACCCGGTGGGAATAAGTGAAGGAGACGAATGCCCAAGAGGGTATTACTGTCCAGAGGGCACTGTTTTTGCTATCCCTTGCAATCCTGGTTACTTCTTGGACAGCAAACTTGCCAAAAATGTATCGTTTTGCAAGATCTGCACCCCAGGGAAGTATTGCAATGGCAGTGGTTTGCCGACGCCATCAGGCAACTGCAGTCCTGGCTATTACTGTCCGGCTGGTCAAGTATCTCAAACTGCTGTTGCTTGCCCTGTAGGGCACTATTGTGTTGGGGGAAAGGGTCATCCTGAAGCATGTCCTTCTGGCGCCTATCAAAACCAATTGGCACAGTCCGGTTGTAAAACATGTCCGGAACAATACTACTGCAATGCTACGTTTGGGCCGGTGGTCAACTACACGCATTACATCTGCCCCTCAGGGTATTTCTGCCCAGCTGGAACGAAGTTTAGCACAGAATACCCATGTGACCTTGGAACTTTCAATAATGTAACAGGAATTGCGAATCAATCAGAATGTGCAAGCTGTCTCGGTGGCTATTACTGCGGACAAAAAGGACTTTCCTACCCAAATACCCTTTGTGATGCTGGCTATTTTTGCAAATCAGGTGAATTTTAATTTTTCCAATCATCTTTGTGTCTTTTATAGTATCTGAAAAAGAGAATCGACAATTCTCGGAACAAGAGAATCGACTGTTAATAGAACATGAGACAATTTTTTTTGAAGCTGAGTAAAAACCATCCGCAGTTGTCAGATTCCTTTAAGCTGTTTGTTTATAAGTTAACTGTAAAGAAACCACGCTAAGATCATTACTGATAAACCTTAGTATTATTTCCTAAGTTTATAAATGTGACCCTTATTCTAATTCAAACGGAAAATCCCTATACTGATGATCAAGTTTTTGATCAATAACAAGCGTATAATGATGATCAAACTTTTTTCTTCTGGTTGGCCTTATCTTAATAGCGATTCCATTTTATCGGCCTTACCGTGATACGGCTTTTGATTTCTGGTCTTTTAAAATTACAAACTCAGGGTAAAATTAATTTCATATCACAGGGGCAAAAACATCGACGCCCATGGAAGGGGCAAATGCATACGTATGTCCACTTGGTCACTTTTGTCTGGTTGGAACTGCTGAGCCAAAGAAGTGTCCGATAGGTAGCCTTGGGTTATCAACCGGACTCACAATGGAAAGTCAATGCACCTTGTGCTTTGGTGGAAGGTATTGTGACATACCAGGCAAGTACAATGACTCTGGACCGTGCCAACAAGGTTTCTACTGCCCGAATGGTTCCAAGAGTGCCCAGGAAATTGTATGCCCTGCTGGAAGATACTGTCCCCAAGGAAGTGCAACACCTATGCTGTGCCCAAGGGGTACATTCAGCAACAATACTCAGTTGTGGAGAGAAGATCAATGTGTTAACTGTACAACTGGATCTTACTGTGCTGAAAATGGTTTGACTGAGCCAAGTGGTCCATGTCGCCAGGGTTATTATTGCCCGATTGGATCAAAAGTCGATAATCCGGTCGATTGCCCTGTTGGCCTGCATTGCCCTACTGGTCAGTTTTCTATCAAATCTTTTTTGTAGATTTTCTATCACTCTGTACTTTGTTAGAATTTTGATATTTAGATTTTCGTATTAAGCAGTTAGTGTTTTTCTAATTTTATATTACCATTTGTTTTGGAAAAGTGTATAAGAATGACGATTTACTCCAATTTGCAGGAAGCAAAACCCCCAAGCAATGCTCGCCGGGTTACTTCACAAACACCACAAGGAACTTTGTATGCAGCCCTTGTCCAGCTGGATTCTACTGTGTTCCAATCAACACAAGTGTAACACCCTACCCAGGTATTGCTGCGTGCCCAAGAGGGTACTACTGCCCTGAAATGACCGGACTGAACTGGCTACCCTGTCCAAGGGGAACTTACAGCAACAACACCGGGTTATCAACATCAAACCAGTGCTTGGACTGTCCTGGAGGTAAATTCTGTGCGGCTCTGAATGCCCTAGAGGCAAGTGACTATTGTGATGGCGGCTATTATTGCGAGTCTGGGGTTGATCGAAGGGATCCTATTTACTCAAACGGATCCGTGACTGTCAATAATTGCACAAGAGGAGTCCATACAGGTAGGCACAGTTGGCAATCATTTTTTCCTATGAAAACTACATCTGTTGTTTTAGTTATCAAAAAGCATTGTGACAATTACAGAAGCTCTCAGAAATGAAAATGAAAACTAAGCGTAGTCTGGGTGTGGCTACTTCCACGCTACCTCACGACCTCTATTACTAAATAAAATCCTCCCATTTCTTTATTATGTATAAATTTAGAAATTTTTGAGTTAAATGAATTTTGGAATGAATCTAGATAAAACGCCAAGATAAATGCACTATGTTTCAGGCTTTGGCGGCGTGTGTCCTCCTGGCAGATATTGCCCTGTCGGCTCTGTAAGGCCTTTGGGCTGCCCACCGGGAAGCTACCAAGACGAGACAGGCAAAACCTACTGCAAAGCATGCCCTGCTGGTTACTACTGCTACGAAAACACCACACTGTACAGCCCATATAGATGTCCACAAGGCCATTACTGCCCGCTGAACACAACAGATCCCTACCAGTACAAATGCTGGCCTGGCACATATAACCCATACACAACTCAGACAAATTCATCAGCATGTTTACCTTGTGATCCCGGAAAATACTGCGATGGCTATGGTTTAGCGAGCGTCACTGCAGACTGCTATGGGGGATATTACTGTCCGAGCGGTGCTAGAAATGCTACCATGATAAAGTGTTCCATTGGTCATTTCTGTCCAAATGGCTCTTCTAGTCAACAGCCATGCCCAGGGGGGAAGTACTGTGCTCACGATGGGCAATCTTCTCCAACCTACGAGTGTGCAGGCGGTTACTACTGCACTTTGAGATCCAGCTCTGCCACACCCACTGATGGTACCACTGGAAACATTTGCCCCCGTGGAAAGTACTGCCCATTAGGAACTGAAGTGCCCAAGAGCTGTCCGCTCGGGACTTTCCTCAATTCAACAGGCAATGTGTAAGTGTGATTTATGCATTTAGTCAGCTCTGCACCTGAAAAAATTGCTTTTTATTTTGTCTATTCAAATAAACTTAACAAATTTTTAGAGTAAAATGCCTGCCAAGTATCTTTCAAACCTGACCTTTCTGAGAAACATAGCTTATAAATTACTAATATACCCATGTAAAAACTGTAAAGAAGAAGCCATAAACTGAAGGGGAATTCATTAGCGAATTGCACGTTGCATGTATACTGACTTGAACAGAAGCCATAATAGTTGCCCCTTTCTCGGCAGTTCATTCTGGTTCAAAAATACTCGCACACAATGCACAACTGAAAGAAGCCTTAATTTGTTTCTTTTCGGGCAAACATGACTTTAAAATGTCTTAGATGGCATAAAATCAGACGCGACCGATATGAAATATGTTAACACGAAATGAAGGAAATATTTTAATAATGTGAATACGAAATGGAGACAATGTGGGGAACACCAAAAGATAGAAACAGTTATGTGTAATGTCCAAGTATGTTTATGTTCAAAAACGTTTTGGAAGACTTGTAGAAAATAGCGAATGAAAAGCAACTATTTTGGCCAGCTACCAGCACTTATGGTGTAGTTATTTATGGAATATTTTGACTTGTTGTCTTGTAACATTTTCTTATCTTTATGCTCATTAGAAATATTTCCGATTGTCAACCATGCACTCCTGGCTGGTTCTGCGGAGGAATGGGTCTTCCTGTCCCTACAAACAAATGCAACCAAGGCTATTACTGCATTTCAAACGCTAACAATGCCACCCAATACCAATGTCCCCCTGGATACCACTGCCCCGCTGGCAGTGCTGATAAGCAACCATGTCCGTCTGGTACGTACCAAAACGAATGGGCCAAGTGGACCTGCAAGACGTGCCCCACTGGTTATTATTGCAACGCTACCTTTGGTCCAGTGTCTCTTTTTGGTTCATATGAATGTCCTATGGGCTTTTACTGTCCGCCTGGTACTAAATTTTCAACTGAGTACCCATGTGGCTTGGGCACTTTCCTAAATAGAACGAAAGGCGAATCAGATGCAGACTGTATTCCTTGCATCGGCCAGTTTGTGTGTGACAGCACAGGTCTGGCCAGCCCATGGAGATTGTGTAGCAGTGGATATTACTGTCGCCGGGGAGTCAATTCAACGACTCCGAGGGCTGGAACCGATGGGGACCGTTGTCCACCTGGTCATTACTGCCCCCAAGGTACGTAGTATAATGTGTGTTTTGATTCCAAAACCTTTTTCTTATCTTTAGGGTTAGTTTTAGGAAATGACTGCTCAAGGAGAAAGCAAAATGTTACAAGAAGAAAAATATGTGCTCACTCGGCAATGTGCAAAGAACTTTACCGAGAATGACACTCGGTGATTTATAAAGCCCCAAATATTGAAGAATGGCTCTTTCTTTTCTTGTTAATTGGGGGATATGGTAAAACAGTATGTTCCTTCCAACATTAGAAACATATCTCTTCCCCTGAGACCACAGCCTCGACGGCCTTGCAGATCTAAAACAACAACCAAAACTAAAAACCAGATTGTCCCAAAAATTATAAGGGCGACAGGTTTCGGATAACGTTGAGAACCCGATTGATGTTTGATCTAGCAGTTTTAGAATCATTGTACATAAAAATGAAAAAAATCACTATCTTGTAGACAGAATGATTTTTTACCCATGGACTCTTTTGGTAATATTCCTAACTTAAAGTTCACGGCCAATAATCTGACGTTTGATTCTCGGTAGAGTTTCAGACGAAAAGCTTCAGTGTGTTTTCTTAATGCCATTCTTATTTTATCTGTTTGAGCGCTGTTACCCAGTAATTCAAATGCCTTTTTCATTAGCTTTTTCCTTTTGTCAATAGGAACTGATGAACCAATCGAGTGTCCTGTTGGCACATTCAGACCAGGCTATCTTGGCAAAAGAGTTGAAGACTGCCACAATTGCACAGGTGGAAAATTTTGTAACATTACTGGCCTTGTTCAACCGGCCGGTGATTGTGATGCAGGCTATTACTGCCCGATAGGCGCCTCCTCCCGGACTCAGATCATCTGTCCACCCGGACATTTTTGTGTACAAGGCTCTGAATATCCACAAGAGTGTCCGAATGGTACCGCCTCAAATGGAACCGGCCTTGCTGCTTCGAGCGATTGTCCCAAGTGTCAAAAAGGGTATTACTGCGCTACAACTAAGCTAACGACGCCAACCGGTCCGTGCGCAGCTGGTTATTATTGTCCAACCGGCAGCAGTAGCGACAAAGCCGTTGTCTGCCCCTCTGCTATGCACTGTCCTCTGGGTAGCGCCGAACCACAAAACTGCCCTGATGGAAACTACACAGGCTGGCCGATGGCGAGTTCTTGCGCAACTTGCCCAGCTGGCTACTACTGTATCTCGAAACATGTCATTCCAGGTACGAATTACTTTAATTAGTTGTATTAACAAGGACTAAATTATTCAAATGGTTTTTTAAGAAGTAAAAATGCGCTTTGGTATGTAGAACAAGAAGGTTCTGCGTTGTCGTTATACCAAAAGGTGTAAAATTTCGTCTTTACAGCTTCGAGCTGTTATTAACGGATGGGTAATCAGTAACTGTTATGAATGAAAGTTTATTGAACTATTAGCTTATTCCAAACCGCATCAGTTGTCTGGTTCTACAATCCTTAGCAGGCAAGACAGTTTCAATTTTTTTCCAGCTTATCTTCTTATTTTTGTCATATATGTAACTGAAATTAGGATAGTTAATTTATAGGCCTTCTACTTTTGCTCTAGCATTTTTTTATTACTTTCAACGTTTTTTAACAATATTGGAATTTCGTATCCAATTTCAATTCGTGTGTTATTGTATGTTTAAGTTTTGACTTATTTACTATTCTTTACTTATCTTTCAGGCCAAAACGAATCCGGTATCTTCCCGTGTCCTAAAGGATTCTACTGCCCGGCTGGTACTGGAAACAACTGGAGACCGTGTCCATTGGGAACATACAGCAACAGCCTGAATTTGAAGGAGGAACGTGAATGTATGCCATGTGATCCAGGAAAGTTCTGTGCCAGTTGGAATATGACGACCGTAAGTGGAGACTGTGATCCGGGCTATTATTGTGTGTCCGGATCGCATACAGCTACCCCACAGCTGACCAACCTTACGCACTGTCCAGCCACGTTTAGTCATTTGAGTATTGGAGGAAAATGTCCATCAGGGAACTACTGTCCGGTCGGAAGTAAATCATATCATGGTGAGGAAGTTACTAGATTTTTGTTGATGGTCCCTACAAATGACGCATATACTAGAAATCATGAAAAAGGAATTGATAACTCAAACCTGTTTTTCAAGGTCTTGTGAATCTTCATGGATTTGAAGTTTATTGATCAATCTTCACTGTTTTTGGAGTCCAAAGATAGAAAAGTTTCAAGATTGTTTTGTCCTGCTACTTCCGTTGTGTTGTCTCAAGAATGTGTTGCTTGAGAAATTTCTTTTGCACAGTGAAAGGTTTGGGAAATATTGCTGACTTCACTCATTGTATTTATACGTCAGTGTTTTAAAATATGATAGTAATGCTTATGTCGATTTAATATGATTAATGGCAACTGTTTGGTTTTGCCATGGATGGTCTGCTTAACATCTTAGCCTTCTGCAACAAATTGAAAGTATGGATGTAAAAGGTATTCTTTGTTGCGAATGTATTGAATCATTATGATCAAACGTTCTTTTGCAGCTTGCCTTCAGGGAACTTATGCCGACGTGGAAGGCCTGAGTGCATGCCTTACCTGCCCACCTGGTTATTTCTGCCTCAACGAAACATCAAACTACCTTGTTAATAGCTGCCCGAAAGGACACTACTGTCCTGCTGGAACGAAAGAGCCATACCAATTCAAATGTGCTCCTGGAACTTTTAATGATAAGGTTGGAATGCAGAATGACAGTGCTTGTCTCCCTTGCGAAGGTGGAAAGTATTGCGAAGGATTTGGGAATTCCAGGCCCACAAACAGTTGTGATCCTGGGTGGTACTGCCCTTCAAAAGCAGACAATGCCCGGTTTAGGCAATGTCAGCCCCGGTTCTATTGTCCCACAGGATCAGCTCAGATGCAGCCATGTTTGTCTGGCATGTTTTGTGACACTCCTGAGTTAGCATACCCCAGAGACCAATGTGATGCAGGCTACTACTGCCCTAATGGCTCGATATCTAGAACTGAAGTAGATTGTCCACGTGGCTATTATTGCGGCAAAGGCACGTCGGCGCCAAAAGCATGCCAACCCGGCACGTATCAGCCAATTTTGCGTGCACATAATGCTAGTCAATGTGTGAACTGCACGGCCGGTTTCTACTGTAACAACACTGCATTATCAAGCCCAGATGGGCAATGCGGAAATGGCTACTACTGTCCTTCCGGACAGAATCTTCAATATCCTCCAGCATTTATCTGCCCAAAAGGTCATTATTGTCAAATTGGCTACAGTCTACCAAGGAGATGTGAAAATGGAACGTATCAAGATAACACTGGAATGACGTCATGCAAGGCATGTTTAGCTGGGTACTATTGCGATAATACTGTCACTGCAGTGACCACACTGACCGGTAGGGAATGCCCACCCGGATCTTACTGTCCAACTAGAACGCGGTATGCGACAGAGTTTGGATGCCAACCTGGTACTTGGTCCAACCGGACTGGATTAGTCAATCCATCACAATGCGATGCTTGTCCACCAAGGTAATGTACAATACAGAGGCTAGACGAGCTTTCGTAACTATTGCATCATCTGTTATTTCTGGTTAATATTTTTATTCTATTCAGACGCTTGAAAGTATACCAAAGTTTCGTTATGTGTGCTTCAATGGGTCTGTTATCGAGCATTGAGCGATATCTCCTGTTTCAACTGGATAGCTTTCTTTAGGCTATTTTTCTTAAATGTTTGTTCTTTAAAACTTTATATTAATGTTTCACAATTGTAATTATTTGTTATTATTCTTTGCACACATACTTCCAATTGCTGTTGTTGCGTAATATTAAGAACCTGGTGGCCTATTTCAGTTTCTGAACATTTCCCTCGGCAGTATGCATTTCATCGAGTTCTATTTTCTTTTCACTTAAGGTATTTTTGCCAGCAACGAGGCTTAAGCAATCCAGAAGGCCTTTGCTTGCCAGGTTTCTTCTGCAACGGCTCAGCAAGCAGGCCCGACCCACCGGCGAATCGTTGTCCCCTTGGTCATTACTGCGTAGAAGGAACCTACCTGCCACAGCCGTGCCCACGTGGCTACTTTGCAAATCGAACTGGTTCTGCAAATCTTTCTGACTGCACACCTTGCAGTCCAGGTAAATGGTGTGACCCCAACGCAGGAGCTGGGGTGACTGAACAAACATGTGATCCAGGATTCATCTGTGTTCTTGGTACGTCAATAATTATAGAACGGGGACACGGGTTAATGAGAATGATTATAGTTTCATATGCATTTCTAAAGGAAACTTATAACTATGAAATCATTAGTGCTTCTTGAAAAGATTAAAAGTTTTTTAAAAAAGAATTTGTTTACAGTTTAAGCCGGGATAGTTGAAATGGATGTCGATGAGATCCATTTCAAGGTTGAAAACTTTTGTCAGAGTAATGCCAATACCATATTATCTCAAATAGAAGTTGTGACTTCTATCTTTTTTTGTCTGTTTAAGGGCGGCAAATTGACGTTTTAACTAGATGCTAACCAGAATTTTGACCGGGAAACAAATAACTGCATTGATCTTGGTTTTGTCGTTTGTTTTAAAGGGTACCTAAAAGTAAAGAATATTCGGTGTATGAATTGTGTTTATCTCTTTTGCTTTTCCTTTTTGACGACAAATTTTATTGTGGTAATTGAAAAGCACAACGAATTGCTGAAAAAAATTGCCGAAAATATGACCAAATTAGCCGAATTTTTTGTTCGGCGGAGAATATTGTTTGCTAAGGTCGTGCCAAATCTTTTCCGTCAAATGTTTGCCCTTTGCTGTACATGTGTTTTCATGAATTTTACATTTTCTCCAGGTGCAACTACTCCAAAACCAACCAATCTGACTGGAGGTGGCTATGTTTGTCCCGTCGGGCATTACTGTACTGCCGGAGCTTTGAGAGAAAAACCATGTGATCCAGGAACGTATAGTCCTACACCTGGTTTAGGCTCCTGTCTTGCATGCAGAGAGGGCTTCGCATGTCCTGGCTTTGCGACTGTTTATCCTAAGACTTGCCCTGTTGGTCATTATTGTGGCAATGGAACATCGACTACATCAGGAACTGCTTGCCCCAAGGGTACCTTTCAGCCGAAGCTCAATAGATCTAGACTATCTGATTGTCTTCTATGCCCTCCGGGTAAGTTTTGCAATGATACTGGGCTTGCCGCGCCTGCAGGGGAATGTCATGCTGGTTTCTTATGCTCGCTAGGCCAGACTGTACCAAATCCAGCTTCAGGACAATGTCCAACCGGTCACTACTGCGAAATAGGTTCTTTGAATGCCACCTTGTGTCCTGCTGGTACAGTTAGAAAGACCGTTGGGGGTGCGTCAAGAAATGATTGTGCACCTTGTGATCCAGGCCACTTTTGTGAAACACCGGGACTCAAACAACCATCTGGAAAATGCTTCCAAGGATTTTACTGCCCCGAGTCTATCGAGATCAAATTTGCAAATCCAACAAGCTACCCGTGTCCTAGAGGTTTTTACTGTGGAAGCGGCACTTCTGTGCCCAAAGGGTGTCCTCCAGGGACATACCAACCCTCAGAGGGATCTTGGGAATGTCTCGATTGCCCATCTGGTAAGTTTTGCAGAGGTAACACCTCAATGCCAGAGCCTTGTCCACCACATACTTTCTGCCTTAATAAGACAATTGTTCCAGAGTTTTGTCCAAATGGAACGTTCACATATGCTAATGAAACCGGACTCTACTCACCAGCACAGTGTAGATCTTGCATACCTGGTCATTACTGCCAACGCGGAATAATCGCAGGTCTTTGCAGCGGTGGCTATATCTGCAGACGCGGCAGTCCCGACCCTTGGCCTACTGATCCAAAAATTGGTGAGATTTGCCCCATTGGATTCTACTGTCCTCCAGGGGCTATAGACAAAATCAAATGCCCTAGGGGCCTTGTCATAACTACAAAGGGTAGAGCTAATATATCTGATTGCCAACGATGTGCGCCTGGTTTTATATGTACGGATGATAATACGGTTCCTATGCCATGTGGACGCGGCTTCTATTGCCCATATAACATGGACAGAATGCCATGTCGAATTGGAACATACAACAATTATTCTTTTGCTGAAGATGAATCTTTCTGTAAAACATGTCCTGCTGGATACTGGTGCAGACTAAATGGTAAGCTGTTAGCTTAATAATATTACTGCGTATGAATAACATGTTAAAGGCTAGATTGCAAGATAATTCTAAAATTCTTATTGGTCAGTGTTTCGATATCTCGTCTAGATTTATTACATCAAAAAATAATTTCTTTTTATTCTAGTTATAGGTTATATTATCTGACATGCTTTCAAAATCTTTGATTACAAATTTATTTCGTATATCTATCCAATTTATTTCAAAAAGTTATGTTTATTTCCAAACCTTAGTAATATTTTTCAAAAATGTCCGCCCTCATACTAGATTGATAAGCTAATGAAAACTTTATTAAGTAGTCGCAAATTTCTAGCTTTAAAACTAGAAACAAATTAGGTCTTCTAGCACTACTTAGAACAAAGCTTTGCTTTATCGAAAAAGCTTGTCATATACCCGTGCCATGGTCTAGAACTACATTCATTTGAATGTTAACTTATTTCAAGTTATTTAGCTGAAAAGTTATTTACAGAGCTAGAAAAGTCCCAACTCCTATAAGAGCTGTTAAATCCTCTTATTGTTGACTATTACGCCTTATACAATTATATATTTATATGTGATTATAACGTGTTTCAAATTTAAAAACGGATAAGGTTTCGTGTATTACAACTTTTTTAATATGATTAAATAAATCAAAAGTGTTTTTGACATGATTGTTCTATATTGGTTTCCAGGAACTGCTGACTATTCCCAGAACCATTGCCCTGTTGGTCACTACTGCGAGGAAGGTGTCTTGGTTCCTGAACCATGCCCAGCAGGCACCTACCGCAATGAAACACAAGGCCGTAACATAAACGATTGCTTTACCTGCCCACCTGGAAACTACTGCCCCTTGAACGGTTCTACTTTCTACATCCCTTGTTCAAATGGCTCCTTCTGCTTTAATGGCACTGCACAACCAAGACCATGTGCTGCTGGATTCTATTGTCCAGAGGCTAAATTACAGCTCCCCTGTGCGCCAGGTTTTTACTGTCCGGAAAGATCAGAAAAGGCAATACCTTGTCCGAAAGGTCATTATTGTGAAGGAGGAAATACCTGCAACGTCACCCGGGCCGGCACAGTTTTACCAAAAATTTGTCCAGCAGGTATATTGTTAGCAGTAGTATGTTAAGATTTCTGCAAGACTACGTACGTGCCGTCCCATTTCTCATTTAGTTTATTTTTCTTGAAGAAGTAGGAGAGCTCGGTATCAGATATTCAAGATTACGTTAAAAGATTTCCCCAATCTAACAGTCTGCGATACTTTAATGTAATTAGTCCATAATTTTTTTGTTTTTTCTTGTTTAACAAGGATACAGAGAAAAAGATGGAGCTTTACGGCATACGTTTTCAGACACATGCGAGGTCTGCAAACCGGGATTTTTTGGTAATATGTCAGATAGAGCAGAATGTCAAAGATGCAGAGCTGGCGTTATTTGTCTCCAAGGTTTGTTTTGATAAATTTCTACGAAAATTTGTAAGCCATTTTGTCAGCCATTATTGTCAGCCATATTAAGACCCCAGATAACACCTAGGCCAATTTTTGGAACAGAAAGGTGCCTGTAGCTAACTGTACGATAGTCGTGTCATGTTTTTATAGAAAGAACGAATGGGGAAAGTAATAACTTGGATCTATCATTCCTCAGCTCATTAGAAACACTGCGAAATATTGTTGTCTCTATGATAATTATTAAACAATTCGTTTTCATCTTCTTGTTATAGGAGCAACCACTGATTATCCGTTAGCTAACGATACGGTGCATGGAGTTAAAAGAACCAAATCGTACCCATGTCCACCTGGGTACTACTGTCCATCTGGCACTGTTTTACCAACGCCATGTCCCAACGGCACATATAGCAGCGAAAAGTATGCTGGTGATCTTTCTAAATGCTTGCCATGTGCAGTGAACCATTATAATCATCTGACGGGACAGGTTGCATGTTTCCATTGCGGAGGACAAGCTACACAGCCCTATAGAGGTCAACAAAAGTGTCGCTGTAATGGGCTGCATCGAGTTTTCATGGTAAGAAGGTCTTCAGACACGTAATCAACCAATTATTTATTAAATATACGGCAAAGCCCCATTTTATTCTTATGTTCTTTCTTTTTTGTATCCAACTGCGTCTTGTAAGTATTTTTCTTTAGATTTCAGTAACTTTGCTTTTATTTTATGCTGCTGATTTTTTTCCTCACACAATTCCCGCTTTTTTGTTTGCAGCCAAGTGATAAGACATGCGAGTGCGAGAAAGGCTACCAGGTACTATCCGGCAGGAAACAGGATTGTGTCCGGAAGTTTTATCCACTTTGTCCGGAAAGAACCAGTAGAACACAAGATGGCCAATGTTTCACGGAGCAACAATGGGAGCAACATTGCAAAGCAAAGGTGAATTCTTTCTGCAATTATCTAGCTCATTTACAGATTTTAAGATATGAAAATATTCCGTGTCAACTTGGAATAGCAACCGGGTGGTGTACCGAGGTAGCCAATGTTTGTTTTCGGTTTATTGTCATGCACATAAATTGAAATCGATTCGCAAAGTATCTAACTATGTAAGATAGTTTAATTGTGCAAACTCTCTGTAAAATAGATTCTTTTTATTAAATCTTTAATTTCTGCATGCATTTTCTGAATTTGATATACCCAAGGCTCGTAAACCCTAATGCGCTGAATACTGCTACAGTCTTTTGCAATGCAATTTTGTCTTAGGTTCACTGTAGGAAAGTACTTTGCTGTTTTCTTATAAGCGTTACTTCATGTTGATAGGTTTGCAAAACGTCGGAGTATCTTGGATATGATCGTCAGCTTGGCATGTGCAAATGCGTGGTATGTAGATACTCATAAGAAAGACTTGTGAGCGAAGAATTTCGAATCTGACTCGGGACTACTTTATTTAGTACGATTTTTAGCAATAAGAGGGATATTATGAAAAGAAACAGCGTCATCTATGCTCATTCTGTTTGAGCGCTGATTTTTGATTAGAATAAATGTTTCACAAATGTTTAGTTAGAATGAATGAATAATTAGAACAAATATTTAATGTTGGGGAGTAAATGCCATCTATTTCGATATCGACTTGACAGAACTGAATATACAGCATAAAGAATTTGAATGCTTTATGACGTCACATGCTCTAGCTCCAGCTGCCTTTTGCGGCTTTTAACTGTTACATGTTTCGTTGACGTTATTGATAAATGATCAGACTTTTGTAGTTCTGGTAAAGCTGCTAAGAAATTTAAAGTATAGAATAATTGAAAAATTTGCGTAAATAGCTTGTTATTAACAAATCTTCCTTCTTTTTGTATAGTCGGAATTAACTTCAGTTTTACTCTCAATTTCAGGTGGAGGACCTCGACCAAGTTTGCGGGAAAAGTTGTCGTGTGAATAACAAGAAACGTCTCCAGTATGTATGCTCATCTCCTCCAAAGCTACGAATCACTGGCGCTGGAAATTCAATTGTAAGTTAATGTCTCTTCAATGATACGTATTCACATTAGTTTCAGTTTAACTTTCAATTTGCTTCGAATTTAGTCGATTTCTAGGAGACCGTACGGTCGTTTTCCTTTTGGCTTCACGTTGATTGTTATTCTTATTAACCATCGATCATGACCTTTGCAGAAGTGATAGCCAATTTACCTTAAAGTTTTAATTCTTATTTTCGAAATGGTCGATTACTGGGTGAGTGATCAGAGTGATTTATTGATTTCTTGCTATTTATGATTTGATTATAAAACCTGTCATCTTAATTCGATTGGCAGATAATTTTGTTTGCTCTGTTGTAGATCAAGGAATACACCTATAGCCAAATTTCAGCTGTTCCTAGTTTGAAGGATAGTTTCAGCGTTGATAAATGCGAAAAGATTGACGACAAGGCTTACCCGTGCTACTTCGTTCAGTTGACTGGTAAGTGGATACAAGATACCATCTAATAATTATCTTCCCTCTGGAAATCAAAGTGGTGGTCAACTGTCCTTTGAGCGACATGATGATACACCAGACCATGCAATTTTGTTCCTTGCTTATATTACGTGGCTTATAGTCACAGCCTGTTTTAACATGCTGCTAAACGTATTAAAACCTTTCCAACTTTTTTACAGTCACATCACTTTTCCGTCTCTTACGTGCATTCTGTTTCCACTTACTTTATGTTTCGTTTTTTGCCTGTATGCTTTCTCCTTCCTTTTAGTTCTTACCTTTCTCAACCTAGAAAGTGTCGCAAGCTACAAACTTTGTAGTGATCATCCCCATTTGATCATTTTTAAAACTTGTGTCATACGCACATGTAAAAAACATGCCAGGGTACTTTGGCGCTCAAGAAATAAGTTAACCACAAGTTGGTTAAAGTTATTTTTGTTCCTCCATTTTTTATTCTAATGCAATCCCTACAACAACTTGCTGATATTTTGTTATCGATGTTTCTTTACAGCTAACGGATTCGAAGGTGTGTACGATCCTCCAGCAGCCATTTTGGAAGCCCTGTTAAACTTCAATGCGGAAGCACCACAAACAACCGCTCCATCGCGTCGACGAAGGGCAATTTCCACCACAGTTGCACCTGCCAGCACGAATTTAACTGGTGTGACCAATCCGACTGTCTGTCTTCTGCATGGTGAACCTATGCTGTTTGGTGTTAACAACAATTATTTCCCAGAGTACGATGAGGGTAATCTGTACAATACTAACCCGAACTTTGATTTTGGAGCCTTTAAGGACATGGCCGAGAAACATCGACTCATGAAGACCAATTCGACTCTGTTCTCCTTCAAATTCAGTGAAGCTGGAGTTTATGTTTTCATGCTTAGCTCAAATTCCGACAGCAAAATGGTACGTACCTACACTATTTAAATTTCCGACAAATTATATATATTAGATATAATCAAAATTGTATTGGCATTGGTTTTCAAAAGATTAAGAGGCTTTCTTTGTGTTTGGGCTCAATGTGAGTGAGGAAGAACCTCATTTCAGTTCTGCTGCTCATTTGTATAATTGAATTTGTGTATCTTAATGGCAGAAAGAATAAATGATTAACGTAGCTAGCTAGAGTCGGGTGATTGTCACAGTTGAAGTAGACATTATACAACTTTCATTTCCAATGGTTTATCGTATAACTGTTTTCTTTGAACAACTTTTCCGCTAGTTTCATTGTTTAAGCCAATGCTTCGATGTGCGGTTCTGTCACGATCTTTTCATCCATGATTGTGTAGAATGCAAGATGTCTTCTACGAATGCAAGATGGTTGTATTCTACGAAAAACGACTGGCTTTTATAGAATAGAACCATCCTTTTTGATTCCATAAAGGTTTTTCCAGATTCTGACAACAACTATTCTCTATCAACTTAGAAATAAGCAGTCTTTATCAAAAAAATTTCATTGTTATATGTGGCTTCCATTCTAGTTCATTCGCGTGATGGCGAAGGGAGCCCAGTGCGCCGAAGACGGTCCGTTCTTTCCGACCACTCCGCGACTTATCATCCAAAACGGGATTGCCATCGACAGCAACATCCTTATCACACCTGATTGGCTTTACATCGGACTAATGCTTGGCAGTTTCTTCCTTCTTGTGATTGTACTTGCAATTGCATTGGTGAGGATGCTTTTGTTTCAGTTTCAAACCTGCTAATTCTTATTTCAGATCGTGTTATCGTTATACAGCTAAACCCCAATAGCGATATTTTACGCAGCTTCAAAATGTTAGTTATTTTGAGTTCAGATTTTTAAGTTTAGAATCTTTTCAATAGTTGATGTGGCTATTTTTTATTTCTTTCCAAGTTTCGATCCCCTTTCTCTAACTGTCAGAAATGTATCTTAGATGGCCTACAAAATCCAACCAGCCAAAAAACTTTTATTCATCTTGTGTCAATTTATACAAATAATATTTTGCAGCTTAAAGTATTGTTTGCTTGATTTTTTCAAATTGAGAAGCTTCAAAGTAAAGAAAGAATCTATGGTTGTGTTGAAACGATCGGTTTGGTATTAGGACCCAATGTGTACATAAAACCCTTAATGATCAATTTCTTTTTGTTATATTTAAGATGATATTCCGCAAGCATGGCTGGAGGAAAATCATGTACTTGAACCCTCGCTACCGGTCGAAAGCTGCAGCCTACGATTTCGATAAATACTCCTCAAAAGGCTCTGCAGTTCACCCCGTCAAAAAGATGAATATTCACAATCAAATCCTGGGAGCTTACGAGCAGGCACCCCCGGCTATCACTAGTGCTGCAGAAGGTAATTTATTATTGAAAATTACACTACCGTATACCGTCAATATAGCTAGTAATTGCGGGGCCTGGGTTACATTGCAGGGGGTATGTCCTTCCTCTGTGAGATAAAGCTGTATAGAGAGGAAGAAATTTCGCGGTAAAATTATTGCAGTACGTTTGTTGTTTTGGAGATGTTAGTTAGTGGGATTTTTATGCAACTCAAATTTTCATTTTGATAGTCGTTATGTTTCTCGGTATGCACAATGATTTTTCATATCATGTTAATTATGTTCAACTAGTGTTCAACCTGGATTTAAAAACCAAGATACGATTAGAAAACAAAGTGTTTAGTTGTGCCAGAGTCGACCATTTTCAATAACCAGAAAAATGAATTATATTTCCCTGTTGGAATAAAATTGCCTTTGTAGGGGGGAAATATTTGAATGCTATTTAAGAAGTTCGATATCAGTTATTGCTTTTTTGCTCTAGATAGTGAGGGGAGCTGGTGCAAAAAAACTTTCTTTGTGCAAAGTTTCATGACTTTACCCCTAAATAGCACAAGATTTGCACCGAGTGACTCTACTAAGAGCCGTTTTCAAGCCAAGAAGATCTTAGATAACAATATTTCCAGTTGGTTTAAGGTTACCTTTGTACAGCAATGGAAATCTGAAAGGACTCTATGTACATTCTTTATATAGCCTTTGTATATTTATTGTGATTAATTGATCAATAATCCTTTGTCTTAAAATAATTCAAGGAACTTCAGCTGGCCAAGTTGTTGCCGTGGATGATGTCCAAATAAAAGGTGACGAATTCTGGGATTACAACCAACAAGTTGATTTAGAAGCTTTCAGTACCAAAGATTTCTACTCAACTCTTTCCAAACAGTCGAGTGACGTCACATCAGCTCTGGCCAAGCAAAAAGACCAGGTAAGCCCAAGCTGTATTTCTCAATTCGCACTTCAAACTCTGTATCAAAAATCGTTTTACTCGTTTCAGTTCTATGGCTTTTTACTTTGCAACCTTGCAAGTTATATTGATAAAAGTCAATCAAAACTTAATTAATTGCGCGAAATTTTAACGCGAAATTTAAAAATCGTTAAGCTAATTCAACCCTTTTTTTATATCATATGTTGACTTATATCAATATCATATATCAATACGTATTGAATAATCCATCATTACAGCTGCTTGTGATTTGAAAGATGAATGCATCATCAACATACAATCCTTGACCTCCCCCGATCCATTTCCTTGAATTCTTAATACTTCTAATGTAATATTTCATTCATACTCTTTCAAATACCTTTTCTCAATCGCTCAGAAATTATTCCATCTTCAATCGAGATGATAAACCATTTCTTTTGCATTTTATTTAGGTCAAGCAGCTTTACCAAAAGATTCAGAGCCAAGCCGAATCCCTTAAGGGATTATGGGTAGCAAAGCTGAACTTGAAAGGAAGGTCTGCCTTAGCAACACAAGAGGATTTGCAGGAGTTTGAGCGAAAACGGGAAGAGGTGATTTTCATTTTTTTATTTTCATTTTTTCATTCAATTAAAATTTAGACCGCATTTCGGTCTCAATACTTTGATTCGAAAGTGATTTGATGTTTTGTGAAAATTTTGTACAATAGTAATTTATGTTTCCTGACTTTTTAAGTTTTGTTTTCCAGCTTGAAAGAGAATTAGAACGCCGAAAAGAAGTTGGTTCCTCATTCCTTGAAATGTTGGATAAGCAAGGAGACGTCTTTGATAAAGATAACAAAGCTCGTGAAGCTCACCAAGTGGCATTTATGTCACAGCTGAGAGAGGCTGTCAGAATTCTAAAAGACTACGCACATAGCAGAGGAAAAGCAGATGAACTGGATCCAGAACACGAATTCGATGAAAACCTCCAGCATAGGTAGGGGCTTTGTGATTTTATTCGGGGAGTAAAAGCCATTCTGTTAAACACGGCTCTCGAAGTCATTTCCACTCTTGCTTTTCGAACACTACAATAGACAGTGAAAAAATGATGGGTTCTGCCCGAAATGTCTGATCACAGTATTCAAAGCTAAAGTGTTATATTTAAAGTCATCATCTTTGTGTGTAAAGTCTCGTGAACTTTGAATTGATTTTGTGCATTTGTCTCAGGGTCGGTGCGAGAGTGCAAGCTTTGATTGAAAGATTGTCTGTCGAGCTAACAAGTGAAGCCAGAAGACGTGGATGCTGGGGCCTACTTGGTCAGTGTACCGGCGCCATGATTGTTGATCAAAACGAGGAGCCTGTACTGCGAGAGAGGCTCTTCAATGCTGATGGTAGTGTAAAAGACGAGAACCTTGTATTCCTTGACCCTAAAACAGGATTGATAATGCCCAACTCGTTGGAATTATTCCTCTGGCTGCCTGACGCTAAAAGAGGCGGTGATACATGCAAAGTTGAGATACCTCCTGGTTTCTTCATTCATCCAGTTACAGCAAGAGCAATGCCAATTGAAGGTAGGTTCGCATACTTTCAGGCAAGGAACGCGTGTTTGCTATAGGCTAGCCGATTTTTTGGGAGTTTAAAAACGTATATTCCCCTTCTATCTATGCCAAGAAAATATTTAATTAAAGTCTCACAATGTCTTAGGATAATCTTTCTATTCTTGCAAAACAAAATTTTTATTGAATATTCAGTATTCTTAGATTCAGTTCCATTTTTACTGTTTGTAAACCCGTCCAAATTACAGATTCTATACCCTATAATTTTTCTACCCGCCCCGCTCTATTTAACATCTAATTTGGTTCTGTATGTTGTTCCCCAACTGTTTGCTTTAATAACCTTTCTTTTTCTAGGAAACGTTGCTTACGATCCAGTGTCATCGCGCCTCATACTCACCACCGACAGTGCCAATGGCGAGGCTACGAACTCTTCAGAGCCACTTATACCGTACGTACCATACCCTATCAACCCCCATACGGGGCAACCTGTTGAATGCCATCTGTCTCCGCTTGACAAAAGAGGCGATATGCGACTAAATGGCTCAATGTCAGATCCGACTAAAGGACTGCCAGTGCCAATACTTGGAATGACGATACACCCTGTCACAGGTAAGGCAAAAAGCTTTGTATTCCAGTCGAATGCCAGTTTTAAAGGGTACATGTATATAAGGTTATGTGATCCTCTGTATCGCCAGATTTATTTCCACGGGGGAGAGCTCTTATCTCTAATACAGTTAAATAGGTAACGGACAGTTGGGAAAGAATAAGGAAATTTCCCTTTATTGTTTTACGGGATCCCCTCTTCTTCGTTTATCGCTTTTTACTGACACAGAGTACTGAATAAACATTTCTTTTTAAACTAAGACGTCTTCTGACTTTTTTAAAAGTTTTCGATGGAAAGACAGATGTTTTGTTTCAACATGACAAGATCCATAACTTTTCTTGATCCATAACTTGTCTGTTTTTAAGGTAATGCATTCCCTGTTGGTGGCTGCCACGAGGACCCTGTCACTGGCCTGCCTGTCGCCATTGAACTTGGCTCTATGATGCTTGACAAAATTACTGAAAAGCCTGTACCCATCATTGCCGTCACAATAGATCCGTTCTTGGGAACAGTGATCCCTGTAGGTGGAACAGTGCTGGAAGACCAAGAGTCTCCAATAGCCATACCCGTGTTGCTTTATGACAGCTTTGTTGAAGCTTCCTCTGAGCAAGAGCTCAAAGTTACTAGTGCAAGATTCATTGATGTTGAAGAAGGATGTGTAGAAAGGTTTGCTGGAGGATTCAGAGCACTGACAGACGTGAATGAGTTGTTTCATGAGTCAAAGGTACTTGATGCTCTGCGTGACTTGAATGATGGCCTGACAGGAACAGAGCATACTTCTGGAAGGCACGAAGAGAATGTTCTTGAAACCTGCTCGAAAGACCTTGGCAAGGCAAGGAACCGCATGAAAACGCTGCAAATAAGAGATCGTCTTGATCTAGCAAGAAGGCAGGAAAGAGCAACTGTTCTTGAAGAAAATGGGGGATCCCCTGGAATGTATGAATATGTCACAACGGGACAGTTGCTGCCAATTCTCGTTGGAACCTCAATGAAAGATCCTTTCGGATCTGGGCTTGATGTGCCAATTCTGGGAGTAGAGAAAGACAAAAGTGGAGAAGGCATAATACCGCTTGGCGGGTCAGTTGAGGATCCTTATGGTGAAGGGTTGGTTGCTATCCAGCTTGGTGAGAAAATTGTTGATCCAGTTATGGGCAAGTTGTCGACCGTTGTTGCTGCAAGATACAACCATGAGTTAGGGGCTACGGAGCCAGTGACATCACTTTCAAGTCAAAATCAACGCAAGAAGAAACCACCACATGGATCTGTATGTGTACATTTAATCTACGTATTGGGGTTTGCTCTGTCTTCTTCTATAACCAGGGATTTCCCTGTATTTGTTGTTTTAGAGTTCTAAACTGAAAGATGTATTTTTAGAACTTTTTGCTTTGTTATTCAAATTTTTCAGTCATTTAGTTGCTCTTCTGTGCTTGTTACCTGTTTAAGTTACAACTGTGATTTCATTGCTGTGAGTTTTGCCCGTGGTAGAACTGTTGCTTATTAAATGTTCAATTTAATTATAACCTTACTACCTTCGCCTTTTAGCTTCAAATGCTTGAGGAAGAATTGGTTGGCCGCAGAAGTTACTGGAGAAGACAGCGTCATAGAGAGGATGAGCTGACATCTGTCGAGACTCAGCTTGTAAAACAAATGCTAGAGGACGAGAATGTCACTGCACAGATAGTCATTGAGAAACAGGAGATGATAAATGAGAGTAAGGATTCGTCTTTCTTTTTTTAGTCAAGGTTGTTCATGAATGGCAAAATCATATTCCATGTAGACAGAAAGCTAAGGTGATGCAGTTTAAACCTTGTTATGGAAGCCATAGGGGTGTGGGAAGATTCCCCCTCCAAATCCTAAATATCTCTTTTAATTCATCTCTAAAGTCGGGTATTGTTACTTTGGAAGTATAAAAAATAGACTGCTCAAATAGGTAACTTGACTAAGATTGCCTATTGACTAAGACTAACTTGGCTGAAAAAGGTAACTTGAGTAAGATTGCCTAAGACCACCCTTCAAAAAACACAATTTCTGTTGAAGTCGAATCTTTTAGTTAAAAACAATTTGTCAACCGAGCTTACCAACATTTTGGTGTTGGTTAATTCGAGATTTAAATGCTATTGAAACACCCAGGCAGACACAAGCCCTAAAATCTCAAAATAGTAAATTGTGTGTAGCCGTAATATCCCAACCCAGGCAAATTGAAACTGTAATTGTCTGTAAAAAAAACAAGTATGCATGCTGGAAATTTTCTAGCGACCATTCTAGATTTTTTGACTTTATAGATGAACGACGAACTTCAGCTTGTTAAAAATTACTTTTTATTTCCTTCTAGGTATTTCCTCTATTGTCGAAGCTTGCAACCGCGAATTGCAGAGAAGAGGCGAAGCTGCCATTGAGCATGCTTCTGGGTTACCACCAGATGTTGTTGCTGTGTTGACGCAGTTTGATGCGGAAGAGCGAGAAAGAGAAGAGCAACATAAACAATCGCATTTCAAGTTTAGGGAATGCGTTGAAAGATTCTTTAACAAATTGCAAACGGAAGAGAATAAGTATAAGACAAGGATGGAAGAACTTGAGGTACGATATTGACAAATAAGGAAAAAGGAATTTGCTAATAAATCAAGCCCTTTTGAGCTAGGTCCTGATCTATCGAGTTTTTTTCAATCGGGAAATAAGTCTGAATCAAGAATTCAGCAAAAAATTATTTATGTTTGTTAGATCCTTTATTTTAACCTAATATCTTGCTACATTAGCTCTTAACCAACTAAAGAATCCGAAGAACTTTTTGTCGAAGTGCTGGCCAATAGAAGACTAGTTCAGGATTGATTATAAATTCAAGTTGTTTCACGAATCTTTCTTTTGATTCTAGGGCGCCATGAATCCTGATGCAGAAGAGACAATAGCTGAAAGATACAGGAATGCGAAATCACGACTGAGAAATGATCTTAAAGATCAGCTACAAACGAGGATGGAAACCCTTGATGAACAGCACGAATCGCTCGAGTATACAAGGGAACTGGTTGATCTCAGTGGAACTGAAGCAAAGGCATGTATAATTTGTTTGATATGCCATATTATCTGCAGATTGCTTGCTTTTGACTTTTAACTTTGACAGCAGCTAACATATAGTAACCAACATTCAAGTCAAACTTTCGAGATTCAGGTTTAAGTATGAAATAAGGGTGATCGATATGTACTAGTGGTGCAAAAATTTTCATGAAAAGTCATATATTATCTATTTTTAATTTTTTACCTGTAATAAAAGGATATTTTCAGCTTTTTCTGTATTCAAATTTATGTTGAATGGTGGTAAAAATGTGCTATTTTATTGAAATGAAATGATTTCATCTTTTTGAAGATAAGGTCACAGAAAGCTGAATTGGGATTTATTTGGAAGGCGTATTGTGATGTTTTTTGGCTATGTTTTTGGCCATTCACAAAATGTTTTTAGTAGTGGTGAACTTGGGCTGACATGCCTTTTCACTTTTGATTTTGCAACCCTTCTCTAACACTGCACCAATCGTTCTCTATCAGAAGCAGAAAAAAGGGTTTTTTCCCAAGCCTTTCTAATAAACAAGATTATCTCTGATTATCTAGGGTTTGCTGACGTCATCTGTCTACCACGCTGGCGATTACGATGCAAATTTGCCTGGTTCTTATGGTGATAACATTGCCACTTCAGAATCAAGTCGTGAATTGATTGCTTTGCTGCAGAAACTTATTAAAGTCATAAGTGAAAACGGGCCTTTAAGTGCTGTAGAACTGGCACCTCTGATTGGTGGCACTACTCTTGGGGTGATTGGTGAAGCAAGTGGTGCTAGACCTATGCCTGTTGGTGCAGAAAGACAGTATGCTGGTGCAAACATTACGACAGGTAATTTATCATCAGTATCCAACTATAGGCCACCCAAGGATGTCTTAGATAAATGAGAAGAAAGTCATTAACCAACTGTACTAACTGTAAAGGATGTATGCTTCTGTTTATTGTGTTATTTTATCCAAATGAGAATCCGTTGGTCTAGTGCTTGGGCTTTTATGCCTTTGAATTTCACTGCAATGTCCTTTCTTCTCCTCTATCCACATTTGTTATGCACGAGTTTAACATGTTTGGTCTTTTAATCTCAGGTCTGATACCTGATTAAGAATTGATGCATTTTAAACCTACCAAACTATTCCACAATATGACAGAATTGTATTTATCCAATTGGAAAGACTTTCCAAAAGCTGTTTTAGTTGAACTGCTGACCTTTAACTTTTAGGCAAAACATACAGCATCACTGAAACATCTATAATAAATGCAGAAGGTAGAATAACGCGGGAAACCGCGTTAGGCCGAGCTCATGATCGCCTTGGAGTGCCAGAGCGAACAAAAGAGTCATTCAATGCTGACGAGATCTTATCTAGAATTGAGGTTTCGAAGCTTGGTGAGGCAACTGCAAGCCACCAAGTTGATATAAGGGATGTCATTGCATCAGGGGAATTGACGGAAGAGAAGCGCAAGGAGATCATGAAGGCAATAGTTGAAAAGCATATGATGGAGTCAGCGAAGCTTGAAAGTGGCCTGCGCCAGGCGGAAATTAAGGAGATTAATGAAGTTTTGGAAGATATTCAAAGCAAAAAGGAAAAGGTTGCTGCTAGACTGAAGGACGAGTTGAAAGAGAAACTGCGTTCAGCCTCGGAGGAGGAAAGGGAAGACATTATCTTAGAATATGCTAAGAAATTGCAAGATGAAACGAATGCAATACATAATGAAAAACAACGAAGGCTCAAGGACAAAAGGGCGAAGCTTAAACAAGAGCGAATGAACAAAAGGCGTGAATTAATGAGGTATGTTGACAATTAAACCAGAATTCATATAGAATGATACTAAAAGGGAAAACGACAATTTCATGAGGTTTGCCCTTTAAAGCATCGTCATTAACTAAAATTCGCAATTGTATAATCAGCTACGTAAGCTAACAGTGTGAGATTGCTTTTTTGTACGAGAACGCCCCTTTTCCGACCCTTGAAAGTATTTTCTTTGTTAATCGACGGTAATACCTGAAGAACAGCATGTTACCTATATGAGCTTGAAGTTTATCCCATGTTGGTCGAAAGTTCAACTTTTTAACTACTAAGATCATGGTCTCAATTGAAAGTTTAGGTGATTTTCGACACGATGAAGGTAAAGCTTATCTTTTTAGTCGAGACTCGAAAAGTTCTCTAAGTAATATCTAAGCTGTATGAAATGGCAGATCATTAATCACAAAATACAAGCCACCGTGAATAACCGGATGAAGATATGTAACCATTTCTTTCCCGTCGCCAGAAAACATATGGAAGAAGCCAGAGCTGCCGGCGTTGCTGACATTATTGATCTTGAATTGCCAAGTGAAGATGAGCTTGAAAGAGAGTTGATGCATCTCGAGAGAGAACAAGAGAAGCTAATCGCAGAGCTGAGGAAGGCCTACCAAGATGACATGGAGGCTGAGAGCAGTGAGCGAAGGGCTGCTCTCAACGAAGAAATGGAGAGAAAAGCGAGAGAACTGAATATTTTGAACAACCCCAAGGCTGAAGAGCAGTTGAATGATCTCAGAAACGTAAATTTCTTCTTTTAGTTTTTTATCAGTAGATTAGTATGAGTGACTGGTTTATTGCTAAGATGTTGCAAAGAGTTTCCGAAACATTTGGCTTTTCAAGATGCATTTTGCTAGTCAGGTTTCCTTGATCCCTTGATTCTCCTGCGAGAACAATCATTTCTTTGCTGCTTCCCTCAAGGAAGTATCCTCTGATAGGGATTCATCTTTTTTTTGTGAGAAAGTTTTTTTCTTAGATGTAAAAAAGCAAACGAGTTTTGTAAAATTTTTTCAAGCGACTTTTTTCCATTCTAGAACCAAGGAAAGAAACAGCAAAGTTTGAAAGATAAACTACGTGAAAGGAAGGAAAGGCGAAAGCATAGAAGTGCAGATCTAGCAAATATGACAGAGGAGGAAAAGGCTGAGTTTTTTGCAACCGCAGCTGCGGAGGAGGATGTAGACAACACAATGGCTGACAACACCATTATGTCAGCAATTTTGGAAATTGATAATGAAGAGAAGAAGAAATTAGTTTCAAGCATTGTAAGAGAGAAATCTGAAATGAGTGATGACGAAAAAAGAGAAATGGTAGAGAAGTTTCTTGCAGATGCCAGTGAAATGGAAGAGAAGTTCAAGAATCAACAGGAGTACAGTGAGGCTGTTGTTGCTGCGAAATTAGCCGCCAGAAAGAGGCTACGTGATCAGAAGCTGAAAGAGGCCGCTTTGAAGAAAGAATTGGATGCACTCTCTGCAAAACAGGTAATTTTCATTGTGATTTAGTTTTGATAGGTTAGGCAACAGTTCTTGTTCCTGCGACTATGAAAGTTAAAATAAGGTATAATAAGTTAGGAGGCGATTGGGTTTCACATGTAATTTTTTTTGCATCGCTGCCCAGTGTACCGAGCTTGCACATCGTGTCTGAAAAGAAATCGAATGTTCAAGATCGGGCTTTCACTTCAATTGCTTAGTTGTAGGTCATATTGTTAAAAGTGCAAATTGTTGCTTGAGAATTGGCTTGATTTCGTGAAATAAGACGTGATTGACAAGGCCATATGTGCTCTTCCTAGATAAATGATTAAAGCGATAACGAATATAATAATAATAATAATAATAAATAATTTGTTTAAAGTTGGCGTACTAAATGAACGGTTGATAGCTATCTAAAACCATTCAAATCTAAAATAGAGAGGTTATCGTGATAATGTATCAAGTCCTCGCTATAGGTTTCTTCAAAACTTTCATTTTTGTTCTCTACAGGCCGAGTTAATGGGTGGCACAGATAGCTCCAGCATGAAGGAGATAGCCTCTTCTTCAGTAAGTGAAGAGCAAAAGAGACAGCAAGAAGAACTGCTTGAAAAGCAAGAGGAGAAGCAGGTAAAGATGGATTTGAGCCACGCAGCGGATGTCAACAAAATGAAAGAGGAATTGGACGACGACGCGAAAATGGCACAGGGCTCTATTGTTTCGCAAATGGATGAGCAGAAAACCAAGGTCTGTGGAATAAAAAGTTTTGTTTAAATTAGACCCATGAGTGTGCTCTCCTTCAACTTGTTTTCAATCTTTTAAGTCAAGGAATGTTTTGATCATATGTAAAAGGATATTTTTTTGTCTAGCTGCGCCTATAAGAGGACGGGAAACTTACAAGGTAAAGCTGGATTTTAATGCATCTTTGAAATTCCATCGTTTTTGTTTTCTAGGCCTTGGAGGAGAGGCGTGCAAAATTCGAGAAAGAACTCGAACAGCGCAAGAAAGATCTGTCGGAGGAGCAGCTGAATGCATTGATGAGTGAACACCAACAACAAATTGACTTGCTCGAGAGGAATATGGACTCAGAGAAAAGCAGGCAGATTTCGACATTGCAGGATAGGATTGCAGAAAGGAAGCGAAAGAGGGCCGCTGCCTTGGCCATGAAACATGAGGCAGAAATGGCAAAGGAAATGATGAAACAGCAGCAGGAAAGAAGCAAACTACAGAATGACCAGGTATGCTTCTTAATCACCAATTTGCTACCCTTGACATATTTTCCTTGCTAGCCATATTAAATGCGGCAAGCTTTACAATCATGACTTGTACATTGTATACCCCCTTAAATTCATGTCCGCCACCTTTGTCTTTTGGCTTCAAGGTTGCTGTATTTGATACCTTATATTGTCAAGGAGTTCTTTTAAAGTGATTTTTTTATGATTTGTAGCTGCGAGAAGTTCAGAATGAAAAGCTTGCTCAGCACGTTGCTGGAGGTGATCCTAAGGACGCTGAAAATCTTATTTACAAAGTCCTTGAGCAACGGCACATGCGTGAGCGGGCAGAACAAGAGGAGCAGTTCGCTAGGGAAAAGGAGATTGCTCGCATCGAGTTACGTGCTGCTATGGAGGAGAATAGGCAAGCCGAGAGAGAAGAGCTTGTCGCCAAGCAAGAGAAGGTAAAGTAGTTGCTTTATAGTAGTTTCCTATCGTGCGTTTATGGATGGTTTTCAAGATTATCGCTGAATACCTAAATAAGAAAGAATTTTTTTTTCTTTTCAAGATCAACATTTAATTGCCAAAAAAGACCCAAATTTTCACCATATAACGCATTATTTTGTTAACAGTGAAATTTTGTTTTAGGAATTTATGGATTTAATTGCTGAAGCTGGATCTTTGAGCAGTACAGATTTATCTCAGCGGAAAGCGGAGCTTAAACTGAAGCATAAGGTTTGTCATTATGCGATACCAGATGTCCAGTTTTGTTTAATTCATGGTTACGGGACATTGGGACAGTAAAGGAAGAAGGATACTGTAGAGGACAAGGGTACTTTAAGGGAGAGAATGCATTAGGGAACTCAGGGCAGTATAGTAGGCGCCATGTTGCAGCGGGAAACGGGTAGAGTCGGAGAGGGGGGGGGGGGCTTGCAGCAATGTTTATAGTCCCCTGATAAGAAGCTATCAAACCACAGATGTGGGGAAATTTTGTATTCAAATTCAGTTTCAGAAAGGCAGTTTTGTATCCAAGATAAGTGATGCAAACTAAAAATCTATTTGTCATGTTTTTCGTTTTTGTAATGTTGGTGGATTTTTTATATTCTCAGCTATCAACGCTCACCTAGTTGAATACTCATTTTTTCTGTTCTGAGAAGTTAGCATTCCTTCTTTCCTATTGCTTGGATCTTGATTCATCTTTTGTTCATGATTGGGCAGTCCACGATTTGTTCAGCAGTCAATTTATCACAAAAAGTGATTCGTGATAAGTGTTTAATGATATGGATTGCATCGGTTCTCATTAGAAGTCCATTTTCGATTTACAAAGAAACGGAATATTTGTAGCAATCCTTGTTAATGTTTTCTTAGAAACAACTCGCTGAATTCGACAAAGAGTCTGAAGAGAAGTTAAGAGAAACGGAGACAGAGCCCCTTTCTTCCCTTGAGATAAGACATGCACATGCGCGGTTGGAGTTGCGCGAGAAGCAGATGACGGAGCTTGCTGGATCAATGCAGGACCTTACTTCAGAAGAGGTAAGACTTAAGGGTCATCCTTGCCGTCCTAAAGGAACATGTTTGGGGGACTTTATCGAAGGGTTTTGAAAAGTTTTCAAACCATGAGTATTTTCTGACCTGTCAAATCATTAGAGCAATTAGTATGTTTTGACTTGTCAAATCATTAGAGTAATTAGCCGTTTATTTTACTTGAGGGGATGCTCCGCGGATTTTCGAAATTCGATTAATTGCTTTCACATCGATCTATTATTACCATCCGATTCCGTCACAATATCAAACTACATTTATTCCAATTATTGCTACAACCTTACCATCTTAGTACCATCGCAATGTTAAATTTCATTTCTTCCTAGGAGCTTGTTGAACAGTATAATGAGCAGGCGGAGAAGGCAGCCGAAGCTGCGAAGGCGTACCGTGAAAATGCTTCCTTTGAAATCGCCTCTAAAATTGACGATATGAAAAAGAATATGAGACTTCAAAATGAAGAAGAAAAGAAACGAATGGAGGCTGAGCTCAGGTACTTTCATATTCTGTAACTGTTACTTGATGATCTTTTATCCTTATTTTGATACATTGATATCTCATATTGTTCATTATTTTCTGTTTTTGCTTGATCAATTGCTATTCTATGTCTATCATTTGTTTAAATGGTATCATTACCCCCCTTCTGACCCCATACCCCCGATATCTGTAATGTTGTGCATATCCATTGTTCCCGGTTTTTTAGTCAGGTGTTTGGAAGATTCGTTATCAGCACAAGAATGTGAATATCAAGGATGCTTGGATTTCATGTTTCCTAATAACTAAGCCATTCATCTGTTTTGTTTGAAGAAATACTGAATAACCGGTTTCTCGTTTCTGAATAGGAAACTAGAACAAGAGCTTGAAGATGAACGCGAGAAAGAAATTTTGAAGGCCGCTGACAAGGAAGCTGAAAAAGAGGCTTCAAATAAGCGAAAAGAACAAGCGGAGAAACTGGAACAAGCTCAGAAAGAGGTTGATGAGTCTGAAAAGGAGGTATGGTGTTCCGTTCTAAATGATTTTCATGCATTTAGATAATCATTTAGGCATCAGATTTAACACAGGCGTTGCGACGCGTTTATGATTGAGAAAACCTTGGGAATTAGTCTTCCGTTGCCGATTAGATTCGCAAAAATAGGTCTTTTGTATAGTCTAATCAATTGGAATTTGGTGTTCATTGGAGTGCATCGGGATACAGTGCCTTTAAAAAGATGTCTCAATACAGACAATTATCATCACTTTATCACTTTATCGGGTCTTTTCGTCTTATTTTTGTACGGTTGCGCAAAATTATGACGCTGAACTCTTTCATCGTTTGACTCTGTATGACTTTTGGCATTATTGAAAATGTTATTGAGAAATTCTGGAGTTTTTTTAAAATCCTTTTCAATAGTCCACAAGTTATCATTTATCGATATAACAGTGTAAGGCACTTCAAAAGAAATTGGCGGTGTCAGCAAAGCAAGACCTGATGATATTTTCTTAACACTTTTGCAACTGAGCTTCCATGTAGGCCGGTTCCCTCATTTTGGAAACACCCCATCGTGGCCTAAATCTCATTATAAAACTTATTCATTGTATAAATGTGCCAAGAAAACTTTTCAAATGTGCTCTGTTTAATTTAATGATAGAAATTGATGAAGGAACATCTCGAGAATATGTCGAAATTTGAAGAAAATTTGAAGAAAGAACAGGCAAGAACAAAAGAGGCATTGCGTCAGAAACTTGAGGAAAGAAGACGAAAGAGAAAGCAGTCTGAAGGTGCTAAGTCTCAAGAAGCCTTGAGTGGAGAGGAATCATTTAGTGCAACTGGCACACCACAGAAGATCGCTGCTTTGCAAGACAGTTCAAGGAGCATATCACAAACGCCCGTAAAATCAGCGACAGGTCCATTAACACAGAGAATGGAAAGTGGGGGTGGGTTTTGTCATTTTTTTTGTTTAAATTGCTTTAAGCCTGTTTCTGCAGGTTTTGAGCCCTACGGGACTAAGGTGCTTTAGATGAGTTGTGGAATGTACTGCAATTTGTCTTGATCGTCTGCTTAATACAATATTGACTTATAGTCAAGTGTATATGTTAGTTTGGAACTAAGACTGACTCTTTAGATTTCTTACCCTGAAACCTCTTGAACTCCTGAAATCTCTTTCGATCGTCTTTAGAAGATTTTCCATTTTGAAAATTTTTGCCAGATTTAATTTGAATTCAAGGATATCTAGCTGTTTTAAGGAATAAATTGTTCAAAGCAGCAAAATATTTGTAATTTTTCGTTCTCTTTGGTTTAGAATATCCCGTAGTAACTGCAGGCTTGCCGGAAGGAATGACTGAGCAAGATTGGCTGAGCATGCTTTTGGGATCGCCCCTCTTCGAGACTGTCAACAAGATTGAAGACATGGTCAAGAATGGCACCGGCGATGCGGGCATTGCTGGAGCAAAGGGAGGACGACCATATATTGACATCAAGGTACGCTCGTGTTTGCGATTTAGTATCTTGTCATTCTTTTAAAAGGTTTGATAGAAAACATTTTTTTTGAAAAGGATATCTCAATTATTATGGCCTACCGGATATCCGTTACATCCCTAAAATGTTACCCTTCCTAAAGTAAGACGTTTCTGCTCCCCTTGTCAACTGAGCCAGACTTCATTTCGGTGATATTGCATAAATTCCTCTGTCAACCCCTCCTTGTACCAATTTTTCTGAATTACCAGGGAATTTCGTGTACAATGCTAGACTGCTTTGGTGCTGGCACCAACCTTTTAAAGTTACCATGCAGATCATTTAAAGTTGCCTATCACACTCAAACCTGTTTCACCTATATTTATCTTGCTATCTTCCAGGACGCACAATGGATGTGCAAGGGAGAGCTAATTCCAGTTGACATAAACGAACTCAGTCCAACACACTTTGTCGTCTACCGATTCGGTGTCTTCGTCACCCAGCTTTTGCAGCAGCACTTGGATATCCCAGAGGTCACCTTGCTATTGGCATCCAGCTTGCCACCAAATAATTATGCCAACAATGCATTTAGAAACTCATTCTTCTTTGAGCGTTCGAGAAGAATTTTATTTATCAGGCAAGAAAGGATGGAAAGTGTGGGTGACTTTATCGTTGTTGTTTTGCATTGCATGGCACATGTCAAAATAGACAACCTCACTGATGACAACAACCCACTCTTCTTGAGAGAATTCTACAAGGTGATTAATCTTAATTCTTTATTATTTTTCCATGAAACCTCGTTGTCGTTGATTAATTTTTTCTTCTTACTTTTTTCTAGAAATTTCGCTACGTTTTACCTCCCCCCCAATTTTGTTGAAATGTTGTATTTTGATGCAGAAGATTTGCTTAAATATTTTACCCTTGAAGCATTTTGTACACAGGCGCTAAGAATCTGCTGCCAAGACATGTTTTTCGGCCGGTCAAGATCGTCGCCAACGGTCAATGCTTTGACTGGCGCAAGGCAGGGCGCTGACAACGTCACTTTACAGAACCCTCTGCAAAATGCATTCAGACACACAAAAACAACTCGACACAGGCTTAATGTCGTTGAAGAACTATTTAATGTCAAAGTTAACCAGCCTCTGGAGAAAGACATTTCGAATGAGGTGAGCGGTTTTAACAAACAACAATGGAAATCAAATTTCATATTCAGCCTTGGATCTACGTATTGTGTTTTGTACTTATTATTTTCCCAGCTTGACAGCACTTCTAATGAATAAACAAGATTGTCAAAATGTCCCTGAAACCTACTTGAAAATGAATTGTGTTACTATGGAAAGCGGTCTTTCTCTTGAGTTTGAAAACTGCTAGGATTTTTTGGCGTTATAGAAGACGAATCATTTGTTTGTTTTATCAAATTTATATGAATTTATATCAAGTTTATAAGTACGGTCCTGCAGAACAGTGAAGAATTTTTCTTTTCGGCTAACAATATAAATTATTAAGTTAATCATTTCTTACAACTTATCGATAAATCAATGACGCTTCCCTGTAAATTGTCATTTTAGCTTGATTTTTATCTGTCTATGTTATCTTCTTTTTAAGGCTGTCATTCAGCGGATTTCAAAGAGCAATAAATTCATTGACAATGGAAAGCTACGAGCGTACCTGCGAAGCGTTGCTGGTATAGGAGCTACGGAGGAGGAAGATAAATTCGCCCAGAAGCGGCTAAAGGAGCTCAGTGGGCCCTCGCTGCAGCCTGCCCCCAAACAACCGTGAGTATATGAGATATTATCGTATTTATTGTCAGTTTTTAACGGTTTGAGACTGCGGTTAGCAAGTTGTTTTGATGAGAAGATATTTTCCAAAATCGTCATCTCCTGACGGCATTACAGGCAGAAAACTGATGTTACCATGTGCTCTGCTCTAACTAGTCACACTTCATAGCAATACAACTGTTGCAATTTTTTCTTTTAGGGTTCGACGAGTTTCGTCTTTAAAACCAACACTAATGACGCCCACAGAGCTTCTAGATATTCAAATATCAGAGCTCGAAGGCCGAGTCGATAACTTGAATGCTGAGCTGACAACAGTGATGAAAACAAGGTCAGATTTAGCATTGAATATTGAGAAACTCAAAGAGAAAAATGTTGGTATGGAGTTGATTGAACGAAGACAACAACAACTGAATGACACACAGTTGCAGAAGGATAATCTAATGAAGAAACTGAAGTCTTTAGAGGCGCAAATCGCTCGTAAGCGAAAAGAGAAAGGGGTTTAATTTATAAGTAAAAGTTTTTTGTTTTAGCGAATGTGTGTTTTGAGCTGAGCACCAAGTGAGAAAGTATTGTAATTGTGCACCAAGTGATTTGTTGATTTTACACAGTGATTTAGTATGATTAATCATTTTAATGATCGACCATGTGCTGGTTCTGTTGGGTTATTGATTTTAGCCATAACGTTTCCTTACAGCTTCCAATTGCCCATTCACGTTTCCATGCATTTCTCTCATCCATTTTCATTCATTTTATGTAGATATCTGCAAGCTTTCATTTTGATGAATTTAAATCCACAATTTAACAAAGCTGACAACGGTGAAGAATAAAACGGCAAAGTGCCTTATATTGAACTTTAAAAGGACTAAATTTACGCCCAGCCTAAATTTATTTGGTCAGCAAGGTTCAAATCTTTAACCCAACCTGAACATTTTCACGGTACTGATGTAAATATTCTCAGGATGGATGTAAAATTTGCAGCTTAACCGACCGGGATATTTTTATAGCTATAAATAATCATTCTTTCGTGTTTGCAAGATCGATGTAATGTAGTTTTGTAATTATGTTATAAACACGTTTACATAGTTGGTACTATTTATTTTAAAATTTATATGTTGCATTAAAGGCATAAGTTAATAATTAATTGTTTCTTCCTTTTATCATCTGCACCTTGAAAAGAGTAAAGCTTGGTTGACTGAAGTTTAATCACGTTTTAAAAAAAACATGGTACGCTTTTTTGGTGCCTTTTGGGTTTTTGGCACAGACAGCACGATTGTGGGTTTGAACCCATGGTAGCAGTGCTCGAGTAAGCATCACATTGTGTTATTCTTACGGCCAAAACAAACAAGCGTGCATTTTTGCATTGACCTTTATGTTGGCGTAGTTACTTCCTCTTACATTGCAAGACAACCTAAAGTTGAACTGTGGAAAGCAAATTATTTTGCAACCCTGCCCATCTAACCCATGTCTTGGTAATTTAAGGTTTTCATTGGCATGTTAACTTGTTTTCCTTTTTCTTTGTGCATTAGTTAATGGTCGAATGGGTTCGGGTTTTATTTATGGCTGTCTTCGCAATTGGCGCACCGATGGCCCAAAAATAAATGGTCCAAATGATGAGAGAGCGCCACCTTCAGTCTTGGGATTGAAAATGGCCGATTTTTCTGAGGACCTTCTAACCTTTATTTGCTAACGGTTTTTGTACGGTAACTAATAACCTGGAATAAATATTAGATTTGATTTACCTGAAGGGGTGTCTTAAATTCTAGCTTGGTCAAATAAATAAACGTAGGTCACTTTCTGGTAAATATTAGAATGCCTATATAGTTGAAGCTAAGATTTAGGTTTAAAGAAAGGCACATACGAAAATCCTTTCATTTTGCTAGCAATTTTGTGATTGATTGCTTTTTTACTAAAGCAGGAAAGTGCAACATTTTTCTGCTTTGAAATGTGAAGACATGAAGCTAGATGTGTACCGTTTGTTGCTAATGGGCACTTTTAGGTGTAAATAGCACTTCAAAAACCAAATTTGTACAACCCACTCATGTCAAAACAAATATTTTAAGATAGATGCATCCCACCTGCTCAAACAAATGCCAGTAATTGCCTTCAGAAAATTTTCGCTAAAATTAAAGTAAATTTTGCTCCATTGTACAATACTTGTATTTCTACCCAGTTTTCGTAAAAATGCGACCATTATGCATCTGAACTTTATTCCTAAAGTTGTATAGATGCACAATAAATTTGTATGTCTAGTGAAGCGCTTTTTCTACTTCAAAAAGTGGATGCATAGGTGGGGATCAGTTCCTGAATTGCCCAGGTCATGTCCTGAGTTAAGTGTCGAATATATTTCTCTATATGACAGACAAGCACAACAGACAGAAAATTGTCATTTGTAGATAACATATTGAATTTCAGCATGTTTTTGAGGAAATAATTTTCTCTCTTCATTTACCTTAAGCTCATCAGCTGCATCGTGTATTAAAGCCAAGTAAATATGGTTGTTTCAAAGTATTTGCAATCGATTACTTGGTCTTTAAGTATTAATGGAGCAAAACAACTAAATAAATAAACTAGATCGTATGTGTTTACTTCACCTTGTTTGGCTCTTAAAAACATTAAACAAAGAAACAAATATAAGGCAGACCAACGTCACATTTTCATTTTTACGCTGGAGTGAAGAAGAGAAGAAAGAATAAGGACAAAGGTATCGTTTTCGTTATTTTCCAGTTTGAGCTTGTTTTACGTCGACATTTTTTCTTTCTTTCTCATAGTGAGCATTTTTTGTCGTTTTTGCTACTATAAGAGATTTTCTTCGTGATAAGTTCTGAAATTGTGACGCGCCATTGCGGCAAGAAATGATTAACTTTTGTGTATGCAGTTTTTGAAAAATATGAATGCACATTCAAAAATTGGTGTATGCAAACTAAATTTTGTACTTCCAAGTTGTAAATTTTTCTAAAGCATATAAACAAATATGTGTGTGTATCGGGTAAAATTAATTTTTGTGCATGTATTTGTTCGGGAGACGAAACCTTCTGTGCTTTGTTTCGAAACAATACAGTCTTGAACCAATCAGTGTTGCAGGGACATAGCACATGCGCATTAATAACAGTATTCGCACAGCTGTTCTGTCTGGGACCACACAACTTTCCGCCAGGGCTTCAAGCGATTCTGCGCATGTGCAGTGATCCTGAAACGGGGGCTAGTGCATGTCTAGAAGACGGGCATGATTCATCTCCCGAACAAGTTCGCACTGCAAATATGATAATGTTTGTCAAACCCGATATTCTCACGCCAATTAAAAAAACTTTTTCATGATTAACAAAGTTTGTCAGAAATCTGTTCGCATTTGGCAGTTTTCTGAGATGTTGTATTGTTATCTAACACGTTATCAGGTTGCCATTAAGAAATTGTACCTTTTTAAATCGTGATTAATTTCAAATAGCACCCATGGCTTTTTTATTGGTATTAACATAATTCTGGCATCTCCGTCGAGTCACCAGCTGGTTATCATAGATTTTCACGATATTGTGATGCTCCAGAGCTCTACGACAGAACCTTTGACCAATTAGTTGAAACGTTACAATTTGTCAGATTTCAGATTATGCTGTTCGCACTCTACCAATTAAACTACTTCCTGACAAACCCTTGCCTATGGCCCTATTATGCGAACAAGAAGTCTGACAAACTTTGTCAATCTTGAAAAAAATTTTTTAATTGGCGTGAGAATATCGGGTTTGACAAACTTTATCATAATGCTGCAATTTTACGTGCGAACCTCGGTTGTCAAACTGTTTTGTGTGTCTGTTACAAATTTATGTGTGTGTTGCAAAACATGATGAGAGTGGTTTCCCAAAGTTGTAATCAAATATCTAAAAATAAAAAACAGTATTCATAAGTTTTGTTGAAACGTGTTTTACACTTTTACGCTCTTTTCGTATTTCTTTCTCTTTAAACTTTTCAATCTTTTTTCAAAAGAAAAAGCATCATTAAGTTGTTTAGCATAAAGCTTGGTTCCCATAAAATCGTAAGAGCGTCGGCGACAGTCTACGTCAGTCTGCGTTGGTCTCCCGATTTCATGGGAACACTTCCTTCCGATCGTTACGACTGCGCCGACTGTGAATCGTATGGGTGGGGAGAGTTTATATGAGTTCAACTGGGAACACGGGTCGCCGACGTCACCGATCCACTATTGTGAAGAAACAATCACTTGGATGTAATTTATTAATCAATCAAAGGAAAATGATTTGGCACATTTTTGCTTGCTGTGGTTTTGTTGTCATGGGAACACTTTATCTTTGATCGTTATGGAAAATGGAAGAAGGGATCGGCGACACGTCTGTTGTGCTTTTTAAGGCTGGTCGGTGTATGGTAGCAAAATCCACAATGAAATTAACACGATATATATATATCTATACTATTTACAAGTTGTTATTATTATAATTAATTCCATTCTTGACAACGAACGATCTTGACAACTTTAAACAACTTAGAAACTTCACTTCAAACTACTCGATCACCAACTCCTCTCCAACTTGAGCACGCCCCTCCCAACTCCAACTGAGCTGAACAATGAATCCATTAATCAATTACTTTAACACAACAAGATGCAGCTAAGCGTGCTTTAAAGCCAATATCGACTACGGACAGCATAATGATATTAAGAACAATAGAGCAACGATATTTATTCTAAACTTGTATTACAACACGTTCCCGACTCTTACGATTTTATGGGAACCAGGCTTAAACACGCCTTCTTCCCCCTTCCTCGGGCATGTTTCATTTTGCACGAAATGGAAATGGAAAGGAAGCCAAGTGGAAATTGACGGGCGGAAACTTTTCGAACCGTTTACCGTTTTCCGTCTATACCGTGAAGTGGAAATCCACCTTTATTTTCTCTGTCCGTGTTTCTACGAACGTATGAAAATATGAATAACATATTTAGTCTTGATATTCATCAGTTTGATTCTGAGTGGATTAGGATTGGTGACGACGTTTACCTTTTGGAGGAAGGAAATGTAAAAACGTAAGGATTATTTTGCGGCTGCGAAAACTGACAGGACAAAGGTAAAAACCCAGCGGGATAGCAAAATGCCAAAGGCATATCGAATTATGTGATTGCGACACGCAGCGAAGCCTACACACACAACAATTTCACAACCAAGGTTCGCACGCAGAAATGTAAGCATACATGCACAAAAATTAATTTTACCTGATACACACACATATTTGTTAACGTGCTTTAGCAAACTTTAAAACTTGGAAGCACAAAAATTTATGTTTACATCCACCAAATTTTTAATGTGCATTCACATTTTTTTTAAAACTGCATGCACAAAAATTTATCATTTTTGCCGCAATGGCGCGCCATGTGAAATACCTCATATTTTATTTCGTCAGTTCAAAAAGTAGGAAGGGTAACAGTTGTTTTGTTGTAGTGTTGCTCGAAAGTCGTGATAACGGAACTCGTTGTGTGGACATGTTTGATCAAGACCTTCCAAAACAGTAATTTCATAACATAACCAATTCTTTGCTAAGACAAGAAATATATTTTGCAGTAACTATGATGTGTTATAGCACCATGTAGCCTATTCTATAGTTAACAGTAAAAATGCCATATGTTTCTTTCAGTCCTAGGTTTTTAGTCGAAAGAAAAAATGAAACTAATCCTTGTCGCAGTTTTTTTCTGGATTGGGAACCAAGGTAAGATTGCCGTAATTTATGTAAAATTTGATCTTAATAACATTCTTTCCGCTAGAGTAACAGTGAATGATAATGGTATTAGAATAAAAAGAGGAAATGATTTAGAGTTTTTACTACATTTAGTTATTTGACAGCCTCCATTTTTGTCTAACACATATAATCTATTTCTCAACAGATTTGAATCCTCTGGCACAAACTGATGTCCCTGTTCAAGGTAGGTTTCAACCCCTTTCTTTGTACTGGGGAACTGACATCACTGCCAGTGATGTACCAGCTAGTTCCCGACGAAAGGGCTTGGCCCTCCGACAGAAGGGGCATAAATATATCCCTATTAACAAGCTTATAACAATGATCTCGACCTTCTGGATAGAGGGCAATCGTGCTCTGCCGAGGGGTGGCTTTAGGCCTAGAGTCACTACACCTTTTCCTGATAATACTCCGAAGCAGAAATAGAGCAAACGGTATATAGTTTTTTGTTACGTAGCACTGAATTCAAATACAGTAAAGAAAGCAAACACATTGCAATTTTTTTCTTTATGTTTCATTGTAGAATGCTCAAGTGACATTTCAAAGAGATTGGACTGTGGATGGTGGGGCATCAGTCAACAGGATTGTGTGAGTCGTGACTGTTGCTGGGAACCAACCGCGTCTGGACCATCGTGCTTCAGGAAAACCAGCTCAAGCAAGTCTCAATTTAGATATATCTTTATCTATCGCTTCGGTTTTATTGACTTATATATTATTTTGAATGAAATAGACCTTTGAATACTTACCCGATGGCTAAGTCTATGCACCCTATTGGGTTCAAATTGAAGGGTAAAAATTACTTGGCTGTGGAGTAGTAGGAGATGCTCCTGAAAAATATTCAAATTGAAAACATTAGGCCATGCGCGATAAGCGACTTCGACGTTTTTCTGGAACATTCCCCCTTCTTTTTCGCCACGAATTTTTCGCCTGCGGATTCGCTGCGAATTCGAAGTTTAATTTCCACTTGCAGAATTTCTTTTGCGAATTCGCCGCAAATGCAAAAGAAAATGGCGTCTGTTCGAAGATTGTTGTTATTAAAAAAAAGCGAGCAAAAAAGCAAAGAAAGGAGTACCTGGTTCGAAATTTTTTTTAAAACGTCTGCAGAAGGGGGAGTTTCATCTTTTGGTAAGGAACTTACGCTTACACGACCAGGAATAAATACTTTCGAATTTCGCCAACTACATATAAGGAGCTTTTGTCGTTTATTGCACCAAAGCCGCCTGTTGCTAGAAACGTCCCATTCCATTGTTTATGCTATAGGTGCGGGATTTTCCCAGCATTGTTTAAGCCTAGTCATAGGTTACTCATTCTTCACCCATGTTGTTGTTTGCGTAGTTTTCTGTCGTTTTGCATACTTTTGATTTAGATATGTTTACATTGCATAGCATCTTCACGTCGACGACAAAGATTTGTTGTGAAAAGAGTGTTTCTCTCTTGTTCACTAGTTGGTTTTGTGTCAGCTGTCATCAATTGCTGTTCTGATTGATTTATTCTACAAGGCGAAAAATTTCGCAGCGAAAAAGTAGGAATGGTTTCTACTTTTTCGCAGCGAATTATTCGCTGCAAATTCGCTGCAAATTTTCTAATCTCTACTTCTGCGCATATTTTTTGCGCATTCGCGGCGAAAAATTCGCTTCGCACGAAAAAATTCGTCTCGTGTAAATCAAGCTTTAATTTACATGATACTCAGATTTTTGAAATCATTTTTGCTGTGTCCATTAGGTGCTTAGTTATGCTGTTATTCTTGACGCAACTCTCGTTTGGCCAGAATAAATAAAAACTACCTGGGCTATTACTTTGTTTATGTCTAAAAAGGGATAAGGCTACATCATCTAGTTCGTAGTTAAAACGAATTTCTTTTTTCATTGAAGCGATGTATGTCCCCGTGACGATTGACCTTGGAAGCCAAGGGATGACATTCTCAAAATTTATATTTGCAAATCTTTAAAAGTGGGGGAAATATCCTAAAAAACACAATTATATAAGTTCACTATGTTTCACAAGTTTACTTTTTCCTGGGTTTCACAACCAAATTTCACAACTAGAATGCCAAAGTGCCAAAATACATTGATTTGACAGGAAAAAGGAAAAGGAAAGTGCTGTTTTGGCCATATCTCAGCCAATTTGTCATACTTTCCACTGATTTTGCACATTTTGAGACATTTCGTAGTTTTATTTACTATTAAATGGTCGAAATTTACAACTGTAAATATATTTTGATGACTCTATCACTTAGCAACTCTAATAAACCACTATAGCCATGTGTCTCTTCCTGCTTATCATTGATGTCTGTTCGTGACATAGGATGTCATGTTGCTGGACCTACCCGATTCGAATGCGGTTGGTGGGGTATTAGCCGCAAAACATGCGAAGATCGCGGCTGTTGCTATGGAGATGCCTGGGGTGCACCAAGTTGCTATTACCATGCAACATCTAGTATGTATAACAATTTTATGTAGCTAAGAAAGCTGCTTTATTTGAGAAATTGTCTTAAAGCTAAGTTGCCATTCAAGGACGTTTGAGAATTCATTATACGAATCTGTAAATCTTTCCTGACCATTCGGTCAATGTACCATAATTATGCTACGTCTACCTTGATATTCTTTAAATCGTTCTCTGTACCATCTTTTCTTATGCATATGGTACATTTATTAATGCCAAGCTTATACCTCCCTTCACCTTTAGACTGCAACGTGCGGATGGGTGACCGCAAGGATTGTGGGTATTCTGGAATAACTGCTGAGAAATGCGAAGAGAATATGAGTTGCTGCTATGGAGCAGCTAGTCGTGGACCCTGGTGCTACTATGGTAAAACTTGAATTTATCCTTACTTAGATTATTGTAGGTGCAATCTTTGCTTTTCTTTAATCTTTGCAATCCTCCTCATTAGTATTTTCGTCGAAGATACTCACGTCGAAGTAGCAGTCTTTTTCTATAAGAGGGTTCGCCCTAAACAGGTTTAATCAGTACTGTCTTTCACGTTTTCATCATTTCAATTGCATTATCTTACTTATAATTAGAACATTAAGTTTGTACTTATAATCACCAACCTGTCCCCATCGAGACGCAGGAGAGGGGGTGCAGGGGTCAACCATCCCTCGTGCCCTTTGATAGGAGAAGCGAGGAGAGGCCAAAGTGTCCTTTACATAAAACTGTCTTTGACATCAGTATTTTGTAATTATCAAAGAAATTTGCATGAATTTTTGACTGTAGTGCCTAATTATGACGAGGTTTCTCAGACCGTTTTGAAAAAGTTCTTATGGTAGAAGCTAGGTGATTTTCAAGATGCCTACAGAAAATCAAAATAAAATGACAGTTACAAAGGAACATTTAGATGGAACACTACTAGAAGATGGAACATTTATTGAATTCAAGAACCGAAATGCTGCAAGTCACCCAGTTGTCTCAAGCCACTGTCAATATTAGCAAATGCAATCAACCAAGATTATAATTCTTCCTCTTTTTATCGCTGTCGTTTTTGCTTGCAGGGAAATCTTAACGAGTTAACTCCAAAAGTCGATGCTCTGCCAAGCTCCAATGTAACTGGATATCTTGTCGAATGAAAATTATACATAAATCGTACTTTAGTCTTATTTTTGCCATTTGCTCTACTGCCATTTAAATGCTGCTCTATCGTTTTTTATGATAAAGACGCTCATAGTACATGAGATGCTAGATTAATTTTTAGAGAATATGAAAAAACGAAGCTTGAATTACATATAAAGTCAAAAAATGGATTTGCAAATACAGCCGTATAAAAATGGTATCAGAAGAAAAGTTTTGCCTTCTTTTTGACCATATCTTTGTCAATATGTAACCCAATTCCAACCGCTATATATAAGTTTCCTATCAAATTTTCATGAATCGCAATGAAAAAGAGGGAGATTCTAACCGTCCCTCCAGTTCTAAACAATCTTACTCGAAAGCTTGCACATGAAAAAGATTCTTTTTCAAAAATTTTTCAGTGTAAGGACATGACCTTTTAACCTTTTGAATAAACAATAAAAGATGCTTATGGCCTATTGTGTTCATAATAAAAAAACAGAAGTTGTAGACATACGTAGTCAAGTTTCGTTGTTAAGATAACACACGTTCGTTCAAGTTTTATGTTTTTCAAGTGAAGTAAAGATGAGCTTTACACATGTCGAGTCTTTATGACTTGTATCGAGCCTGCGCATAGGGTAAAAATACCCATATATACCGAGGGTTACATCAGCAAATGGCGCTTTGTCTCTTATGGGAATTGTCAAGCTTGGTTCTTTTTCTTTTCTTTGAAACGGATGATACCCTCCATTCCCAAAGGGGAAGTTTTTGTAGCATGCATTCTTTCAAGGGTCGCTTGTCAGAATTTGAATTTTTCTTTCACGAATCGGTGGTGTTCGCTGGTGGCTACAATGTTTGTAAGTGCTGTTCCTTTCTATTTGAAATTAGAATATTTATTTATGTCTGTCAAATAGATAATCATTTGTTCTTTATGTACGAAAACTGGTATATATAGCGTCCAGAACTTGTAGCGTTTACAAACATGGTCATCATTTGGAGTTAATTAAACTGGGCCTAGCAATGCAGTCGCGTGCTTGCATGAAGTGTACTTTTAAAGGCAAGGTCGAGTGCGTTTTAAGGATATTCGCAGCCAGGGTACATAAGCAAGTTTAAGAGCTGAAGGTTGCTATAAACTCAAACTATAAACTCAAATGAGGGCAAATACAAGGATGCCCAAGACAAGGCGATGCGGGGCTTCTGATAGTTCGATTTTGGGAATATTTGTTCTATTATCTTCAAGGATTGTTTCTGGAAGCTAGATGTAATTTATAAAGAAACTGAGTTACGTTAGTTAACATCTAGAAGATGGTGACGCAAGTTTTTCCTGTCAGGTTTCAGCAAATCTCGTTAACTGCATTCAAAATTTATAGAACTTGAAGGATTACACTCAATTTTTTATAGGAAAAGTGGCTGTAAGAAACGAGTACTGGACAGCCAGAAAAAATCAAGAAACTTCAGTGCTCGAAGCAAAAAACTAAGAAACTATTAAATCGTGATAAAACTGAGAATAACAAAACTTTGTAAAATCCAAGAACATGACTGCCCGGTTGGCCTAGAATTTGGGACATAAGGGACACAAATATACTTTCCACATCTAGATAGAGCATCAAAACAGAAGCGAATCTCTTGGCGTGATAAAAAAGGTCACGAACATTCATAACATTATCATTCATGACATAAGGGCCTCTTTTAAGAAATTTTTAATACTGCACATTTAGAATTTTTTTTTTATAGAAAATTTTGTTGTTGCAATTTTTGGAAATTTCTGGGCATTTCATTTCGTTTTTTAGTTTTGATAAGAGAGTCTTTCCGATGGTCATACGATATTTACGATACATGACATCTATATCGAACTGAGGGGGAAAATTCAAATTTTGTGAACAAAGCAGGAATCTGGAATAGCCGCAAATAGACATTTTAACAAATCCCAAAATTGAATACTGCACATTTTCGAAATCAATACTGCACGTTTTTAAATTAATACTGCACAAAATGTGTAATACTGCACATTAAGATAGGCCCTGCATGGCATAATTAGGAAACTCTTAAGAAACAATGAGTATTAAAATTCCAGAGCATTAAGAAACTGGAGTACTCGACATCGACCTTTGTACTTATAAAAAGCGAGTTAGACTGCCATTCGGATCCTTACCCCCTATTTGTCGAAACTGAGAGCCCGTGTTGTAACTGACGATCAAGAAAAATGATATTAGAGAGATATTTGAGAATGGAACAGAGGCTATATGATTGGCTTGATCGATTTCTTGTTTTGACAGCAAGGATTTTTTATGCTGTTGGCGGGATTGGGGGCACTGGCGTAACGGACTTATTTGGAGCCATAGGGAAACCCCATTTTATTGTGCTTTTCTAGATATGCGGTAAAAATTATAAAATTCCAAGAATAGATTTTTATGACGTCATTCGTCTGCATCACACTGCAATTGGCCACCGAAGAAAGTTGCTGAAATTATCACTAAAGCAAAGTTACTTAGACTCAAGAAAAAAACATCTATTTTGATTTAAAAAATTTAGGGTGAGCAGAGAACTTGGGTTGCATAGGAGAAACTATACAATGAACTCCTGTCTGTTTGTTCGATTGCACAGAAAACTATGAGGTGTGACATATACATGAAATTGTGACATAATTTGTTGATTATGCTTTTATTAAATCGTGGTAATTACAGTAGCTTGACTTATTAACCAATCATTTACAAAATCACCCCAATGTTTGTTAACCATTAGAATTATCATTGAACCTTAATGTTTTAATTCAAAAATGCAAACTGTTTATTATAATGTTAACGTCATTTGGGCATTGCTGCAATCTACAAGAAAAATAATGCTGTATTAATGGTTTACTAAGGCTAGGCTACCAAAAGAACACACGAGCGAAAAAGGTTTGTAAATAACATATCTAGTTAGGGCTGAAAGGAGTTTTTTATAATTTAAAATTATTGCCAGCCTAAAAGATTTAGCGTAACAAAAGCAGATAGATATTATGTCGTTTGGCGTTCCAAGTAATTTTAGCAATCATTGTATTTCTAGCCTGTTTTTCAATATATCCCTTCCATAAATGTTTCCAGAAGATATAAGTAAATAGCAAAAGGTTTGATAGAAAAGCAAACCAAAAGTGTAAAGAAAAAATTAAAATTATGATTGACTGACCAGATACATCGGTAGCGAACGTTCAGGTATTTGTAGACTCCGACGCATGGATCACCGTAAACGCCGTTCCTTGCACTTAGAACGCACCACGTTCTATCATCACACATTGCCTTTGTTTTCACAAGGCTACTTGTTGCGCTGCAGTTAGTGATTAAGTTGGGAGCGTACGTTGAGCAGTGTCGACGGCTCAGACGCCCATACATGGCATAATCTATTTTCAATCGCCGTCCAAATGGGCAAGATATCACTTTGTTCATGTGCTCGCATATCCGTACATTGAAATGTGGTGCAGAGGCTCTACAAAATAAGGGGTAATTTTGTATGAACGGCAACAAGTTTGTCGATGTATTGCAGTTTGTTCCAAACGAGTCCAAACGTTTAAAGGCTCAGAAACTAAGGGGATTAAAAACTAGTAGAAAATATTGACTGCAAGCAATGAAAATTGAAGAAAAGCCTACACACCTTTTTTTATAGACTGTAGTTTGTGAAAGAAAGAATTTTATACTTGCATCATGATTGAAAAAAATTGCAATAAAATTAGCACCAAAAATAGCGAGGTGTCATTGATACAAAACGAGTGAAGTTGAACGAGTTTCTCTCAATTCTAAGATATGACTCACTTTCAAAGAATTAATTGATATTATTGATAATCATAGGGTCGTTGATTCGCATTTAATAGCTTTTTGGCCTCTAATATATAACTAAGATTTTGCAGAATCATCTGTGAAGCAAAAGCATGGTGATAGAATGTTTTTTTGCATATCATAGTATCATACCCAAAGCATCTGTATACAACTTCAAGGTACTTGAATGTACCAAAACATGGGTCACCAAAAAGCCAGTTCTTAGCTGGAACTGAGCATGCTGTCTTCCTGTTGCACCGGCTTTTCACTATCCTATTCGATCTTCTCGCTCTGCAGTTTCTGTGGTAAAAATTGGTCCACCAGCCACGCTTGCAGTATGCTCTTGTTGTTCGTCCGTACAATGCACGCATTATTCGAATGTTGCTGCCAACAGGACATGCGATGTTCAGTGTGCCATGCTCACAAACGCGGTGATAGAAGGGTGGTGAAACTGGCACTAATGAATGCAAAAGATGAAATTGGTTTTGTATTTCAGTCCAAATTCCACATTTTAGTACATTCCAAGCATTAATGCCTGTGCTAGTTTTTGCAGGTAATTATCAATGGAGAGCATAAGCTAAATTTTCGATGTCATAAACTTCACTAGAAATGAATCCACTCTGAAGGCCTGTTTTAGCAAAATCATGATTCCCATAAACTATCTTAAATCTGTCTTTCCTAAGAGTTCTCTTCATCTGACTTTTGAAATTTAGATAAATGACCTACCGTAAATTCCCTTTTAAGCCTCCCTTTCAATTAAGCCCCCTCTCTTATTAGCCCCCATTTTCAGAAGGAAAAATTTAATTAGTCCCCCTCTCAAACTAGCCCTCTTCTCAATTCACCCATCCCCCCTCTAAAAAAAATTCACTGATGCCGAAATAAACTTGAGTAAATTAAAGTAAACTTGATAAAAAACAGATTTTCATTTTATCCATTGGTCGTTCAATACTTCGCATCAAGTTAAAATTCACACAATCTCTCTTCCAGTCATGACAGATCCGAAGACAAAGATTTGATCTGATGTGCATTAAGCACGGGTCATGTGAGAGCCTTTTACCAAAATCCCCCGCCGTTGGTATTAGGAGGGATGAAGTCGACTTTTTCGAATGCTCGATTCAGAAGGCGACATTGATGACGATGACGATGACAATTTTATAGATACCTATAGAAAGCTGATTTGATGTTTTTTATTTCGCAAATAAAAAAATTAGTTTACCGTCATAAATGGCTTTTATTACAAAAACTTTCTTAAGCTCCTCTCAGTTTGGTCCCCCTGTCTAATAAGCCTCCTTCAAAGTGCTGAAAAACAATACATCCCGGGGGGTTTAAAAGAGAATTTAAAGTATTTCAAACGCAAACCAGCATACTATGAAAATTGTGCTAATCACCAGTACCCAGGAGTGGCGGCATGGGGGGGCAAGGGGGGGCTTTAGCCCCCCCTAGATTTTTGTTAGCCCCCCCGTCGGCAGCCAATCAATTTTTGCTTTCTCAATACCGTCGGCACTTGATGGATGTCACCCGATTTACATGTTGTTTTAATGACATAAATAATCGAGGAGAAAACTGCACTGGCTGGTTTATGGTTTTCTCAATGGCTTTTCTTCGGCAATATTACTGTCATAGTGGCATTATATCCTGTCGCTTCCGTGAAAGCTGTGACTTAATTTCATGGTGCTCCTTCGCATGACCCACAATACCATCGTGCTCCTCTCGGTTGAAATCCCTGTTGCTGCTTGGAATTCATGCGAAACGTGCAGAGATGCTTGATTTGGATCATGTTTTGGACCGTTTCAAGGAAATTTACCCTAACAACAGCAAAATCACGCTGTCATAAATAAAGTCTTTAATGAATTTTCTTCTTAAGGGATTCTCTTTTCGTTTCAAGACATTATTATTGCCAATGAAAACATTTCGATCATGAGCACATTTTGCGTAATAAATTTTTCAAAAAGCACTTTTTGTCCTTTTTCGTCAACTATTTTTCAATAGCATTGTTCACCGCATAGCTCGCAACAAACAAATGGTTTAGAGAAAACCGTCGATTAACTTCTTCCAACATAGATAGGAAGAAAAATTCAACAATAGGCAATATTTGCGCATTAAGTTTCTTACAAGGCACAAATTGCCGAGAAAATCTCGTGGACTCCGACACAGGTTGGAAAGTGGGAGCGGGGAGGGAGAATTTTGCACCCACAACAAACGATTTTGTAAAAATGCTTTATTGCTTGCTCTATATGCTTGCTTGCTTTTGGAAAAATGCTCTTTATTGGTGCCCCTTCATTGGAGGTGCTGCTCAGGGGCGTCGCGACTGGGGGTTGTCACACCCACCCCAATAGTATCTCAATAGGGAATTTCAGGTAAAATCCGCTCGGTGGAAGAAACGCTTTAGGTATTTCAGAGACCTTCCTGTCATAAAATCAATAAAGGATCAAGCAATCTTAGGTAAAATTGTGCCTCGTGTCCATTTCTCCTAAAGTTTCTCAGTAGAAGCGTCAACTGCAATTCACTATGAGCTCCAGATTTTTCTTAACATTCATAAGGCATGCTAAGATGGAGAGAGAGATCTAAATTTAAAAGTAATTGACAACCTGGTATTTTTCAAGACCACGGCGAAATTGTTGTTTTTATCTGCTGTAAAAAAGTTTTGCAAAAAGACAATAGTTTTCAATAGGATTAGGAGGATTGCTTTAGTGAAATCTGCTTCAAAGAGTGCATTTTCCAGGGAACTAGAAGCATCACAATTCGAAAATTTCCTGTCCCTTCCGCGGCAACCATGGTGCCGCCTCAGGTAGTAACTATATATTTTGCCCGTCCCGATATAGAGATTTGACAAGACTATTAGGGAAGTCGGTTATCATCATACAGAGTTAGATTGACAAAATGTATTGCAGAGGTTTGTGACACCAGCTAAAAAGTTTCAGGCAATAATTTTTTAATCAGGTAAATTTGCATTCCACACCCCCCCCCAAACGAGGCTTGCCTCGCGACGGCCCTGCCTGCTGTATGGGGCAAATCGAATTTTTTTTCTGTCGGCAATTTGACACATCCAGCGTCGGCAGTTACGGAGAATATAAACTTCGGCACCTTGAAGGTTTGTCTCTAGCGCCACCCCTGCCAGTACCAGCACAGTCACAGTGCTTATAAAAGAATGCGTATTTTGCTAAGCCTTCACTTCGAAGCATCCTTTACATCTAAGACCCGTAATCAATCTCTGTCTACACCCAACTTCATCTTGTGATGCAGCGCTTTGACGCAAGAACAATTCAAGCCAACACTTACTTGGGCATCTAGGCCTTCTGCAATACTTCATTTCAAAAGTCGTTCCCAGTCTTTTGCAGCTCTTTCCTCCATGCGCAGGTTTTGGGTTGTTACATTCGCGAGTACGCACTTGGAACCCGAGACCGCATGTAACGCTACACTGCTTATAACGCGTCCAAGGACCATACCCGCCATCCACTGTAATCAGAAAAGGAATTTTAATTTATTGAAAAGAAGCCACATGATTGTATCTTGCCTCGCTTTGGTCTGTTAAACTAAGTCATATGTTATGAAAGCAAAAGAAATAAGTAATTACATAGTGGGTTTTAGCCTTTCAAACCCAGTATTTCAGTTCCATTGCAGTATCATCAATCTTATCTGTTTTTCTCAAAATAGTTCTTTCACATATGACCTTTATAAAACATTTCAAAGAAAACCTTTTTTCATTCAGATGAACATGATACTTTAGATTTATTACAGCTTTGGAACATTTGAAATTTACGTACGAAACACGATATTCTAACTAAAGTACTTTTTGTCTGACACTCGTCAGGTTATGTCCAAAGGTAGGCAGAAAATTTTATCCAGATTTGTTTCGAAGGTAATGTGAGAGGACAAACAGAGTGTTTGATTGGTTCGTGTTTTTGGCCAATCATAGCCCCGCTGGAATCTCTCCTAGTTAGAGAGTCCGAGCGAACTCTTTCTGCTACACAAGTCGTGATTCTTTGTTTTCATGTAGACAGATTCCGAAACACCTAAATGAAAAGACGCCCCTGATGGCCCGACGATCTTGAAATTGTTGTCACACAGTATATTTTGGCGCACTATTTATGATTAGCAAATGTAGCCAAATCTAAGTTGAACAAAACTTGAACTAAAAAGTTACTTTTGTTTTCGTCAGTTCATAGATTACATAACCTAGACCAAATTACAGTAGTTTAATGGGAAAAGATCTTGTGGTCGTGCGGCCATATCTCAGAGAAGCAAACTTAGTTGATTTTGCACATTCGTCATAATATTTTTTAGGTTATGCGGTTCAAATTTAATGATTCTACAATTTTTTTGGTATTATTATCACATTTAAACTCTGTTGTCCTGCATTTATTCATTTCCCAAACCATGCAAAGATGTCAAGACAAGAGATTTGCCAAATCTTGAAAACTTGCCTTCGTTTAAAACATAAGTTTGATAGAATGATTTGCCTTGAATCTTTTTAATTATACTGGGACAACAGAATGATTTCAATATCTTGAAGTAGATAAGCTATGAAAAATTAAAATGAATTGTAGTTCTATATAAATAAAGGAAAATCTTGCCTGGGCAGGGACGAGACTGACATGGTCTGGGCTGCTTTCTAACTCCTCTACATGGGAATCCCCCATGGCTTGGAGATGGGTTATTACATGACCGTGTTCTGTACTGCTGTCCTGCTCCGCATTGTGCGTTGCATTTACCCCAAGAAGACCATTCGGAAAATCCACCATTTACTGAAAGAAAAATTCACAAACATGATAGAATCAAACTTGCAGTAACTAAAGAAACATAATATATTTATCATTCTAAAAAGCTATTGAAATAAAATGTAATCAAAGTTCTAAAAGCCTTCCTTGATAAAAAGCAATATGAAATTCACTATCTACTTTCAAGTCAAAAATATATTATGCAACAGATTAGCCACAGGAAAGAAAGGATACGGGATCTCTACTGCGGAGCAAATCACGGATTATGGGCTGGGGGATTTGGTCCAAACGTTTTTAAAATTGCAGAAATTTAGAGAAAAATGTTTAATTGTATGATTTTAAATAATTTTTTGAAATTATCAGAGACTAAGCCTTTTACCCTTCTAAGCCTCCTTAGCCTCCTTAGCCTCCTTAGCCTCCTTAGCCACCTTAGCCACCTTAGCCTCCTTAGCCACCTTAGCCTTGTAAAATTTGCTGCTGGTATATATATTTGTAAAACTTCTGACACCATTCGTTGTTTGAGCGATTGACCGAGCGAATAAACGACACGTTTTGACACACAAAATCAATTCCTTTTATTCCATCCAAAGCTAAGACGTTCTTTTACACAATATCGAAACTTAGGTACTAAACAGCCTTTCACAAGCACTGTTACGCCATTAAATTATATATTTATATGAAACGAAACCTCGAGTGCTTTCACAAGCCACTCGGGTTGAATGCCATCAGCCCTCTCTTAGCCTTTCCATCCATGACAGTTCTTTGTGTGTGTGTGAGTTAGTGTCTACATGTTTGATAGCAGTGGCCTATCGCAAGCACCACGCTTCTCTCTCTAACTAACTAACTAACTCTGTTTCTCCGTACTCTACTTTATATAACAGCATTACAATATAGCAAACTAATATCAATAATTGCCGGTGTTATTGTCGGTATCTATCGTGCAAAACGTAAATGAACTAGTAGGAGGTGTTAGATATATTTGGATACGCGGGGGAACTTTGTAGAGCAAAAGGGCATGTAAAATATTACTATACCGGAAAACATGAAAAACTAAAGCGCGACACGCTAATATATCCTAATCAAATAGAAGCATGAACAAATATAAGCATAAACGCAAGACTGACCTAAAATGAAATAAGTACCTATATTACATACCTCCCTATCAAGGAAAATGAATCGTCCTCGATTCTTAAAGTGAATCTAATGAAAAATTAATTAAACGTCCAATGAATATTTTGTGTCCATAAAATAGAAATCGACAAGTCCGGTGATTGAGATATTTGCCAGCTACTGGGTTTGACTATGCATCTCTGGATGGTATGCAGGGTGTTCGAACTGTCGTTTCGTGAACAGTTGTTCATCGCCTTCCATCTTGAGGTACATGTCCTAAACTGATTCGTGAATCTGGGTTCTGGTCTGTTTCCAGCACCATATAATCCCACTCCTGTCACCATTGTAAAATTTGCTGCTGGTATATATATTTGTAAAACTTCTGACACCATTCGTTGTTTGAGCGATTGACCGAGCGAATAAACGACACGTTTTGACACACAAAATCAATTCCTTTTATTCCATCCAAAGCTAAGACGTTCTTTTACACAATATCGAAACTTAGGTACTAAACAGCCTTTCACAAGCACTGTTACGCCATTAAATTATATATTTATATGAAACGAAACCTCGAGTGCTTTCACAAGCCACTCGGGTTGAATGCCATCAGCCCTCTCTTAGCCTTTCCATCCATGACAGTTCTTTGTGTGTGTGTGAGTTAGTGTCTACATGTTTGATAGCAGTGGCCTTTCGCAAGCACCACGCTTCTCTCTCTAACTAACTAACTAACTCTGTTTCTCCGTACTCTACTTTATATAACAGCATTACAATATAGCAAACTAATATCAATAATTGCCGGTGTTATTGTCGGTATCTATCGTGCAAAACGTAAATGAACTAGTAGGAGGTGTTAGATATATTAGGATACGCGGGGGAACTTTGTAGAGCAAAAGGGCATGTAAAATATTACTATACCGGAAAACATGAAAAACTAAAGCGCGACACGCTAATATATCCTAATCAAATAGAAGCATGAACAAATATAAGCATAAACGCAAGACTGACCTAAAATGAAATAAGTACCTATATTACAGCCTCCTTAGCCACCTTAGCCCCATATCACCCTTAGAACTCTTAGCCCATTACATCTCAACTTCTGCAGTCCCTATTTTTAAATTGACTTTGAAATAATAACGAAGTATGACTATTCTCCTAGCCCCTTTAGAATTATCCAATCGCAAGCCATTTTCCTGCGCCCCATAGGCAGAAGCGGCGCTGGAAAATTTATTTAGGGCGTGTCCAATGTCAAGTTGCTGAGTAGGAGATTTTTCAATTTATATCAAATAAGAGCGTACTCCAACCGTGGTCAAATATTGAAGGGACCCTCTTCCCCATCTATTAATTTTTGAAAATCTGCTTTTGTCTCAATGGATATTATTTAAAATTCAATATTGTTATCGTTGTGATTCTTGAAAAAAATTACAGTGTAGATAAATGAATTTACAAATGTCAGTGTAAATAGCATTTTTTGATCCATGTTTTAAAACCCACTCCGTTCATTCCTAACCTTTAAGCTTTCTTTGCGAAACTTTTGAAGCGCCCTTTACATCATCACAAAACTTTCTTCATTCGAACATTCAAACAGAATAGGAACCATATGTTTTTGGATAGCATAAGTCGTGCAGTTACAAGAACGTGCTGCGGTGAATCAAACTGAAATTATCACAGTCAAACATTCTACTAATTTTCATTAATTTTTCTAATTTATGCTGACAACCAAATTTGCCGAGTAAGCATAAAAATGCCGTGTCTGCCGAGTAAAGGGCCGCTTCACGACTCTTGTAGGGTGTTTCATTCTCCCAAACCCCCGTGGTGACACCCCTATCCATAGGAACCTGAGTAATGCTGCTTTGGCTTCATTTCTCTTTTAAAAGTGAAAAACGATACCTGGGCAGCTGTGGGTATTGCAAGCGCTAGACCTCCGTGTATCTCCAACGCAACCAATGCCCCCATTTGCGGGGTAGGGGTTGGTGCAACTTCTTGTACTATATTGAGCACCCCCACCGCAACTAGCACTGCAAGCACTAAATTCTGACCATGGAGTCAAACCACCATCAACTGAAATGAAGAAGATCACTGTTTGCATTGAACTTGCTAAAACCATGTTACAACATTAATATATTTCTGTGCTATCTAGCTGTTATACAGACGGTAATAGCTGTTATATCTAGCTGGTCTGGTAACGTGTCGTTCTCAATTTTCAATGGACGATGCAATGAAATTTGTCCTGTCTCTGCAATATCTCTCTTGCTTAATATTACGTTCCTGCCTCTAAATATATCGTTTCCAGTCACTATTTCAATCATATCATATTCCATTTCATTGTTTGTCCACCCAACAGATATGCAATATTTAAGACCCTACATCGTCGTATCGGAACTTATGATTTGGCCTAACTTGCAAAAACCGATGAAAACGTTTTGCCATACCCTTCTCGCCTGGTTTCAAAGCGTAGACTTCGACTTCACATAGCGTTAAATGGTCACTTCCTTTCAGCTTTATAAAAACATATCTCCCATTAGTTGGTTTTGAGCAGTGGATAAAGGTTTTGATCCCTGGTAAAAATGGTAGCTCGTGGTAGTGGCATCTAAAATGAATAATTTTAAGGAGAAAATGAAACATCATGAAGCAGCAGAAGAAACTGTCGATTAAACATTGCAACAGAATGCGAAAAAATGTATCAGGATTTCAATCAATGCTAGGTATTGGACAAAAACTTGCATAGCTGCTGACATTTAAAGGGCATGTGTCGTGAACATGATTGGCTAATGCAATACAATCAACTCTTTTGTTTAATACAAAGCATAGAATCGAGTAAAAAGTAAAAATTAATTAAGAAGAAATGAATAGTCACGAAACAATGGAATCCCACTCCAAACGCATTTGTTTTATTAGCCAACTGCTAATGCGACATATGCCCTTTAAAACATTCATACGATTGGTCGCTTAAAAATTAAAAAGATTTGAAAATCCAAAAGAGAAGGCAATTTTAAATATGAAAAGTTATATCACGTACAGCGTGTTCTTATCTGGTGAGTCTGTCTCCCCAACTCTGATTTCAACCTGTTTCAGACGCTTCGAACAACAGTCTGCTCTGTTTACAATAGCAATCTTGCCTACTGTTTTCGAAGCGAGAAGGTCCACTCGCCACCAGGCTCCAGGCTCTCTATTAGTGTGTGTACACGACCCTTCTCCGTAGTTTGAATGCGGGTTGCCATCAACTGCTCTTTCCGATAACCCATTATGACTTGTAGATGACTGGCGAGTTGGTTTTCCTCTTGCATAGTTTTCTGGATTTTAAAATTTTTATATCATTTGCAGCCTCTACTATAGTTTTATAGGGATACAATAATTTTGTAACTTCTTCGTTGCAAGCTCTGAATTTTCTTGAATCTTTTTATAAATAAAATTTGTGAGATGCTTAGATGAATAGAATCTCTGTAATTATAACGGCACATAATTAATGAATATTCAACACAAAGCATTTTGATGTTTCCTAAAATCTCTAACGACTTGCACCTTAGATGAAAAAAATTACGGGGCCTTACGGGGGTAAAAGCGCTGACTTTTTTCTTCAGGTGAAATTGTGCATCGAAATAATGTCAATGTTTAAATTGAGGAGGAAGATCGTTTTCTTCCAACTTTTTCTACGTAATTTTTACATTTGCATACCACCAAATCAATTTATTTGGCTTTGTCGTGTGTCATGTCTGCAAGACCAAGTCAAGACTAAACTAAGAAATAAGGACAGCCGAATACCAGGGCGTCATTAGCTTAATATCGAGCTAGCAAACACTAGTTGCTCATTTTGCGTAAAACTAAAGTAACAGCTCACGACAGTGTAAATAAACATACTGGGGTAAGATAATATCATCACATATGTATGTATACTTTACCAAGATTAGCTTTGAAAACTTCAACTTCGCATAAAGTCAATTGCTCTTCTGCCCTCAGTGTAATGTAAACAAATCTTCCAGTGATTACATTTTCACAGTAAAACGTTCTTCTTTCTCCACTTCCTACAGCTCCATGGTTGTAAATGCACCTATACAGAGAAATCAATTCTGAACGTAGCTTGACATATTTTGAAGATTCAATGAAACCTCTTTTCATTGGTTGCAGTCATACTGGTTTTGACATTGTTTTTAGATTGCACTGAATAACTTGCACAGAACACAGCTTGCAAACAATGCAAATACAATTTCTAAATTCCAAAGAATTGACAACTTTACAACACAATATATATAATTTGTCTATGATTAAAAATGTAAGCCTGAATAAACGAACTTTTTCTAACAGATATTTGGTGCATTGCAACATAGAAAATTATCCTAAAGTTTCAAATCGACAGAAAGTGCTGTATCTCTCTATATTGTATGTAGTTGAGTCAAATTTCAGAGAAATTATCGTATTAATAAATACTTTTCTTGATTCTAAGAATAAGAGAAACTTATGTTGCTTGAAAAGTGCATAAATTCTGTGCTTTTATTAGAAGCAATGTCATTTCTTGACCACAGTCCAGAATTGAAAAGGCAGAAATACATATCCATGGCTATAGGTGTTCGTTTGGTGGTTATTCTAAAATGAACGAAATTTTAACGACTTTGCATGAATTAATGGCTTGATTGTTATTTATATCAAAATTTGGATACCTGTGTGAACATATGGCTATCCTAATAGCTACTCTCAATACTTACATTTGGTTTTTGGATGGCCCTTCTGTGTTGTTACCAACTCTTATTTCTACATTGCGAAGCTTGTCTGAGCAACAATCGCCTCTGTTTGTTATTGCAATTTCACCCACCGGCTCTGTGGCACCAAGATCAACCCTCCACCAAGGATTGTGCTCTTTCAGCGTTTGCGTGCACGACCCGTGTCTAAAATTACTGTCCTTATTGCCATCGACGGCTCCTGAAGATGGCCCGCCGATTGCTGTTGACGATTGCTTGCTTGGTTTTCCACGAGCGAGATTAGCTACGAAAAATATTCAAAAAAAGGAATCAGATTAGTGGTAAATGTAAACATAAACAAAAGCAATGCATTATACCAAAAATTTCTATAATGAAAATATTTGGCTGGGGGTGGGGCTAGGGGGCGGGGTGATGGTGTAATGCATGCATTTGGAGACAGAGGTTAAGCCGGACGTAATATTCACTATGTACATAAATTAGTAATAATTTATAACAATGCTTTTGGGACAAGCTACTTGAGGCGGGGCTGTTGTTTTCTACAGTGACCCAAAAAGCTTGTCTTGAGATAGTCAGAGGAGGAGGTGCACCAACTGAGGGCTAGTGAAGGATTTGACCTAGAGCTACCTCATTAAAGAACGAAATATCCATCTTCCCCCAGTAAAATTGTCGCAAATGCAATCGTTGGATAATCTCCATCTGTCAATCACAATAAAGTGTGTCAATCACATTTGGGTCTTACTAAGAAATAGTAAGGAGTCATACTTGGGTCAGGTGAGAAAACTTCGACTTCGCAGAGGGTTAAATGGTCTTCTCCTTTCAGCCATACGTAGACGTACTGGCCTTTTAAAGGAGTTTTGCAGTACAAGGTCTTCGTTTCACCAGCACCAAAGGTTCCTGGGTAATGTGTGCATCTAGGAAGAACAAAACAAGCTGTTAGAAATATGCCCGTTTTGGCCTATGATACATTTAATAAACGCTATATCTAAATGCAATTTGAGCAAGTAAATGCCAAAATAAAAACCCTGATTCCGAAAATCAGAATCAACGTACAACTCTCCATCCAGATTGTCAGCATCGTTCACTCTGATGTCAATCCTTTTAAGTCTGCTGGCACAACAGTCACCTCTGTTTGTGATTCTGATGTTTCCAATTCGATGACGTGCACCCAAATCCACTCTCCACCATGGCACTATTTCCCTCCTTGTAAGGGTACACGAGTTATTCCCGAAGTTTGCGGTTTTGATGCCATCAGTGGCTCGCGATGGATCACCACCATATAAGGTCGAGGATTGTTTCGTTGACTTGTGATATGCCAGATTGCCTACAAAATGGTGCACAGTTGTCGCCAAAAAGCTTGAATTACTAACATTGACATTGTATGTAGCATTCAATAACCCTCTTCTCTTAGTGAAAATAACAATTTCTAATGGGCATTTTGTTAATAATTTAATGAGAATTCTAATTAGGCCTAAGTGGCAGAAATTACGAACACCTCAAAGCGTTTACTTGCATTGAAGATTGACGATGCAAATTGATTGTACAACCCTGGGTATCTTCACATTACCCACAACGCACCAGCACTTCGTAGCTCTAGTACCATAAGTAAGAGTGCTTGTTTGATGTAATGCTTTAATAGCCACAACCATATCAATCGAATTGAAAAACTTCATAAGATTAATGTTTTTATGATCGTAACATAAATGATACCTGACAGTTACCTTTGCAATGGATGGGATTGCACTCGGCTGCTTCAGTAAGCTCTCCTTCACAGTCTTTGCCACCGTTCTCAGGGGCGGGGTTATTGCACTGTCTGCTTCTGTACTTGAAGCCAATGCCACATGAAACACTGCAGTTGCTAAACCGAGACCATTCAGAGAATCCGCCGTCAACTAAAATTCAAACCAATCACTTAAATTCTAATAGGTCTGGCATCGACCAGCCAGGGACTATCAGCTCTTCTCAGTGATCTAGCACCTATCTTGCTTTGCTTTTGCCTGATGATCGCATTAAGCATGAAACATGTAACAATTGTTTAAAGAAATACACATTTTTCAACCAGCAGTGTAAAAACTACTTGCTTATTAAGAATATAATAGAGCTTTCAAGTGTGACGTATTTTTAGAATTTTCGAATTTTGACCACATAACATGAAAGAACACCATGAAATACTCCCTTGTATGCCAAATCAGTTAAATTTGTCAAAAATTGGGTGTCCTATGGTCAATGGAAGATTTTCAGTTCGCCAACGGATTACTGTTATTTTGGCTCAGTTAATAAAGTTATGAACTGAGACCAAATTACAGAGGTTTGATAGGGCCAGAGCTTGTACTCATCTGGTCATATTTCAGCCAATTCGTAATATTTTAACTGATTTTTTGCAGAGGTATTTCATGATGCTCTTTCAGGTTATGGGGACAAATTTCAAAAATTCTAAAAATATATTTTTGTGACGTCATCAATTGACAACCCTATTGTAAAATCCTCTTTTCTTCTTAGAAACAAATTACGTTGTCCACTTGACTTGCAACATTACAGGTCCAACCAAGCAACTCTTGGTTTAAACAGTCTTATGTCCCTTGGACCATAGGTTTGGACCCAGCGGAATACAATCTGCAGAAAACCTGATTCAATTCAAGAGATTAATTGAAAACTGAGACAGGGCCACCTGCAAATGTAATATTTGCATAATTAAATGATTTAAAATTACTGTTACTTGTATCTTTGGAATTATTGAATAAGATTAATTACGTTATTGTAGCTTAGAATTCTGAAATAAGATCGCAAACAAACAAGAAAAGGAAGCCCTACTTTCTTCCGTGGCAATTTTTGCAACGTGAAAGGTTCGATCCTTCCTCCAGCTTAATATAATCCGATAAAATTGCTTTTAACAATAAGCAATATTTAAGTTATGTTTATTGCAAAACATCAAATTTGAAATGCCTTTACTAACTCGGACATGGGTGTGTATTGCAGACTCGTTTTTCTTCTGCAGGTCCAATTGAAAAGCAGTTTGCGCCACCATTTTGAGGCATTGGGTTGTCGCATTCTCGCTGAAATGTTTGTTCTCCTTCTCCACAGAGTTTAGAGCATTCTCCTACTGCCTTCCATTCTCCATATCCCCCGTTAACTAAAATGTAATGTTTACGTCTCAATCTTTATCCAATCGTAAACGAAAGCGCTATTGCTCAAATGAACATTGCCATTTTGGCATAGTAATTGCCATTTTGGCATAGTAAGATCTTTACATAGCTATAAACAATAGCAAATCTTGAAACAACTACCAGGGGAGCAGTTGCCAGGGGGAAGGGGGAGGGGGTACCAAAGATTTTTATAGCTTCCCAGAAGAATAACTGTTGTAAGAAAATTTTTGAAATTTAGCAACTTTATAAATAATTGCCAAAATTTTACAAAATTTAAGAGAAACTGCTGCCAGAATATTATATCCGGTATTTTTTTTTCGCGAAAAAACATTTGTCGAAATTTTTGAATAATGATATCTTCCCCTTACACTAATTTTTGTGATAGTGGTGTAAAATTAATTATTGTGAGAATAATGGGACAGTTAGGCAGCCTTTCCACTAGCCCGAGTTAAAAATAAACCGGGTTAAAAAGTATCCGTTTTTTAAGTGAGTCAATGGAAACGGCATTCTTCTTCGACCCGTTTTTAATCCGTTTTGATTGTTTCCACTAAGTGTATTAGGGGTGAAAAGTTGTAAGAGAAATCAGTATTTGCATCAATAATCCTTCAATTTTCATCGTTCTAGGCCAATGGAAGCAACATCGACATCGATGATTTTGTTTTCTTATTCTTTGCGCCATCTCAATTCTTTAAACGTTGCTGTTGTTGCAAGTTGGTCAGAAGTTATCCGGGTTTTGGCGTTTCCATTAACTCACAGGTGGGTCAAAAGATATTTACCCGGCTTAAAACTGACCCACTCTGAGACCTGTTATCAAACTTATCCATTTTTCAAGTGGGTTAGTGGGAACGCGACGCAGAAACGGATAACTTTTAACCCGTTTTTGTTTAACCCGGGTCTTATCCTTTAATTGGGAGCAGAATCAGCGGACTAGAATGTTTACTCAAGCTATGGACTGAACTTGAGTAAGCAACTTCATCTCGGACCGCCTTAAAACAAGTTAAAACGTTTGAAATTGCTGAATGCTTACTTGGACATCCACCGGCATCACATTCTTTTGTCTCTATGTATGGTCCAGTGCAATCAAGCCCACCATTTGAAGGGGGTGGGTTGTTGCAAGATCGTTCTCGGCGATGAATTCCAGTACCGCACGTCACAGAACATGACCCGAAATCGGACCATTCTGAAAATCCTCCGTTAACTGCAATAAAATTGATCCACCAGATATTATCATTTCTCTTTTAGTTGTCAATATTCTCTGAATTTTCCTATTCAGAAAGTATTTGTACATAATCAGTAACTTCTAACAATTTCTGTCCTGATAAAGCGTCAAGATATGTACTATTTTTGATAGAAATTGATACTATTTAAAAGCTTCCGAATGTACATCAATAAAGATTAACATATAAATTGAACAGTTGCATCTAACAGATTATTGGCTGCAAAAGAACATACGCATTTGTTACGTAACCAAGAATCCAAACACTTTAAGCTGTCTCAATTGCCATCTTATCAATCTACATCAATAAGCACCTTCTATGTGGTTGAACTTACACGTTAACTTACGTTTCTTGTCAAGAGCATGATTAGGATTATTTTCCTTACATAGACAAGAAGGCGCATACGATACGATCTGGCACAAAACAGATCTGGGGCTTTCTACCACCTAATGTTGACAATTTTAAGGCTCACAAATTTCTTCAACGTCACATCACTCGCTGCTACGATGTTACCTGGACATGCTTGCTCGTTACATGCTTTGTTCTCCACCGTAGCTCCATCGCAGTCCTTTCCTCCGTTGGCTGGCTCGGGATTGGTACAGTTACGTGTCCTTGTCATGATTCCTCCTCCGCATGTCTTACTGCACTCTCCAAAGAGGCTCCATTCTGTGAATCCACCATCCACTAAAATTGAAACGTTACACCGATACGATCAAATCGAGACGGATTTGTAATCAAGGTGAGTAAGATTTCTTTAATTCTTGTGGTACTTGCGGAAGTCGAAACGTCAGCAAAACTTCCAACATCTTATAAGAAAGAAGTTTAACATGTTTTCTCAATATAGCCATTGAACAATCTTGCTAAAGAGAATTTCGCTCACCTAGAGAAGAAGATGAAAATGCTGTACAAAGTCGCTATTTAAATTGGAAGGATTTGTACGCTGAAGACAAGATTACGATCTGATGTTTAGTTGGGAAGGGGGCGCGTATTACATGGCAATTAGGTCCCTTCATCATCAATGTTCCAGATTATCGGACAAAACGTATGACCTGATTTTCAAGCAATCACAGATTTTCCTTTCTCGTTTCGTTTCTGAAGGGTAGCATGTACTTAGAAATCTTCACTATAGAATTCTATTCTGCAGTTTAGCGTATACCTGGACACGGAGCTGTTCCGCAATTGGCAGACTCGGTGTCGTTCCCAAGTTGAAAACAATCTTTGCCCTGGCCTTTTGGCTCCGGGTTATCGCATGCTCGTGATCGGAACATCTTTCCTCCTCCACATTCTTGTGAACACTGGGACCACTGGGTCCATTCGCTATAACCACCGTCGATATCTGCAATTTAACAATAATAGATTTTTTTAACCATTTCTAACATCATTCTTCTCTCGGAAAAGGCTTTAGTATGCTTTATAGCTTCAAATACATCTGCGCAATGCAGGGGCGTCGCAGCCAATGAATTCTCAGGGAGGAGGGGGGGGGGGGGGCTGGTGGTTGTTAAGCTAGAAATAAAAATTCTCCGAGAAAATTTTTTTGAATTATCTTAATCAAATAGAAGCATTTCATGTAAAGTTTAGAATTTCAGAAAAACTCATAATTTTTGTCTTATCTGAAAAGACATTTAAAATATACTTTTATCTTGTCTGTGTTTTTCATACCTACTGTGGCACCTCGCAACCCTATCGATTGGTAGATTCTTTTCTCTCTTTTGCTTATTTTATGACTCAGTTTCATTATCATCTCCGATTCAGTAGAAAATGAATTTGAAAACCACTTTTTCACCAGAATTCTGCAGAAAACTGTGGCACCTCGCAACCCTATACATTGGTAGATTCTTTTCTCTCTTTTGCTTATTTTATGACTCAGTTTCATTATCATCTCCGATTCAGTAGGAAATGAATTTGAAAACCACTTTTTTACCAGAATTCTGCTGAAAATTCTGTCAATTTTTATGAAATGGAAATCAATTAGATAATTAGCTGGCAGTTTTGATTTCATAATCTATTGCTTGTTTGCTTATTATGTACTGCAAAATGTGGTTATCACTGCATTATAGAAATTAGGTATATGTGCCAAACGCTAGGATTCGAGAAAGCTGCGTAACTTTTTTCAAAGAAAGCTTCAAGTATGTTTACAGAGAGTGGTGTCCGAAATTTATCAATGCAAGATTTTGTGATTTGTGTATCATTGCTCATGTCGATAAAAACTAGTATCCAAAAGAGTTCTTAAAAAATAAGACTTGTTTATTCAATATCAATTTTAAATAAAGGAAGGTCTTTTTTGGTAATTATAAAAGAGACATGAACTTTATTCCTTCTGGACATTTACTTCACTGACCCTTTACAACATCAACAACAACCGCAACAACAATAGAAACAATGGCAATTTGAAACACCAAATTCATTTAAACTTTTAAACTTTGGACTGCCCTTTCTGGCTATGCAAACTTTCTTTCAAGTATGCTATTTCTACTTTTCCCCTATATAATTTTCTGATTTTGTGATCTCAATTTTTGTGATTTTCAAGAAAAGCTCTTATTCACCCAAAACAATCAGCTCTTGATAGGTCATAAATATCTTTTCCTGCATCAAATCTTTGAATACCTTCATGCATCATCCTAGCCGGTCCTTGTTTCAAAACATATTTTTATGCCAAGTTTTGTTTTATTTGGGGATTTTGTAAATATCAGCAAATCGTATAACTTTCTTTAGTGTATCGAGTTCTCTTATTAAATTGTTTAGTTATTCATGCTAATATAATGGAAACTACAGTAAACATAGTATTTTTATCCAATGTTTTTCAGTAACTGATTCAGGTTTACTAAGAACAAAAACGAGACGTGCCAGCAAACTTTGTTGCTATAAAAACGATAAGCCAACAGCAACAAGGCTCTGCATGATTTGATCATTGCAGCAAACATCTTGCGCATAAATTTTGCTTAACGTAAACATTTTATTTGGTGCAGTGAAAAATGTATTTCTCAGGAAATGCAAGATCATTAGTATAAGTTGAAAAATAGACTGTTTCTTTCGGCTGAAAATATTTTGCATTAATGCTGAATCTGATTCACTCTTTAGGCAATAACAGCAAAATAATTGGTCTAAATAAAAGCTTGGCCTAACTTTCTTATCAATGAAACCATGGCTTACAATCAATATTTCAACTTTCAATTCATATTTGATTATTCCTTTTTAAAAAGGTCATGAATTGTTAACATTTTCTGGCCATGTCGGCACCACGAGATGGACACGTCCTCCCGTTATAGGCAAGATCGTTTCAGTATATCGTCTATACTCGATGAGAAAATGCTTGGGGGAGGTTGTAAAATTTTGGCCATTATTCCATGTGGCATTTCTAACAGTAAAGGGGCGCGGGCTGAAAGGTTTTCTTTCGACCCTTTCCCGTAGCCTAGTGGCTGATACCGCCAGTACTTTCTGGCATTGGCAACTGTATGTGAAACTATGATAGGGTATGATTGTCGGTGATGACAAAACTCCCCTTTGCTTAATAAATTTTGAATTTGTTGCATCACATATGAACGTATTGCGCATGCCTTTCTGACTCAAAACACTTGCCAAAAGGAGCTGACAGTTGACACACTTATCCTAGTTCATCTTAAAAAAAAATTGTAATACTTTGATTTTACACTCCGATGGCCTCATTTGCTCAAATCAAAGATGATGAAATTTGTCAAATATCTTGTTAAGCCTGACAGGGCATCCCCGCGATTGGGCATATCCGAATGATGGGTACACTACACCACCACCGCACATACAACACTAAAAATACCTTCTTCTCCGCTTGTTTTCAACGAATACACATAATCTGCCAAGTCTTGGCCCCCACATTCAGCTTCAACTTCATCATTGCACGGGCCATAATGCGCACCTTGGAAACACCTGCTTGAGCTTCTTGCATTGTCAATTGTCCCTGCATTGCCTCCATAGCATTCTCCAAAATATCTTATTCCGAAATACTTGAAGCCGTGCTTTTCTGCCTCTACTTTACATCGGCATGCTAAGCTAGAGAAACAGAATTCTATCAAGATATTGTGGGTGATAAGCTTGACAAGTATGCCGACTATGTCAATACTACATGAAAAGGGTTCAAAAGTTGGAACATGGCTAAATTTTTAAACAAGCCTGCCATAAACCTGAAATAAATTATAAATCCTTGGGCTAAGCTCTAGCATAACTTTGATTCTGCGATGTTTTGGATACTAACGAATAACTGTATAGAGATATCCAATTGATACATGTATCTATCTAGAAAGATGAATTTATAAAAAGTCCAACTACGAGGGGCCTATTTTTCCTTGCCTAGTTTTTTTATAAGACGTAACATCTGCCATAATGGTTACCTACAAATCGGTAAGGAAAAGTCAGCTGCGTGAGTTCGTCGATTAAAATTCATCATTCTTTACTTAAAGATATTAATATCAAGAGGCTCCTTTACACAAAAGCATTCTTTTGAATCTTAAAAAGCTATTGGGTCAAATCTTTTGAGGACAAAAAGCTCAATTGTTGAAGAGACAGTAGCACCATCTCCTCAACAATTCAATTTCATAGACTGTGAAACAACTACTGTCAAAGACTTAAAATGCTTCTATTACCTATGGAGATACTTGTCGATATTTGTCCAATCTATGGTATGTCCTTGTGACTTGTCGCTGCCACTTTCCCGATCATTAACCAATAATGTAGTTACGATGCTCTTCTCTTCGAAGCACCCAATCTTGTTGTAAGTGCGATTGCATGTCACGTGATCTTGCCCTGATAAACACGAAAAGAGACATCACAGGTGATTCAGCAATTGCTAAGTGCTTAGGATTGCAGTACCCTCAACCCTATTAAATTTTTGCAAATTTCTAAAAGAAAATGATTATCCTTGACGCTATCATATCAAATATCGTGAACAATGATAAGCATGACTAAACATTTACACATTCCTCGTGTTGATCATTTAATTTATATTACTGCTTATTACAACGCCTTGCCAATCTGCAACCAGTGTCAACTTGCTTCGGCAGAAGTGTTCAACTTTTTGGCAAAACTCATTTCGTTCACTGGCTTTTTTCAAAATACCATACGAAAGCTATTCTATTATCACTTATGATTGTGATGAAATTATCTTGTTTAGCAATCAAAGTACGTCATTCGGCCCAGGCCCCTGTTGAGCGGAATGCAAAATACCTAAAACCTTTGGGTATTGAATGTCAGAAATAACTCTTTCCTAGCAAAAGAACTCCAAGGTCATTCTCAATCTGTAGTAATACTAAGACATAACAGTTATTTTGTTCTTTAGCTTTCAATGGGTTGAAGGGTGCAGGAAGTGGGAGTAGTTATGATGGCAAAATCTTGATCCTGCCTTTTTGCATTGCTAGTTCAAAGTGCAACCTCCAAAGAGACGCAATAAATTTCTCTCATCGGCATTCAATAGCATTAGCTTGGTGTAGGTATGATTAGAAAAGTGATTAAAAAAGAAAGAAATTGATTTAGAGAAAGGTAGAAACTTGGACACAGACGAAAAATTAGTTAAAATGCTCGTAGCTTAACAAACTTTAGGTCATTGTGATGAAATTAAACCAAAAAATGTTTTTCTCAGTCTAGCGGTATCTCAAGCCAAGTTTTTGCAAAAGTAGTGACAGTGTTTTGCAAGTGATTGTTTTCTTGCATCTTTAGGCCAAGGCCATGTCGTAAGTCCGCAATTACTGGATGTATCTTTATAATAAGCATCCCTTCCAAAAGGCTCCTAGTAAAATCAAAATAGCAATAAGCACTCCCTTGGGTAAGCCCCTTCTACAATAAATGATGTGGATGTCGAAGGATAAAAGCACATGTTTAATGCAAAAAATTGAAATAAAAAAAGTAAAATTACAGTTATTTAGACAATGTTTAGAGGGCTTAGATGATTTTTTCGAAGCTTTATGTTAGAGGCCCAACTGTCAAAGGCAAGTTTGAACAATACTGTATACGTTTTAAAATAATATGATTCCTACCTTTTGCTAATCCAGTCGCAACTGCTATGAGAAATATTGTGTGATATTGCATCATCCTATGAGAACAATATGTTAACGACTTTAATATATTTAAAACTTGTTGGCATCCATGCACTGAAAGAGAATCAACGTGAATCTCTGGAATAAAGTTATATTCATTGTATCCTAATTTACATAACCTGTATCTGCAGTCTGTTAATTTTAACAAAGCTTTGTTGTACCTTTCCATCCAGGGCTCACCAAATAATTGCCGAAATTTTTTTTACAGCTGTATTGTTTGATATGGAATATGGTGTTGAACACATCCTTAAAGTGATGCCATTTAAAAGCAAATTGCACTTGCTATATGTTTTAGAGGGACCAAGATTAAAAATTGTATTCTTAGATTCTATCATTGCATCAACATCTTTAACGGAATATACCTGACTATAAAAAAAATCTATATTCTAATGTAAAAGTTTTTATTTATTTTATGCAGTTATACTGATAAATAACGTAAAATGGTAAATGCTATTTATGTTATTCGCGCAATAAGTCAAATATCATATCTCCCTTTTGCAAAAAGGTAAAAAAAGTTTGGCATTGAAAATTGTTGTCTGATTTCTAAGATTCAACGAAAAACCTTACCCTGCAGTTGTGATCTTCTTTGGATAACCCAATAGTTCAATTTGAGTGGTTTCCATAAATTTATTCTGTTATAAATTTTCACTGTTTGTTTAGTCTGATCTGAACGACAAACCGTCATACAGCTGGTTCAACACGGCTCAAACATATCCTTTCCTATTCGCTAGATTTTGTCAATGTAGCACATTTTTGTATAGAACGGTGAGTTGAGTTAGAAATCAATTTCCCATGTTTCGCAAACCTGGTTTGCAGTTTATTCTAGGACTAAGATTAATTGCTATTTTACACACCTAGATACAAAAGAAAACGTCTCTAAATTTGTATTCTAAATAAATCAAAAGGATTTTCTTGCCTTATAATGCATATTGCTTGCTCTCAATATTTACAAAAAGATTTCTTAAAGGTCGGTGTTGATAATTAAAAACGAAGATAACTACTTCATCAACTTTCTTTTTGCAAGATATTTTGTGGTAGTTTTATCAAGAGAACTCTCGAGAAAAGAGAACTCTCTAAATTCCTTCATTTCCAATCAGTGTAGATGTCATTTCAAGTCACTTTACATATTAATCACTTTATTTTGAAACAAAATCTATAATGTTGAGAAGCTTTTTTTTGTCGTTTAATCTAATCCAGAAGCCATTTCTAGCTACATGGTATTCAATGTTACTTTCCTTTTCTAATTAAAATCTAGGATTTAAATCAGAGTTTACAGTAGCCAGAATTCATTTTGTTATTCTAGAGGATAGTTAGATACAGATTTGAGGGCTTTGAATGGATCTGCACCTAGCAGAGTTATGCCAATTTTGTAGAATCTCAGTGTACTCTGACGTTTTATGACGACTCTCGCTAGAACTTCACTAGTTTTTCTGAACCCTTGCTTTGTTAGTAAGTTTAATGTTCAATCTTCTTCATCTTATTTGTTGTTTGGTTGCTTCAAATATGCAGTGTGTACAGGGGCGTAGCTAGCGGGGGTGTAGAGGGGTGTGACACCCTAAATTCTTCATGAATTTGTCGGTAAAGTTCCCTGTATTGTCGGTAGAATCGTCTATCAGTAGGTGAAATAGTACCAAAATTTGTCTGTGCCTATGTTTTCGTCGGTAAATTTTGCTACTCATGACCCTCTATCCCCCTATTCTGGAAGGTCAAACTACGCCACTGAGTATGCACCTCTCTTTTATTGTGTTAAATAGTTTTTGCCGGGTGTTACTAATTGCATGCTCTTCAAGTTGGTCGATTGATTCAGTTTGTCCCCTGTTTTAAATTTGTCTTGAACATGCGTCTAATTTTATGTCTATTCCAATCAGAAAGAATGATGTCATACTGAATAATGTTTCAGCCTTGAACGTTTTTAATAGTTTTGAATCTCTATTATCTTTTCCGATTTCTTCTATTACAGCATTCTCTTCACTGTGTCGATTTTGCAAACCTCTTTCATTTCATTCTTTTAATTGTGCATCCTTCCGTTCGCTGTTAAACAAGAATATTCCAGGTTAGATGTAAAGATTACTGGTTAGATTAAAAACTGTCTTGATAACAACCTTTCAATTTAGCCATTATAAAACAGAAAGCTACTTCTGCTGTTTCCATCCTAATCCTTGATATGCTGTAAACTCATGGTAATTTGCTTGAGCTATTCCAAACACACAGTTAAATTTGTGCTCGCGCAAACCCATGATACAATACGGTAATTTTACTTTTCAAAGCTAGAAATGCCGAGGTGGGACACCTGCAGAAGCAGATAGCTACACCATGAGCCTGAAAGTAAACTTTTTCATATTTGAACAGCCATACGTGAACAAGTTCCTTTTAAAATTTGTAAAAACAAACAGTAAATAAAAGCTTCCTTGAAATGGCCTTGGCGTAAAGCGAAAGATAAATAAGTTGCAAAGAAGTTGGCTGTCAGGCCTGCATTTGATCACAGAGGGAAAATACGACAAGACACAACCCTTTGAAATCTTCGGGTCGTGACTTTCTAGAATGAATCACCCTTTTTTAAAACTTATACACTCTTTTTTATATGAACCAGTAAATTTAAGTTCAGGCTGACTGTTTTTAATTTTTTCGAAAATCTGAGGCTGGAATGTTCTTAATTTGTTCTTAAATTAAGTGGGTGTAAGCAGTGCTATTGCTAGCTTTTTCGCTCTAAGGAGGTGTTCAGGCCTCATTTGCCAACAAAGTGAGTGAGAAAACCTTCATTTGCCAAAAAGTTTGAATATTCGACGAAAAAGCACCCACACATCGCTAAAAATCCTCGATTTTGAGAAAAAACGTTGTTCAACCTCAGCCTCAGCTTGTTCTTAATTTGTTCTTAACTTTTGACCAGTTTTGAGGCTCGTGTTCTTATAAAATTGTTCTTATTAAAAAAAGAGTGTATGTCGTTTGTTGACAGGGCATCATCACCTTTATGGCAGATTCAACAGGGTGAATCGGCAAGCGAATTGGTAGCGAATTAAATGTAGATATGCTCACTTTTTCAATGCGGCCAAATAATTCACTTCAGAAAAATTTGTTGCTGTTTCTACTCCTTTTGAATAATAATTTTGCTGTAGAATTTCTATCATTCCATATCTCCCCAGGCCTCCCTTTTTACAAACGCTCTCCCAAAGCAATTTTGGCTGCATATGAGAAGCAATGCCCTGGGTACTGAGTCTCCATGATTTAGTCTCAGGAGAAAGACAGTTAGAAACTAGTCACAGAAAATATTTCTTGGGCGTTCTTTGTCACAGCAGCTGTCTACAATACTTTATCCCGGCTTTATAAGGCTCCGTTACCCAGGTAGAAAAACAACTGATATTTGTTTTGGTTCACTATAACACAGGGATATAGTGCTGTGAAAAGAGCAAATGGGTCGGGTGCTCTCACGCAAATTCCTAAAACAAGCAGAAGCATAAGTAGAATCGGCTTCTTTTCGGCACTAACGAAGAGGGTTTACCCCTACAACTCTACCAGGAAACCGAAATTCGGAGGTTCTATCAGCAGAGTTTGTTATGCATCAACATCAGCAGAAAACCGTTGTCAACGACACAAGAGAAAGAACATATTTTTAAAGTTAGGAAAATTAGGAAAGATTTGTGTTTAAGATTAAGATTCATTTCCATATTTGCATCAGCAGATAACTAAATGAGATGAACGGTCGAGAGAAAGAGAAGTCTTCTTCTCACAGAATCTTGAGAGAGAAATGACAAACCCCTTACTTTCCTCTCAGGAAGCCCCCTTTTTCGGTAAGAATTCTCCACAGCAGCTATGAATATATGCAAATAAAGGAGATTACGGCCAATCTATAAGGTTCCTTTGTATTATATAGGTGATAATAACTGTTTTGTCGATATGCCTTCTAAGCTAGTTGTATAGCTAATGTTTTTTTTGGGTAAGAGGTCATCGAGGCTAATAATTTTAAGCCATATCTGCATTTAATAAATTGGTCAAGTAAATGGGGGCAGACCTTAATTCCTTGTCCCGTGCCCCCTTATCCCCTCCCTGGTTCCTGCCCCAGTGATTTTGCCACTTTACAGTGTTGCAGTAACAAGCTTGAGATTTTTAAAGCCATCTTGTGCTAGGTTAATATTCAATGCTCAAGCCCAGGGGCGTCAGGGGAGGAGGGGTTAGGAGGGGGCAAAAGTTCCGAGAATTGTAATAGGCTTGTACAATGTTAACATAAGATTGTTATAATATCTATTTAAATATCTATTTACAACGCAGAAAACGTGTTATTTCAGCCCTGTTATTTCAGCGCAGAAAACGTGTTATTTCAGCCCTGTTATTTCAGCGCAGAAAACGTGTTCAAATGTCCTGTATTCATGAATGTAATGTTTTTGCACAATCTTGTTGAGAATCCTTCAAAAACATTTTCAACAATAATATCTAAAGGGGGCGATGATTCCCTAGTTCTCTAAGAAACTGAAAGATGTGGTCATAGGGATCTTTCTAAGGGGGTTTAGGGGGCCTAGTTACTGCCTTATAAACGGATCTCGATGGATCTGCTCATGAACCAGGATGATTTAATTTTAAAAACCGATTCCAATGGTCATCAGCAAAAATTGACTATTTGATGAGATTTGCTCTCTTTGCAATATCTCGTTAAAGCAGCAATATTCTTCTACAATAGGCTTTTCATTAGAGCCAGGAAATACCTAAAAATGCAATTTTCATGTAAATAGTTTATCGTAAACAATCAAATGATGCAATTTTATAGCAATTGGATTACCTTCTGATAAAAGTGTTTCAAACTCTGCAGGCCACCTAAAAATGGTGGAATGGAAACGAGGGACCAAGGAATCGGGGTCTTAACGAGGCTGACGGCAGATCCTGAGTACGCCGAGTTCTCAAATACACTCCCGGTCTATACCATTGCCTAATTCCTCAGTGAAAAGTTATTGATTAAATAAATGATAAAGGCAGTTATGATAAAAGCAAAATAGCAGCTACTGTAACTGATTGGCTACAAAATTGTACATTAAAGAGATCTGATTATCAGAAACATGTCAACAGAGACACTTTGCTTGCCCAAGGGATAGGAATGTCATCACAGTTGTGTTTTAAGCCTGATAAAATTCGCTTCGCACGAAAAAATTCGTCTCGTGTAAATCAGGCTTTAAATCCAAAATATTGATTTTCGATGGTGTATAGTTCAAGAAACGCCACGTTTAACGTTTAACGGGGGCTTTCTTCAATACGGTTTCTGACCCGTAATGGGAACTGATGATCAGGGCTAAATACACTCTCTCCTTTATAAGAACCAGTAAATTTAAGTTCAGGTTCTTAATTTTTTTGAAACTTTGAGGCTGGATTGTTCTTATTTTGTTCTTAATTTAATGTAGTAGTCTGTAAGCAGTGCGAGTGCTAGCTTTTTTGTTCTAGGGTGATGTACAGGCCTCATTTACCAACAAAGTGAGTGAGACAGCCTTAATTTGCTGACAAATTTGAATATTCACCAAAAAAGCATCCACACATCGCTAAAAATCCTCGATTTTGAGAAAAAATGTTGTAGAAGCTCAGCCTCAGCTTGTTCCTAATTTGTTCTAAATTGTTGACCAATTTTGAGGCTCGTGTTCTTATAAAATTGTTCTTATATAAAAGAGTGTTTGCATATCATTGTGAAAGATTATAAATCGGCGTGAACAAGCTGAAAGTGTCCATTAGCTTTTTTCTCTGTCATTTATCTGTACACTGTTTTACGTGAGTATTTTTCAATTCCTTTCATGAGTGCGTGCTCTGATTAATTTAGTCTACGCATGTCAAATGCCTTTTGTAAGACGGCAGATCATCGTAGGATTGGCAAAAACGATATAGAATGGACGCCGTTATAAAAAAAGAAGCCTGCATGTGAATAAAGCCGTTTCTGTTTTGATCGTCGTGCAAGCTTAAGCCGAACCAAAACTCTATTTTTGATGGAAAATTTTAATAGTCAAAGCGGAGTTTTGTCGTTCCTTGGAGTTCCGCAACCCATGTTTTATGCATAACCACGAGATTGAAAATTGGCATATTTGAAGCAAGTTTCGCTGCCTCACTTTCAAATTACCAACTTGAATTTAAATTGCTAACCAAAGCACTGTAATCATGAAGGTGATTAAGAATTACAAGCCTTCTATGCATATGGCTTCATATGTTTTGTCTTGTATTTGTTCAAGAAGAGTGTCTTCGCGGCAAAACCTTAATGAACAGCAAGCAAGCGGTGTAAATTTTCGCGCAGAGCTCACAGTTAGGAGGAAAAAGAATGGTTATATAGTCACTCCTTCTCCATGGTGAAGGAAATATGGCATGTTCCATCGGATATCGCATTGGTTTTAACATGTGTTGTAGTGTCATTAGCAAAACCAATATGTATTGTCCTGCGAATGTGGTGTTGCTTTAAAGACACGGGCAACTTCCTGGATGGCGAGTGCAGCAGCCCAACATCTCAAATGCAGTAAAATCCCAGTAAAATACACAACAGAAGGCCCTTCTTACTCATTAAACAGCAATGCCTGATCGACGTGAAATTTCATTCTATGATTCGATTGTAGAAGAAGTCACGTGTATCGTCTGCTTTGAGAGGATGATTGCTCCGAAGACACTTAAATGTCACCATGTCTTTTGCTCGGCATGCATAGGAAGAAGCATCGGCAAAAATAAGAAGATTCGATGCCCTACATGTAGAAAAAATACAAAGGTATGTTTGCTATGTATTGTGTTTAATTTTTTTGCATGATGATATTCTTCTTACAGAAAACTGAAAACCCAGTTTCGTGAGAAGTGTAATGCTAATGGTATATAGGCAGAAAGTAATTTACGTAATATTTTATCCGGCATTTAGGGTGCCTTACGAGACTTTTGGAAGAAGATTTTTCACACCTGAACCTGAGCGAATCTTTATCTTAACGATCCAAGGTAATGTGTTATGACAGGGTTTTAGATGCTCCTTTGCAGTGTCCGTATTGAGGTTTTGAAGGACAATATGAATACTTGATAACTTAGAAATTGGAATCAAAAACGGGAGAGGGAATCTTGTTAAAAGTTATTGAAAGTAGTGGAAACTAAGATAGCACGAACAGCACGCATGGTTTTTGTTGGTAGATACACGCTCGACACGAGCTCATCTGTAAAAACTTAGCCACAGAATGACATAGCAGCGTTTTTCCTCCACAACGGTGCGCTAGAAAGACTACTCGCAATTGGCTGTGCTATATTGTGAAGTTGCTTTGTCGTACATTCTCGATCTACGATCTCGATCTCGATCTTACGCTCGATATCTTACGGGAAAATAGCCAATCTTTCCCAACAAGAGAGTGGGAAGGCACCCCCCCCCCTCTCCACAGAGGCTATTAGGAGGGAGATGGGGAAGAAAAAGAAAAAAGGAGGACCGCAGCTCCACCGCAGCTTCATAAAATAGGTGAAGAGCTTCGCCGAAAAAACATCGTACACAGTTACAATATACTTTGATAACATAAACAAAGCTGACCTTTGAGGACTTCAACCGAAACTCTCTCCTAAAAAGAATCTCATGGTTTCAGCTACCTTCTCCATGCACATAGTCTAAGATTGAAACTTTAGAAGCGAATGAAGGGAATAAAAACAAGGCGGGAGCGACATTGTTCTCAAAATACATCCAAATGATGTACTTAAACTCCGCATTATTAGGCCTAGGTTGGCTGATTTTGCTACACATAGGTTTGGAGTTCTGCATCTGCAGCAACAGCAACATTTCAAATTTTCACTCTCGATGAAGTAAGGACCAAATCGACAACAGGTCATGGAAGGGAGACTCTCCCTAGCTGCGTTATGTTCATGCAGCCTTATGTAATTCTAATACCTAATGTAATTCTAATAATCAGCAAACGACAAAAAAAATTGTTGCAAAGACATCCTAAAATGGGACAAGGTGTTTTTTATTTTTAGGGCATCGGTGACTGTTCTTGTGCTTTGCATTCTTGATTACTTGATTGGGGTTTTTTATTACCGCATACAACTTAATAAAAACAATTTCCTAAACAAATTGCGGCTATCTGCACAAAGCACGTGCTTCGCAAGCGGAAGTTCACAGGTACAAAATTAATCGTTAGTGCTAACAACCAACTCTTGTGAACTATAGATCAAAGAGATGCTAAATAGATCATAGAAAATTTCTTACATCTCCAAAGGAAACCTGTCGGAACTAATTGCTGAAAAACATCACCAAAATGTTAGTAAAACCTCTGCTTGGATCAAAAGAAAGCTGAGTTTTTGCTTACTTAGAACTGCAGTAATTTGTATAAGAGGTTCTAGGTCCCGACAACATGCTGTCCCTATTGGTGAAATGGGTGACATTGACACTAGAAACAATTTATCTAGCATCACTAATTAAAAACATTATGCTTGTTACTTAATTGTATGTTCATTTCATTTTGTAAACCGGCAGCCTATCGGTATATAAACAGTGCTGAATTCATGTAAAAAAAGATTACAGACCAACTTTATTCTTGAAATTTCTTTCAACCAAAAATCAACCATTAAGGGAGGCTGGACTCAATCCTACTTTACATAAGAACAAATAGTTGTTCTGATGTTCATATTCATGGCTTGAAATAACGTTAGGAACTCCTCTGAAAATACTGTGATCGTGAGAGCGAAAGGAATCATATCATTCTATAATTCTTACTTTTGACGAGAAACAACTCAGTTTTGGAAAGGCTTCAAGGTTTCGGATTGGGATCTCATAAGGATCTCAAAAGAAACTCTATACTAAAAAATGTAAAGACTTTAAGAAGTTTCAATACTGGCTCACAAGAAAAAGTGTGCATTCTAGCACTGCTTTCCAAATTCAAGCTAAGTCTTCAGGGTATTTTTTTTAGGAATTTCAACTAGTGTGGAAATTCTAAAGGGCCCACTGGGACAAGGGTCCACCTCACGGATGCCGGAATGACCAAGGGGCTAGGGGCAGGCTTGAGTAAAAGAGCATTTGAAACATAATTCCAAGCTACCAGCAATTCTTTCGTAACTGTCATTTTGTTTCGATCGTTTGTAGGTATCTTGAAAAGCGGCTAACTTTTGGTATGAGAAATTTTTGTACAAGTTTTGAGCAATGTCATCATGAATATGGAAGTATAGTCAGAATTTCATATGAATCTTTTGATAACTACAAACGGCGGGTGTCAAAGGCACTTTTAGGTAAAAAGGATCTTTAGCCCCTTGCCACACCCATCAAAGGGCAACAGGGGCGGTTAACCCTCGCTCCCCCGCCCTGCGACGCCCCTGTCCACCTGGAAAGTTGTCCCACCAGTCAGTACGTTAAAAGCCTCGAATATGAATACTGCGCTGCATGAAAACCGCTTGATTAAAAATCTTCTTGAATAAAACGTCCTGAATTTAAGACATCTTTAATCCCTTGACTGATATATGGAACATATGCTAGCTATCATTGGTGGCAAACTGAAATCTATTCAGCATGATCATGAAGATTAAAGAAAAATGATTAACACATATTTTTTGTTCAAAATGCTTTGCGAATCGTTTTTCAGTTTTCATCAACACGGAAAAACTTGTCTTTCCTCTTGTATCAAAAGACACTTGAAACCCAGATTCTATTAGTACAGTGGAACCCCGTTAATACGGCCACCAACGGGCTACCAAAAATTGTAGGTAGGAGTTTAAAGGGTAGAAGTTAATAATAACATCCTAAGGAACTTTTCTCTCAAATCGACATCTGGAAATGTAAATAAAGTTATAAAAAATATGTTAAATAGCTAGTCCACAAACAAAACGAAACGGAAGTCCTGGGTACTTGGGCCTTAATCAACAAATCATGTTCATGATTTTGCAAGAAAATCGGTGACTTTTTGTCTGGTTCGTTTTGCGTTCTAGCCAATCACTTTGAGTGTATGCAATCATCTTTGATGCAATCACACCTGAAAGGGCGTCTGCTGTGTCATTCTCTCCTTTTGCCTCACGATATTAATGGCCGTATTAACGGGGTGGAATTATAAAGAATCTGTCTGTTTGGGATCGCAAAATGTGGCCGCTGGCCGTATTAACGGGAGGCCGCATTAACAGGTCTTTTGCCCTCAAGCTACCCTCGTGCTGCCTCCATGCTGCCCACCCCACTAGGCAATAGGGGCAGCTGCCCCCGTGGCCCCGCCACCACTGCCAGTATATAAAAGCTTATGAACCCAGGTATTTGTGATTAGCATTCAGTGTCTTTTAAGTTTTTTGTTGACATCAGTGTTTAAAACTAAGGCCCTAAGGCCCCGTTCACATTGTTCCGGATTCCAATGAAAACAGATAAAAAAGTATCCGTTTTCACCTTGCGTTCACACTGCTTCGCTGTGAAAACGGAGACTTTTAAAAACGCATCTTAAAAACGGAGACTTTTGAAAACGCAAAACGCAGTGTGAACACCGAAAACGGATACTTTTGAAAACGCTAACAACAACAACAACAACAACAACACAACAAGATGCTTAGACAGCGCCAATTTGAACAACTTTTCCTAACATGGCTGATTTCACTCAAAGTTAGGACACTACTTGGAGGAATATTAGTGGCAGTGGGTTGTTTGAAAAGTTTATTAGCAGTCGCAAGGTCTTTAAACCAGTTGGTGGCGTTTTCCTTTTTATCCAAAGCGGAGCAATGTGAAAGCTTCATCGTTTTCACACCGTTATCAAATGTATCCGGAGCAGTGTGAACAGATGAAACGGATCGATATGAAAACGAATAAAAACGAATACGGAGCAATGTAAACATAGCCTTAGATGAAATAAAATAATGGAAATAGAAAACAAAATCAATCACAAGGAGCGCTTATTTCTATTTAACTATGCCAATTAAACTGGAAATAAGTGCCTAATCTTCGAAAGAAATCATCTCTAAAAGAAGGATTTTTGAATTGAGGCTGATCGGTATTATTGTTAATAAAGTTTTTGGTCTTCGAAAACATCATGCATCATTGCACTTGCTAGTAGAAATGGTCGGTGCTTCTATATCATTTGAAATGGTAGACCACGTTGAAAATGAGGTTTGTATTGTGGAGGTGGTGATTAAAATGTATTTTGTTTACGCCTCCGAAATCCCTCGTGTTTGGCTTTAGTGCGGTTTTCATAAGGACGTTTGCCAACTTCCCTCAACATCGTGCCTTTCTACCATCCACCCACTCTTGAATCACAAAATACTCCTTCTAAGGATCGAGATAAATAAATAGATATAATTCCTTTAAAGATAATATAGTGAAATTTCATTGCCTACCTTTTTTTTATGTTCATATGGGAAGGCAACTTGCCCACGCTATTGTGCGACCTCGGCAAAGGCAAGCGAAATGAAAATCTTCTTTATTTTAGCACAAACTGAAACTGTATTAATTACAGTATTATCCCAGTGGGTTAAATACAATCCCCCACATGAACTGGCCCTATAACGCCCTGTAGCCATAGTTTTAGACTTTCCCAGAGTATAATGTGCTGCTGCGAGGGTAAATCTAAATTGCGAAGGAGACGGTTATGTAAAATTTGCTGCTGGTATATACATTTGTAAAACTTCTGACACCATTCGTTGTTTGAGCGATTGACCGAGCGAATAAATGACACGTTTTGACACACAAAATCAATTCCTTTTGTTCCATCCAAAGCTAAGACGTACTTTTACACAATATCGAAACTTAGGTACTAAACAGCCTTTCACAAGCACTGTTACGCCATTAAATTATATATATATGAAACGAAACCTCGAGTGCTTTCACAAGCCACTCGGGTTGAATGCCATCAGCCCTCTCTTAGCCTTTCCATCCATTACCGTTCTGTGTGTGTGTGAGTTAGTGTCTACATGTTTGATAGCAGTGGCCTTTCGCAAGCACCACGCTTCTCTCTCTAACTAACTAACTAACTCTGTTTCTCCGTACTCTACTTTATATAACAGCATTACAATATAGCAAACTAATATCAATAATTGCCGGTGTTATTGTCGGTATCTATCGTGCAATGCGTAAATGAACTAGTAGGAGGTGTTAGATATATAGGATACGCGGGGGAACTTTGTAGAGCAAAAGGGCATGTAAAATTTTACTATACCGGAAAACATGAAAAACTAACACGCGACAAACTAATATATCCTAAACAAAGAGAAGCATGAACAAATATAAGCATAAACGCAAGACTGACCTAAAATGAAATAAGTACCTATATTACATACCTCCCTATCAAGGAAAATGAATCGTCCTCGATTCTTAAAGTGAATCTAATGAAAAATAATTAAACGTCCAATGAATATTTTGTGTCCGTAAACTAGAAATCGACAAGTCCTGTGATTGAGATATTTGCCAGCTACTTGGTTTGACTATGCATCTCTGGATGGTATGCAGGGTGTTCGAACTGTCGTCTCGTGAACAGTTGTTCGTCGCCTTCCATCTTGAGGTACATGTCCTAAACTGATTCGTGAATCTGGGTTCTGGTCTGTTTCCAGCACCATATAATCCCACTCCTGTCACCATTGTAAAATTTGCTGCTATATATTTGTAAAACTTCTGACACCATTCGTTGTTTGAGCGATTGACCGAGCGAATAAACGACACGTTTTGACACACAAAATCAATTCCTTTTGTTCCATCCAAAGCTAAGACGTACTTTTACACAATATCGAAACTTAGGTACTAAACAGCCTTTCACAAGCACTGTTACGCCATTAAATTATATATATATGAAACGAAACCTCGAGTGCTTTCACAAGCCACTCGGGTTGAATGCCATCAGCCCTCTCTTAGCCTTTCCATCCATTACCGTTCTGTGTGTGTGTGAGTTAGTGTCTACATGTTTGATAGCAGTGGCCTTTCGCAAGCACCACGCTTCTCTCTCTAACTAACTAACTAACTCTGTTTCTCCGTACTCTACTTTATATAACAGCATTACAATATAGCAAACTAATATCAATAATTGCCGGTGTTATTGTCGGTATCTATCGTGCAATGCGTAAATGAACTAGTAGGAGGTGTTAGATATATAGGATACGCGGGGGAACTTTGTAGAGCAAAAGGGCATGTAAAATTTTACTATACCGGAAAACATGAAAAACTAACACGCGACAAACTAATATATCCTAAACAAAGAGAAGCATGAACAAATATAAGCATAAACGCAAGACTGACCTAAAATGAAATAAGTACCTATATTACATACCTCCCTATCAAGGAAAATGAATCGTCCTCGATTCTTAAAGTGAATCTAATGAAAAATAATTAAACGTCCAATGAATATTTTGTGTCCGTAAACTAGAAATCGACAAGTCCTGTGATTGAGATATTTGCCAGCTACTTGGTTTGACTATGCATCTCTGGATGGTATGCAGGGTGTTCGAACTGTCGTCTCGTGAACAGTTGTTCGTCGCCTTCCATCTTGAGGTACATGTCCTAAACTGATTCGTGAATCTGGGTTCTGGTCTGTTTCCAGCACCATATAATCCCACTCCTGTCACCATTGTAAAATTTGCTGCTATATATTTGTAAAACTTCTGACACCATTCGTTGTTTGAGCGATTGACCGAGCGAATAAACGACACGTTTTGACACACAAAATCAATTCCTTTTGTTCCATCCAAAGCTAAGACGTACTTTTACACAATATCGAAACTTAGGTACTAAACAGCCTTTCACAAGCACTGTTACGCCATTAAATTATATATATATGAAACGAAACCTCGAGTGCTTTCACAAGCCACTCGGGTTGAATGCCATCAGCCCTCTCTTAGCCTTTCCATCCATTACCGTTCTGTGTGTGTGTGAGTTAGTGTCTACATGTTTGATAGCAGTGGCCTTTCGCAAGCACCACGCTTCTCTCTCTAACTAACTAACTAACTCTGTTTCTCCGTACTCTACTTTATATAACAGCATTACAATATAGCAAACTAATATCAATAATTGCCGGTGTTATTGTCGGTATCTATCGTGCAATGCGTAAATGAACTAGTAGGAGGTGTTAGATATATAGGATACGCGGGGGAACTTTGTAGAGCAAAAGGGCATGTAAAATTTTACTATACCGGAAAACATGAAAAACTAACACGCGACAAACTAATATATCCTAAACAAAGAGAAGCATGAACAAATATAAGCATAAACGCAAGACTGACCTAAAATGAAATAAGTACCTATATTACAGTTACATAAACAACTAAGTTACCTTCGTTAATCTACGAGCATCCCTTGGGCTTTCAACCGCGATTCTTAAATTTCAACATCATATCAATATTTACTGCTTTTAAGATTTGCCAGGCTTTAGCATTGAATCTCATAAAATTGTTTTTTTTCAAATTTACCAACTTTTCTTAAACACCCAATTATTTTAATGTTGTTTAATCATAACATTTTATTCTCATAAAAATAATTTGTCCTTGTTTATCATAACTTTACATTCTCGTGCTAGTGACAACAGGTTTGAAAACTCAATCGATCAAGAAATTGACCTATCTCCTTCCATCTATTCACGAAAAGCAGTATCGGTTTAAGGCAAGCACCGCGGAGCAGAGGGGGGCTGGGGGCTTTAGCATCATATCAAGAAGTGAACCACCAGTAAGTCTCTTTTTATTCGGTTTTAGCTCCCCCTACTTTTTTAGACCCCAAATTTTTCTCAACGTCCCGCGGTGCCTGTAAGGGTGCTGCCAAGGGACCGTGGACAAAGGCCCCGCGCTTTTCATAGCCAAAAGGGGACCTGCATCCAAGAAAAAATATAAGTTGAAAAGAAAAAGGGCCCCGCAGTCCCTAAAACGGCTGCTGACAAAAAGATACCAAGCTTGACTACACGCATTTTTGTAGGAAATGAAACTCAGTTTAAGTACCAAATCTTAGTACTAAAGTTTTTCTAATTTAGTACTGAACATTTCTTAAAGGTTTCTCGGCTAACAAAATGCTAGCTAGGTAGCTATTTTCTAGCATGGACGTAGCATAAAAGACATAAAACAGAATACCTAACCAGTCTTCTTTCTATTCATCTTTGCAGAAAATAGGTGCCTCATTGTCGAAAAGAATAATTTCCACCCCATCTTCGCAAGGATGTGTTTCTTACGGGTTTAGGGTGATTAGTACGATGGTTCCTCATTTCTTGGTCATCTTAGGGCTCAGTTTACTATAGAGGGCTTCAAATAATAAAAATGTGTAAGGTTAAAAACCAGCTATCGGCAAGGCTTTTCAATAATTTCTTCTGCAAAAATTGTATTCAGCTATGAGGTAAAGGTCAATATTTCTTCACAAGCCGTTGGGCACTTTCAACCACTGAAAGGGAAAAATAGAGACCGAATTCTACAGTGCGTTCACCTAGAACATTGGTAGCCAGGTCAATAACTTTTCGGCACCATTTTCTCTCAAATATACCCCCGTCATTTCCCAAACAAAGCTCCTAAAATTAAAGTGATGTCATATAGTACCACAAAAAGAGGGTATATCTGAAAACAACCCGAGGTAGAGACTCTATGGTTGATACAGATCTGATTACCCGTTGCCTGTGCATCCGACCACTTACTATTTCGAGACCCCCAACCTGCCAAGCTCACGATTCACTTGATCTTTCCTAATAGACAGGGAATTTTGTAGAAAAAACTAGCAAACTGCCTAACCTCAAATTTTATTTCACATTCTTACTAAATCGACCATGGAGATTCCAAATCCAAGATGGGCCAAAAAAAATTATCACCGGAAGTTACTGTTTTTGATGACGTCATCAAAAAAATGATAAAAAATCTTTAAAAATCGGCCAAGGACTCGAACTCAACTTTTTTTGCATTTCTGCACTAAATTAACTATGCAGATTTCAAATCTGAGATGAAATGAAAAATATCTTGAACGGAAGTCAAATTTTGTGATGACGTCATCAACTTGGAGAAAATTCACTTTGAACCTTTTTAATTGTTTTCTCGCAACTATCATTGTCAAATATGTTCCACATTCGAATTGCACACATTCAGTGCTTTTAAAAGTTGTATTGAATTTCTATTATACTTACTTTTAAACGTTCTTTCATGACGTCATTATCATTTTATGACGTCATCGCCTTTTAAAGGTAATTGAATAACGCGTGAAAGGATGCCTAAAAATCTTTAGCTAGTTAAAAAAGTCATTCAAAATTAAAATTTCGTTGTATAGAAAATGATATGGATCCATTCATCCTTCATCACTGTCTCCTTTGCTGGAACTCCAGAAGAAAATGTAGTTCCACTCATCATCGTCTGCTTTAAGCTGATCACCTCACCATAATTTTTCCCATGGCCTAGTCCTCATTGGTTACGGAATTTTCTTCGATTTCATCACTAGAGCGCTGCAGATCTTGCAGTTTTTTAGCGGAGGGTGTGCGGGGCCCTGCACAAGATGAACATAATTTTTGTGTGAAAAAATTTTGGAATTATTTTGCTGACTCCAGTATTTTCTGCAGATATTCACAGCTTTTTTAACGTTGACGATCGGATATTTTTGTCTTCAAGCCGTTAAGAAACGTTTTTCTCTGTATATCCTCTTCGTGCCATTTCTTATTTATTTATCAAATGTATGTTCAAAATTAGAATATGTAAAGAAATTTTTTTCCTATAAACCACACTAATACCACCTGTAGGCCAGATCATTCTTTCCATCGTATGTCTAACCAAAGCTTAAAGGAAACTTCTCTTACAATCTTCTTTTGATAATGTAACCAGTAGTAAATGCTTGTGTCAACCAGTATGGATCTGGTTGTAGAGCTTCTGATCATCTGTTTTTCATTGCCTTGCGAATTCTTACTCTTATCTGCACAAGTGTTTCGTCACATTTCCCTTTGTATGATTATTTTTGCACAAATTTTATCGCTTTCGTGAGAATGTCTTTGCAGATTTCCTGTCTCATCGTAACTCTCTCGAGCAATTTTCCCTTTCCAGAACACTCCTAAAGCTTTTTAAAATGTTAGCTTTCCTTACAACAACATTACCGGTGTTGTTTCGCAGCCAATAACTGCATGAACAGCCGGTAGATTTTTGGAACTATCTAAACCCAGGTAAAATACGACGTTCCAAAATTAACGTACTTCTCGTTGTCAATCTTTAAGGAATATTTCCTTGAAGGCTTTTCACACAATAAGCAGTAAAAACTACATTAGTGTCCTTTCGACAACTAATAAATTTTATCGATGAGGAAAGAATGGAATATCAAGCAGATGCCAGCCTCTTCATAGCTGCAATTAAGCAAGTATGTCGTGGAATCTTTGATTATCTTTAAGGTTTGTTATTTATTGGTAAACACGAGTGCTTTCAAAATTAACTGTTTTCCTTCTTAGCCCTGGTGAAGCCTTTGGATTATCTTGATCTTTGTAATGCAGAAGACTGCCAAGCATCACTAACAGCAACAAAAACCTTGAAATGGAATATAAGATAGGTTTAGTGCGGGTATAACACTTTATCTCTGCGATATCCCATTGCAAAACTCGGTTCCTACTTGATAACTTGTCAATAACATTTTGTATGATCTGGTCTGGTTCTTGCTGTATCAAACTTACTTTCTAAAGCTAGTTCAAGGCTCTACCAGGGCTAAGAAGGAAAGCAGTTAATTTTGAAAGCACTCGTGTTTACCAATAAATAACAAACCTTAAAGATAATCAAAGATTCCACGACATACTTGCTTAATTGCAGCTATGAAGAGGCTGACATCCACTTGATATTCCATTCTTTCCTCATCGATAAAATTTATTAGTTGTCGAAAGGACACTAATGTAGTTTTTACTGCTTATTGTGTGAAAAGCCTTCAAGGAAATATTCCTTAAAGATTGACAACGAGAAGTACGTTAATTTAGGAACGTCGTATTTTACCTGGGTTTAGATAGTTCCAAAAATCTACCGGCTGTTCATGCAGTTATTGGCTGCGAAACAACACCGGTAATGTTGTTGTAAGGAAAGCTAACATTTTAAAAAGCTTTAGGAGTGTTCTGGAAAGGGAAAATTGCTCGAGAGAGTTACGATGAGACAGGAAATCTGCAAAGACATTCTCACGAAAGCGATAAAATTTGTGCAAAAATAATCATACAAAGGGAAATGTGACGAAACACTTGTGCAGATAAGAGTAAGAATTCGCAAGGCAATGAAAAACAGATGATCAGAAGCTCTACAACCAGATCCATACTGGTTGACACAAGCATTTACTACTGGTTACATTTTCAAAAGAAGATTGTAAGAGAAGTTTCCTTTAAGCTTTGGTTAGACATACGATGGAAAGAATGATCTGGCCTACAGGTGGTATTAGTGTGGTTTATAGGAAAAAAATTTCTTTACATATTCTAATTTTGAACATACATTTGATAAATAAATAAGAAATGGCACGAAGAGGATATACAGAGAAAAACGTTTCTTAACGGCTTGAAGACAAAAATATCCGATCGTTAACGTTAAAAAAGCTGTGAATATCTGCAGAAAATACTGGAGTCAGCAAAATAATTCCAAAATTTTTTCACACAAATTATGTTCATCTTGTGCAGGGACCCGCACACCCTCCGCTAAAAAACTGCAAGATCTGCAGCGCTCTAGTGATGAAATCGAAGAAAATTCCGTAACCAATGAGGACTAGGCCATGGGAAAAATTATGGTGAGGTGATCAGCTTAAAGCAGACGATGATGAGTGGAACTACATTTTCTTCTGGAGTTCCAGCAGAGGAGACAGTGATGAAGGATGAATAGATCCATATCATTTTCTATACAACGAAATTTTAATTTTGAATGACTTTTTTAACTAGCTAAAGATTTTTAGGCATCCTTTCACGCGTTATTCAATTACCTTTAAAAGGCGATGACGTCATAAAATGATAATGACGTCATGAAAGAACGTTTAAAAGTAAGTATAATAGAAATTCAATACAACTTTTAAAAGCACTGAATGTGTGCAATTCGAATGTGGAACATATTTGACAATGATAGTTGCGAGAAAACAATTAAAAAGGTTCAAAGTGAATTTTCTCCAAGTTGATGACGTCATCACAAAATTTGACTTCCGTTCAAGATATTTTTCATTTCATCTCAGATTTGAAATCTGCATAGTTAATTTAGTGCAGAAATGCAAAAAAAGTTGAGTTCGAGTCCTTGGCCGATTTTTAAAGATTTTTTATCATTTTTTTGATGACGTCATCAAAAACAGTAACTTCCGGTGATAATTTTTTTTGGCCCATCTTGGATTTGGAATCTCCATGGTCGATTTAGTAAGAATGTGAAATAAAATTTGAGGTTAGGCAGTTTGCTAGTTTTTTCTACAAAATTCCCTGTCTATAAGACCTCAGCTGAGATTATGTTTGAAAGCATATCCAACCTATGAACAATTTGCTGTGAGAGAAAACATGAGATTATGCCAATATAAATTTGTAACAAAAATTTTGAAATGTCCGAATCCGGTTTTCTCAAAATTTTTCCGAAATCTTATGATAGAGAAGGACAGGTGTATAACTTGCAAATAACACCTCTCGTTTCTGGCATAGCATGGATTTCTGTTTCTTCTATCAAACATTTTGCTGCGATTAAATAAATTTGTGATTAGATAACGTAATAGTTATTGGAATCATGAGCAAGTCATGTTTTACCTCCCATACCCCCGGCAACTTGACCAAATCAGTTGTTGTTGACAAAATAGAGATCCAAACCTCCACCATAATGTTACAATGTATCTTGCCTTTGTTACATTGTTCCAACGGTTAACTGATTTCGAGGTTCCGGGTAATTGTTGTTACAACACTACAAGGAAGTTTCAAGCCGAATGTTTTCACCTCCGTGTAGACACAGAACATGATTTATCCTGTGGTGAGTACTTGGCCATTGCTAGGACATAGAGGATATGGATTCAGTAAAAACGTTGTCATTAGGACCAATGCTCAAAGATCTTGAAGCTGAAATAATGTGTGGAATATGTTTCCAGAAAATGCAACTCCCGAAAGCTTTGATTTGCATGCACACTTATTGTGCTGGCTGCGTAGCAATGGTTTGTCAAAAAAATGGATCCATAACCTGTCCTGAGTGTAGAAAAGAAACAAAGGTGTGCAAGAGCATCTAACTTTTTGTTCGATATCATGGAGCTTGACATGCCGGAATTGTATTGCATAGATCGTCTTAATTTTCTAAAGAAGTCATGCTTGTACAGCCTGAGTTAGCTTAAGCACTTTGTTAAAAGGGCTAAACACTGATTATTAAGACCTAGCAAGGAAGTTAAACGGAATATGCCAAATGCCCCTTGGAATACGTCATGGTACATATTAGACAACGTATTGGTATCTTCCTAGCCTACTGCCAAATTAAACAGAAGTGTGTCATATTTTACCCAGCTTATCTTTTGTTTCATTAACTTTTTTATTGTAGGTAAAAAATGGAGATCCTGTCTCACTACCTACTGCATTTATGGTAAACAGAATTGCAGACATCCTTGATCGCTACCAGATAACAAGTCAGAAATACAGCAGTGACATCGTTTATGGATTAGGAAATCACAAGAATCCCACTTCCACCGTTGTTTTGAAGGACTCTTCCAACGTACACGATTATCTGGATAATGAACCAAAACATGGCTCACAAGCCACTGCGAAGGTCGCAAAGCTAAAAGATGATGCGCTTTTGAAACAGTTCAATCTGAGAAGAACGTCACTGCCAGCAGGAGGAAGTGTACCAATGGATGAAAGCAGGGGTGGGGATAATAAGCTTAGAAGGAACACACATCCCATGGTTGCTGATCAACTTGCTGTTTCTGCCCCTGCAAATCTTGTTTGTGCAAGTACTATGCGCAAAAAGGGAGTCAAATTTGATGTTATTCTCGAAAAGACCCCCAACTGCAGCGAAGATGATCATTCTTATCACATAGAGTTAATCAAAATTGACTTTGTAGTAGACGAGAAAGTAGAAATTGTTGTACGCAAACGTTGCAAAGCAAGTAACCAGTGCAGTTTACTACCGGGTAGCCTTAATGCAGTCTTGAGCGACTCTTCTGGTAACAATCTCACCTTCAACGTATTAAGTCTTCCAGATCATTGCTGGAAGCTGTCATGTAAACCATTTTGTGAAGGGAAGTTTGCAGCAGTTATCAAAGTTGACGAGAGACTGATTTTTGCAAGTGATTTGTATGTAAGCTCTCATTTTACTGCTCCTATAGAAGTTTGAGATTTGCAACACTTTTGGTGCCTGTATCCAATATATTTAAAGAACTAAAAAAGGCAGACTGAACTGTAACCGCCTCATCAAGGAAACCGGCGCAAAAAGATGGAATATGGAACAATGATTTGAACTAACAAAAAGGAAACTCGCAAAAAGGTACGATACCCAATGTTGGGAGTATCAATTTACGCGAAGTGCCTTACTCGCAATGTTAAACATTTAATCTGATATAATCCTTTAAGTATAGGCTACTAAGATACGACCAGGCTTCACTGCCTACGGGAATCACAGAAACAATACAAATTTCTTATCCGGATTGAGTTATATTGTGTTAGCCCTGTCAAGAAAACTGTTACTGGATCGTATACGTATGATATTTATAATACTTATCTGTAAGTTCTATGATCAAATCCTTGACACGTGGAAGTTTCATTATTTAGCATTGCTTTTTTTGTTTCAAGGCAATTTTCACGCATTACAATGTAACTTTTTTAAGGAACGGCTGTTAGGCTCAAGTTACGGTTAACAAAAAACTTCAGACCTCACTTCCCACAACCCTATCCCAAAAAAAATAATGCCCACATAATTTCTGGTTTACACGCCTGTTATGAATTCTATCTTGTTATATTATTGAACAGAATGGCCAAGTTATGACGTCATGGATGTATGTTATAAAGGGCATAGACTGGGATTGCATTATCTGAAAAGGTCATAAACCTCTCATGCATTGGGCAGAAATGTAAAATACATCCAAATTTGGGTATAAAGTCCATCCCTATCAAACTGCTGTAATCTGGTTCTAAAATATTATGCTACAAGCCAAAAACACCATCATTTCAGTAAATTTAATTTCTTTCGCATGCCATATCTCATTCAATTTGTAACAGAATCATTTGATTAGAGTCTTTCTATGATGTTCCTTCAAATTATACGCCAGGAATTGAAACATTCTTCTACAATATTCTAGTGACGTCATCAGTTTGTCATCTTTATCAAAACAAAGTTTTCTAGTTTGCTGAAGGATATTAAGTTTTTGTTTCAATTAATACATGATTTGATAAGCTGTTCAACCATTATTATTTAAAACATAGTTTAAATTCAAATAAGTTTAAATATTGCGTTTAAATTGAGTTCAAAATAACTAATCTGCAACTCATATGTAAACTTTTTGTCTTGTCAAATTACAGAATTACAAAAGGGCAATAAACATTTTTTAGGCCGATTATTTTCCGTGGCAAGCTATGTTTATTTAAGCATTGATTGTTTATAGAGGTCTTCAGAAATGTCTTTTTAATAAAACATTGTATCAAACACAGAATTGCCGGTAGGCATTTTGTGCAAACAGTGCAGTCATTAAGTCGGTAAAACATCTCATAACTAAACGATCTGTTATTTTCAAAGTTGAATAACGTGTTTTGGAAAAATAGCAAGAAAGAAGATAGTCATAAAGAAAGAGAAAAATAACTCTTTTAAAAGCAAAAAAGATATTACTTGAAAACCCCATTGAAAAATGCCAAGACTGGCAGAGAAAATATTTGCAATAAGGGTGCTGCCCGATTTCAGTTACTGACATTGGTTTCCACTGAGGGAAATGACTAAACGAAGTCAGTGAAAGGTTTTTTGAATAGATTTGTTAACAATATACCCAATAGTATCACAAATTGCAATCAACGATAACAGAAGTTTACACAAGGACCATAGACGTATGGGGTGAGTTCAGGAAGAAGGGTTGAAATTGATTTGCTCGATAAATGATAACGCCCAAATTTTTAAGGAGTATACTTTAACACATATGAGCTTCTAATATTAGTCAACAAAAGCTTAAAATGCAACATAATTCAAATAATGTTAACTAATAAGCATTTTTAAAACTTCACACATCTTCATTAAAATAAGCGCATCTCTTCCACGACAGCGACCAAATATATCGATTATTTTATCGATGTCTTTTTGCGAACATGATTAGCATCATTTTCAGCAATTCACGCACATTTTTGATTACCTTCCTATTCTTGTGATTATTGAACAGTTTGTGTTCCATTTCTAGGAGGTCAGAAACTCATAATCTTTTAGTAGATGGAGCAAACCTTTATGATGATTTCTGTCGAAGGGTTAGCATTCACGCTTGCATTCCCTAATCACGGGCCAGTGGAGTGACACAGTTTGATTCGGCGTAACACAGGCACCTTGATTCAGCATTTTTCAACCTTTTCTATCCACAGCACATTATCTGAGGATAGGTATCGATTTTTTTCAATTTTATAGTCCAATTTAGTTAAATTAGAGAGTTTTCCACGGCACACAAGGCAATACCTCAAAGCACGCTAGTGTGTCGTGACACAGTGGATGAAAACATCCAAGGGCCCCCGACCAAAAGGGGCCCAAGGTGCTTTTTCGTCTAGATCTTTAAAGCTTTGCTCAAGTTCAAATAACTTTTGAAAACTTTGAAAGTTCCTCAACTGAAGCTTTAAAAGTCAGTTCTCCCTAGCTAACGTGAAAATAATTCTCATTTTTATCTTCCTCTGTTGTGTTTGACATGCTCTACACCATTTAATGTGATCTTCTTGCTGTCCGTGAATAGAAGTCTCATAGCAGTTTTTTGCTTAGGGCCCCAGGAGCCTCCGTTACACCAAAGCACACAGAATGCGATAGTCAGTACCACTAAATCGCTCATAGATTTCTCCAAAAACTGTATCCGTTACATTGTAGAAACAATTGAACAAAGCTCTGCTTTCTGCATGGGTTTTGGGGTCTTTATCCTTGCAAAGAAAATAAGTGTTCTGCCTACTGCCTCTGGCCAGCCCAGTGCGTTGCGCTTTGTCCCTATTAGCTGTATGCCGGTTCATGTTCAATTTTTCTCTTGAAATTACATGTCTTTTGGTGTTGGCTTCAATGAAATTGTAAAGACCTTAAACAACACCCAGTCCATTTCTCATTGACTCACTTTCTGCAAGATTCAACTAATGGCCAAGGCAGTGGACATAAATCCCCAGCGGAGAGCAGTCCTCCTTTCGCTTTGCCAAGCCCTCAGCTGTACCGCTCATTTTAGACTGTCAGAGCATTTGCCAGCAAGTTTCTACAAACGTGTTTAATCTACATACGTGTTTTAGACTGTTGGGGTAAGATGTTTCATTAATTATGACAGTATTACAACCACTTTCTTTTACTTCTTCGACAATCTTTTCAAGCACTAATTGGGCTGTTGCTGTTCTTGTCACTTTTTCATGTTTTTTCACCCAATAGATTTTTACCATATTCCATTACTTCCAAAAGCGCTCACGATTACGACCACTTGATCTTTCATCTCAGAGATTTTTAAGCATGTTCAAAGTGTAGTTTTTCTTATACTTTTTGTTTTTGGAGAAGGCTACTGCCCAAATTTGCCCGGAAAAATCAGCTGCCCAAATCTAGTCCACCCCATCCCGTCCCGTACGCCTATGACAAGGACCTTTGTTCAATCAAGTGTTGCCATTAAAAAAGACGTTAACAGCACATTTGATTAAAATCCAGATTTGTTTTCAAGACCAAAAAAATTCAATTTTCTAGATTTAAAACCTAGAAACATGAGAATCGTATCTGCTATTATTTCTTATCCTAAAATATCATTTTGTACAAATGTTTCATCTAAAAATATCAAATAACCCCCTCCCACCTTTATGCTTATGCGTTTAGGGTCTTGTAGCTTCTATGAATTTAGCTGAATGATGAATCAAGACAAAAGTTAAAAATAGCCAAAAGCTGAATAAAGAGGCTCGCCTGACACTTGATTGCGCTTAAGTTCATACTCAGTAATTTGTAAGATCATTTTGAAATGTTATTCTATGCCCTATTTTAAGTAGGCCAAATCATCGAAAGAGCTAAGACAGAATTAGATGAAGATGGGTATTTTCTGTTAACCTGGAGTGTCCAAATGCAATTGTGCTGGTTAAGTATTCGATTATGTGGAAAGCCGGGCAATTTTCATTGCTTGTAACAAAACAGGCAAATTGCCCTAGACTTTTAAAAGCTGAAAATGTCTGCCCCATTTGGATGACTCGCTTTTAAAATTTGACAAAAGAATGTAATGAAGTATCCAAAAATGAACAGTGTTATAACACTTTATACCAAGCTGTGCGAATTGAGAATTTTAAGTCTCTATTTTTTGCCAACTCCAGTCTCCATTTCAGCAATAAATAAACACAGTATTCCAAGAAGACGAATTCAGAAGGACAAATACCGCATTAGAAAAGTATGCACCAGATGACCCAAGAGTCACAAAATTAGTGTCGTTTCCAGCGGAATGGCTCTAAATGAAATCTTGTTACTGTTAGTCTACACCAGAAGCTAAACAGAATTAGTTATTTTTCTTATATTACATTAGAGTTTATCGAATTTTGCAAATCCAACTGTTGTCAAGGATCATTTGAAGGGCACCCACCAGCTATTTGTGACAGATTTCGCTGCTAAATCGAAGGTAACCCACGGTGAATATGATGGTCACCATCGTGGATGAGTGGGGGAGCATTCGATTGCTCCTGTACACGAGAACATTTCAGACAGGAAAATTGGACCATATCCTATCGTGAGTTTGAAATCAATAAAATTTAAACCCATTTCAATCTTTTCTCAATAGTGTGCGACACAGCCATGAAATACTTGTATGTTCAACGTATTCCAAGATTGAGTGATGGATCCACATATCCCATAGCCAGAAATTTCTAGTTAAGAATAAACTGTATATGGGATTTGTTCGGGATTAGTCCTTTGTTTCGAAACAATACCGTCTAAACCAATCAATGTTGCAGGGTCATTAGTCCTTTGTTTTGAAACAATACCGTCTTAAACCATTCAGTGTTGCAGGGTCATTGCACAGACGCATTAATAACAGTATTCGCTCAACCGTTCTGTCTGTGACCACAGAACTCTTAAACTTCCTGCCAGGGCTTCAAGTTATAATGCGCATGTGCAATGACTCTAAAACGGGGGCTAGTGCATGTCTGGAAGACGGGCATGAATCATCTCTCGAACAAGGATTTAACTCTACAGAGGTAATTATAAAAGTTATCATCATTTTGTGGACGGTTTAGGATGGGATTGTCTTACAAATAAATTACATGGTTATTGACCCGCCCTCTGAAGACGTGGTCGACCCAACCCCAAAGTACACATCATCCAAAGACGTTCAATCATTTGATTTGTCCGGGGGGGGGGGGCAATGTAGCTACCACTGTCGGGATGATTGAACATGTACCTTGCAACAAGGACATTATCATCCAGGGGCGGCGCCACAGGAAGGACATGTCCACCCCACATTTTTCAAAGAATTATCTTTTATTTCACCAAAATTGACAAAAAAATGGAAAGGAGAGGATTGATTCGTGTGCTTTTGACCTTGCTCCTTATAATCGATAGCAAAATTCGAGCTTCAATGCCAGATTTAAGAGTAGGAATCCTCTTCCAATCTGGCTGGAACGTGACATGGGCTGGAACGTGGCTGGAACAGAGCTTGACAATGTCGTGAATATGAAAATGCAGGTCGCCGAAAATTTCCACTTTTTATCATATAAAGAGCATGCTGCACTGCAGTGTTTGCTATATAAAAACTTTGAAAAATGGGAGTTTCGAGCACTCAAGAGGGCGTCGCACCAAAAACATTTCAGAGCAAATTTCCTAATCCTCTGTCCACCCTACACTTTTCGAGCTGGCAGCGCCCCTGTTTTTACCCAACATCCCCTCTAAATCTAAAATGTAGTCCGTATTTATCGAAACTGCCTGTTGAAATGCTCTAATGGTTTTTTTCTTGTTGCTTGAAGAAATGCTATTTTACGACAGAAGCCATCGATATTACAATGTATCACGAACTTTCATCCTAATTTATGGGGTTCATGAAACTCTGTTATACAATTATGAAGAAAGAAACCTATATTTTGGCAAGAAATTGACTGTGGAATTTCCTCGAAGACGCATAATGAACAAAAGAACCTTAAAACATTTGTCATTATGAGAACCTTTCTAATAAAGTGCTTAGTTTTCGCCAACAAAATGGCCCAGATTAATAAAGAGGATGCATGAAAGTAATCATGTGATGAACTACACACTTAATCAGATTATTGTGGCCATCAATGTGTCATAAGGCCAAAATCTGAGGAACACTCTCCTGGCGACGGTACGTTGTAGACAATTACACTGCCTGGATAAGGAAATGATTCCTTTGAGGGCCTACGCAATGTGTTGATTCACGGATTCTCTTTTCTAAAGCCTTACGTAAGTCTGTTTCCACAGTTTGGACACCTGTCACATAAATTCTTTTCAGATTTGTCTAATTTTTTACCATCAATACCATATGTTTTACATTGTCGCATGATACCTTCCATGTCTTTTTTCACAGACTCTTTCTGAAGACGATCATTCTAGCAATGCATCATACAGTAAACCCATTCTTTCCCAGATGGAAAATCAATTGAGGCCTTGTTATGACACCGACAGCCGTCTTCGTCATATGCTTTGTGGAATAGAGGTTTTGTAACCTTGACAAATTTCTTTGTCAATTTTGGTTTTCATCCCACAAGCAAATTTTGGTTGTCATCTCCGGTCCGAAACTCTAGAAAAACATTTTTTTCCCTTTAAAATTTACAATAAATTTGCTACAAAACAATGTCACAGGGAGCATGGAAATATATAGCAAATCTGCGACCATAACATTAGAAGTGCAAAATTTCGAATTGATACTTCATCTAAATATTACAAATTATATATTAAAAATCACATATAACAATAGCACTTACATTAATACACATGAAAGTTTACATTAACAAAAACAAATGTAAGACAAGACAAATTACACAAGGGAGAATACTTTTATCATTGAAACTGCTCGGAGGCCTGAACATATATTTGAATGTGGCCACCAAAAGTTTTGTACCTAGTCTACAGTTAGCTTTTCGTAGATATACAGGAAAATTTGCAGTAAAACTTCATTTGAAAGGGTTATTAATCCACATGGAAGCAATATCGCCTTTACATTGTCAAGAAGATCACATCTCTCTGTATCAGAAGATAAACGTATTCCGCATCCTCAGTACCTTAAATTTTTATAGAGCATAACGAATTTGAATCGCTGAACTTATGTTTAAATGTGTGAAAATCCAGTTTGCTGAGCCCGAAACACAGTTATGTTAAAATTTATAAATCTTTTGGTCGCGAATGTTGTAGACAATTTCTGAAAATGGACTGATTAGTGCTACTAGATGTTTCTTCAAAGCATTCACCGAACAAGATTGTTTGATCTCAGGGTCAAGTTTTTCTTTTTCCGATGAACAGTTATGATAGAAGGTAGTTTTATACCTCTCTGCTTTCACTCCTATTTACCGTCTGCGATGACTTTAGACCATCCTTGATGTCGAGGCACAGGAATTCTTGTGTAATCATGAGTCATATTGTGACTTCTGGGTCATCATGGAGAGAGCAGGGCGTTCACTTCACTCCATCGACAGAGGTTTAGCGATTCCCAACCAAGTTCATCAAACATTTCTGGCAAGATATACCTCTAACAGCGTCAGTTACTGCCGATGCGCTAGAGAATTGAACCGACTCGAGTCCATTCATTGAATCATTGGTATTTTGTGCAACGTGATATATAATGTCATCATAGTCAAGATGCGGGAGGAGACTTCATACAATTCATTGAGAGCATGCCGCGGCAAGTATTGTGAAAATAATCATATCATCCCTATCCCTTGTCTACATTTTCTGATTTAATGGTGAAGGATAGTTTAGAATCAAGTATGATTCTAAGTTGTTTGTAGCACTCAATACTGGTATACCATTGAAAAAATGGAGGGATGGTTTGTTGGAATTATCCAATTGCAAAGTCGCCTCCATCGCTAGCTCAGTTGAATCAGAATTAAAGAACAGTCGCCAATTCCTATATGAAAGTTTCGGATAATGGTTCCAATCAATTGCAGCTTCGTGTGGATCACGAGCAACTGTGAAAATGGATGTGTCACTGGCATAGAGTTCACACACATTGAATTTTAAGCCATCAGTCAAGTCATTGATATGAATCAGAAAGATTAGAGAGCCTAGGATACAACCTTGAGGAGCACCGGCCGAGTACTGCATAAATATGCTTGTTGAGAACGTTTTGCATTAGGGATAGTACTTTTCCAGAGGCATTGCTGCAGGTTGTATATGAGACCATGATACCAGACCCTGTAACAGACAGACGGTATTAAGAAGAACAAACCGAGTGCCTAGCATGGGATTGTGCTAAGCCACTAGATTGTGGACTCTTGATAGCTCAAGGAGACGCTTATATTCTGAGCCGGTAGTGATACCTATTTCAGGTTGGTCTGTCTGTCAAACTCTCTGGGATGACAATATGAAAGTTTCTGTTCCAGCAATATTCAGTTACATATCCTACGTGTAAACAACAATAGCAAATCGGTCTTCCGTCCTCCACTCGATGGACGTTAGTACTATTTCTGAAGATGTTTCTCTGACCATAACACCTTGACAATTTTTAAACTTTCTACAAAGCTCTTTGACAGCGAATTTTACCAACCCAATGGTATCCATTACGTTAATACCAATATCAATGGACAAAACAACGAAAAGCTGATAACAGGCATTGGCAGAACGAATTCAAAATGTTGCTAAACCGATACGATAAAAGTCAGTGTTCTTAGCGGGAATGAATATCTTTTAATTTCGTTCGATTTCCGAAATGTCTCCCATAAATCAGTCATAAACGATCGACATGATAACTAGCAAACACAAAACGGGAGTTCTACAGAAAAATTATTTTGTGCCTCATACGGGATAGATACTCTTCCTCACACGGGGCGCCACTGGCACCAATATGTTAATCAAATACTTGCTTTGTTAATAGCTTAGCGTCTGCGAGTTCTCTATTAATCAATTCTCAAGAAAACGGCATATCAATGATAATCTCACAACTGGTGATAATGCAAGCACATGCCCGGTAAAGCTGTCCAATCGGTTTAGTTGTTCATTGGAAAGATCACCTGTGGTTGGTGGATTTCGATCCACAACTATTTTCCATCTTGTTCTATCAGACCCTTATTCTGAAATTTTTTACTCTGAGGAGTGTCAGACGAAAAAACCTTAAAATGCTTTTTTCAAAGCCATTTTCAAATTTTTTACCGCAAAAAATTCTACTTTAACACGTAACATCAAACGACTACAATCTTTACAAGTCGATGGAGCTTCTTTACGTCTTCGTCTTGTTTCCTCTCTTGCCCTGTAAGAACGTCCACTCTGCTGAAACTACCTAAACCCAAAACTGCATGTTACTTAAAAATTCCATAAACAGTTAGCAAACTGATTTTTGTGTAGCAAAGGAACAGCAGAGGATTTGGAGTCACTGAGTTGAGGACTGCCTAAAATATTCTGCTAATGTAGCGCGCTCAGTTTTGATGTTAGATCTTACTTAGCATGAAATTAGCATATCGTAAATATCTTTGATAATATCAAGAGGTTTAAAATAACATGTAGGTTCTTGGGATATTTCAACGTGGATTTATAATCAATCTTTGCAGTTGCCATTTTAGATAAAGATAAGATAAAGAGATTTTGTCCTAAAAAGTATGAATTTTACAATGAATAAATGCTTTTCTTACATTGAGTAAATCCAAGAATAGAAAATGAAATAAGATTTGACTTAGAATGATCTGCTTTCCTTCTGAAGACTGCTTTGTCTTTCCTGAAAAAGTGCAGTGATAAAAATTCTATAGAATAACCTCTTTGGAGATTGGCTGCAGAGATGTGGTTTTATAGATGAATATGTAGGATTACTGTACCGTGGTGTCAAATAAAGACGTTTTGAACATAGCTGGAACAGCTAGAAATTTAACGAGAACCATCCGGCAGGGTCAATTGAGTTTCTGGGGCATTTAATGCGCAGGAATGAGTTGGAGAAGGTAGTTCTCACAGGAATGGAAGAAATTTCACTTGTTTTCCGTGAATTGAAATCGAAATTCCTGTTGGTGAAGATCTGCCTGGTATTTAGATCGGACAATATTATCCAAAATGTCTGTCTTTCTTTTGCCTGCTCCTTGCCATGACCCCTTAAATCGTCTGGAATAAAAGGGCTGGTAAAAGAAACCCCCGCTAGCAATTAAGTGTTTGGTTAGCCGCTTATTTAATGGAATGTAAAAAGGATTTCTTAAAATCTGTTTTCTTTTAATTAATATAACTATTCAGTTTCTAATGTGTTCACTCTTTTTTGCCTTGATGCGCTTTTTCACGCTACAACGAGCTTCGTTGTACACACCTTGAAGTCTCTTAATGGAGGCTCGAAAATGATAAACAGCAGGTCTGGAATAAGGATATCACGGGCCTAGAGATAGGATTATATCTTTTTGTTACGGCTGGGTATTTGCAAAAATTAATAAGTTTGGATTCTTATTCTGTGGTTGGTGTGCATTTTATTCCTGACTTAAGAGTAGTAAATGTGGAGGCGCAGAAGCGGTAAAATAACAAATCAGGTTCTTTCATCACTGAGTTGTGTTTCAAAAAGTTGAGATGTAAAAAGCCAAAATGGATGGGCAGGTGGAAATATCTTTTGATATCTTGCGTGCATGGGAGCTGACAAATCTTTACGAAAAGGCTTATTTCTTTTCCGTTCATGTTTTGCTTCTTTTTCTTGGGATTTATTCGATTCGGAAGCGTGCCTGCAACTCCAGGGCTAGGCCTTCATCAACCACAGCAACTGGATCTGGAGATGATCACGTTGCACGAAAAAATGCAGGTTTTACCGACAAAATCAAAAGTCAAGATGGGCGGAATTTCATATGGGCTAATCAGCTTGCACTTTGGCTACTTAAAAATAGCACATCTTATGTAAACAACACGTTTGATGCTTGGAGATCAAAGATGAACGGACGGTTGCTATCGACCACTATTGATGTAAGTGCTGCTGCATACAAGCAACAATAATCGCATATTTTATGCATAGTTTATTCTGTTAACCATGTTGAAAGTGCGGTAAGGGCGTGATACTATTCACCTTGCCATTTTCAGTGTGCCTGTGGAACAGAAACTGAAACCCAATAATGGCTTCCAAAATTGACTGGCAAAATCTTACTCGATCACAGTTTTTTTTTGTTTTTTTGTGATTTCTATGAATTTCTATAAAGATGCTCTTTAATGAAAATTATGTGACATGTGGCTATGATATATGACATCAAGATAAATTATGAACTTAAACCCCATAATAATTCGATTACTCACCCCCTCAAATAAGAACCCCTCTGCCCTCTTTTTGTATCAAGATTTAAATATGCCCCCTCTTGAATAAGCTCTCCGCTACTATCTTGTCAGATTTTGATAAAAGCAGCAAATTGACTGCATCTCCTTTAAAACCCATATTGTAGTTTCAGAAATTTGATAGGACTTTTCCACAAATCTTGTCGCTTTGATGCTGGGTTCAAAAAGCTTTGATGCTGGGTTTTGAATAAACCACCTTTCTCGGTATGCCCCCCTGCTTAACACTGAGTTTTGCATTAGGCCTCTAGGCCTTCTTAAAATTATTGCACTGATATTTGTTTCCTATATGAAATCAAAATATTCTAATTCCAAAATTTGTTGTAGGCAAAGGTTCATATTGAAGATATAGACAAAGAATCTTTAAGGTTTCAAGTGACAGGAATCAATTCAAAGCAGTCACTCAAAGATGGTCAAATGGTATGGGTATTTTACATTTTTTCAAAATATTAAAAAATATATATAAGATACATTAACTATAAACATTTTATCGTGACAAAATTTCTGACAAATATTTTGACAAAATTTTCCTCGACTATATTCAAAATGGGACGAAATTTGGTCATGAAATTTGAATTTTTTTTTGCCTTTAAGATTTTTGAGAATTCCCATAGAAAAACTATTGCTTTAAGCCAGGAATCAAATTTATGTATCCTTTTAATCTTTTCAATGTCAATTAAGCCGTTTTATCCCTTTTCATCATCTTCATAATTATCTTTAATGAAGGCATCATCATAATCATCATCACAATCATCATCATCATTGTTGGCTCTCCGTTTTTGCCATCATTTGATAAAAATAATTCTTAATCAATGGTGTAGCAAGGGGGAGGCAAGATGGGATGGAAGCCCCCTCCCCCAATGGCAAAAAATATCCTTGAAAAAGGGTGTTTTCTGGCATTAAAATGGTTTAGGCCCCAATTTGTTACTTGCTCAACTTGTCTTTGTCCCGCAATCCCACAGCGATGCTACTGGTATAACTGTCTTTTGTCACTGGTTTCAAAAGATTCGACCTCATTCGTTTAAGGTACCTGCACTTTTCAACCCAAATTTCCTGACCAATTTTCCTATTGGAAATGATCTTATGCTCTCCCAATCTTATATTTATATTCAATTATACTTTTAATTATACTTTGTTTATGAACTTCATACCATTTAGATAGAGATTCTTTGAATGCTTAAATAATCTCTTTTGACCCCAACTTTGCATAAACTGAGTAAATATACCGCTTTAATTTGGTTTTCCTGACATGCTGTTCTGTGTAAAAAAGCTGCCTGCGGGAGGGGGGAGTTGAGCCAAATTCCGAAATGATGCTGAAGCCCCCAAGTCTCCACAAAGTCAGTACCTATGAGATTTATTGAAAAGCAAACTGTGTGTTTGCCTGTTAAGACTTTTTGATATGTTGCTGTCTCTGTATTAAAAATCTACGATGAAATTTTGTCGTGATGAAATTCTGAAAAATTGTCCAAAATTCTTTCTGACAAAGTTTATGCACCAAAAAATTTATCTGAGGAAATTTGTTGTTGTTTAAGTATGTATATATGTAAATGAATGAATACATTTGGCATCATGTGTTTAATTATGTATATATGTAAATGAATGAATACATTTTGCATCATGTGTTTAATTATGTATATATGTTAATGAATAAATACATTTGACATCATGTGTATATTCACTAAACATGCTAATTTATTATAAATATATCATATTATACATTCATTTGAAAATATTTTCCTCTATAAGTATTTTTATTTTTATCAGCTAACTTGTATATAAATATAAATATATTATATAATTATATAAATATATTGTTAGCTATCGTGTTTAAGTGGATAAAAATAATTTGCAACAACACCAACATGCTAATCAAAGCTTTACTTAAACCCAAGCTCAAACTAATACACCTATTCCCTCTTGTGAATTGAAACACATCAATTGACTTCATGTCAAGTTGCACAACAGTATCTCAGGCCATGCTGGGAATAAAATGGCAGAGGTGCAATGAATCGCACTCCTTGTGGTGCCAAGGCGTGCAATGGTGTGCTATTGCACGAAAGTACTTAATAATACAGTCAGCTGTATATGAACTAGACTACATAACTTTATCATAAGAAAACATAAGACAAGGCTAGTCCAATCAATACATTTTATCAAACAAGCTTTATTAATGCAAGCCCAACATATTAAAGAGAAAAACATTAACAATGAGGTAGGTTAATTAATATGTAATCCTGCAGTTTATAAACCCTTCTGGTCTGCTTCTCCTGACAATCTCGTTCTCAAAATTTAAGAATTCTAACTGTGTTTTCGCCATAAAGAAAACTTATCTGTTGACTAGTGCTAGAACGAATTAAATAGTTAATTGCACGTTTATACTTTGTAAGAAAGCTATAGTAGCTAAATCCTCACAATTCAAAGTCTTTTAATTTTGGAACATTTTTGACCACATTTTATTAGTAAAAGTTTCTAAAGAGTTTTGATTTGCATACAGATAAGAAAAAATGCACATAAAGTAAACTGTATATAGAGGAATTGTGAGTCCTGAGAAAACGGGATTTTACTGATCGCACTTGCAAGATACACTCGTAAATCAGTGTAATCTGGGTCAAATCATTTAAAGCTTAAAGAACAATAAGCCTGTTTAAATAAACAAAGCCTTACATATGCCATGGGGTTGTAACTACAGTGGAATCCCGATATAACGAACTCTGAAGGGAACCAGAAAATAGTTTGTATATCGGGAGTTTGTTAAACCGAGAGATAACGTTTTTTGGGGGTCCTTTCGCAGTTCACGCCTAACAAACCTGTGGTGGGCTTGTTTAGGCTATCTCCAGCCATACATGTACCATTTAACTAAAAAAAAACTGAATTCAAATAATACAACTGGCTGGTCATTGAAAATGAAAATCTTAATGTTCCTTTTATAACTTGGGACCAAAAGATTGGCAAAGCTGGTATCACTTCGCTCCTAGTTGGTGCCTGAATGATGTCTTCGATTACTTCACATTCTTACTTGTCTTTTTCTGCTTCTCCATCTGGGTCTCTCAATAAAATTTTGTCGTCTCTCATTGCCAATGTCTCATATGTAAAAAGGTATTCAGTAGTGTCAATGTACTCATTTGCAGTAATTTCTGACGCAATCAAACTTTCATCTCGTGGTCTGAGTCTATCAGCCAGTACTTGAAATGTATCATCGGCATGTTTTGCGATTTTAAAAATGATAAATGAACACCGAAAATAAATAAACAAAAATAACAGATGACAAATTTATGAAAGTTCGTTATATCAAGGGTAATTATGATGAAGGGACCTAAAAATGGTTCGTGATAACGAGCGTTCATTATATCCAGGGTTAGTTATACCGAGAGAATTTGTAATGAGTTTGTTAGGCAGAATCAAAGGGACCAGGCATTTAGTTCGTTATACCGGGAAGTTCGTTATATCCGGGGTTCGTTATATCGTGATTCCACTGCAGCTATTGCAAATGAGATAAGCGATCACAACCGCAAAGCAAGGATTATCAGCTTAAAAGGTCGAGTGATTTTCAGACCTCAACTCAAAACTTTGATAAAGAAATTATGGAAACCTTCGTTTACAGGGGTTTTTCGCCACTTTCAAAACTTCTGTTAGTTTTAAACATGGTATCATCATGTGCCTTGAAAGTCTGGCTACTAGAATCTGAAGAAATCGAGAAATGGATGTTTTCATCCAGAAAACGTTTACCATAACTTTAAGCAAATTAGAATATTCGCCAAATTTTCCGTCAAGTAGAAATCAAATAGAAACGATTGCGTGATTATCACCTTCGTTCATAATTGAATTATGATAACAAAATTACATTGGGCCATATTGGTCACTTAAGAATAAAGTGTTCAGATTATTTAAGGCGTGCGATAAACTGCACTTCTGAGCAATGGAAGGCGTGTGCCAAGGCGTGGGCGTGCGATCGCACGCCATTCCCAGCATGGCCTGGTATCTTAAAGAAGACTGTATCATCTGTACGTCCACTTCTCCTTTCTTAATGATGTTTTTCCTACTTTTCCTTCCAAATAAGCTAGTGTTTGTTCCCTTGAAACAATCTTCCTGCACATGATGTTCCCGAGAAAGCACAACAACTTTTTCTGTATTTTTCTCTTTTTTTATAGAATATTGCGGTTATGCTTCATGTTGAAGAATTGAAAATGCAAATTCAGTACATGTGTGCAGATCAGCCATTTTTGTCCACACAGCTGAAACTTCAGTCAATTGCCTCTGTGGTATGTAGAAAGAAAATTCTTTGCATTGTATTATTTTTATTTATTAAGTAGTTTGAGCCCCCATTCCAGCTAAAGGTTAAGCATTTATTGATTATCCATTGTAAAATTTGTTTCCATAGAAAGAATTTTATCAAACAGTGTGTGATTTTTAGATCTGTTAGTGTACATTAAGTTCAACTTTCTGTTAAACTTCTGTCTCCAGCTAATATGTTAGTACTGCAATTTTTCGTTGGTCAGATAAAAAAGGCAAAAGGTGTGTTGCCTCTATGAATCTGTTGACATGGTGTGTTGACAATCAATCAATCCTGCATTATTTTTCATGGCTCCTTTTAGAGAAATGTCTGTTTGGGGTAGCTGCTATATATATTATTGTAAGAACCATCCTGTTTTACAATTCATTTTTAACACACTGTGTCCTGCACCGTAAAACAGGCCGGTAAAGCAGTAATCTTTCCTAACTGTTTAGGTAACTAAAATAATAGACTTCAGTTGAAACGTTTATGCATCTTTTGCTAAAATATTTACCTACCAGCTCATGTCTCTTTTGTAGTAATGGAATCAATATTTTTTGTCAGGAGTGATAATTTTCTGCTTAAAGTCCTACACTTTTCTTTATATACATTGGCATAGGCCTGCTACCAGCTGTCCCTCCCCCTCTCTCCCGAGTTGCCCCTTTCTTGTGGACGTTTGATAGAATGTTTTCAAAATTTGAGTCATTTGAAGAATGTTTTCATCATAAAATAACCCAAACTTACTAGAACTGTCAAAATTTTGTTCCTGGATCGGATCCCACTAGAATTTGATTAACAGCCAAAAATTTCACTTGGATCGAAGAATTGGTGCCAATTCTTATGGTTCAAGGTTATGGTATCAATTCCTATCTGAGTTGAAATTTATTTGCATTGACTCCTCACCTACCACTTTATATTTGTTGTGATCCTTAACTGGAAGAAATTGTATTTTTCTTTATTACCAAACACGTTTCAGGAACAGGACAAAAATCCTTCCTCCACACCTGTCATGACACTGTTTGTAAATTTTAAAGCATCTTTCTATCTTCTTAAATAGCTTCACATTAAACTGGTCAATGTAAATTCAAAGCCCAAGGTTTCACTTTGTCTTGATGGATTTTCAATAAATGACTGCAACATTTCAATAGAAAAGGTATGTGTAATTTATTTTACTTTTTGAAAGTTTGTTCATTCTGTGTTCTATCAATTTAAATCCCGAAGCTCCATCTGTCCCTAGATTTGCTAGCTATTTGCTGAATTCAGAGTTACTTGAATCTTACACTACCTCTTATTGAGGATTAGAGTGCATTAATGTGGAATGCATTATGCATCCTGAGGGAGCAGTCTATTGCCTTACTTGTTCGTAAATCTTCTCAATTGCAAAACCCTTTAATTTGTCATGGTGCATGTAAATTTGTTGTAGGAAGTCAATGAAAATGACATGGCTATTATAAAAGACGCGTTTAAGAAATCGTTGCAAAACAGTGTCAGTCTTGATATAACTAAGGGAATTTTGAAAAAAGAGGTTTGTATGCCATTGTATGTGGCCGTAAAATTTTTACTTCGGTTTCATTGTTTTGTCAGTTACTTGAATTTTTTTCGTTTTTCAAAATTCTTGAAGCTTGTGTACCATGTTTTGAAGAAGATCCCTGGTCCTAGATAGCATCACACACTGTCAGTTACATTGCACAAGGGTGATATAGAAAGGGCATAGGAGCCAATCAAAACGCTAGGACGAGTGTTTGAAAATATCCTTCAGTTAATCATGTGTTATGTTTCCGCTGTTTCTTGCCATTTTGAATTGTACAACGTTTCGCCTGTTTTTATGTGCATGTGTTTGTTCACATGTTGTTTCTGACCTAAACATTGTTTAATACCGTTACTGCAGGTTATAGCAAGATAGTAATAAGACTTTTTATTATGTTATAGAGAAACCAAGTTTGACATTGTTTGTCTGTAATCTAAACAAAAATAGCATTTCCAAGCCTCGTTTTTGTATAGTTATAACGAGATTGGCGTAATGATAAAAATAAGAATGTGTATGTAAATATGTGCATCAGAACTGATACAATAGAAGCTGGTCATGCATCTAACATTATCGTATTTTAAGTCTCTGCTTAAGGCCGACCTCCACTTGGCCGCGCGTACGGAAGATTTAGGAAACCGAAACCACGTACATACATTCAACTGGAGATAGCATGACCACCAGCGAAAATATGCAAACAAACATGGCAGTTGTAAATCTGTGAAGAAAGTTGTTGTTAGAAAGTGAAGAAATAGAACGTCATTTCTATCTGAAACTAGCCAGAGAGGGATGGTATTGCGTCAGGGAAATTAACCAGCAACAAAAAGTTGAAGGTGAATACAATTTTCTTATTCGACAAGTACAAGTGTCGGATACCGAATTAATTTGAATGATGTTTCGAATGTCAGCTTCAAATTTTGAAGAATTATTAAGATATGTTGCTCCTCATTTGATTCGGAAATCGATAAAAAGGGAACCAATTCAGCCTCCTGAATGTGTGTGTGTTACATTGCGTTTCCTTGAAAAGGATGACGCATTCAACACTACCGCTGGCAACTATCGTATGAGCGGAAGTTTTTTCAGTCAATCTGATTGGATAAATGTCAGTGAACAACAAGCGGCCGCTCTGAAAGTCGCCTTGAGCTTGACTGTCTTACGTGCAGAAAACTGTCACGGACGGCCGCCTGACCTGTCTACGTGATTCTCAATTTATTGCCTTTGAGCACGCGCCAATTTAATCGCACCGTACGCGCGGCCAAGTGGAGGTCGGCCTTTACGCGCTGCGTTTGTCAACGAGACATAATTATCTTTCTTGTTTTCTTGCATATTTGATAAGCAGCTGCTACGCTGTTGTTTATTTCATAAATGAATATGAAGTCAATGTTAGCAAGAACATAGCACACGCTGAATAACGTAATATGGGGGCTGAGACTTTATTAGCTTCTGAGACTAAATCGTTGCTTATCAGTTGTCAGTTAGTTTTAGTGGGTGTTTGTCGAAAGAATGAGGCTTTCACTGTATTGATTTAAAAGCCCTATTGAAAGCAAAGCTGACATTAGATCTGTTGCACCTGCCTTTTCCATGCATTTTCGCACCCTGACTATTAAAGTGTTTCTTGTTTTGTTTCTGCTCTTCTCATGCTTTCCAAAAGCAGTGCTCTGTTTCTCGTGTCAAAATGCTCCTCAAGTATGTGGCAAGAATCGCATCACTCATGCATAATATATCACTGCCAGTGGTGCTCGTGTTCAATGTAATATTCGGAACTGCAAATGCAAACTTTCAACTTTAAATTTGCCCACACTTAGACTAAAAAGACTTTGAGCTTTTACAGTCAGCTTAAATTTCAAAGGTGGTTTTTCTATCACGCAGCCTCTATTTCCGCATCTAACTGCTTCTTGGTAATGCGTCTGAACCGATTTTTCTTTGTTTATGCTAACCTAGGCACACCGAATGCTCCAGGCACTCTCGTCATGTCTTTGCTTCCCTGCAAACATTTTGTAAAGTAACTATTTATCTGTCTTTCATTCATTATAATCATCATTACTAGAAGTCAGTGTTCTTATATATTCTGTCATTAGCATCATATAGATTGTTTCTAAACAGCTTCCTTTCAAAAACGTACCTTATTTATTCAAAAATGACTAGTTTTTAGATATATTCAAAAGTCTGAATAAATTATCCATAATTTCAACATAGTAAACATAATAAATTATTCGGGTGTCAGTCTTTTTTATCACTAGCAATCGTTGAGTACAAAATTTATCATAATTTTATGTTCTCTAATGCAAATAAAAATCTCAATTAAACCTGATTACATTCGAGTGTCAAGAAAATAGGGATTTTTCTCTGGCTTGTTTTCACGATCTTTGCACATGACTACAAAGGAGCTACACTATGTTTCTTATATCCCATGTATGCCAATGGACGATTTATGAATTTAACCTCATTTCGTGGTCTGTAGAAGGTTAGTTTCCTAGCCATAGTTAATTTCATATTCTGAAGACATTTTTTATCATTTGATCATTGTTATTAAATTTCTTTTTGCCATTCCTCATTGCTTTAGTTTTGTGAAAGGAGTTTATGGCTGATAACGAATACGACTTATATTCATTTCAGCTAAAGATAGAGGCAAAAACCAAAGAAACACAAGCAGAGGAAGATGAGATTGACGGTATTCGGCTTTTATACCTTACATATTTCTTACTATCTTGGCTGCTAGAAACTCGTGCGTATAGAGATTCCTAGTGTATACAGACAAAATTTATAATAATATAGTTTTAATAATATACAGACAAAATATGGTTTTTCTTCTGCGGGCTTAACGCGGGTTGTACATCAAAATATGTTTTGCGAAAGATACAAAACCGTGTACTTTGATTATTTTCTTAGCATGCATCTGTTGAAGTTAACTTTTCCCATGTAACAATGCTCGATCCATTTTTTACGTCAATGAGAAAGAACATATGCCGGCCACTACGTTCTTCGATATTCCTTGTTTTGTTGACTTCCTAATACGGTTTATTTGTTAGTCTTTCTTCTTCGAAGACTTGTCTCGATCAATTATGTACGAGAAGATCACTTAAAGTTGTTGAAACGAGTAAAAATAAGGTATTTGTGCCTGACCAATCAGTGCGAATAGGCACATCTGTCGTCACTACGTTTGACACTGATTCATTATTTGTCAACTTTATTTGCGGTCCTTTCCAAGTTTACAGCACCTGATCGTGGTGTTTTTCAAGGCCTGTATAACTCATAGTCTTTCCTGTGCTCGAGCTGGGGTGAGTTCGTACTCTTGTTGTTCTTTCATACTGAGCTGCCGTGTGGGTTTCTGTTAATAAGTAGCTACGAGCTTTTTTATGAACATAAAACAGAAAAAAACAGTATTTACCCTTTCATTGTTTTGATAACACATATTAGATAGTTCCCTAAGCAGGTTGTTTGATTTTGATTTCTCAGTAAAAACACAACTCTATACACATATGCACGTTGAGAATATCTCGAGATCAACTTCCAGTGTTAGTGTTGGTAAATTTTGATGCAAGATGGTGAATCTTTTTGATACGAGTTGACTTTGATTGTTCAGACATGATTGCTCATATACTCATAACTGATCCTGGTACATATAATCTTCTAAACAGCTCCAATTTATCCAGCTCTTCATTTGATCACAACAATCGTTTATGTTAAAACACACTAACGTTTTATGTTGTTTTTCAGTTTATCCTTGTTGTTTCTTTTGTAAACTGACCGATCCTTCAAAAAATTTCCTCAATTATTATGTATATACATTTTATATTACGCTTTGGAGTATAGAACAAGACGGCTCTAAATAGCAGCTCCGAGTGTTAAGTTTTTGACAGATATCTGACGATTGCATTAAGCGTGAAACTCGAAGTAGCAACTTAGAGTCGTCTTGTTTATAGACCAACGCGTGCACAGCTTTGCCTATACGACATTGGGCACTTTATGACAGACCGGTAAAAATTTATTTGCATTACATTTTCTATTGTATCATGAGTGATCAAGGGTATTTTTGTTGTTGGTCTTAAAGATCCTTTTTGTGATATCTTATGCTAAAGTGGTCCAAAGATATCGTAATCTCTTTTAAAATCTGTTTTGTCTAATATTATTTTGAAATGATTATCGCAAAATTCATCTGATTTGTTTGTCACAACATCCACTCTCTTTAAGTATTTTCTCACTATTTTTCCTTTTGATTTTTGGTCGTTTTTTGTTGTGTTGCATCAATACGCTACATATCAAAATGATAGTATTACATCTCAAGTCAAATCAAAGGAATTTTAACAAACACCAACCTGCAGTTAACATGCATTTATCTTACGAGAAATCATCTTCTAATAATTTCTCTTGTCATCGGTTGATTTTCACTTTTTGTAATTAATAATGTGTTAGTTTTTACTTTTCTCTTTAAAAGACTCTAAAGTGATTCTAGGAATTTTGATTAATTCTAGAAACTCAAAGGCATATTTTCGTCACCGACTTAGACTCGGCCATTGCAAAAGTTGCATCTGAAGAAGCAAATATGAGACGGATTGTGATTTCAAAGCGAGAGTGTCGTGGGCCAAAAATCAAAATCCCCTCGCAACGTATGATTGCTACTCCAGAGATCACAGTGCAGCCAGCAACACCTTTAAATGATGCAATCGATCAAGGCGTGTTTATTCCTAAAAATCCGATAAAAGATGACATAGTACCAAGCTATTTGTCACTTGGCGAGGGTGAAACTAAATGCTTGGAAACGCCAGTGGAGAGTTTAATGTCGGCAAAAACAGACAGCGATGAAAGTGCAATTAGCAATGTTGTACAGGAGAAAATTGAAGCTACAGAAAGCGACAACCAAGTTCTTGATACCATTGGCTCAGCTCCTGCAATACTGGTGGAACAGCCACAAAAGACTGACGTCACCCCTCTGGAAGAAGTTGAAACTAAAGAAATGCCAAATATACAGTCTACCTCTTTGGAGGAAAAACAAGATGCGCCTTCACCGTCGTCTAGTGAAAGCTCAAGGGATGATAGACGAAGGCCTAGGCCTAGAAGTCTTTACGAGTTGGATCGTGAAGAATGTGACTCGGAAGGAGATTTTGAAAGATTCGGCGACAAGTCATTGTCACCAGAGAAGAGTAGCAAAAGCAAGTTAGGGAGAGTTAATACGTTTCATCTTGGTTCAAAGTCGATGATGTCGATTGGTGAGTAAAAGCTTTAAGATACTTTGATATAGACAAGGTATAAAGAAGCAATTTCCTTTTTATTTCATGAGAATGTTTTGTGTTTTATTAATCATAGCTCATGAAATGTTTCGGACCTGAATCTTTTTCGAGTTCAGACGATTTCAGAAGGTATATAATTAGGAATTAAAGTACAATAGTACTTGAAAAAATAGCGAATTTGTTAACGAAATTTCGAGTATAGTCTGTTACCAGACTTCAGGTACAAAGTAAAAGAGTCAAAGAGTAGATTGAACTTTTGAAAGGCGAAAACGGTGAAAGAACTTTGGCTATTTAATGTTGAATTAGATTTTTATGCAAAACTATAAAATAACGTCTTTTCGCCAATCTAGTGTTTTCATTAGTTTCAAAGGATCAAAATATTGCTGAAGCATACTTTTGTAAATAATTGTAATAAACTGCTCAATTTTATATATTACCTTGCCATAAATATGTGGAATGTTTTCAAACCCAGTACTGTTTCAGGATAAATGATATCTCGTAGCTGTTGAGAAAATCAAAATATTTGCACTATCTAGGGTATTTCAGGCCTATTCGATCTTCAACCCTTATGATGTACCATACTGTTCTTGAAACTGATATTTTTTCCTAAACATAATAAGCCGTGATTTATTAATGCATGTGGTTGACCTTCTCCTATCGAGGATCTTAGTATCTTGGAAAAATGACATTATGTTTTCAGGAATAATCTGTTACTTTACTGTTCGCTATTTTGACGTGAAACAGAATTATTTTCCCGATACTATATTACTTAATAATCATTTTTATTCTAGCTGTCACCCCAAAAAGATCAAATAGTACAATGTTACGTAAGTCTATATATTTATATTTTCCACAGTACAGTTAATTACCGGTATCGATTAGCTTGGTGATATGTTTCTGCCTTGGAAAAACTACAAAGTTTTGTAATGTTTTTCAAGAAATTTCAAGTTTATATCGTTAGTCTGTAGCAGAGTTGCAAAAAGTATCGGAACCTGGGAACTATATTCCAAGAAAAAATTTTCACTTGGCAGAAAATTTTCAGCAAAACCTGTTAAGTGACAGCTGTTTTTACATCAACAATGACATAAAATGAAAGGCTAGAAAAGGTGACTTGTAAGTATGAACAGGTAACTAGATTCATCTCCCCTGAAGTTGGCATCTATTGTATTTGCCAAATACAAAAAAAGATGTAATAAACAACCAAATTACGACATCTTATTATAAATTTTCTCTAGACCCAACAAATAAGAAGCCCTTGTGTAAAAATTTGTGCGTACTATTTGGAGAGCTATAGTACACAATACTTTCACCTCACAGAAAAATTTGTGTCATGTTTCCCAGGTTCGTAGAAAGGAAAATATTTTTTTCAGCTCTGGGTAGCGTCGTTGAAAACTCAATTATTACGGATTCAAAATTATTACAGTTGCTGAACACAGTTGCTGTGATACATGGCTGCTAAAAATTAGCATACAACTGTTTTAAACCTTCCACTGTAAGACCTCAATCTCTGGTATAACAGAGACCTGCTACAAAGTCCTTGCTTGGGATGATTGTCTTAAAAAACTTTCAAAGCGCATACGATGAACAGAAGGCTTATCTGACGATTAAAGAGAGTGGTTTTTTACATCACCGGCCTGATTTCTTCAAATAAGCAAACCCGAGATAACAGGTGTTACTAAGTTTTTGCTATGTCTTCCATCCTTTTATCTGTGACTCAATCTAAGGACGTTCAATTCAGTTTTGCTCTGTGAAAAAAGCTTTTCAAAAAACAAGCGAGTTTACCGGCATTACCAAGTTTTTCGAGAACTGCTTTTTGCTCTTAGGAAAACTTTGTATTACCTGAAACTGCTCAGTAATCGCAATTTGGCTCCATTGATTACAATTCTTATAGAAACAGCGTCCGATAATTCAAACTCATCATTAGCGTCCGAAATTAATTGTAATTATCGGGCAGTTGAACTGTAGAGATTTTGATTGAATCATTCAAAAGATAGATGTTGACGTTAGAGTTTTACTCCTTGGTTTGCTGCAGGATCCGCTACCAGTCAGTGGTCACTGACGTCACCAGTTGGATACAGCCCAAGCAAGCCATCTGCATTGGTAATTGAAGCCGATGAGCTTGGTAAAAAACGGTTAGTTATTTCCATGAAACTATTCTCTACTTTTTATAATATATTTCGTATTTCTTATTTTGCTGTTATGTTCAAGAGCCCAAGCGAAAATATGCCTGTAATTGGCCAATCACGTTATTTATGTTGCTATCTGAGACCTCTCGGGGGTTATTTTCTCCTCAAAAGTAACATACCCTATCATTTTCATTTTACAACACTCTTACTAATGTACTTTTGCCACAGGTACTTCCATGTGCCTCCTGCTGTAGCAAGAAAAGGGACCTACGAGCAACATGGAGTTAAGCTTCATGTTTACAGTGGACACATTTTCATTGCCCAGCACTTCAACAAACCGTGAGTCTCCTAGCTCTTGCATAATGCCTCTACTTGTCTTTGATCTCACATCTCTGTTATCAGATCGTAGATACTTTTTTCTTAGTTGATAACTGATAAACTGCACAACCTAATGCACATTTGGTGCTCTCTACATGACAAGAATTAACATTGCACTGAAGCATTATCTGCTTATCAGCACTAATTTGCGTTTTCAAGAGATTCAAGTTGCAACAGAGAAAAATACTCACTTCTTGTAAATTGAAATTGGTGGATTTTTTAAAAGTTTCAAAAATTGCTAGATGTGATTTACTTTTCAATTTTATAGAAACCCTTGTACAAACTTAAGCATTCGGCACCCCTCCTCTCCCCTCGCCCTTATTTCATGCTTTCTAGCTGACAATCCTATTTAGACGGCTGGAAGGTTTATATTAGTACTGAGTTAAAAATGAACAATTTCCGGGGAGGGGGGGATGGCTAGATGTTTGAAGCAGCAGAGGTTTGATTAAAAGGTACTTCTAGTCTGGCCGGAATCATTTTTTTAGCATTGTAAGTTAATGTGGTTCGACCCATTTTGTTAAACGTTCTGAATTTTTTGTGTTTGTGAACATTGCTTATGTGCCTGTCTAGTGATTTTGATTGTATTCTGATCTATCAGGCTGCCTCCATGCGCTGTTTGCAGCCTTCCACTTGCAAGACGAATGGGCAAGCAAGGGTACCAATGCAGAGGTAATACACGTAGCATTCTATTAGTCTTAGAGAAGCAATTAAGAGATATTCAATTGACCTGTGTTTGATAATAGGAAGAACATGAGATTTGTGCTCACAGCTTGAAGTTTGATAACAGCACGACATTGTGAATAACTTTGACATCTCTAATGATTCAGGTTTGTAATATTTTTGCAGATTGCAAGATCATAACACATAAACGATGTCACACATTAATCAACCATGTCTGCGAAGAAAGCAGTTTTCCAGCTTTAAATATGTAAGTAAAAATGAAAGCTGAGGTGTACTAGTATTATCGTCAAGAAAGTTATTTTATTTCTTTCTATTTTTGTTTTGTAACTTTTGGTAACTTTGCTGTTGGTTTCTGCAGTGGGTCTTGCATGGTTGTTTCTTTTTATGACAATTAGATTTATATTTAGACCAGTGAAGATATTTTGTAAGTTGAAGTTAGAGTGTAAAAAGTTGAGTATTCTTATCAAAGGACAACTGTTTTCAAAGCTACAACCCTCGGCAAAAATGGCTGAGATTTTTTTAAATAAAACCTGCAGTTTCCTGCCTGTTTCCGTCAATTCAATGTCGACTCACTTTACTTGACTTCTAGATGAGGCCAGCATCGGTCTTTCTAGGGAAAGTAGTGTTATTTCTGATTAACGGTGAATTAATTTCTGAATTTTTAAACTTATATTTCGTCACAATAGTATCGTCCAAGATTGTAGATATATTGTCGAAGCTACCTCCGTAATTTGTCAAATTTTGGCCACCATAGGTATGCAGGAAATGTGTTTTCTCTTTCCTTCTCTAAAATTTTCTGGCACTGTAGGACGTTTGCAGTATAACTAGTTAAATCGAATTGCAAAATACTTTGTCACCAGTGGATTCTTAATTTTTTGCTAACGATGATTATTAAAAATTTTCCTGCTCCAGTAAATTTCTATGCTTATTAGACATGCATTCCCTACTTTTTGTTACCTTTAGAGAATATCCTTGGAGTACAGACGTCTGAAATTGTCATCATGAGAATTTTGCCGTGGTGATGTGGGAGGATGGGTTGAACATCCAAACCAAATTTGACTTTCGCAGTAACTTTATCAAAATCATGCATATCTTGGCATACACTGAATGGTAATCAAATATGAGTGGAAATAAAAGTTAAAGTAATATATATATATAAATATAAACTAGCATTATGTTTAAAGCTGTTAATGGAAAATATTAGCCAAAATTGGATTATTTCTTTTAGGTTGTTAGGTTATTAGAATTATTTAGTTGTTGGTATAACATAGATATGGTTGCTCATGAAAAATTATTTTCTTTAGTAGACAGCAAGTTCTTAAATGCTTTTGATGTGAGTCTTATTGGCACTGGCACCATTTAGCCTCCCGTTTGTTAACTGGGCTATTATATGACGTACTTTAGGGAATGTGAGCAGGCGCGACGTTGATAAACAAAACAAGACTCTTTTTGATAGATAGGCTTGTTGTTGGTTGTTAATCCTAATTGCAATTTTGGGATTGTCAAAACCTATAATTTTCATGCAATGAGGTGAAGTAAGCTTTGTTTAGATTATTTTCTGCAAATATCTGGCGGTACAATCTGCTTTATTTAAACTGAATTATCAATCATATCGTTTTGGTATTTGGATATATTTGCTGCAGACTGGCTAAATGAGTCGTGGATAACTTTAGTAAATTGAAGTTGTTGTGGGTGTATTTAATACAAACTGTAGTTCGTATGAAAAAAAGCATGTGAGGTGTAAGTATTAGTTTTACGGTTGTAATTGTAAAATTCTGATTGTGAGATTGGTTTTCTGAGTATTAACTGTGAAAGATTGCATTCATATCGTTTAGTTTAACCGTACCTAGATTTGTCCCGGAGCTAGCACAGAACATAACATTACAACAGATGTGTGAAAATTGTATTGTTAAATTATGGTATATTTGTTTTATTTCTTTTGTTGCACGATGCTCTCATCGTTTGCAGAGGGAAGCAATTTTTTAATTATTTTTACATTGCTTCCTCGATTGTTAACAGGTTACTGGCGCCCAACATAGGATTCTCCATACATTTCCATCTTCCTGTAAGTGTATATCAATCGCTTAAGAGGGTCTTATATACCAAATGAGTTTTTCATGCATTAGGTCTGATAACTCAACTGCTTGGTAGTTTGGAGATTCGGATAATTTTGATTGTTCAGTCCAACATTTGATAATTAATACTTTTCGATATTGGAAAAAATTTGATTTTTCTGATCGTATTCTGAAGTCTTTCTGAATGTGGGACACCATCACATCACATCTTGTCCCTGGACAATATTCATATACTGAAGTTAAAATCTAGAATTCCTATCGTTATATCATTATAAACTTATATATCGTAGATCGTTATAAACTTAGCTCATCCACACTGCAAAGTATATGTTATTTGAATAACCTGACCTTGGTTTCGAGTACCGTCTTCAAACCAGCTTCTCTTCGCTGAAATAGATTTTTGTCATCTTAAGGTATTCCAGAACAAACCTGTAAACCTTAAAGAGCGTTTTTGTCGTATAGCGTTCGTTAGGATGAGAAAGATGAGAGTTTGATAAAAACATTTACAGTATGGTCAAGAATTGCCATTCAAGAAATATTTAAATTCATTGATTCTTTTGACAGAGCCTTTTCTAGCTTGAAGTCCCCTTTGTAAGAGGGAGCATTAGCATAGAAGAAAAATTTATAAAAACGAAACTTCAAGAACTTGAAGATTTTTATGAAAGAACAGTATTCGCGAATGGATGTGTCGACGCAAAGTAAATCAGAAGGTGGAACTTAAGTCTGTGAAGAATTAGTAGCCTTTTTCCGGATTGTGCCTGGTATGTGTAATCTATGATAAATTGAATTTTGTTTTCAGATCAACTTTAAGGAATTGATTTCCTGATCAAATAACGCCATTCAGCTAACCAATGTTTTCTGCATTTTCAATCCGAAAGGCTGCTCAATGAGAGGAACAGGTGATTCGGAGGCAGATGTTTCATCCCATTCATAGCGAAAATACGGACTTGGAAAATTTTTCTTGAACCAGCGCATTATTCAATGAGGTAATAAGTTATTTTGTTTGGGCAACCCAATTTATGGTTAAGTAGGGATTTTTTTATTGATGCTGCAGTGCAACAGGAGCACATTTAATAACATTCGATTTTCAGTCATAATTGGTGATATAATTTCAAGTATGATTACAAGTATTTGTTGCCGGCTCAGTGTCTTTGTTTTAATTCTAAAAGGCCATTCCAGGCCTTGCATTTTACTACGAAATTCATCTATCACTTTCCATCAACTTTTCTGAAAGGTTCTTGTTCATCTTCAGACTGTTCATGGAGACGCTGTCACTGCCAAACAAATCTTGACCAGCTCGCTAGATACAGTGAATGCAAAAACACAACGTCATAATCTTGATTATCCTATAGAGTTGCTTGCTCAATAGACTGTTGCCTATACAGAAGAATTCAGCACAGATTTTTTGTTTTGTTCATGATCAAGGTAATATTCTAAATATTTTACGTCTTCCTAAGCAAATAACACCCAGACCCATTCTGTGATTAACACTATAGGTGCCCACTATTTATCACCAAAATAAATTAGAAGTATTGAAATAATTTTTTAACTAAAATTTTTATCCGGTATTTTTAACCAACTTATATTTCTTTGCTGACAACCATTAGGCTTGCTTTAATTTTGCAGACAGATTGCAGTGGCGCCAGGGTGTAATCCATGTAACTTACTGGAGGTATCCGGCGTGGACTTCATAAAGTCCTTCGCGCTTCGCGTACTGTTATTTATTTGAACGAAGAAATAATAATGCTTGGTGAAAAGGTAGATGGGCTGTCTGCCTGTGTTTGGGGCAGCGTATGACTTAAAGCAACCGTTTTTGGCGATGTAACTATTTGGCGTTAGCATTAAAATGTTGAACCGGCGAAGCTTCAAAATTTACCGGTCTATGTCTGGCGTGAGGTTTACATATACCCCACCCTGGAAGTGGCGTCGCCAGGGCTTCAGTACAAAATGTGCCAACGAGGAATTGGGGTATTGTGTTTGCCTGAAGATCCCATTGTTTCCTTTATCGAATAAGGCATGCTTCAGATGTGTGAAGCCGTGAAAAAGGACATCATGCTAAATTTCAACAAATTTGACCCCTAACTTTTACGTCATACTTTCTCACAAAATAGGTCCTTCTGGCACCTGATCCCTCTGTCGTGAAGTCATATGAAATTAAAAAGCATTAGACAATTTGGTGGAACTTATTGTGATGTTAGGATATTCATAATTAAGAAGTACATTAATCTTCGTTTCAGACCAAGGGTGTGACTATTCCATTTCAACACATTTCAAATAAGTTAAGTGTTGGCCGAGTTAATTCATCTTCAGATCTTATTTATCTTTGTCACGTATTGTTATGCTCCAAACCCCCGTAAAAGTGCATGGCTTCATTTTTGAATAGTTCCTACCCCATGTTTAGATCAACTTTGACCACTATAAACAGTGACAGAAATTGCGGGGATGTGGGGACGAAAGCCCCCAGGTCGACAAATTTGCTCGTTTCTGGATGTTGTGTCCCTCCCCCACCTGAAAAACGAATTTTCGCCTCTGACTGAAATCTTCAAATTAGGCCGCTTAGGACTTGTTGATTTAAAGTTTTGATGGGGGATAATTCGAGGGTGTTATACGTGGAGGTACTTAAAAAATCGTCTCCGAATTGCTTCATTACAAATAGCTCGTTTTGTAGCTTTAGCGAAATTTTCAAGTTCATTTCATTTGCAATCTATTTAAATTATCAAATGAGAGTATAAATTAAAGCAACTGTAAAATGTAATTTAGTCTAAAATTGATATATATTTTCATTCTCCACTGAATACATTTTTATTTGTTTGATAGATCGAGTTTCTTTCCTGTTTAATTACACTTTTTCTTTATAAGAACAATTTTTTAAGAACACGACCCTCAAAATTGATCAAAAGTTAAGAACAAATTAAGAATAAGCTGAGGCTGAGCAACTGTAAAATGCAATTTTGAACAACGTTCTATCTCGATAACGATGATGTTAAGCCATGTTTGGGTGCTTTTTCGGTGAATATATACTGTATACTTGTCGGCAAATGAAGGTTGTCTCACTCACTTTGTTGGCAAATGAGGCCTGAACACCTACCTAGAACGAAAAAGCTAGCAATTGCACAGCTTGCACACTACTGATTTAAGAACAAATAAAGAACAATTCAGCCTCAGATTTTCGAAAAAATTAAGAACAGTCAGCCTGAACTTAACTTTACTTTCTCTCTCTCTCTATGTGCCGTGCCATGTTCTTTCAAGGCGTGGGCGATCATGGCTTTCCACAGCTTCCTTTCCTTTGTTCTTTTTAGCATTTCTTTCGTTCTCCCTCTTTGTCCTTCAGGTACATGTTCTGCCATCCATGTGCTCAAACTAGTCAAGTACTTTATCAGTGGTCCTCTTCTGCTTTTCTTCCCTTCAATGCTTCCCGTGAGAGAAATTCTCCAAACTTTCTTTCCTCATAACATGCCCCAAAAATTCCAACTGCCACTTTCTAACTGTTGGCAGTAGTTTCCTTTCAGTTCCTATTTCCTTTAGAAATTCTTCATTTGTAACTTGGTCTGTCCATGGAATCTTTAACATGCGCCGGTAAAACCACATTTCAGCTGCTTCAAGTTTGCTCCTAATATGTGCTGAAATTGGCCAGCATTCAATTTTCTGGTTCTTATAAAAGAGTGTTTAAGGCAGACATTGTGGTGTCAGGGTGGGGGCTTATTCTAGGATTGCGGTTTATTATCAATTTTTAATTCACGGACGAGGGGGCTTATAGAAGGGGGCAAGTTCGAGGGTTTGTCGTATTTCGACAAGTTACCTATCTCGTTTCCAAACTTACAAACGAGGTCAAGTACCTGCTAAAAATGTCAACAATGACAGCAACAACACCAAATGAGCGGAAGAACTTTATGTAAATGAGTCCATGTTGCAAAGAAAAAAAAGTTACAGTTTATCTTTGGACAGGAGAGAAATAATGAGGCAGTACAGGGGAAAATAACATTTTAGGTATCGTATAATTACAAGTGTATAACAACAAGTGTGTATTTGTGTGCTTTGCATGAGTAAAGAGAGGCCTATTCAAAGGAAATTTCTCTCGTTCTTTTATATTGTATAATATTCTTGCAGTTTGCTCAGCTTTCAACTAGGATAATGACAGCTGACCTCAGGTGGAATTTAAAGTATTTAAAATTAAGTCAATTTGCAAATGTGATGCAGCCCGGAACATTATAATTTGAGAAACTACGGATGGATAACATCCCCCGAGAGTAGTTGGCATGTAGTGAAAATAATTGCTTTAAGTGACAAGAAGCTTTCATTTTGATGTAAAAGGTATTTCTGTCTCTCAGTCCAGTATAGATAATGAAAATTTTTATGATGAAAATTACTATTTACCGATCTGGCTCAAAGTGCTCAAAACCGTATAGGCAGTGCAGCACACGCAACAATGATATTGAATGAACTTATTTTTTGCATAAAGTGAAAAGTATGTTTTTGATTGCAGTTGACTACAAAAAGAATTATTCTTGTTCAGATTGAAATGCTAGTCTGTAAGAAGTATTAAAAATCTTTTGAATTTAGCTATTTACTGGTTAGAGCTATTTAAAAAGTTATTTTTTTATTTGATTTCTAAAGGTGAAAACTGGCAAAAAGCAACCCATATGCTCAAAGCATTATGGATCACTCGGATATTGAGGAAAGTCCAAGTGAGCAACAATTGAAAGAACACCGTAAAAAATGGAGAGTCACATGCAACTGGTTACCCAAAAGATACTTGCTGGCAATCCTAAGCTTTTTAGGGTTCCTAAATGTCTATTCGTTACGCGTCAATCTTAGTGTTGCCTTAGTTGCCATGATTTCAAATAAAACAATAACAAATTCTTCTGGCCATGCCCTTTTTACAGTAGGTGTATTTCCTATAATTTTCTAAACTTGCGGTTTTATGTTTTGAAGCATTTCATTTTCATATTTGTGTTCAAAGATGACATGTCATTAAAATTTCTTTTGAATTTGCATATTTAAGTTTGCCATTTTTTAAACTTGAAATCTAACACAAATTCAAAGGTAAAATAGATTTGTTCACCTGTTTGATTGTCTACCTTTCTAAAAAATGTTTATAGAATTCATTTTTCACAATTATACAATTAAAACATTCTTACTGGCTAAGGGTACTGTCATGCATTTATATTATCTTATAATTTATATTAACAAAATATTTAAATGGTGTTTTGTCTTCTCAACATTTCTGATTTGCTTTATACTTGAATACAGACTAAATGGTCTGTAAATCTTTTTGCTAGGAGCCAGCAGAATTTTCGTGGAACACAAAAGAGCAAGGTATTTGTAATTTGTGATTAAAAGACACTCGTAGTATGTTATTCATTAGTATGTTATTTCCGAAACATTGTATTGCTTCTTTCTGAATTGCAAGTAGAAGCCATGACTTTATTACACCTCTACTTTGTGTCAATCCTGAGATTAGGATATCAGTATAATTAATATTTGTGATAATAAGCCTTTTGAATTTGAGTTACAGTTGTTGCTACAAGTTGAGCTGTAAAGTTTTGCAAGAACTCAATGTTGCTTTCATATATGAAATAATTCTTTTAAACTTAGATGCATGTTCCTTTTAACTGCTTGATGCTAGAAATTAATTCTTAGTATCTCTAAAAGCTAATGATACCTTCTGAAAAGCTGAATCCCAAATCCATTCTTTGACTTGACAGGTATTATCCTGAGCTCTTTCTTTTATGGTTACATAATCACCCAAATACCTGGTGGATATCTTGCAGCCCATTTTGGTGGGAAAACCCTTTTTGGTGGAGGTATTCTAATGACAGGACTGTTTACATTGCTAACACCATTAGCAGCAAGAATAAGTATGCACCTCCTCATAGCTGTTAGAGTGTTGGAAGGATTTTTTGAGGTAAGCTGACATTTTGTACAGTTGTACTTCAATTTTTTCTCAATTTAATTTTGGATATCAAAACAATTAAAATAAACTAGGATATTTGTAGGTTGATTTTCCCACACTACCATACCAAGAGATTTCCCACTCTATAAGAGGGACTAATGCAGTCTTATTTCTTCATTCTCCAATAACTGCAGTCTTCACTTTTCAGGGCGTCACTTTTCCATGCATGCATGCAATTTGGAGCAGATGGGCTCCACCAATGGAAAGAAGCAAGCTGTCATCAATATCTTTTTCAGGTATGTTATTTATAAATCAGTGAAAGCACAATATGTTCTTTCTACACCATTACTTGATCTTTAAAAAGACTATGTGATTGAGCATCCTAAAAAGTAAATTTACAAACAATGATGTATGTTAAAACAATTTTGTTTCTATTTTACTTACTATCAGATCAGACAATCTTACTGACAGACAAATGAGCCACCCCAGGCCCAGGAAAGACCCAATGCTGGGGCCCCTTTCTATCCACCTAAATAAACCTAAAAAGCATTAGATATGGATTAAAGTACATATAATTTTCTTTATTGCATTCATAGAACATTGTCAATATTTCCCATTACAGATATGATACACAGTTGCCATATATGTTGGCAGCTGCAGCAAGCCTTTAAAGGTTTCCTATCTTACAAGCCTCCTTGAAAGTATCTTAAAGGTAATGTGTCCAGCTAAAGCAAGCGACTCTGCGGGGGTTTCTGGAAACATGTGATTTTTCATGTCATCGCCCCAGCCATTACGGTCGTTTTGTTTATCTATACTGCTGCGAGGTTAGCTTTTCATGTGAGCAGTTTTGCATCGCAAGAATACTAACCAATTGCAAACCGTTATTTTGATGGGTGGCTTGACAAGTTGGGTATACGCAGTCCTTTTATATGGACACATTATTACCTTTAATAACATTAATAATAATCTCATTCGGACTCTAACCCCAGCTTTTAATGAGGATATTGAATTAAAAATAAATCAAAATTACCATTCTTAATTGTTTAGCAAGGACATCTGACCAGCCAGTAGCAGTAGGTTTGCTATTGAATTTCTAAAAAGCCACCTGACCTACCTTGAGCTTATCCCATGGTTTCGGATTGTAAAATGATTCCATTTTGGATTCAAATTCCATGATTTAAAAGTTGAGGACATGTGTCCCCAGTATCCCCTATGCCCTAGCTCTTTGTGGTTATATGTTGAAAAAAAAAAATATTTTAATTAAAAAAACGAGACAGTGCTATCACTATTATAGTCACCAAGTTCTTTCTGTATTTTCTGCATATAAACCTTTTTTTCAAATTATGACACATGATCTATTACAGTTGCTTCCAAAGGAATCTCATTTTCACATAAAGTTTCCTTTTTATAGTTAGTAAGTGCCATTGTCAAAATACAACATCAACATCTGCATTTTATTTCAACATCAGTGATTCTGGTTTATACTGACAAAGAAATAAGCAGTGTTTTCAAGTCTGATGAAATAGGCAAAGGATATTTAGAACATTGTGATCATTTTCTTGGATTTTTGATATTTTACAATTTCATTTCTTTTTCCTCCCAATTCTCAAATTTCCTTTTAAAAGGAAATTTCCTTCCAAGTGGAAGCAAGATGTTAGGCAAGACAGCCATGCATTCTGTTTCGCTTCCACCTGCTGCAAAGGCGTTTTCTGCCCACGGCTACCTACGTAATTCATGGCAGATTAAAAACAAAATTCTCCTAAATTTTGCAAAGGACCCGGCCGTATTTTCGTGAAACTAGCAATCTTTTAATTATACTTTTGTCTTAAAATAATTGAGTTTGAGGGCTATCATTGATGTCAAGAATTATTGATGTTTGTATTCAGCTGTCGACACATGCTCCAATCTAACAAAGAACAATTATTGAAAACATCATCTAAAAACACTGCATAACGGCTCAAGGAAGAAAGCAGGTTTTGATTTGTGCATAAATTGACTATGATTTGAGCATGTTTCTCGCAGATTTTAAAATAAAGTGTAATCCCGATATGGCGAACCCCGTATATAACGAACTTCCCGGTTTAAGGACTTTATATCTGGTCCCTTGAGTTCTGCCTTACAAACCTCGGATATAACGAACTATCGTTCCTGCGAACAAAATGTTAGGCCCCTGACTCATAAATACCTTCGGTATAACAAACTTTATAACAAATTTTCATCTGTTATTTTGATTTATTTTTTTCTAGTGTTCATTTATCACTTTCTCTCAAGGAAAATCGTTATTGTCAGCGGTAAAAACATACATCGGCAAAACATGCACTTTTTATGAGTTGAAAATGGAGATGAGATGCGTGCATAAGTTAAAATACCTTTTCAAAGCATTATTTCAAAGCAAAAATTTCAGTGAAAAAGCCAACGCACAGAAAGCCAAATTGTAATGTGTGAAGAACAACATTTTCATTTTTGATCACTGACCATTATAATTCTTGAATCCAGCTTGTTTGTTTTGAGTAAAATGTGCACAGAAATTGGGGATAGCCTAAACATTCCAACGGGTGGGTTTATTGACACGTGCACTGTGAAAAGAACTCAAGAAAATTTCACCCGGCTTAACGAACCCCCGATATCACGAAATATTTTCTTGTTCCCTTCAGAGTTCGTTATATCGAGATTCCACTGTACTGGACTTAAAAAAATGAAAAAAAATGTTCTATTCCTCAAATTTTTTACTACTTATTTACATCTGACCATTTATCCCTAATTTTACATTAACTGTTTGAATTCATCATAAATAAGTATTTTTAGTGTAGTACATCAAATGTAAGATTTTTCTTGTGAGTTTCCCTTGCAACCTGCTGCCTTACAAAAAATGATCTACTTTCGATAGGAATCCCTAGATTCAAACAACTAATGATGAATACCCTTAAAGATGCATGCCAGGTACTCGCCAATATGGTGCAACGTCACAGGTCCCCCTTTATCCATCGCTTGATGGGCCCTGTGCGGTCAATAAAGGACTGGAGACAAATAGAACCGGTCCTCCTGTAGCACCCGGGCCCTTGGCCCACGTCGGCTGTCCCTGCCCGGTCAGTAGGCCCCTATTTGGAGATATTTATTTTAACAAAAGGGATACCAACTTTCTAGACAGGAAGAAGCATGAGTATAGTACAATGAAAACAGAAAAAGAGAATCTTGCAAAAATTTATCCAATTTATCTAAAAATGATATCAAGAATTTGTGAATTATTTACATTAACAGTAAGGTACACCTCCCCCTGGACACATTTCAGGTGAGGGGAAGCAAAATCTGAACGACATATTTTTGCATTTAAAGAACATTATTTAGTGTTTGCTTAGACGCTATGTTTTGACCTGTCATTACCGCTAACTTTTTAGGACCATTTGCTGGAACGGTTTTTGGAATGACATTGTCAGGAGCGATAGCGCATAACCATGGCTGGCCCGCTGTTTTCTATTTCTTTGGTAAGGTGGTAAAACTTTATTGCAAAATTTAGCAGTTCAATGCTTTTATTACAGTCTGTTGTGTTTTAGAATAAAGATGGTTTTTTCGTGTTGCAAAAGGAAAGTTTATGTTGCCCAATCAGAAAGAAAAATATACTTACCTCAAGATATTTTAATTAATTTGCATACCTACTGGTAACTATAAACTGTAAGCATTAAGACTCATATTGACAGAAACGCTATAACAGCATGCCGTGTCTTGTGCCAAATTATCTACACGAAGAGAGTAAGATGTTTCTTTCTTAAAAACCTTATAAAGAGGTTAGAAAACAGGAACCCACAACACCTGAAATGGAATGGTTATTGGAAGAGTTTAGTTTTACGAGGGTTGAAGCTAAAGCGATGCTCGATAAAAACAAAAAATTTTCGATTGTTAAATATTTGGAAGTGAATTTAGAAAGAATGTCAGGGTATATATACCCCGTTTTGAAGTAAAATTTTGGGGACGCTCCTACACCCAATATGTTTCAGGGCCATAGCTACTATTGTTGTTGATCACCAACCCCCCTCCCCCCAGAAAAAACTTTTGTTTCCAATGACCAATCCCTTTGTTTCTACTGTTTTCATGCAACGGTGTCCCCAATAACTTTATTCTCCCTACGGCACTAATGGGAATAGCGGATGTTACACGTTTAGGGGGCTCAGTACGGATCTTGCCCGGATGCTTTTGCTTCATCAAGATAGAACTGCTCGAAATGAGCATGAAATGCCTTACATTTTGATGATTTGGGGGCCTACAGCCCTCTCAGCTCCTATTTTCCCTACGCTTATGATGACACTGCGTTTATTGAATTCCTCTCCACTTATAATTAAGTACAATCGAACCGCATATTGTGATATTTGTTTGTATCCTTCGCAGGCCTCCTGGCAATTATTTGGAGTGTGTTTTGGTTTTGGATGGTTACTGATTCTCCTTTCGATCATCCTACGATTACAGATAAGGAACTTGATTATCTCAAACAGGAATTATCAGAAGATAAGACCGAATCTAAAGTGAGTCTAACCAGTAGTCACTTTTCTTAGTTCGCAGCCCTCGGTTATGTCAAAAAATCATGCATCATCCCACCTCTCTTATTCAAACCTGTTTTTTGTTTTCAGTTATCACGAAGCCAATGTTTCACATGTAAATTTGTACGATGACAGAGAATTTCAGTGTTTTTATTTCTTCTCGGATTTACGAACAGATATCCTTGACTTTATTTTCCTCCTCGTTTAGTTTAGCCTTTACCCGAACCCTGCTGATTCAAACATCTTCCTGCCCTTCTATTTTATGCCCTTTCCTGAAGAGATTTAGAAAATATGTTCCTCTTCTTCCTCAGTTATCAACAAAAACCCAAGTTTTTGCAGTTATGAAAAAGTGATTTCTCAATAAAACGAAAAAAATCTCTGTCACTTTCAGAATTTTAATTGGCCAGTCTATTAGAATCATGATCATGAATTGTTGCGAAGAAATGTAGATCCATGTGTCCAGGATGGAAATTTCGGTGTCATTTGGACGGCAAATGTGCTCTTTTTCGAGACTGTTTAAGAATTTTCGTAAATTTTTAATGTGCACTCTCAAGTATAGGTCATGCCCTTTAAATGGCTTTTGACTAAGGTATGCACCGTCATCCTTAGTTAAATCCTTAACTAAGTGCTTAGCTAATTATTCTGTAAAATTAAAAAGCAAATCCTCAACTAAGTGCTTAGCTAATTATTCTGTAAAATTGAAAAGCAAATATCGATCTCCTTATTTTTCAGCTAACAACGGTTCCATGGAAGGAGTTGCTCACATCTGTCCCCGTGTGGGCAATTATAATCGCACATTTTACAGAGAACTGGGGCTATTACACACTACTTACGTCACTTCCGACTTATCTTAAGCTGATGCTAAAGTTTGATCTACAGAAGGTACGCATCAATTAATAAATGACTTGTTTTCCTTCACATATTTTCACAGAGTTGAAAATGGATTAATTTGTTGACAGCATGTATGCCAAAGATTTCTTCTAGCGGTGAGGTCTAATAGGCCCCCTGCTCAATTTCATCTTCTTTCATGGACACCTTGGACATAGCTCTCATTTTATATTGATGACTAAGTTGTGTTTAACTTCTTTCTTGGGCCATATTCTTTTGCTTTCTCGATACCCAGAGATGGCAAAAATTTGTTTCTAGTTGGGCCTGCCAAAAAACAACAAATATTTTCTGTGCCACAAACTAGTCGCATAGACATCTAGACATTTGTTGGGTCTGTTGAGCAATTGACTACTGTTGACAATATTCATTTCCGTTGACTTTTGCAAAGATTATTCTGCAGTAAGCTGCTGCTTATATTTAATATGCTCCTCTAGTTTACAATGCAACAAAATTGATAATTTTGATAAGGTGTCCCACTGATTCAAAACCTTTATACGCCAATTTTGCAGCAACTTAATACTCACAGCAGTTTGTTTGGTTTAATACCTTGCATCTTACACCTTCTCGGGATATTTGTGCCTTATTGATATTATGACCGATTGATCATTGACCCAAATTTTTTTCTGGGACCCTTCGTCCCATGGTGTGATACTTCTCCAACCCTGTCTAAGGCAGTTAGATTTGGATTTTGTCAATATTTTTAAACGATTGACGCCGCTACAAATCACGTTTCTTCAGCTCAAGCTTTTAATTCGTATAATGGGTCATATGTGCGACTTATTTCTCTTTTGAAAATACTTCGTTGTTACACTTCATATATTTTTTGTAGACGGGATTTCTCGCCTCTTTTCCATATCTGGTCATGATCATAGTTGTTCAGACGGGGGGACGTCTTGCAGATTTTCTACGGTCGTCGGGAAGAATGTCAACCACTACTGTTAGAAAGCTTTTCAACACGTTAGGTTAGTACGCTTTCGCACCATTTTATGCACTTATCTTGCAACCAAACATAGTTGTAAGTCAATCATTTGCAACGGAAGACTGTTGTGATTTACATTGCAAAGCACTTCCTTCCTGGTAATCCAAAAAACTTTGTATCTTTGCAAAATTTTCATCGTGCTACAAGTCTCAGTCTTCAAGATGGCCAAAACGTTCATTTTTAATGATTCTGTTCTTTTCCGCCTCTATGGTAATATGCTTAATTTGCCATGAACTTTGAATATCTCAAATACATAGATGATTTCTTTCAGTTGCTTTTTAGAACAATAATGCAATAAGTTAAGTTTAAAAATATTCAAGTTCAACAAACACCAGCAAGCTGCTGATTTTGAAAATGCTTTTTATTTCACGCGTCATTTTAAATAAAATGGGAAATTTAATTTGTAACAATTTTTTGAGAAACAGTTCCACGCTGGGAGCTCAATCTTCAGTAGTTTGTCGAATGAAATAATTTTTTACCTAAAATGAAGTGTGCAAAAAATAGTTGCTGCATTGTTATTTTAATTGGTCGTTAGGGGTTGAATCTCGATGTACAGTAAAACATAGCAAGCACGACGCATTGTTTTGTTAAAGAAGACCAATCGTTTTGGCAAACAAACCCAATGGTTTTGATACACGAATAACGCTGTTTTGGTTTCTTAGACCAACACCACTATTTTGGTAGGCCAGTACTATTGTCGTGGTAGACAAGTAATATTGATTTGGTAGACCCAGAAGAAGCGCAACAGTGTGCTTTTAATGTAGTGTTAAAACTTTCTTGCCAATGCGTCTCAATATATCTTTGGTGCAAAATGATGTATCCCCCAGAATTAAATTTATCCATGCAGTACATTGATTGCCTCACCTTTTTTATCCAGATTAAGTTTCTTGACTCTTTGTCAAATCCCAATGTTGGTCCCGATTAACGTTTGAACTTTTGCCAAAGTTTCTTTCATGTATCCCTCCTTTCTCTTGAATAGGGTTCATGTTCCAAGGCGTTTTTATGATAGTCGTTGGGTACAGTACAAGCAAATACATGGCCATGTTTGCTTTAGTCATGGCTGTCGGATTCGGTGGCCTTGCATGGAGTGGTTTCATTGTCAACCATCTCGATATAGCACCGCGCTATGCAAGCCTCCTTCTTGGAATCAGCAACTGTTTCGCTACCATTCCAGGAATTGTCAGTCCTCTTGTTGTTGGATTCGTCACTACACACGAGGTCTGTAACTAGATAACTAGACTGGGCTATTTTCGCAATAACCAATAGATGCAATTATTAGAAAGACATCTGTGATATTTTTACGTTATCAGCTATTATGTATAATACTTTTTATTTAGTGTAAGACAATCCTTACCTTGGTTTATTGTCTAAAATTTGCACTACCTAAGAGCCAAACGCTCTTCAAGTTGATCAAGGAATTTTCTTGTAGAACGGACACATTTATGCAACTAATTTGCACTACACACACTATGCATTTGTTGTGCCTGGAATATTCACATTTAGTATATTGTTTTTTATGGAAGATATTTCTCTACCCAGACTAAAGAAGAATGGCAAATAATATTCTTCCTGTCAGCGGCAGTTTACGGGCTTGGAACTGTGGTTTTCTTGATTTTTGCCTCCGGTAAGAAGCAGCCATGGGCTGATCCGAATGGGTACCAAAGTATTTCTGAAGACAACGATGATAAAGACATGTTGCTGAAAGAGGGAATCGAGGATCAGAAAGGCACCCCATCGGCTACAAATGAAACGGATGAGAGGGGAGAACCAGAATCTCTAGAAATGAAGGGAATTTCGAATTAAATAGTGATAATTTTTAAATATTTAGTTATTTGCGTAAGTAGGTTTATCTCTTTATCTTAAATAGCTGGAGATGGGGGATCATTCGAGCAGTGATGTGTCCAAATATTATTATTAGATTGAATACAGAATGCAATTTAATAAATACCAGTGTAAGGATCCTGGTCATAGACTCTTTTTCTAAGAACCAGTTAATTAATGTTCAGGCTGGCTGTTTTTGTTTTTTTCGAAAATTCGAGGCTGGATTGTTCTTAGTTTGTTCTTTAATTATTAGGTTGTAAACAGTGCAATTGCTAGCTAGTGTGCACTAGGGGGGTTTCAGTTTCGTTTACCAAAAAACTGAGTAAGACATCCTTTGTTTGCCGATAATTTACCGAAAAGCACGCCTAATATAGCAAAAAACTCCTCGTTTTTGAGATCAAAGTTTAAAGGGGGTTTCACAACATTGTTAAAAACTGTATTTTGCAGTAGCTCAGCCTCACCTTGTTCTTGATTTATTCTTAACTCTTGACCAATTATGAGGCTCGTGTTTTATAAAATTGTTCTTATAAAAAAGAGTGCCAATTTTTTGTTTGAAAAGGTGACTGAGAGCTTAGGAGAAAAAATGCTTAAAGCATGCTTAACGATCGAGAAAACAAAGGCCTCTCTCCAAACTGATGATACATTCGAGAAGTTAAAGAGAATAGAAAATAAATCAGTTATCAACCCCCGGGTAAACAATTCCAAATTTTCGTAATTGTGAATAAGCGCTGTCTCCATTAATTGTGGGAGCTAATAAACTCCCTAGTGTTTGTTAGAGTAAAGGTGGTAGGATGCAAGCTGAATAATTTCATTTCTAGTTACGTTAATGTAGTGGTCCTCTAAGACCACAATATTTATTTTTAAACGGAATTGCATCGTTATAGCAAATAGAAAGAATATAATTCGTATTTGTAAGGGTATTTGTATTATTAAAGCAATTTTCTTTCAAATGTATAGTATCAGTGTTTATGTGGTCAAACTATACACTACACCAGTGGGGATGTACAAAATTAGATATTTTCTTTTTCATTTATTGGCTCTTGTCTTTTTGTAGCTCTGAAAATTACAGTGGTGTATGCTAATATGCCAAGATTCAGGTAAGGGGATTTCTCAGAGCCCAGTTACTCTGGTTCCCAATTTTATCGCGGCTGTGGACCCAGTTGTGGATCGAAAATCTCAACAGTCATGTGCTCGCGTTTCTGATTGGCCTATTTCGATCCACGACTTTTTGATTGGCCTATTTCGATCCACGACTGGGTATATATATTCCCTAGCGTAGAGTTTTCGATCTATGTTCTGACGTTTTAAACTCTGAAGAGTGTCAGACGAAAGGCTTTAGTTTACTCAAATGTTTGCTTTTTTCAAAGCCATTTTTTAAGTTTTGCACCGCCAAAAGGTTGTTTTCAATTGATATTATTTCATAAGGAAGTTGTGAATAGGACGAGAGGGCATTAAATTGACGAGTGAAGATCGTTGCCTGACCCTTTGAGACTGTGATAACCTGATTTAATGAAATTCCAATTGTTCAAGTTTTTGGAAGCAAATGGTAAGATGTGAAGTTTGGTCATCAATGAAGCTTTGTCCGAAAGTGTTATTTGATTGATGAATAATAACATTGCCAACCATCGCAGAAAACCTTCTCTCCAGAGAATACCCCAAGCACTTGCTACGGCTGGGTGATGTTGAGTTACAAAAGCATGACGAATGCATTCCTTGCATGTGTCCATATTCTTTTTCACCCACGTTGATAAATCAATTACTGAACAGTTCTTGACAATTTCTTCGTCAATGCTTGATAAGGAACTTGGACTTACAGTGGGAGAAAGCAATTCAAAAGTTCTTCAATTTTCGTGCTGCCTTGAAAAGACCGACAAGGTGAGTGAAATTGCTGAACTTTAATAAAACGACAACAAACGTTTTGATTACCTAGCGACTTGCACGTGCGACCTAATGCAGTGGCATAAGAAGTAGCATGCGTTAATCTAATTGGAAACGCAGTCAAAGAAAACCTAGGTAATGCACGCAAGTCCTTAAATCACTGTTTTTGTAGGCCATAGTCTCCACCTAGCTTGCCCTTGGAATTCGCGCGACATTTTAAGATATCCCGTTTTGGTTGTTTAAACATGAGTAAATGTGTTCAATTTTGAAATAATCTTCGTTCCTTGAATTACAGCAAGCCACTGCGACAATAAAAGCTGTTGATTTAATGAACCAGGCCATTTCAGTTCATTTTTACGTCTAAAGACGTTATTCTATTGACAAATCAATCTGCGATTTGAAGAGGTTCAAAGGTCATTTCCTTTCGCTATGGTAAAACATTATCAGACTATGAAAATGTTATTTGGAAGACATTTATTTATACTTTGTTGATGTGCAATGTTTAAAAAATGTGTCGAAAACTGAACACTAGGTGCAAAACTGTATTAGATAGAGAACTTGGTTAATTTTGAATTCATTGGATGAAGAAAAGAGACGTTTTCCAAAAGAAGTTTCACAAGAAGCTTTAATTGAACGTGGGGTGATTGGAATAAAATCCAAAAAACAAAAATGGCACCCTTCCAGCATTTATCGACCACGGTGGTTAAATGATAATTTTTTTAATGAAATTGATAAGAGAGCAGATTACTATTCTAGAAATTTGAGAATCCTGTTTTCGTTGTCAATTTTAATTCTTGATTTGGGGAAAATTCTATTTCTAAGTCAACACTTTCATTGACTTTGATATGATTAATTTGTTTAAAGAACCGACATGCACGGTGCATTGATTTAATCTTAACTGTTTTTGGATTGTTGGACATCTATTCATTATTTGCTACTTCTCTAAAGGAGAGTTTTATTAAAGGGGGACCTGGACAATCCATTATAAAGATTACAAGAAATTCGACTCAGTCAAACTTCTGGATGATATATCTAATAGAGCATCACAAATCACACTCATTTTTTTATAAGAAACAGGCTCAATTTTTCGAAAGTAAAGAAACAACCCTACTGAAATTGAAAAAAGCTAAGAAACTTTTATAATTTGCAGTTTTAATTTGACACTCGAAACATTGAACATCACTGTATATTGCAACACTCATTCTCAGTAAATTGCACACTCAAATAGTTTACATTTAAAAATTTGTTTTGACTTCAACTTGACATTGACAAAGTTCATTCTGCTTAACTGTTTGCAGATCTCAACAGAGTTAGTCATTCTAGGAAAACAAAATTCCTTGATCACTTTGTTAGTTCATCTCTGAATGTGAGTAAACTATTTATTTTACCTTGAAAGCAAGTTTAAAAAATTCATTACCTAAGAAATTTAAGAAACATACCAGAAAACTTTTGATAGCAAAATGGCCAGAAAATTTAAGGAACTGCCAACCAGCACAGGACCTTAGTTTCTTATAAAAAATACGTGTATGTAGATTGAGACATATTACAATGAATTCAAAGCAGTGCTAACGATGGACCCTTTCTGAAGAAAAATCTCCGCTAAGCCATCATGCATCGCTCGCAACTACAAAAAAACAATAACAAGGCCCGATCCAAGCTTCATAATAAATCACAGGTGAATATTACCTGTTTTCCCGAAAAGTTGCCATTTTCCCATAGGCTCCCCTCTCTCTACTACTTTAACGCGATCAATACTTTAAGCTACCCTTGATTTCAGCCTAAGATAACAACCAGTGGCGAAGCATGAGCGCAGAACTAAGGCATACGGTAACATAAAATATACGGCCATATTGAATGAATGTAATCGTAATTTCAACTTCTTGAAAATACAAGCGGTAATTAATGATAATCGTGATAATGAATTTTGATTTTGAAGTTAACAAATCGTTTGTACTTTAATTCTAATCAATCAAGGTGTCTATTCTTTGCATCAGATGCTCCGACACAGGTTGGAAAGTGAATGGGGTCAAGGGAAAAATTATCACCCATGCGAAATGTTTTTGAAAAAAGCTCAATTGTTTTAAAAAATTTTTCAGAATAGCTCCTATGCTAAAATCGTTTCGCAAAAGATCTCATTCTTATTCATACTGCTCAAAAAAGGCATCATCTAATGCCGACATAATGTAAGAATTTTTTATGCTATAATGCAGCTGAGGATTCTGCAGAGCCTAGGTGAACAGGAGCAAAAGTTTCTACTCTCATTTTCTACTTTTATAGTTATCAAAGATGACAATAATGAGCTGTGAGAGTTGTTAGAAATGAAGATGCTTACATGTGTAATGGTTTCAGAAAGTTGTTCCTTGCAAATCATCAACTATTTGGCAAGGCTTGCGCTCAGGTGAGGCCCTATCAGGGGATGACATTATTTCATTTTTCATGATGATATCTTGAAATTATTTCATATTTCAAAATTAACAAAGCAAAGTATTTCAGAATCGTCAAATGTTCCATTCTGCCTCCAGGTGTCAGAAATAGTTGGACCGACTCACATACAAAATGGACCGAGTCTTCAAAACCAATTTTGCAGCTACGAATATTGAAAATGTATAAAGAATAGGTGCATAAAAAATTAAATGGATTTCGTACTTGGGTAAAAGTGGGGAATTGATTCTCTTTGGAACTGTGGAATCATTTGGTATTTTCAAGGGGAATCTAAGGACACTGGATGAAATATTTATCTTTGTTTTGCTCAACTTATTTTTTGGGAACACTAAAGAAACTCTAAAAACATACATGTACCAAAATTGATAGTCTTAAGTCTTTTGCGTGGAGGGTACAACCTGAAGGGGCCAGTTATAGACATGCCTGGAAGAGACAATAAGCTTGAAGGGTTTTTTAACTTTGAATTTTAGGACATCTTCTTTGGCTCTACCAATCGCCAAGAGCCCTAACAACCAGTAAATTCAGTTGTTTAATGCTTTAATCGATTCTTCATACTACAGTCATACTGTTATTTTTAGTCACTTACAGTCTTAGGTGCATTCATTAGAAAGAAATAATGCTAAAATAATATTAATTCGAAGCTAAAGCTAAGTGAAATCAACTCTTACGACGTTTTCAAGAAAAAATCAAAATAAATGCTGCAGATTGACGACATGTTTCTAAAGAGTAGATATTTTATAGACAGGGAATTTTGCATAACCATTTAGTAACCAGCCTTACCGAAATTTTAAAGGTTTAAATCATTAAGCCTTGGGAACTTTCTGGCAGAAGACCGGAAGTCACGTCCACATTACAAGCTTTTTTGACGATAACATCAGTTTTGAGAAATTCGAATGTCGCAATTTTGCTGACCGTGCAATTTTCATGCTTCCAGTAAAATGACTGCTGGACAATTACCAGAATGCTTCCAAGGCTTGAAAAGATCAGCGGCCTTTACTTTTATGATTTAAACTTCCATCCAGTTGGAAAAAACAGTTGGAGTGGACCAAATACCCTTTGCGGTTGCGTGTTTGTGGCTTTTCATAATATTGCTTTATTGTTTGATCCTTTTGCGCAGCTTATAATCACTTTTAGCATTACTTTTTGCTTTAGCATAACTGAAACAAAAATGATATGGTCGGACACAACATTTTTAAGATTAGAATAACGTTCCGGTGAACATGTTAGCTCCAGATAAAAGAATTGAAGAGCGAACAATATTTTTCTGAATTTTATTATCAGCAAGTCAATCCTGCATCTTAAATAGCTTACAAAACAGTGGTTTAGTGGTCTTAGGAAGAATGGCTAGTAAGTATATATGTGGAATAAGCAATAGATAAAAATATGTTAATGATGTTATTTGATGTTCTCGTCTATTTCAATGAGATAATATAAGCCAAAAGTATTTGCGGTAGATTTTATGCTATTGGTATTTTTCCTATTGGTATGAAAAGCCTTTTAAACTCCTAAAAAGATTGAGAAGATTAAAAGAACAACCAGGTGTAATATAGTTGGTATCTAAACAGGTCTACAGATCAATATTCACTTGAGTTAATGCTTGAGATCAATAGTCTCTTATATCTTCAAGTATTTCTAATTACAAACGTGCATTTTTCCCCTCTCTATGTTATGGCCCCGGGGTAGACAGAATTGATTCTCCCCGGGGTATCGTCTTTGTAGTGTATGTAAAGTAGCGTGTAGTTAAGGTATTACAATAACTTGTTATGTAACTTTTTGGAATGTATAAAAAGTCAATGCTGTTATCAAGTAGATAATTCTCACACAACATTTAAAGAAGTAACCTATTAAGTTATTTTGTTATTCTACATTTCATACTGGGAGCCAAAGTTATTTCATATTTCAAGACTCAAAAACCTAAATATTTATATTTTAATCCCGAAAATCTCAATTATCTCATATTTCAAATACCCCTTATAGGGCCTCTCAGGTCTACCGCATGCCCTGGTCCGTAAATTCTGACTATACTGGCAAGCCTTTTGACTTGAATTACGGAATGCGAATCATGACAAATAGACTTTGACCCCACTTTGACGAAATAATTTCTCTGGTTAACAGTCACAAAGTAGAGAATGGAAAATAACTAGATTTCCAATGATGTATCACGCAAGGAATATTCGCAAAAAGCAGCTTATAGGCAGAATAATATTGCGGATTATCAAACATTGGGAATGCTTGAGCTAAGGCTGACCGCAAGCTCCAGTCCGGAAAATTCTCACTGCTCTCAGACCCTGTTTACACTGTCCCGTGCAAGTTTGGAACCGTGACAAAACTGTCGCGGTTCGCCCTTCCGTTTACACTAGCACTGTGGAACCGTGACGATTTTGCTCTGCTATCCGGAACAGTTTTGACCCTGCTTTGAAAGCGAACGAATTTTGTACCGTCACGGTTCCGTTTTTGAACGGGACAGTGTAAACACCTATCCGAGACGATTTTGTCACGGATTCACAAAGAGGTCGTTTGTATGGCTGTTTCAGGTAATCGAGACTTTGATTGTGGCCACTGCTCTCAAGCAGCACTGGAGCATCGCATATTTCTCTTATTTCAGGCAGGCAAAAAGAGTGATGTCGGGGGGCTTCAGTTTTTTTTTTGATTTTTCGAATTTCACAATTTTTGGCAATCTCTTTACTTGGAAAAATAGCCAATTGGCATGTTGGCAATGGAAATCACTGCATGCTGCTCATGATCAGAAAAAGAGCCGTTTATTGCAGAAAATGTTATGCATTGACTTTAACACTACAACGTATTTATTAGCATACATAGACGCTGCGCCACTGATAACAACAGTACTGCGCTGAATTTTGTTTCGTGTGTTAATTTAGCATAGGTATGGCCACAAAAGTTTGAAATCTAAAGGGCATGGCCACAAAAATGTTTCCATAGACCAACAAAGAATTTTAGTTGTTTTGGAAATCACCCTTAGATTAGGCACTGTCCTAACAGAAGAAAACTACTTACTTTATAAGAAGGAAAGAAACACATCTGTCTCATTGTTACGTAAAGCAAAATTTCATTACTATTGGTCACTGAACGCAAAGGATGTAGCTGACAGTCGAAAATTCTGGAAAAACCCTAAAACCAATATTTTCAGAAAAGATAAATACAATTCAAGCTATAGGCTTTTATAGAAGTAAATAAGGAAATCGCAACGCGACGAGAATGAACAGCAACAAACACTCATAAATCAGTTATGGCTAATATTTCGCTCCGGCATACGGGGTTTTATTTTATCGATTTTTTGCCGCAAGTATTCCCTCGGAATCCGTCGAGCAGCCTGCTATTGTGGCCTTTCCTTTATTCACACACTATAAGCTTTTAGTTTTAGTGAAGCAACTAGCAAAGGATTATATGGGGCGAACTGGCCCGGTAAACGGGCTGGCTCGGGAAACGGGCCAGCTCACGTCTATGGTCTGTTACACGTGAAAAGTGAGCTACTATTACAAGGAAGTGAGCCAGCCTGGCTCGCTTTGGTGTAAGCGGGCTGGCTCGCCAAACGGACTGGCTCGTTTCCATGTAATCGCATCAAACCGAGCAAGCCTGGCAAGCGGGCTGAAAACACACACTGAAGCATGCGCAGTTTCTTTTCTTCGACACACAAGAATCAAAATGGCCGACAAAGTCAGTAAATCTGCTGCTGCTGCTGCAAAACTTAACTGACTATGTCTCTGCCTTTAATTTTTTTTAACACCAAACTTCTTTTCAGTCCGTGATAAGATTTCGTTTACACTTTTCCTGTACAAACTGTAGCAATAAATCAAGCCATTCATTTGAAAGGCTAAAGCAAGCCAAAGGCTAAACATCTTGGAAATATTCAAGATCAGCATTGTTTTAATTCCTCCACGATAATGCCGCGTCATTTTACATTTACTTCTAAATTTCCCGCCTTTTAACATACAACGCGCAAAACTGTTATGCGCAGGCAAATACAGCCGAGCTGGCCCGCTTGACGAGACAACTCTTTTCACATATAATACCAACGTAAATTCCGTCTCGGTAAACAACCCAGCCCACTTACCGGGCCAGACCGCTTCCATACAATCAGGCCCAATGAACTTATGTCCTTGAACGTCAAAAAGCATCGCCTATAATGTCCCCACCTAGTAAAATCTTAAAGGAGTTTTCTGAGATTTTATATGGCAGTTTACAAATATTTTAATTATGCTGCATTCCTGGTTGCGTTACGGACTTTTATATTCGTGGACTGGTAGCACAGACTAGTATCATCAGCATACATGGAAACGACAAAATTTTTGACAGATCATTTACATAAATAAGAAAAAGAAGGGGAGCCAGACGTGAGCTTTGGGGCACACCAACATCTATCTTCTCAATTTTTAAACTGATCCCATTGACCAGACAGAACTATTTTCATAGGTAAATCATTTTCTTTTGGAAGAATGCCGCATGTCTCTCAAGAATAAGTTCCAATAAGAATTCGGCAAAAAACCTTGTTCTTTGAAAGCGATCTTTGTTCCCTTTCTTTCCTTAGCTTTTTGTATGTGCCTTTTTTATCTTTCATCGAAACTTTATTTCCAGAAAGGAGTGTTGTAAAGACTTTATGTATCTTTCTGGATTCTCAGGGTGAGTACAAAAGCAAGTTCCTCTCAACTGACTCTCTATTTGGCAGCTGCTTTATTAGCAACGATTTGTGAATGTAGCGAGTTTTCTTCATTCTTTCTCTGGCTGGAAAATCTTTAAGAATATACCAACTTGTGTGATATATAGACTCACTTTTGATTACTCACGATTGTTTATTGCTCACGATTTAATAGCGATTCACTCTTCTCTCAGCAACCTGAAAACATGCTCTAAAGCCTAAACGAGGCTAAACTAAAATGACCAAATCGGCACACACTCCCCTAAAAGTTTAGCTAAGACTAAAGTTTTAACCACAACAGTCAGTTTGCTCATCGTCGAAAATCAGTTTAGTTTTTGTCTCTGCATTTCTTGCGGCTACTCTGCTTCCTCTTGAATGAACCTCTTCTCTGCAGGCATCTCATTTCTGATTTCCAGAGGGCATAAATGCTGTAAAGGCCTCTCCAGACGATTTCCCTTGTGTAATACAACCGCTCTTCGAATAACACCGTCTCTTCCTGTAACATTTTGCAAAACTTTCCCTTACATCCATAGTCCACGATTTTTTTCCTCTCCAACAATCAACACTACTTCACCAATCTCTGGTACAACTGCTTCTGTTCTGTTGATTCTATGATAGTCCATCAGGTTTTTGACATTATCACGTGACCATCTTGTCCAAGCATGTGTTCTTGCATTTTAAAGTCGTCTTTGACACTTTGACACACTGTCCAAATCTACTTCTATGTCATCCAGGGTATGAGCATTTTGTCCCCACAATATACTATTTGGTGTGAGGACCTTACCCTCACCGAAACTCACTTTCAATTTCATGGACTCTAGTTGCTCAAAAGAGAGGTGAGAACGACCGAGCGTTTTGTGAAGGGTGGCCTTGATGTCTTTGATAATCCTTTCATATATTGCCCCCCACCAAGGTGTTTTACTCAAATTGAAGTTCCATTTAATCTCTTGTCGAGCAAGAAAGTCAAGTAAAGATTCACTCTTTCGAAGCTTTTCGATTCACTCTGCTGTGGCTTTAAAAGCTCCCCCATTATCAGAAATAATGACTGCTGGTCTTGTTTGCCTTGCAATGAATACATTCAACTTCCTTTTGAATTCTTCCGCAGTCTGGGATTTTGTCATTTCCAGATGTATGGCTCTCATTACAGCACAAGTGAATATGACAATATAGGCCTTTGCTTCTTCTTTCTTTCCAACTTTGTAAATTATCGGCCCCGCAAAATCTACTCCAGTAAATTCAAACGGGCGGCTCTGTTCTGTGCGGGATTTTGGCATTTGTGCAGTTAAGTTTGCTCGATAGGGTTTGGTTGAAAATACTTTGCATATTTTGCAATTATGTATGTATCTCTTGACTAGTGACCTCAAATTCAAAATATGCCAATTCTCTCTAATTGCTGCCATTGTACTAGCCAAACCAAAATGCTTTATCCTCTCGTGTTCATATTGAATTAACTTCTGTGCGAATGTTCCATTTTCAAGATAGATTGGATGTTGTTAATGCTCCACTTCTTTTCTTTGTTTTGTTAATCTTGGCTTTACAGTTATTTGCGAATCTCAATACCCAGGCTGTTACTCGCAGGGTAGTCCAATAGGATTTACGTTCTAGTAAACTGTCCCACTCATCTATCAACACTTCATTTTCCTTCGAGAGAGCAACAATTTCTTTCATTGACTTCACTTGATTGCTTTGAACTCTTAAGAACTGGCTGTGCTGGCTAGTTTTCCTCATCCAATAACCAACTTGGTCCTTGGAACCAATTTCCTTTTTGTAGCTTCTCCATAGAGGCTCCTCTACTTCCGAGATCAGCAACATTCTTTTCGCTATGATAATGTCTCTATTTAACAGAATTCTTTTGAGTTCTCTGTGATATTTTTTTCACTCTATTTGATACGAAGGTTTTCCAAGTTTTTCCTGAGTTGGTTATCCAGTACAGTGCCACCATGCTATCCATCCACACAGTAATAGAAGCAATTGGCAAATTTTTCAATGCTTGACATAAGTTCTTTACTAGATTTGCGCTCATGTGACCACTGATAAGTTCTAATCTTGCAATACTAGTGTTTCTTTTTGCGATCTTTGATTCCGAGTTCAACAATCCCATTACTCTGCCTGTTCCATGTTCGATTACAGCAAGGGTGACTGTTGCACATGCCTTGTTGCTTGCATCAGCGAATGTATGAAGATGACTTTCATGATATCCTTTGTAAAGCTTCTTTGAATTTTGACACTGCGCAACTGACTTGTCCATTTGATCCAGTCCTTTTTTACAGACGGAGAAACTTCCTTGTTCCATTGACTGCTTTCCTCGCATGCCTCTCTGTAGATACTCTTTCCTTCAGCAAGTGTTGGTGACATCAGCCCCAATGCTCCCTAACATACGCAACATTGATCTCTTTGTCATTATTTCACGGTTTGTTTGTTTGGAACCTGGATTTAAATAGAATCATTCTAGTTATCCCACGTATAGCCTAATATCTTGCTTGGATTTTGCATTCCATCACATTCTAGCACCTTGATGTCAGATTCCCATTTGTGGACGGGAAACTTCCCTCTCTCTAGAATATATGTTGCTTCGATCTTGAATTCATCTAACTGTTCTTTGCAGTGTCCTGTTGTCATTTGGTTGTCCACGTAAGTGTTCTCTAGCAAATCTTCAACTGCTTCCTCATAAATGTCTCTGTACTGATCAATATGATACCTCAGTGTTGCTCCTAAAATGAATGGGCTCACTTCTGCTCCAAATGGCACTCTTGCAAAGCGTAGATGTTCCTCTTTGCTATTGATGTTAAATTGAAACCTAAATGCATCTCTATCCGGTTGAGCTATACCTTTCTGTAGGAATGCCTATTGCAGGTCTCCTTTCAACACTTGTGCAGACATTCGTGCTCTCACAATGATTTCCCATAATTGTGGTTGCAAGGCTGGGCCAGTGTACATACATTAATTAAGGCTGTTCCCTATTGGGCTTGGCCTAGCACTTGCATCGAACACCATGCGCACTATTAAATAATTCTCTGGGAATTCTCTGTGAATGTTTGACAGGTCGTCTTCTCTCCTATCTTCTATTCCAAGAATATCAAGACTGTAAAGTCTCTCAAAATCTTTGCTGTCTTTCACATACATGCACGTGCCACTTGTTCTGTCACCTCCATAAATAACATTCACGAATGTTGTGCCCTCTACTATTGGCTCTCCCTTCTTGCCTTGACAAACTTATTCAGTTTTTATTTTGCAATAAGTATTATCCCCCAATATCAATAGAGTAGTATATTTGCTTCCTGCGTGTGTGTAAAATATTTTATCCCTTGTATGTTTAAACCTCTCTTTCAATTCCTTTATACTTGGCCTTTCAATGGTGGTGAAATCTGGCAAATCTACTCTTGTCATTTCAATTCTCTCACTTAATATCCCATCCAATGAATTAATTGTTATTTGGTAAATTGGTAATGACTGTTTCTTTGTTCCATTTACTATTATTAAGTGCCCACTTCATACCCCATTGGCTTTAGCCCTAGCATCTTTGCAGCATCTTTGCAGCATCCTCTGAAATAAAATCTCTTCCTGCACCAGTGTCTAAATGTGCCCAGAAAGTTTCACCCTACAATTTCAACGGGACAATGGCTGGCAATGTTTTCTCTTCAATGGACAAGTCAACTGGCGCTGTTTTGTGCACCATGTTGAGCTGGCTTGTTCTCTCATGTCACATAGACTTGTATGATGTTTTGATTTGCACTTAAAGCAGCCTCTGCTGTGACATTTATTTTCTCTGTGCCCACAATTGAAACATAACCTTATTTCTACAAAGAACTTCTTTCTCTTTTCCAGGGTGTCATATGTTGGGCATGCATCTCCCCAATGGCTTTCTTTGCAAAACATACAATTTGGCCCTTGTCTGCTTGGCTTTAATACTGAAGCTCTTCCCTCCCCTTTGGAAAACCAGTGCTTTTCTCTCTTTGTTGTGTCTGGAGAACTGTCCATTTGCTAATCTGGTTTATCTCTCTTCAGCCATTTTCCAAGATTCTCGATTAGATCTTCCATACACCACTGCTCCCTCTTTTGGGCATACCATCTCTTGTAGGTAGCCAAATTTCACTTCGTCTGTTACATTTTTCTTATGCACCTGTGTAATGAACATATTTTCAAACCTTACCCAATCACTTGCTGTACCATTGAATGCTGTTATTTTCAATTTTGGTAACTTTGCCTGATCAATTTGATGACTTTCTCCATCTCCATTTTCTTTTCTACGATCTCGAGCTCTGCTTTCATTTTCTGTTCCCATAATTCTTTTTCTAGCTCAAACCTTTGTCTCCTATTGTTTTGCTCAAACTTCGCTTGTTGTTCTTGAACTTCCGCTATTCTTCGCTGTTCAGTTTCCTGTTTGAATTGTGACTCCCTAATGATATCTCTCTCTTTGTTTAGTAATTGCCTATTTTGCTGTTCTTTCAAAACATTCACTAGCCTTTCCTTCTGCTCAATCAATGGCGTATACCTTTCCTTAATGTCCTTTTTCCATTGTCTCACTTGTTTCTCCCTCACTGATTTTGATATAAGGTTAATATTTTACCTTGTAAACTTTCCATTCTTTCCGAAACTACCTTGACCTCTTCAATAGCATTTTCCTGAATCAGGTCATCGGTTTGCAGGGGTGGCGCTAGAGACAAACCTTTAAGGTGCCGAAGTTTATATTCTCCGTAACTGCCGACGCTGGGTGTGTCAAATTGCCGACAGAAAAAAAATTCGATTTGCCCCATATAGCAGGCAAGGCCGTCGCGAGGCAAGCCTCGTTTGGGGGGGGGGGGTTGTAGAATGCAAATTTACCTGATTAAAAAACTATTGCCTGAAACTTTTTAGCTGGTGTCACAAAACTCTGCAATACATTTTGTCAATCTAACTCTGTATGATAATAACCAACTTTCCTAATAGTCTTGTCAAATCTCTATATCGGGACGGGCAAAATATATAGTTACTACCTGAGGCGGCACCATGGTTGCCGCCGAAGGGGCAGGAAATTTTCGAATCGTGATGCTTCTAGTTCCCTTGAAAATGCCCTCTTTTAAGCAGATTTCACTAAAGCAATCCTCCTAATCCTATTGAAAATTATTGTCTTTTTGCAAAACTTTTTTACAGCAGATAAAAACAACAATTTCGCCGTGGTCTTGAAAAATACCAGGTTGTCAGTTACTTTTAAATTTAGATTCCTCTCTCCATCTTAGCATGCCTTATGAATGTTAAGAAAAATCTGGAGCTCATAGTGTTTGCAGTTGACGCTTCTACTGAGAAACTTTAGGAGAAATGGACACGAGGCACAATTTTACCTAAGATTGCTTGATCCTTTATTGATTTTATGACAGGAAGGTCTCTGAAATACCTAAAGCGTTTCTTCCACCGAGCGGATTTTACCTGAAATTTCCTATTGAGATACTATTTGGGTGGGTGTGACAACCCCCCAGTCGCGACGCCCCTGAGCAGCACCTCCAATGAAGGGGCACCAATATAGAGCATTTTTCCAAAAGCAAGCAAGCATATAGAGCAAGCAATAGAGCATTTTTCCAAAATCGTTTGTTGTGGGTGCTAAATTCTCCCTTTCAAAATTCCCCCTCCCCGCCCCCACTTTTCAACCTGTGTCGGAGTCCACGAGATTTTATCGGCAATTTGTGCCTTGTAAGAAACTTAATGCACAAATATTGCCTATTGTTGAATACTTCTTCCTATCTATGTTGGAAGAAGTTAATCGACGGTTTTCTCTAAACCATTTGTTTGTCGCGAGCTATGCGGTGAAAAATGCTATTGGAAAATAGTTGATGAAAAAGGACAAGAAGTGCTTTTTGAAAAATTTATTACGCAAAATGTGCTCATGATCGAAATGTTTTCATTGGCAATAATAATTTCTTGAAACGAAAAGAGAATCCCTTAAGAAGAAAATTCATTAAAGACTTTATTTATAACAGCGTGATTTTGCTGTTGTTAGGGTAAATTTCCAAAACATGATCCAAATCAAGCATCTCTGCACGTTTCGCATGAATTTTAAGCAGCAACAGGGATTTCAACCTAGAGGAGCACGATGGTATTGTGGGTCATGCGAAGGAGCACCATGAAATTAAGTCACGGCTTTCGCGGAAGCGACAGGATATAATGCCACTATGATAGTAAAATTGCCGAAGAAAAGCCATTGAGAAAACCATAAACCAGCCAGTGCAGTTTTCTCCTCGATTATTTATGTCATTCAAACATCATGTAAACCGGGTGACATCCATCAAGTGCCGACGGTATTGAGAAAGCAAAAATTGATTGGCTGCCGACGGGGGGGCTATCAAAAATCTAGGGGGGGCTAAAGCCCCCCCCTTGCCCCCCCATGCCGCCACTCCTGTCGGTTTGCTCCGAATAAAATGTTAGCTTCGTTATTTCAATGTCAATTTTTCTCTCTAATTACACCTTCGGTCACCTCCCGGCCGTTCTCAACCTCTCCTTGAGCACTAGTATTAGATAGAGACATCCTAACTTACTGGGGCCCCTTTTACTCGACTAAAGTGTTAATCATGGACAGGGGCGTAACTTGGCCAATAGTTTGGGGGGGGGGGGTGAAAAGGGTTTCTGCCCTGCAAAACTGAGTGGTACCCTGCAGACCTCGTAGCAACGGTTTGTCTATAGGTTACTAGTGAAAGCTCTACCAGTGTACACTGGTCTTTACCAAGGACAAACCTCTAAGCAAAAAAAAAAACAAACTTGAAACTTCATTGCCTATGAAATTTCTATTTCTCTACGTGAGCGTAAATTGTTTTTTTATATTCACTTCATTTAATGTTGGTTTGCAAAATTAAGCTAATAAACAGCTAATTGGGGGGATGGGGGGTGGGTAATGATGTAGACAGCGGAACGAAATTTAACCCAGTGGGGCTAAGAGTCGAGTTTAGTGAGGTAGGAGGACCCACCATGGTTGGGTCCGACGTGAAGAAATTTTTTGAAATTATACCTTGTAAAAAGGGCTAAAAAGCATCTTTCAGACAAAAATTTAGCAAAATACTATTGTACTAAAAGAATTGATTGTTTATTGAAAATATTATTGTTAATTGGGAAAAAACGGGAGGGGGATGTCATGCTAAAACTCTTAATGTTAGACGTTGGGGAAGGAAAGAAACGGCAACCGCTCGTTTCAGATTGCACGTAGTTGTGAATGACAGAGGAAGATGTTGTTTCGATTGGGAGAATTTTTTTCCTGAACAGAAATGTGCAGTTTCTTGTATCAAGAAGGCCATCCAAAATTAAAACATTGCAATGATACAGAAAGTGATTTACTGACTTAATGCAAATAAAAGAAAAATAATAAAAATATACGTGAAAAGTTAGCAATTAGATGAAACAAAATCGGTATCTTAACGATGTTTTTTATGCACTGTTAAAAGGTATTAGAAAAAATGATAAAAAATTCCTATCTTGACCAAAGTGAGGGACTTCAGCCCCTAATTCCCCCCCCCCCCCAGTGACGCCGTGCTTGTCATGAAAATAATTTAAAACTTAAATTAATTTGCATGACTCAACCTTGCCCTCATAAACATATGCATCAATCATTGCATCCATTGGCTATGACTTTCGGTAAGAAATGCTTTCGCTTTGCAAATAACGGAGCTTTTCCTTACATACCTGTTCCGTTCTCTATAATGCAATGTCAGGAAGGGAGGTTCATAACAAATACGATATTTCCATTTCAAAATTCCTAAACGGCTCTTTACGAACTTCAGAGGTGGCATTTCTGCGTGGCAATAAAGCTCTTCTTGGCGCCCTGCGAAATCTTCGATTGCCCTGCGAAATCGACTAGTGTCACACCCCCCCCACACCCCCCCCGGTAGTTTCGCCCCTGATCATGGATGACCTTGCTATGGCTAGGCCATAAAAATAAGGTTCTTACAAACGAAAAATAATAGTTAATCTAGTCTTACCAGAAGTGTCTTGCTAGGGTCGCCACTTATATACCAATTTGTGTGATATTTAAACTCATTTTTGATTTGATTACTCAATAGCGATTCACTCTTCTCTCAGCAACCTGAAAACATATTCCAAATCCTAAACGAGGCTTAACTAAAATGTCCAAATCTGCACAAGAACGATCATATGAAGAGGACCAGTTTTGACCTTCTTTAGGCCCTCGGGAGGCCCAATAATATTTTAAATCATCTGTTATGGAAGTCCATTGTGCAGCAACTTTGGGGAGGAGCTCAATGTGCCTGTTACTTTCAGATTAATCTGCTTCATCCATTCCTGTAGCCTCATAATCTATTCCACCTCTGCATCTACATTCTAAATCATCCAAATACCTTTTCTCGTCCTTCCTTTCCCCTTCCTCATCAACAGCGTCATCGTTGTTCAAAAAATTAGCTGACGAGGCCAGTTCATAGTTTATTACTGCCGGTGCAGTCCTTTCATCGATGTTGTCTTCCGAATTATTACAAGCAGTTGGTTTGAAACCAACTGCCACGATTTGGGCATAGATAATGTTTCACCTTCAAATTTGACTGCTCGTTCCTTCTTTTTTCTTTCGCTTTTCTGCTCCATTTTGATACCGTAAATCCTCGAATTAGCTTCTCGGGGGCTTATCTATTTTTTATATTTTTAGATAAGGGCTTATTCAAGGGAGGAGGGGCTTATACGAAGAGGCTTATAAAATTATTCTTGACATTAAGAAGACATTATTAAAGACCTCGTTTATTTTAGTAGGAATTTTTCTATGAGTATTCAATTGATTATTATCAAAAGTATGATTTTTTGAGATAATTCAATAAAACGTCAAATGGCAAAATCATCAAATTGAAGGGGGCAATTCAAGGATCTACAGTAGTAGTGGGGGCCTAATCGAGGGGCTTATTGACAATTTGTAGTTCTAGGGTGGGGGCTTATTCGAGAGGGGCTTTTTCGAGGGGGAGGGGGGGGGGCAATTCGAGGATTTACAGTAATTTCGACTCATGATTTTTTTTTCGCAAAACGAAGGTCTTTTATTTCAAACACTCCGTTCCCTTTAGATCTAAACTCGGAATAACATAAGCAAAAAATGTTGGAAACATATCCTATTATCCTACTAAAATTTTATCCATATGAAATTTTGACAGTAAGCAGACTCATAGAAGACTTCATAATCGGGAAAAGGCTTTATTTGAAACGACGTCAAGAATGATACAGTAGTATTGCCGATGCTAAACCCATGTATCAACGCATCCCCAACACATCTACGATTCAAAATGCTAGCAGTCAAGTCATAATACAGGGCCCGCGCCACAGGGGAGGGAATGGAATGGCCATGGCTCACCCACTTTTTTGCGAAGAAAGTAGTTTAAAAGCTGCAGTAAAAGAGGTAAGAAGCCTTGGCCCCAAATTGTTTAGCCTTGCCCCCCCCCCCCCCACTTTTAAATTCGTGACGGGGAGGTTTTCTTTCAAGTTCTGACGGGGAGGTTTTCCGCCTGGAGGGTCGATCTATTCAACAATCAGGTCAAGATTGCTTCATTTTCGAGCCACAGCTACATCAGGACACATTTTAAAAAAGATTTTTTGATAATGTAACTGAAGTTATGGAGTAATGTGAAAATGGTGGCAGTTGGATATGAAGTTAGATCCTGGATAAAAATATCGAGTCGTGGTTTCGGCACCTCACCACTGAGTTTCGTGGAATCTATGAATCGTTTTAGTCATTCGATGCACCGAGTCGCTGCCCGACAACGTTGTTTAGCGCTTTAGTCCCCTTGCTTTTAGACGAGTCGACGCACAAGTCGAAGACTCGACCAACAAGTCAACGACTCGACGCATTCCCACCATCTTAACCTCATGCGTCGAGGCGTCGACCTCGTTTTGGCGAAGAGACCTTCCATATCATTGTGAATTCCCGCCAAATGTAGCAAGAAGACGAGATGGAAGAAATTCGAAGCATCCTTCAGAATGCTTTGCAACGTATCGATTCAATATCAAATGTGCCCACGAATTCAACTGATACACGTACAATAGTCACGACGATGCACGCATCAGCAGCAGCATCAGAACAGACTGCAGCAAGTTTTGCCCCAGTAGGCCCTAGGCCGAGTGCCTCCAGAGGTAGTAGGGCAAACACCAATGCCACAACTAGTAGTTTCCTCAGTCGAGTCTCCATAACTTAGATATACTTCTAAAGAATCCTTGGAAATAAGTAAAGTAGGGCGACCTCGACTTCCAGTGTTTTCAAAAACTTGCCCGTGCTCAATATCTCCTGAGAATGCGAATGTCTCTCTTGCTATCTGCAAACTATTCTCAATCTCTGGTGGGATGTAATTACAGAAAAATAAATTCACTTGTGCTAAAATATAAAATAGCCTATCCATGTGGGTACATTGCTCCATTCGATCCATTACTGACTGTATTCTATTCCGAAGGAAGCTCTTCAAAATTTCTATGTTTTGGGATATATTTTTCATCGTGCTCTTTCGGACCTTTATTCTGACGTATTATGCTCTGAGCAATGTCAAACGAAAAAGCTTTTAGTTAATATGTTGTGAAATGTTTGCTTTTTTCAAAGCCATTTTCAAGTTATGTACCGCCAATAAACTGTTCAAATTTAGTATTTAGGTTCCAGTCCTATAACATCAAGACATACTACCAGCCAGAAGTCTAATAACCCTGATTGTTTTTTCGATGACAGGCGCCAGAAGACAATGCCAAACACAAGACCAATGGTTGCAATGATGAACACAGCATCAAATCTCTTTAACCCAATTCCTATTCAAAATGCTATTTCGTCATCCACTATGACGCTACGGAGGAGTACGAGAGAGAGCTCGAAATTTGCAGCATTTATGGAACGCCTTCAACTCCACGTTCTTCGTGCCGAATTGCTGCTGGTATGGTATATGAGATTTTTATTACTGCTTTCACTAGCTAAGTATTTTTACAATTTGTTTTACATTTTGCTGAATTTGGATGTGGCCCTTTATATTCTTAAGCGGCTACTTCACCTGATCTCGACAACAATCCGCCCTTCACGATGATGTTGTCAGTTTGTATGGCGAAAGCGACATATATCAGGAAGATCATCGCGTTAATCGCAAAGAGGATGATCTTATTAATTGAGAGCTCGAAGAGCGGGCTTCTACCGAAGCGGTAATTGCACACAATTGCGAGGAATGGGAATCTTCAGATGTGTTCCTCGAGTGCCTTTTAACCCTATAATTATTAGCACCCCATAAGTTCTACCCAGTGGCGGATTTAAGAGGGGGCAACTAGGGGCAGTTGCCCCTCCCTCAACGAGTTGAAGCAAGTTTGGCACCCCTTTTTTTGGAAATTGTGCGCCCCTTTTGAAGAATGAGAATCAGGTGAAAAAGTTTCTGAGACCGATAGGTTATTTTGCTTCAAGAATTACCTGAAAGTTATGTTGTTTATTCCGAAAATATATCTGAAATTGTTGTATATAGCGTACTCTCCACACCAATTTCGAAAATTTTTCAGCGCCCCCACTACCAACTGCCCCTCACTAAAATTTGTTCTGGATCCGCCCCTGGGTCTACCAATTTCTGTTGATTAAGCTACGCTCGGTAACGCCAGTTTTGAAACTGAGCTATAAACTAGCCAAAGAAAACAGATCAAGGTGAAATACCTTGTTCCCGAAAATTGTAATGAAATATTCTGGCCTCCAGTTAATGAGTACCTATGGAACTCGTTTAGGCCAGAGGTGAAAGATTCTGATGTGGTGAAAGGTGCTGAAAGGCTGTGGAAGACATCCCGAGGGGCATATCTCTCCACTAAAACCTTTAAACCGATTCTCCCCGAGAAACTCCAGTTTTCTAAAAAAATGCCAAAAAATCCTCAAAAATCTTGTTATCTTAAAAATCTATTCTGAGCATGCGCTAGCCTCTTTTTCAAACGGGACTACCTTGATTTGAAATTTAGCATAATTTTATGAAAAATTTGGCATACTGCAAATACTCAATTAAGCTTCCGGGGCTTATTTATCATTTACATTTCAGAGGGGGGGGGCTTAAAAGAGGGGGCTTATTAGAGAGAGGGGGGCTTATTACAAATTTGGAGCAAGAAAAGTTTTAAAAATACCCTTGGCCCTTTTTTGTAATTAAAATGTCATACAAACTTTGCTAGCAGCTTCGAAAGTTTAATAAATCAATTATAAGGTTCTCATCTTCATCAACATCACCAGGATAAATTGATAACCCTTGGATGTCTTCTAAACAAATTTCGACTGACTTGTAAGTCGCACAAGTTAGTCTTTACATAGGCCGTATTTAATGCACACGATCTTATCATCGTCACACCCGTCAAGAGACCCACTTCTATGTTTCACATCAAAGGCTAAAGAGAGGAGGGCTTAATAAAGAGGGGGGCTTATTTTAAGCTTTTGCTTGAAGTTGGGGGTACTTATTCAAGAGGGGGACTTAATAGAGATGGGGCCTTAAAAGAGAGGGTGGCTTAGAACTTTTACAGTAATTCCAGAATTGAGACCTGGTCACACTATGTACTTTGGGATGTGCCGCGAGCAAGGATATACTTTTTGGACTTTTTGTCTAGCCAAGGGTATGCATTTTTGCAATTTTGGTGAAGCCAAGTTCTATCCAGGGGTAACGTATTTGAAAATATTGGCTTGGGGAACGGCCTTTTAGAGTAGGAACGTCTTTCTGATCACCCATTTTTGTTGACAGTAAACAAGTAAATGAAAACAGATCGACCTTTCCAATTTCCAATCAACAATTTCGATATAACTGCTAACTTGAATGGCTTGGAAATGAATTTAGCTAAGGGTATCGTTTCTCAATATTAGACCACGCCAAGAGTATCCTTTTGTAGAAATTTGCCTAGCCAACGGTAGCCAGTAACCGGTGCGTGTAAATGTAAATCAAGCTTTAGAGATAGCAACAACACGATACCCTGGGTACTAGAGCCACACAAATTCCAAGGAGAAGCAATACAGCGTCTATCCGAGATGAAGGACAATATGAGGTAAACCTCGCCCATTGTCGTTCTGATGTTTAATTGTATGGCCCAATTAATGATTTAACGTAAAAGTCGGCAGACCGTTGCTTTTTTGCTGTCTTTATCACATGCCACAATGGCAATGAGCCCAAGTCACAATCACAAAGAAAGATCATGAACTGTAACAACCCAAAATATTTTATCACTGGACAGAAGACAAATGACGAGGCAGTACTGGTGAAAATAGCATTTAAGGTATGTTATAACTAAGAGTTTGTAACTGTGTGCTTTGCATAAGCAACGCACCTCGAAAGGTACAGCCTAGGGCACACTAGCGATTTTTGTCGCCAGCGACGCCAGTTTCTACTTTATTGGGAATGTCTCAGTAACGTGTTTTCTATACAAACCCCAAAACAAGGGGAAATTGAACAACATTCTGTAGACATAAAGAGGAGGGTCTCCTGTGAGCATCTGAGGCTAGACATGTTCTCCGCGAAGTTATTCTTACCTTGTACAAATTAGAAGAAGCACTTAATACTTATGAAAATCACGTAACCAACTTCAATAAATTATGCATGACGCATGACGAAATAACAATATAAGATCAAATTACAAGGAAATAATATGAAAAGCCATAAGCACGCAATGGTAAAGAGTTTGGCCCACTCCAACTTTTTTTCAAACTCGATGGGTAACCCTTGAAAAAGAAATCTAAAATATCTACTCTTTAGAAAAATGTAGGCAATCTCTAGTATTTATAACTTTTTGTTCTTGAGAACATCGAAAAGCGTTAATTTCACTTAGTTTTAGGTTCGCATGAACATGTATTGTTAGGGCATCATTTCTTGCTATCAAATGCACATAAGACTGTAAGTGACTTGAAATAACAGTATGATTATAGTATGAAGAATCGATTAAACTATTGAATTTACTGGTTATTAAGGCTGTAGGCGGTTAGCAGAGCCAAAGAAGATGCCCTAAAATTCAAAAATCCTTCTGCACAGTGTCGCTCTTGGGTATGTCTGTGGGTCCCTTCAGGTTGTACCCTCTACACAAAAGACTTAAGACTATTAGTTTTGGTACATATATGTTTCAAATTTGTTTAGTTGTTCCCAAAGAATAAGTTGAGCAAAAAAAGATAAAATTTCCATCCGATGTCCTTAGATGATAAAACCAGTCAACATGATCCTACGGCCCCTAATCACGTGATATCATGGCTCCAGTCAAGGTTTTTGGCTAGCTCCGCCTCTGGAAGCTCTCATAGGCAGGCAACACGGAATTCCTTAGACAGTGCTTCCAAAACGATGATAAATAGCAAAGAGCTTAGAAAAAACCCTTGATGAATGCCAACCTTTACCTCGCAGTCCTTGTATATATTGCCAACTCTTGTACAGCTTTTAGCACACGACTTGTACGAGTGATCTGGAGCCAAAAACATGAAGATCTTTGAAGAAAAGTCTAAAAAGCCATGCTTCTGCTTGATTACTTGGTATTTTATCCTGCCTGTAAAATCTTTACTGTTTCAATGAAATTTTGAAAAACAGTTTTCAATTGACATTCTAAAATGCAGTTCTAACGTATTGCATAAGAGAACAATACGTACTGTGCTTCCTGATTACCCTACTACAAGTTCCTAATATTTTTGGCCCTATCCAGTGCTGGTTTTAAGGGAGGCCATGGCCCCAGGCCCCACGCTTATGTTAGCCAAAAAAGGGCCCCACACCTAAGAAAAAAGATGGAAATTGTAAAAAACAAGAGCCCCGCAGATGTTTTTGGCCCCGGGCCCGCAGTCCCTAAAACCGCCACTGGCCCTATCAAAAGGGACAACCGTCACATTATATGTTTAAAAAGGTAAAAAAGGGCTCGCTATTTCCTTAATGTTAAGTATGTATTTGTGGCTGCAGCTCACTCTTTAGAATTATTCTGGTTGAGATTGACTAAAACTCTTTTATATTTAGGCCTTTACCTAATAGTAGTTATTCAAAAGTTAATTTTTTATTTGATTTAGGAGAAACCTGGCAAAAAGTAACCCATATGCTCAAAGCATTATGGGTCACTCGGTTATTGAGGACAGTCCAAGTGAGCAACAAATGAAAGAAAACGGTAAAAAATGGAGAATCACATGCAGCTGGTTACCCAAAAGATATTTGTTGGCAATCCTAAGCTTTTTGGGATTTCTAAATCTCTATTTATTGCGAGTCAATCTCAGTGTTGCCTTAGTTGCCATGGTTTCAAATAAAACGATAACCAACTCTTTTGGTTATGTTGTTTTTACAGTAGGTTCATTTTCTTTAACTTACTTACCCCGAGTTTTTGCTTTGAAGCATTTTTTCATATGTATGTTGAAAGAAAACATTTCATGAAATTTCCTTTAAATTTGCACAGTTAGGTTTGCTATTTTCAAACTTGTAATCTAAAACCAATTCAAGGGTACAATAGATTTGTATAACCAGTGAGATGTTTTTATGCTTATAGAATTCAGATTTTGCGACTATACAGTTAAAACATTCTTTACTTGTTTAGGGGTACTGTCATCAAATTTTATAGCTTGAACCAATTCATATCATCTGATAATTTATCTTAACGAAAGCTTGAAATGGCGTTTTGTCTTCTGATCATTTCTGATTTACTTTAAACTTGAATACAAGCTAAGTGGTCTGTAATTCTTTTTACTAGGAGCCGGCAGAATTTTCTTGGAGCACGAAAGAACAAGGTACTTGTAATTTATCATTAAAAGACACTGGTAGTATGTTATTCATCAGTATGTTATTTCCAAACATCTTATTGCTCTGAATTGCAAGTAGCAACTGCGACTCTACTACACCTCTTTCTGCACGGCGGGTTCAGTAAGTTGGTCAAACGTGAGTTCCGAGAAACTCCGAGATAGGGTTGTCTGAAAGCTAAATTCCTGGGACATAGAGTTTTGAAAATAGGGTTGGTTTTTCATCAGTCAGAGGAACCACAAAAAGTGAAGAAACTTACAGATAATTTTTTGGCAAATCAATGGCTATTAGTTTTGTACTCATTACAGACATAAGTTTAAGAAATAGAATGGTTCGTACATGAACTGGTTCAAAAATACTTATTCAAGCTTGAGAATTCCCCGTGATAAGGCTTATAAAAGTTTTTGCAAAGTCAGAGAAAAGGGTTCATTTCATGGAACTAAGAATCACAGATTAGGGTCCCATTTCTACGTTAAGGAACACACATGATATAGGTGGTCTTTCTGGTGTCAATTCTGAGATTGATCTAGTTAGAGAAGCTTTTACAAATCATCTAGTTACAGATGATCTAGTTAGAGATTGAACTGCAAAGTATTGCAAGAACTTTATTAATGTTGCCTACAGATTACCCTGGGTGCCAGAGCCTTAGAGAGTCAAAGGATGAAGAACGGGGAAAGGAATTGCGAAGGAATTTCCATTCTCCTTCGCATCTCCCTTCCCCCGTTCTTCATCCTTTGACTATCTGAGGCTCTGGCACCAAGGGTACCTACAGATCAAAAACATTCTTTCAGATAAGAAATGCTTCCGGAGTTAGATGCCTATTCTTTGAAAACGCCTAGGGGTAGATACTAATGCTTAATACATAACTGTCAGGTCTTCAGGTTTTTGCGTATATCTTTCGCAACGTCGGTGATTTTAAGGTCTTACGGCGTAAGCTGAGAATCTCACGTTTTTCTCCACTTCCGATACGTTTTTTGCTACATGAATACGTCTGTTTAAAAAGTTATTAAGTATTTCCATCGCGCCATATTCATTTACGAGAACGTACTGGCTAACCAGTAAGACAGTTATTTTCATTCTGGCAAAGGATTGAGATTTGAAACTCAAGGACGTTGGTCATTGTAATTTTGTAAAAGCTTCTCTAACTAGATCAAAGTTTTGATTAGTAGTTATTTTAATAATCCTTGCGAACTCTACTGTTTTTCATTACGAAATGTTCACAATGAGTCATTTGTTTGTATTATTTACATTCAATTACCACTTTGGATTTGTTTTGAAACCAACGAATAACACATAACAAGAATTACCGTTTTATTATTGTTCTATTACCGTTTTTACGCAAAATTTTAGTTTAGAATGCAAAATCTTACGGCAGGACACCACAGTAGCTTGACAGGTATGTTAATATATGTGAGTATTAATGATACCTTCTGATTCAAAAGCTGGAGATTGGGATTGATGTGGTATTGCTTGGCTGCATCTCGTGCAGATTTCCTTTGTTTCATTATAAATTCATTTTTTGACTTGACAGGTATCATCCTGAGCTCTTTCTTTTATGGTTACATCTTCACCCAAATACCTTGTGGATATCTTGCAGCCCGTTTTGGTGGGAAAAACCTTTTTGGTGGAGGTATTCTAATGACAGGGCTGTTTACATTACTAACACCATTAGCAGCAAGAATGAGTATTAAGTTTCTCGTAGCTGTTAGAGTGTTGCAAGGATTATCTCAGGTAAGCTGACATTCCAAATTATTTAACTTTTGAAACTTTTTAAGTTAGAAAGTATTTCTTTAGCTAGTTTTTTGTGTAATCTAGACTTTAGTGAGCTTTGATTGACAATGGCAGTATCCCATTCAAAATTTCCCACTTTATCAGAGGGACTAACATAGTCTTTTTCTTTATTCTCTAATTAACTACAGTCTAATCTTAACTTTACAGGGCGTCACTTTTCCATGCATGCATGCGATTTGGAGCAGATGGGCTCCACCAATTGAAAGAAGCAGGCTCTCAACAATATCTTTTTCAGGTATGGCATGTTTATAGGTATACATTACTGATGACTAATGAAGACTTCAGTGGAAAGGTTTAAACGAAAGTGTTTTTTTTAAATCTGTATATATAGATAACATAGTTTGAGTCGCGTCATCAAGGATTCGTGTAGTTCCTGATGATTTAGGTTTTTTTTTTGACGCTTTGTTTTGAGCTGTCAGTATTGTTTCTTTACTTTTAGGACTATTTGCTGGAACGGTTCTTGGAATGACATTTTCAGGAACGATAGCTTATAATCAAGGCTGGCCCGCTGTTTTCTACTTCTCTGGTAAAAAGTTACAACTATATTGCAATATTTAACAGTTCACGGCTTCTTATACACTGGTCAAACTACTAATTCAACTCTCAATGATCTGAGTTAAAATTCAACAGTAAATGTTGTAACAAATTATTTTAAATTATTGAGCAAGTTATTGAGCATTCAAGCTTCGAAAAAATATTTTGAACCTAAATCACATCAAGGCACATGGGTATGACATGACAAATGCAAAAATCTCAAATCTCTCAGTTGATATCATCCTTTTGCCAATGTATATTGATTATGACTTTGCGGTAAACGAAGTAAGGATAAGATAGAGAAAATTTACAAAAGAGCGCATTGCGACTTGCCTAGTCGGACTATTCATCTTCGTACAATGATTTACTAACTCGTATAGTAAACCTGGGTGCTATGGCTCAAGTGCGGCACTCGAGCGGCACTCATGGGCGTAGTAGATGCTACACGTTTAGGGGCCTTAGTACGGATCTTGCCCGAACTATCGCAAACTTAGAATGTTGTAAAGCGATAAACTCACAAAAAACGCGAAATTGAACGTTATATACTTCTTTCAAGGTAACAAAACAATAACAAACTGCCTATATACTCTCATCGCTCGCTCAAGAATAATAAAAGTCGTGTTTCTAAAACTCCTTGTAGCTACACGCTCCTTCCCCGCGGTCAATTGTAAACAGTTTTTTTACACAGGAACATTGTTGCCGCACTTAAATAGAACTGCCCGAATTGAGAATGAAATGCCTTAAACTTGCCTGATATGGGGGCCTACAGCCCTCCTAGCCCCATGTCTCCTACGCTTTTGAAAATTCCCTCTCCTCGGGGGTTTTAGGAGACAGCACTTTTAATTAAGAGCAATTGCATGTTGTGATATTTGCTTATATTCTTCGCAGGTCTTGTTGCAATTATTTGGAGTGTTTTTTGGTTTTGGATGGTTACTGATTCTCCTTTCGATCATCCTACGATTACAGATATAGAACTTGATTATCTCAAGCAGGAATTATCAGACGATAAGACCGAGTCAAAAGTGAGTCTTACCATGGGTCACTTTTCTCAGTTATCTAAAGAACGTGTCTATTAGTTATCACGAAGCCAATATTTAAGATTTGTTTATTAATCTTTCCCTTCTCGTTAGGCCTAGTCCTTTCCTGAACCCTGCTAATTCAAACAATTCCCTACCCCTCAATTTTACGCCTTGTGTTGATAAGATTTAGAAAATATTCCCCTCCTCATTTTAACTTATTCTAAAAAAGACCGAGGTTTATGCTGTTATGAAAATGTGATTTTTTGATAAAATGAATGAATACTCATGGACTCTGATACAGATTGAGAAGTGGAAAGTAGGAAAATAAATACAACACATAACGAAAGATTTTGCAAAAAGCTTTATTGTCGTGCCGAAAACGAGGGCAGACATTCTCTAAAGTCAAATAGCAACTACCGATTACTTATTTTTCAGTTAACAACGGTCCCGTGGAAAGATTTGCTCTCATCTGGTCCTGTGTGGGCAATTATAATCGCGAATTTTACAACGAACTGGGGCAATTACATACTACTTACGTCACTTCCGACTTATCTCAAGCTGGTGCTAAAGTTTGATCTACAAAAGGTACATTTCAGATAATGAGCCACTTGTTTTGTTCTTCATCTTTTCACAGAATTTGAAAATGGGTTGTTTCTTCGACAGCTAATATGTCAAAAACTTCTTCTATCACCATGGTCTAATAGACCTGCTCTATTTCATTTTCTTTAATAGACACCTTGACCGGAATTCATTACGGACATCTTATCTAGCATCGATAAGAATAACATGTGTGTAACTTCTTTATTAGGCCATCTACACTTGGCTTTTTCCTTGCCAATAGAAATTATTTTTTTGTCAAAATGTTTAAACTATTTACGCTGTTACAAATTACGTTTTTTCACCTCAGGCATTTAATTGGTATAATGAAGCATATGTATGAGTCTTATTGGTCTTTTAAACATACTTCGTTATTAAACTTCATATATTTTTGCAGGCAGGGTTTCTGTCCGCTCTTCCCTATCTGATAATGACCATAGTGATTCAGTTAGGGGGACAGCTTGCAGATTATCTACGGTCTTCGGGAAGAATGTCAACCACTACTGTTAGAAAGCTTTTTACTGCAATAGGTTAGTAAACCTTTGTATCATTTTACTTATTTCTCTTACAATTTATCATGTACTCTGTTTGACCAGAACTGTTATTTTGTTAGATCAGTAAAGTTATTTTGGTATAACAGAACTATTTTTTCGTGGACCAGTAATATTGTCTTGGTAGACTGCTTTGTTAGACCAGTGATATTGTTCTGGCTGCCCACTTCTATTGTTTTCGTAGACATTATTTTGTTCCACCAGTACCATCATTTTGTTAAATATTATCTTGGAGACATGTTCTATTGTTTGTTAGAACGGTACTGTTGTTTTGGTACAGAGAAATCCCGCTAAAAGAACTTGTTCTTTTTCTGGCAGCCTCAATAGGTTCTTAATTAAAAAGCTTTTTGATTACCTGCATCCCTCCTCTTTTCTGAACAGGGTTCATGAGTCAAGGCGTTTTTCTGATAGTCGTTGGGTACAGTACAAGCAAATACATGGCCATTTTTGCTTTAGTCATGTCGGTCGGATTAGGTAGCCTTGCATGGTGTGGTTTCATTGTCAATCATCTCGATATAGCACCGCGCTATGCAAGCCTCATTTTTGGAATCAGCAACACTTTCGCTACAATTGGAGGAATTGTCAGTCCTCTTGTTGTTGGATTCGTCACTACACACGAGGTCTGTAACTTGATACCTAAACTTTGAATTCTTATGATCTTCTTGATCCACAAAGAAAGCGTTTTTTTATTCAATTTCTCAGGCTATTTCAGAATTATAAAAAATCTGGAACGAGTGGCATCTCTCTTCATTTATAATGTATTAAATGCAAAATAATTCATTTTATCTTTGAATATAGTATTTTAAATATAGTATTTTATGAAAAGTCATTTTTCAATACGAATCGTCAACTAATCGCATCATCTACAGTAAGACTGAGATTGAAAATAATTTAATAGATTAGTTTAAGTTGAACTGGAATGTCGAATCTCGGTGCTCAGACATGCAGTTTTACATTTTTTTCAAAGCAAGAAACGCAAAGAGAATTGCTTGCGATCAACTTTAGGTCAGAATCGATTGGGTAGCCTGTCTCTTCTCAACACCGAGCATGGTGTAATGGACGTTTTTTCGATGGATGACTTTATTTCTTATATTGGTATTGGTGAATCCGCCACTTGCCTCGTAGCCATGTTGATTTTGTCTCGTAGCCATGTTGATTTTGTCTTAATTCACTATGTCTTTGAATATGTCTTTGAGATGTTAACATTACGAAATTGAGATAATCCATAAAATTGTGGCTTGCGCTTACACTGCCTCTGAATAAAATGCTCTTCAAGTTGATCAAGGAATTTTCTTGTAGAGCGAAACATTTGCAGTAAAGACACTCCAAACTTGTAGTGCCTAAATTCTTCACATGTAATGTATTGTTTTGTTAATGGATGATATTTCTCTACCCAGACTAGAGAAGAATGGCAGAAAATATTCATCATGTCAGCGGCAGTTTACGGGTTTGGAACTCTGGTTTTCTTGATTTTTGCCTCCGGTAAGAAGCAGCAGTGGGCAGATCCATCTGGGTACCAAAGTATTTCTGAAGACAACGATGATAAAGACATGTTGCTGAAAGAGGGAATCAAGGACGAGAAAGGCACCCCATCGGCTACCAATGAAACTTTTTAGATGAAGGAAGCAGAAACTCTTTTGCCAGGTGCTGTTGGCAGTTATGGTTCAGTTTCGTTGGACACATCTAAAGACTTTTAAACTTATACTTTCGAGACAGCTTTATCTAAATTTGCTTGTTCCCATTTCCAATCAGGTGCAGCTCTTTTGAACTCTCATTCTAACTAGAGTACAAGTTGTCTTTCTGCTTGTGACAAGGCTGCTCTGGTAAACTTGTCAAGTGGCGTGTTAGCGAGTCCAGAAACATCGAAAGACCTTCTTGGCGCAGAAGAGTATGCTCAGCGTTGTCTACTCTATCTAGAAATGAAAGGTATTTCAAATTGAGTAGTGATTCTTTTTAAATATTTGGTTATTAACATTAGTAGGTTTTATATCATTAAAATGGCTAGGAATGGGGGATCAATACAGAATGCAAATTGATAAACGGCAGTATAATCATCCTCGTCCTAGACTTTTTTCTCAAAAAAATAAACCGAATTTTAGGCTGTTCTGAAATTTGTGTGTGAGACATCCTTTATTTGCTGATAAATTTTTGAGATAAAAATATTTGAGGAGATTTCACGACATTGCTAAAACTTTACAGTAGCTTAGTCTCATCTTGTTCTTTAACGCTCTTGATAATTGACAAGTTTTGAGGCTCTTGTTCTTATGAAATTGTTCTTATAAAAAAGGGTGTAGTCCATTTTCAATTCGCAAAACGCTTCTGTCTCATCGGTCAGTGCGAAAACTTTTTGGTTAAAGAGGTGAGCGAAAACTCAAGAAAAATGCCAATAAAATGAAATCAATTTCTATAAGATATTTGCATGCAATCCTTTTGTCTACTAGTTATTAATGTTTATGAAATAAACTTCTTTGGTAATTTTTTAAGTCAGATTATTTTAGTCAAGGTCAGTTGCTTTGTCATACCTGTTGCTTTGTTATTTAAGAAATAAAAACCTTTCCTTATACTATAAAAAATCATAGATATTGCCTGTTACCAGGGAAGACAAACTAACTAGCAGCGCCCTCAACGATGGAGAAAGCAAAGGCTCCCCATCTGACTGATCATACATAAACTGATCATACACTGATTAACTAATCATACATTGATCAACTGACGAAACATTGATTAACTGATAATTAACTGATTAACCCCTTGATCCATAACCCATGACCCAAAGGTTTTGCCTATTTTGATCCATAATTGGGTATATACACAACTGTCCATTTCTTGGGGAGAGTTTTTGTCAGGCGAAAAGCTAATGTATGATCCATAATAAAATATAAATGGTTTATCTACCCCCGAGTAAATAATTCCAATTGTGTAGATTGTGGAAACCAATAAGCACTGTTCCCATTAATTGTGGGAACTAATAAGTGGTTTTTAGAGGAAAGGTGGTATGATGCAAGCTGAATAATAACCTTACTCCAAGGACAAAAAATTTATTTTTAAATGGAATTGCATCGTTATAGCAAATAGAAAGAAAACAATTCGTATTTGTAAGAGTTTTGCATTTTTAAAGCAATTTTCTTTTAAATGTAAAATTTCAGTATTTTTGTGGCCAAACTATACGCCAGTGGGGATATATAAAATTAGATATTTTCGTTTTCATTTATTGGCTCTTGTCTGTTTGTAGCTCTGAAAATTACAGTGGTGATTGCTTATATGCCTGGATTCAGGGGGTTTCTGTGGTAAGGAGATTTCTCAGAACCCAAACAGTTACTACTGGCTCCCACTCTCATATCGTGGTCTCATATCGTGGTGCATATGGCTAGATGAAAGATGATGGTATCGTCTGAATGGTTGTCCACGCTCGGGTCCTTAGAGTTCTCGGGACTGCAGAGCCCTGACAAATGGTGAACATGCAGTCAATGACGGCCAAGAGGGCCAGTTAAGCAAAAGAAACTAAAGTGCCTCGCCCAAATCCCGCCTTGTTTCAATTATATTTCTTGGTTGGCTTTTAGGGAGCTCCCACCTTTGGACTCTTTCTCCCATGGCAATGATGGCCGAAGTCACAAAATGTGCAAAAGTCACAAATAAACAATTCTAAAAGGAGGGCTTCTCAACTAACTTGTGTTTATAAGATTGTCTGATGATAGTAATGCCATTCGGTTGGTAGGAATTCATAAAGTTTTTCTGGTTTAGGACGATAGGTCTTCAAAGTGACGAGTGAATATCTGGGCTCTGCCTCACTCTTCGGGACTGTGAAAACCTGACTTAATGAAATCCCAGGTGTTCACATTTTTGCGAGCAAACTATACGATGCAACGTATCGTCATCAATGAAGCTTTGTCCGAAAGTGTTATTTGATTGATGAATAATAACATTGCCAACCATCGCAGAGAACCTTCTCTCCAGAGAATACCCCAAGCACTTGCTACGGCTGGGTGATGTTGAGTTACAAAAGCATGACAAATGAATTTCTTGCATGTGTCTATATACTTTCCAACCTAAGTTGATAACGATTACTGAACGGTTCTTGACAATTTCTTCGTCAATGCTTGATAAGGAACTTGGACTTACAGTGGGAGAGAGCAATTCAAAAGTTCTTCAATGCTCGTGCTGCCTTAAAAAGACCGACAAGGTGAGTGAAATTGCTGAACTTTAATAAAACGACAACAAACGTTTTGATTATCGTAGGCCATGTTCGCTCCAAACGGTGGAGGACCTAGCGACTTGCACATGCGACCTAATGCAGTGGCATAAGAAGTAGCATGCGTTGATCTAATTGGAAACGCAGTCAAAGAAAACCTGGGTGATGCACGCAAGTCCTTAAATCACCCTTTTTGTAGGCCATCATCGTCTCCACCTAGCTTGCCCATGGAATTCGCGCGACATTTTAAGATATCCCGTTTTGGTTGTTTTAACATGAGTAAATGTGTTCAATTTTGAAATTATCTTCGTTTCTTGAATTATAACGAGCCACTGCGACAATAAAAGCTGGTGATTTTTATGAACCAAACCATATCAGTTAACTTCAGTTAACGTAGTTAATATATGTTCATAGCCAGAGTATCCTCTTTTGGGCTTCTAATCTAGCCAAGGGTATACCTTTTTGTAATTTGGGTCCATTGGTGCTGTGACAAATTCTCGCACATGGCTGAAACTTTTTGAAAAACAAGGGATTGCACGAGGGTGCCTCATTATAACCTTCAAAAGAGATGATTGCCCTGCATAGAAGAATGTATGGAAAAGCAACTGAGGCTGATGAAAGAAAACTTTGGATGCAATTTTCAAACGAATTGTAGACTTGATCTTTGTGACTTAAACAAATCTTCTTGCCTTTTTTTTTATATAATAGCATCATTAATCGCCATTAATGAAAACTACAATCCTGGCCAAAAGAAATGGTCGCCTCATGGTAAAAACTAGGAAATCGGCCTTTTCTAGGAAATCGGACGAGTAACATTGTTTTTGCTACTGAAAAGGAGCCATCAGTATTTGGGAAAGTACACCTGACGAGAGAGAAAATGAAATAATGGCCGTACGGTGGAAAATATTTCAGTTTTCCCATTAGATACAAGCGGATGAACAGAAAAACATTCCAAATTGTCCTCGCTGCTCTGATAATGAGCGGCAGCAATATCTAATTTTATATTATTTTATTTGAATATTTTCAGATTATAAGGAGTTACCAATGAGTTACCAACGAGTTACCATAATGAGTTACCATGTCAAATGGTGCTTGTCATTTGTGAATACGAAGAGTTATCATTTTCAGTAAATATAGATATCGGATTCACATATCGTACCGGATTCAAGCGTCATCGTGTGAGCGAAGGCCTATCCGATATGAAAAGCGATCCGATATGAAAAGCGATCCGATATGAAAAGCGATCCGATATGAAAAGCGATCCGATATGAAAAGCGATCCGATATGAAAAGCGATCCGATATGAAATGAATCCGGTATCGTGGAGCAGGGCCTCAGCTTTGCAAATGTAGAAAGTATCCCATGTGGTAACTCGTTGGTGACTCGTGGTTACTCGTAATCATGTTCCCAGAAAGGCACAATCGGCTCCTGTTATCAATAGTATACATTAGCGCATGCGTAAAATTGGATTTTTTCTTAAAAACTCAAAATGGCGAGTTTATATTTTCTAAACATAGAAATTGAAGACATATAAAGAAAATATATCTAGTAAATTTTTATCATATATGTGTCGTTCTACAACAAAATTCCTTGCTCAACTTGAAAAACATTTTATTCCACCCGTTCCATATTTTGATTATTGCGAAATAGCCTAAAACGTTGAAAAATGTGTTTTCTTTGTGGATCAAGAAGATTATAAGAATTTCGAGTCTAAGTAATTAGAGTTTCGCATAATATTAATAATATTAGAGTTACAGACCTCGTGTGTAGTGACAAATCCAACAACAAGAGGACCGACAATTCCTGGAATGGTAGCGAAAGTGTTGCTCATTCCAAAAATGAGGCTTGCATAGCGCGGTGCTATATCAAGGTGATTGGCAATGAAACCACACCATGCAAGGCCATCGAATCCGACAGCCATGACTAAAGCAAACATGGCCATGTATTTGCTTGTACTGTACCCAACGACTATCATGAAAACACCTTGGCTCATGAACCCTGTTCAAGACAAAAAAGGACAGAGTTCAGGCTTTTAGACCAATTGTAATTTCTAACAAGACAGTTCCTATAAAACAAGTACACGGCTTGAAAATAGGTTTATTAACCTATTGCAGTAAAAGCTTTCTAACAGTAGTGGTTGACATTCTTCTCGAAGACCGTAGAAAATCTGCAAGCTGTCCCCCTATCTGAATCATTATGGTCATTATCAGATAGGGAAGAGCGACAACAAACCCTACCTGCAAAAAATATATGAAGTTTAATAACTAAGTATTTTTAAAAGACCAATAAGACTCATACATATTCTTCATCATGCCAATTAAATGTTTGAGCTGAAAAAACGTAATTTGGAACGTCCTTAATTAGAACAAAGCATTCAAACATAACATAAGAGTAAAGGGGGCCTTGAAAAAGGATGTCATATTAAGGTTCTTCTTTAAAAAATTAATGACCAAGGGAGATATTTATTATTTACTTGCAAGTGTCACTTTCAGATTCCTTTTTTAGTTTTTTGCGAAGTCCTTACTTCTTAGAAGCTTGTAAATTTGTTTTACTCTCTGCATAAGAAAATACTCTAACCCTCAAGTATAGTTGAATCATTTTTTGAAGCAAAACCACTCTGGTTTCTTTTGTAACATTGTCTGTGTACCTATGTACCATTGTATCAAAGGCACTGACCATATATCAACATTATGTGTTAGAGTCTCTTTGACATTATGTGATATTTCTTTGACGTCAATCTTTGGAATATGGCCTGCAGAGGTGATCTTTCGAAATTCTTCTTCAACAAGCTTAAAAACCTGAACGCATTCTGGTGTTACTGACCACAAGCCACCTCTTGTCTGTGACGCAACTATCCTTTGTGCTGATACATTATCACTTTTGGCAGCATAGAGCAATGAAAATGTTTCTTGAGATTGTTTGGACTTATAGTCTGAAAATTTATAAACTTTTCTAACCAATGCATTCTTGACATAGCCCGATAGGTACTGCAAAGCATCCATTTCTCGCTCTGTGATAGGTTTACTGGATGCCATTGGTGATTTCTTAGATTGATTAAAATAAGCAATCAACTTGTCTGCAAGTCGCATTGCAATCAATGTGCATACAGGGTTCTCCAGGGAAATAAAATATTGGGTAAAATGAAGAATAAATCTTCTAAGCATTATAATTTCTAGAAAATGAACTCCAGATTTTCTGTATTTCTTTTTCAAGAAGCTGGGATTCGTCAACAAAGCAATAGTCCCCTGCAGCTTTACATATAAAATCTGGATAGCACTCATCTTTTGAAACGTTTGCTTTGGATTTGTTAACCAGTCTGATCAATGTATCTCCTTGGAGCTGACTCTCGGCTGCTCTCGATTATTCCCTTGGTCTGGAATACTTTGTTCGCCCAGCATCACATCATGCTTTAAAAGAGAGGTCATACAAGCCATTAAAAGAGTCCATTACCAGGCGTTTCACTGGTACAGGAGGTAATGGAAAGTGCCTTTTTGGTCGCAGTGCAATTGAGTCATATGATCCGGCGAGTAGTGAATGCTCCATACCCATGACTCTCATAGGTTTCCTTCATTTTTTACACATGTTTCTTAGAGCTTGAGGTACTCTGACATTATCACATGACGAGAATTTTTCTCCCAACTGGGCTCAACTGTATACTTGAAGGCAAACTGTGATGTAGTGCAGGCGATTCAATATTGTTCAGTGCTCATAAAATGAAAAGAAGAATGATAGAATTGTCCTTCTATGATCGATCACACTGAGTTTGGTGCACTCGTGTAAATTTAGTATATAAGGTGCTACGAATTCTTTCTTTTGCCCTAAATCCTTGATAGCTTCACCAGTAGCTACTTGGAAGCAGCAACGTCATCCTTGTTAGAAGTTTGTTTTGTCTTGGTGCATATGTTCCAAAAAGCTATTGCACAAAGAACTAACTTTTTACAGTGCACTGTTCGGTAACAGAGTGTCATCCGAAAACCAGAGTTGTCACCATGAACTCCCTAAATTGCAGAACTTTCCTCCTAAATCCCAAAGTCTTTAAGATTCTGTCTTTCACAATGAAATGTCAAACACCATATAGAGATTTTAATAAAAGTACCAAGATCTATTAAAAAATCCCAGAATCTCTACCTTTACCATGAGCATTTTAAAATCTCTAAATCTTGTACACGATGTTGGGGCTGGCTCGCCCTTTGGATTGCTTAAAGGCTTCCACCAAAAGAATTTCCCAAAAGGCACGAAGAGCACCAACTGGTTTAGATTTGCTCTTAACACCAAGACAATAGAAAACCTTGTACCCCCTTCCCAACAGTGGCGTAAAACTGAGATGGAGGCCTCTGTTAAAGGACTGCAAGAAAGTCCACTTGCTATAACAATGGCAGGATGGAAAAGTTATAATTGTTCCTTGTTAGCTCGGGGGAGCTGAGTTATAAAAGGTTCAGGTGAAGAACTTAGAAAGCTTTTAAAAATAAGGTTAACTTGAGCGAAGTCTTAGAAATGTGGATACAAACATAGTTTGGGGCCCCTTTTGATCGGGGGCCTCTTTTGGTCGGGGGCCCTTGATTATCGAACTAAGTTTCACTATACTTAATTCATAGCATGATTAACATAATTTAGTATTTAGGTTCCTGTCCTATAACATCAAGACATACTACCAGCCAGAAGTCTAATAACCCTGATTGTTTCTTCGATGACAGGCGCCAGAAGACAATGCCAAACACAAGACCAATGGTTGCAATGATGAACACAGCATCAAATCTCTTTAACCCAATGCCTATTCAAAATGCTATTTCATCATCCACTATGACGCTACGGAGGAGTATGAGAGAGAGCTCGAAATTTGCAGCGTTTATGGAACGCCTTCAACTCCACGTTCTTCGTGCCGAATTGCTGCTGGTATGGTATATGAGATTTTTATCACTGCTTTCACTAGCTAAGTATTTTTACAATTTGTTTTACATTTTGCTGAATTTGGATGTGGCCCTTTATATTCTTAAGCGGCTACTTCACCTGATCTCGACAACAATCCGCCCTTCACGATGATGTTGTCATTTTGCATGGCGGACCCGACATATATCAGGAAGATCATCACGTTAATCGCAAAGAAGATGATCTTATTGATTGAGAGCTCGAAGAGCGGGCTCCTACCGAAGCGGTAATTGCACACAATTGCGAGGAACCGGCATCTTCTGATGTGTTCCTCGAGAGCCTTTTTAACTCTACAATCATTAGCACCCCATAAGGTCTACCCAGTGGTGGATTTAAGGGGGGGACACTAGGGGCAGTTGCCCCTCCCTCAACGAGTTGAAGCAAGTTTGGCGCCCCTTTTTTTGGAAATTGTGCACCCCTTTTGAAGAATGAGAATCAGGTGAAAAAGTTTCTGAGACCGATAGGTTAATTTGCTTCAAGAATTACCTGAAAGTTATGTTGTTTATTCCAAAAATGTATCTGAAATTGTTGTATATAGCGTACTCTCGACACCAATTTCGAAAATTTTCCAGCGTCCCAATTACCAACTGCCCTCCTTCAAATTTGTTCTGAATCCGCCCCTGGGTCTACCAATTTCTGTTGATTAAGCTACGCTCGGTAACGCCAGTTTTGAAACTGAACTAGAAAAAAGCGAAAGAAAATAGATCAAGGTGAAATACCTTATTCCCGAAAATTGTGATGAAATATTCTGGCCACCAGTTAATGAGTACCTATCGAACTCGTTTAGGCCAGAGGTAAAAGGTTCTGACTGTGCCCTCGTGGCTGTGCAAGAAATCCCGAGGGGCATATCACTCCACTAAAACCTTTAAACCCTATTCTCACCGAGAAACTCCAGCTTTCTAAAAAAATGCCAGAAAAACCCCCAAAATCTATTGTCTTAAAAATCTAATCTGAACCTGTGCTAGCCTCTTTTTCAAACAGGACTGCCTTGATTTTAAATTTAGCATAATGTTTGCAAATCTAGCATATTTTTATGAAACATTTGGCATATCGTAAAAGCTCTTTTAAGCTCCCGGGGGCTCATTTATCATTTACAGTCCAAGATGGGGGGGGGGGGCTTGAAAACGGGGGGCAAACTGGAGAGAGGGGCTTATTACAAATTTGGAGGGAAAAAAGTGCTAAAAATGCCCTTGGCCCTTTTTTGTTATGAGAATGTCATACAAACTTTGCTAGCAGCTTTCAAAGTTTAATCAATCAATTATAAGGTCCTCATCTTCATCAACATCACCAGGATAAATTGATAACCCTTGGATATCTTCTAAACAAATTTCGACTGACTTGTAAGTCGCACAAGTTAGTCTTTACATAGGCCGTATTTAATGCACACGATCTTATCATCATCACACCCGTCAAGAGACCCACTTCTATGTTTCACATCAAAGGCTTAAGAGAGGAGGTCTTAATGAAGAGGGGGGCTTATTTTAAGTTTTTGCTTGAAGTTGAGGGTACTTATTAAAGAGGGGGACTTAATAGAGAAGGGGCCTTAATAGAGAGGGTTGCTTAGAACTTTTACAGTAATTCCAGAATTGAGACCTGGTCACACTATGTACTTTGGGATGTGCCGCGAGCAAGGATATACTTTTTGGACTTTTTGTCTAGCCAAGGGTATACATTTTTGCAATTTTGGTGAAGCCAAGGTCTATCCAGGGGTAACGTATTTGAAAATATTGGCTTGGGGAACGGCCTTTTAGAGTAGGAACGTCTTTCTGATCACCCATTTTTGTTGACGGTAAACAAGTAAATGAAAACAAATCGACCTTCCAATTTCCAATCAACAATTTCGATATAACTGCTAACTTGAATGGCTTGGAAATGAATTTAGCCAAGGGTATCGTTTCTCAATATTAGACCACGCCAAGAGTATCCTTTTGTAGAAATTTGCCTAGCCAACGGTAGCCAATAGCCGGTGCGTGTAAATGTAAATCAAGCTTAAGAGATAGCAACAACACCAAACGATACCCTGGGTACTAGAGCCACATAAATTCCAAGGAGAAGCAATACAGCGTCTATCCGAGAAGAAGCACAATATGAGGTAAACCTAACCCATTGTCGTTCTGATGTTTAATTGTATGGTCCAAATGATGATTTCACGTAAAGGTCGGCAGACCGTTGCTTTTTGGTAGTCTTTATCACATGCCACAATGGCAATGAGCCCAAGTCACAATCACAAAGAAAGATAATGAACTGTATCAACCCAGAATATTTTATCACTGGACAGAAGACAAATGACGAGGCAGTACAGGTGAAAGCAACATTTAAGGTATGTTATAACTAAGAGTATGTATCTGTGTGCTTTGCATAAGCAACGCATCTCGAAGGGTTCAGCCTAGGGCACACTAGCGATTTTTGTCGCCAGCGACGCCAGTTTCTATTTTATTGGGAATGTCTCAGTAACGTGTTTTCTATACAAACCCAAAAACAAGGGGAAATTGTTGAACATTCTGTAGACATAAAGAGGAGGGTCTCCTGTGAGCATCTGAGGCTAGACATGTTGTCTGTGAAGTTATTCTTACCTTGTACAAACTAGAAGAAGCACGTAATGCTTATGAAAATCACGTAACCAACTTCAATAAATTATGCATGACGCATGACGAAATAACAATATAAGATCAAATTACAAGGAAATAATATGAAAAGCCACAAGTACGCAATGGTAAAGAGTTTGGCCCACTCCAACTTTTTTTCAAACTCGATGGGTAACCCTTGAAAAAGAAATCTAAAATATCTACTCTTTAGAAACATGTAGGCAATCTCTAGTATTTATAACGATTTGTTCCTGAGAACATCGAAAAGAGTTAATTTCACTTAGTTTTGGCTTCGCATGAACATGTATTGTTAGGGCATCATTTCTTGCTATCAAATGCACAGAAGACTGTAAGTGACTTGAAATAACAGTATGATTATAGTATGAAGAATCGATTACACTATTGAATTTACTGGTTATTAAGGCTGTAGGCGGTTAGCAGAGCCAAAGAAGATGTCCTTAAATTCAAAAATCCTTCTGCACAGTGTCGCTCTTGGGCATGTCTGTGGGTCCCTTCAGGTTGTACCCTCTACACAAGAGACTTAAGACTATTAGTTTTGGTACATGTATGTTTCAAATTTGTTAAGTTGTTCCAAAAGAATAAGTTGAGCAAAAAAAGATAAAATTTCCATCTGATGTCTTCAGATGATAAAACCAGTCAACGTGATCCTACGGCCCCTAATCACATGATATCATGGCTCCAGTGAAGGTTTTTGGCTAGCTCCGCCTCTGGAAGCTCTCATAGGCAGGCAACAAGGAATTCCTTAGACAGTGCTTCCAAAACGATGATAAATAGCAAAGAGCTTAGAAAAAACCCTTGATGAATGCCAACCTTTACCTCGCAGTCCTTGTATGTATTGCCAACTCTTGTATAGCTTTTACCACACGATTTGTACAAGTGATCTGGAGCGAAAAACATGAAGATCTTTGAAGAAAAGTCTAAAAAGCCATGCTTCTGCTTGATTACTTGGTATTTTATCCTGCCTGTAAAATCTTCACTGTTTCAATGAAATTTTGAAAAACAGTTTTCAATTGACGTTCTACAATACAGTTCTACAGTATTGCATAAGAGAACAATACGTACAGTGCTTCCTGATTACCCTACTACAAGTTCCTAATATTTTTGGGCCTATCCAGTGCTGGTTTTAAGGGAGGCCATGGCCCCAGGCCCCACGCTTATGTTAGCCAAAAGGGGCCCCACACCTATGAAAAAGATGGAAATTGTAAAGAACAAGAGCCCCGCAGATGTTTTTGTCCCCGGTCCCCGCAGTCCCTAAAACCGCCACTGGCCCTATCAAAAGGGACAACCGTCACATTATATGTTTGAAAAGGTATAAAAAGGGCTTGATGTTTCCTTAATGTTAAGTATGTATTTGTGACTGCAGCTCACTCTTTAGAATTATTCTGGTTAAGATTGACTAAAACTCTTTTATATTTAGTCCTTTACCTATTAGTAGTTATTCAAAAGTTAATTTTTTATTTGATTTAGATGAAACCTGGCAAAAAGTAACCCATATTCTCAAAGCATTATGGGTCACTCGGTTATTGAGGACAGTCCAAGTGAGCAACAAATGAAAGAAAACCCTAAAAAATGGAGAATCACATGCAGCTGGCTACCCAAAAGATATCTGCTGGCAATCCTAAGCTTTTTGGGATTTCTAAATCTCTATTTATTGCGAGTCAATCTCAGTGTTGCCTTAGTTGCCATGGTTTCAAATAAAACGATAACCAACTCTTCTGGCTATGCTGTTTGTACAGTAGGTTCATTTTCTCTAACTTACTTACCCCGAGTTTTTGCTTTCAAGCATTTTTGGATATTCATGTTGAAAGAAAACATTTCACGAAATTTCCTCTAAATTTGCACAGTAAGGTTTGCTATTTCAAACTTGTAATCTAAAATCAATTCAAGGGCACAATAGATTTGTGTAACCTGTGAGATGTTCTTTTGCTTATAGAATTCAGATTTTGCGATTATACAGTTAAAACAATCTTTATTGGTTTAGGAGTATTGTCATAAAATTTTGTATTTTGAACCAATTAATAACATCTGATAATTTATATTTACATAAGCTTGGTACGGTATTCTGTCTTCTCAGAATTCCTGATTTGCTGTTTACTTTAAGACAAGTTAAGTTATCTCTAAATCTCTATACTAGGAGCCAGCAGAATTTTCTTGGAGCACGAAAGAACAAGGTACTTGTGATTTATTATTAAAAGACACTTGTAGTATGATATTCAATAGTATGTTATTTCCAAACATCTTATTGCTCTGAATTGCAAGTAGCAACTGCGACCCTACTACACCTCTTTCTGCCCGGCGGGTTCAGTAATTTGATCAAACGTATATAAAGTGAGTTCCGAAAAACTCCGAGATAGGGTTGTCTGAAAGCTAAATTTCTGGGACATGGAGCTTTGAAAATAGGGTTGGTTTTTCATCAGTCAGAGGAACCACAAAAAGTGAAGAAACTTACAGATATGATGTTACAGATAATTTTTTGGCAAATCAATGGCTATTAGTTTGTACTCATTACAGACATAAGTTTAAAAAATAGAATGGTTCGTACATGAACTGGTTTCAAAAATACTTATTCAAGCTTGAGAATTCCCCGTGATAAGGCTTACAAAATTTTTTCCAAAGTCAGAGAAAAGGGGTCATTTCACGCAACCAAGAATCAGAGATTAGGGTTAGGACCAACTGATTGAGCCCGCTGGGTCTTTCTGGTGTCAATCCTGAGATTGAACTGCAAAGTATTGTAAGAACTTTATTAATGTTGCCTACAGATCAAAAATATTTCTTTCAGATAAGAAATGCTTCCGGAGTTAGATGCCTATTCCCTGAAAACGCCTAGTGGTAGATACTAAATACATAACTGTCAGGTCTTCAGGTTTTTAGACTTCTCAGGATCTATCTTGCTGATTCTTTTTAAACTTTGTATTCCAGAGAAAACACTGAAGAAAAAGTCATTTGAGCTTTTCACATTTCATATCATTCAGCAAATCACAGCTGGGTTCGCACAACCACCCCCAGTTGCACGCACACAATAACAAAATCTCAACGTTCTATATATATACTGTAAACTAATTAATCCAAAATAAACTACCAATGACGATGCTCTATTCAATTTACGTCAGTTGGCTCAAACGAAAGTGTAATTATTATAATCGAAGCAATTAGAAAATATGGTAAACAGAAAAGCTGCGTCACCAAGTCACAAGATACATTTTAAGGCTTAATTACACTAAACCAAAACCTTAATCGACTACGCAACCACGTCTTACGGCGTAAGCTGAGAATCTCACGTGTTTCTCCAATTCCGATGTGTTTTTTGCTACATGAATACGCCTGTTTAAAAATTATGAAGTATATCCATCGCGCCATATTCATTTACGAGAACGTACTGGCTAACCAGTAAGATAATCATTTTCATTCAGGTTCCATTCCGTTTTTAAGCAAAATTTTAGTTTAGAACACAAATTCTTACGGCAGGACACCTTAGTAGCTTGACAGGTATGTTTATATATGTGGGTATTAATGATATCTTCTGATTCAAAAGCTGGAAATTGGGATGGATGTAGAATTGCTTGGCTGCATCTCGTGCAGATTTCCTTTGTTTTCATTATAAATTCATTTTTTGGCTTGACAGGTATCATCCTGAGCTCTTTCTTTTATGGTTACATCTTCACCCAAATACCTTGTGGATATCTTGCAGCCCGTTTTGGTGGGAAAAACCTTTTTGGTGGGGGTATTCTAATGACAGGACTGTTTACATTACTAACACCATTAGCAGCAAGAATGAGTATTAAGTTTCTCATAGCTGTTAGAGTGTTGCAAGGATTATCTCAGGTAAGCTGACATTCCAAATTATTTAACTTTTGAAACTTTTTAAGTTAGAAAGTATTTCTTTCGCTAGTTTTTTGTGTAATCTAAACTTTAGTTAGCTTTGATTGACAATGGCAGTATCCCATTCAAAATTTCCCACTTTATCAGAGGGACTAACATAGTCTTTTTCTTTATTCTCTAATTAACTACGGTCTAATCTTAACTTTACAGGGCGTCGCTTTTCCATGCATGCATGCGATTTGGAGCAGATGGGCTCCACCAATTGAAAGAAGTAGGCTCTCAACGATATCTTTTTCAGGTATGGCATGTTTATAGGTATACATTACTGATGACTAATGAGGACTTCGGTCGAAACGTTTAAAAGAAAGTGTTTTTTTTTAAATCTGTATATATAGATAACATAATTGCAGTCGCGTCATCAAGGATTCGTGTAGTTCCTGATGCTCTCTAGACTTTGCTGTTAACGACATGTTTAAAAAACGAGAAGCGAGAATAACAAATCATTAACAAGCGGAAAAACCAAGTAATAAGTGGAAACGGAAAGAGGGGCCAAAATGTAATTATTGTATTTGTGTTTAAACAAAAGAGTGTAGTTTTTTGAATAAAATAAATAATAAAACATTTTTTTTGTTTGGTGTTGGTATAGATATAATTAATGAATAAAACCAACATTTGCTACATAGGTTTTACAAATCCTGCGATTGCATGTGTGTTCATCCTATTTCTTTATTTTTCTTTTGAATTCATTAATAGCTCGAGAGCATTTTCATTTCTTGTATTCTATAGCATTCTATAATTTCCACCCTAAAAATAAGACTGTTTCTGTAACATAGGTTTTTGTTTTAACTTTGGGCTGAGTTTTTTTAGCATGTTTTAGTGCTGTTCTGCTATTGGAAAAGAACTCCCCTGAATGTTTGGTTAAGTTTGTTAATATATTGAAAATTCCTATCATTAGCAACTGCAGGCTCTGTACGTGTATGAGTACTGAACTGTCCTTATGCAGTAAAGTATCTTGATCTTTATGCAGTTAAGTATCTTGATCCGTAGCTGTGTCATTATACATAAATTGTAGAGCCTTTTTGTGTATGCAATTCATCTTTTTATTCATGTTTCTATCATGTTTCATCCAAGTCAGAGAAATGTACCCAAACTGTGATGTCATAAAGGCTCTTACAATTTTTCTAAGCTTTTCTGTACTCATAAAGATGTAAGTTCTTGGAAGGGCATGCAATTTTTGGCAAGCTTTTTGCAGCGAGTGGTGATATGAACCTGAAAGTTTCATTTATCATCTAATATAGTACCAAGGAGAATTAAACGGGAGAAAATCTAATACAATATTTTTAAGGCTTTTTTATAACAACGTTTCATAGTTATATTATTTCCATGTTGACAAGAAATGGAAGGGACTTGCAAACTTTAAGAACCATCTTGGCATAGCAGCGAATAAACAAATTTTTAAAATTTGAATGAAAGCAAATTAGATGGGGAGGAGAAACAGATTAAACGAAGTCTAGCAGTAAAGGATTAACCTGTGCCCCAGTCTGGAAATGTCCCAGTCCGCAAATGCTGCCAAAAAGCATGAACTTCGTGAACTAACAATAAAATCTGGTTTCGGGTCTCGGATCGCCGAAAGTAGAGGTAGGAGTGCTACCTTTTACTGCAGAGAAAAATCATAAAATATCATAGCAGACAAAAAATAAAACTAAATCGAGCTCCGATTTTTGAAATTGTAAGCCAAAACATTTTTTGAGGCTAAGGCATTTGGCGGGCCGCATGAAATATTGTTGCTGGTCGAAGTTGGCCCGCGGGACGGAGTTGGGCCGCGGGACGGAGGTTAGGAACGGCTGATTTAGGGTTTGTTTAGACACTTTGTTTTGAGCTATCTGTATTGTTTCTTTACTTTTAGGACCATTTGCTGGAACGGTTCTTGGAATGACATTGTCAGGAGCGATAGCTTATAATCAAGGCTGGCCCGCTGTTTTCTACTTCTCTGGTAAAAAGAAACAACTTTATTGCAAAATTTAACAGTTCACAGCTTCTTATACACTGGTCAAACTACTAATTCAACCCACAATGATCTGAGTTAAAATTCAACAGTAAATGTTGTAACAAATTATTTTGAATTATTGAGCAAGTTATTGAGCATTCAAGCATCGAATAAAATATTTTGAAGCTAAATCACATCAAGGCACATGGATATGACATGATAAATGGAAAATTCTCAAATATCATCAGTTGATATCATGTATATTGATTATGACTTTGCGGTAAAGGAAGTGGGGATAAGATAGAGAAAATTTACAAAAGAGCGCATTGCGACTTGCCTAGTCGGACTCTCCATCTTCATACAATGATTTACTAACTCGTACAGTAAACCTGGATGCTATGGTTCAAGTGCAACACTCGAGCGGCACTCATGGGCGTAGTAGATGCTACACGTTTAGGGGCCTTAGTACGGATCTTGCCCGAACTATCGCAAACTTAGAATGTTGTAAAGCGATAAACTCACAAAAACGCGAAATAGAACGTTATATACTTCTTTCAAGGTAACAAAACAATAACAAGCTGGCTATATACTCTCATCGCTCGCTCAAGAATAATAAAAGTCGTGTTTCTAAAGCTCCTCGTACCCACACGCTCCTTCCCCGCGGTCAATTGTAAACAGTTTTTTTACACAGGAACATTGTTGCCTCACTTAAATAGAACTGCCCGAATTGAGAATGAAATACCTTAAACTTGCCTAATATGGGGGTCTACAGCCCTCCTAGCCCCATGTCTCCTACGCTTATAAAAATTCCCTCTCCTCGGGGGTTTTATGAGACAGCACTTTTAATTCAGAACAATTGCATATTCTGATATTTGTTTATATTCTTCGCAGGCCTTCTTGCAATTATTTGGAGTGTTTTTTGGTTTTGGATCGTTACTGATTCCCCTTTCGATCACCCCACGATTACAGCTAAGGAAGTTGATCATCTCAAACAGGAATTATCAGACGATAAAACCGAGTCAAAAGTGAGTCTAACCAGTAGGCACTTCTCTCAGTTATCTAAAGAACGTGCCTCTCTTAGTTATCACGAAGCCAATGTTTAAGATTTGTTTATTAATCTTTCCCTTCTCATTAGGTCTAGTCTTTTCCTGAACCCTGCTAATTCAAGCAATTCTTTACCCCTCACTTTTACGCCGTGTGTTGATAAGATTTAGAAAATATTCCCCTCCTCATTTTCACTTATTCTAAAAAAGACCGAGGTTTATGCTGTTATGAAAATGTGATTTTTTGATAAAATGAATGAATACTCATGGGCTCTGATACAGATTGAGAAGTGGAAAGTAGGAAAATAAATACAACACATAACGAAAGATTTTGCAAAAAGCTTTATTGTCGTGCCGAAAACGAGGGCAGACATTCTCTAAAGTCAAATAGCAACTACCGATTACTTATTTTTCAGTTAACAACGGTCCCGTGGAAAGATTTGCTCACATCTGGTCCCGTGTGGGCAATTATGATCGCGCATTTTGCAGGGAACTGGGGCAATTTCTTACTACTTACGTCACTTCCGACTTATCTCAAGCTGGTGCTAAAGTTTGATCTACAAAAGGTATATTTCAGATATTGAGCCACTTGTTTTGCTCTTCATCTTTTCACAGAATTTGAAAATGGGTTTTTGTTTCGACAGCAAGTATGCCAAGAACGTCTGCTATCATCGTTGTCTAATAGCCCTGCTCTATTTCATCTTCTTCAATAGACACCTTGACCGGAATTTATTACGGACAAATTATCTAGCATCGATAAGAATAACATGTGTGTAATATCTTTATTAGGCCATCTACACTTGGCTTTTTCCTTGCCAATTTTTAAACTCAAGCATTTAATTGATATAATGAAGCATATGTATGAGTCTTATTGGTTCTTTAATATACTTCGTTATTAAACTTAATATTTTTTGCAGGCGGGGTTTCTTGCCGCTCTTCCCTATCTGATAATGACCATAATGATTCAGATAGGGGGACAGCTTGCAGATTTTCTACGGTCTTCGGGAAGAATGTCAACCACTACTGTTAGAAAGCTTTTTACTTTATTAGGTTAGTATCATTTGTATCATTTTACTTATTTCTCTCACAATTTATCATGTATTCTGTTTGACCAGAACTGTTATGTTGTTAGATCAGAAAAGTTATTTTGTTATAACAGAAATATTTTTTCGTGGACCAATACTATTGTTTTGGGAGACTAGAACTATTGTTTTCGTAGACCAGTAATATTGTCTTGGTAGACTGCTTTGTTAGACCAGTGATATTGTTCTGGGTGCCCACTTCTATTGTTTTCGTCGATCAATACCATTATTTTATTACATTAGTAATGTTTTTCTGTTATTACATCAGTAATGTTATATTGTTGGACCAGTACCATTATTTTGTTAGATATTATCTTGGTAGACACGTTCTATTGTTTGTTAGACCAGTACTGTTGTTTTGGTACAGAAGAATCCCGCTTAAAGAATTTGTGCTTTTTCTGGCAGCCTCATTAGGTTCTTAATCAAAAAGCTGTTTGATTACCTGCATCCCTCCTCTTTATTGAACAGGGTTCATGAGCCAAGGTGTTTTCATGATAGTCGTTGGGTACAGTACAAGCAAATACATGGCCATTTCTGCTTTAGTCATGTCGGTCGGATTGGGTGGCCTTGCATGGTGTGGTTTCATTGTCAATCATCTCGATATAGCACCGCGCTATGCAAGCCTCCTTTTTGGAATAAGCAACACTTTCGCTACCATTCCAGGAATTGTCAGTCCTCTTGTTGTTGGATTCGTCACTACACACGAGGTCTGTAACTGATAGCTAGACTTTGAATTCTTATGATCTTCTTGATCCACAAAGAAAGCGTTTTTTATTCAATTTCTCAGGCTATTTCAGAATTATCAAAAATCTGGAACGAGTGGCATCTCTCTTCATTTATAAAGCAGGAAAGCAAAGGGAATTGCTTGCGATTAACCTTAGGTCAGAATCGATTGGGTAGCATGTGTCTTCTCAACACCGAGCATAGTGTAATGGACGTTTTTTCGGTGGATGACTTTATTTCTTATATTGGTATTGGTGAATCCGCCACTTGCCATGTTGATATTGTCTCGTAGCCATGTTGATATTGTCTTAATTCACAAGAAGAAGACTTTTATAGCAAGAATGTGTCTGTGAGATGTTAACGTTACGTAATTGAGATAATCCATAAAATTGTGGCTTGCGCTTACACTGCCTCTGAATAAAATGTTCTTCAAGTTGATCAAGGAATTTTCTTGTAGAATGGACACATTTATGCACCTACATTTGCACTAAAGACACTCCAAACTTGTAGTGCCTGAATTCTTCACATGTAGTGTATTGTTTTGATAATGGATGATATTTCTCTACCCAGGCTAGAGAAGAATGGCAGAAAATATTCATCCTGTCAGCGGCAGTTTACGGGTTTGGAACTCTGGTTTTCTTGATTTTTGCCTCCGGTAAGAAGCAGCTGTGGGCAGATCCGTCTGGGTACCAAAGTATTTCTGAAGACAACGATGATAAAGACATGTTGCTGAAAGAGGGAATTGAGGATGAGAAAGGCACCTTATCGGCTACCAATGAAACTTTTGCGAAGAAGGAAGCAGAAACTCTTTTGCCAGGTGCTGTTGGCAGTTATGGTTCAGTTTCGTTGGACACATCTAAAGACTTTTAAACTTATACTTTCGAGACAGCTTCATCTCAATTTGCTTGTTCCCATTTCCAATAAGGTGCAGCTCTTTTGAACTCTCATTCTAACTAGTGTACAAGTTGTCTTCCTGCTTGTGACAAGGCTACTCTGGTAAACTTGTCAAGTGGCATGTTAGCGAGTCCAGAAACATCGAAAGACCTTCTTGGCGCGAAGAGTATGCTCAGCGTTGCCTACTCTATCTAGAAATGAAAGGTATTTCAAATTGAATAGTGATTCTTTTCAAATATTTGGTTATTAACATAAGTAGGTTTTATACCATTTAAATGGCTAGGAAAGGGGGATCAATACAGAATGCAAATTAATAAACGGCAGTATAATCATCCTCGTCCTAGACTTTTTTCTCAAAAAAAATAAACCGAATTTTAGGTTGTTCTGAAATTTATGTGTGAGACATCCTTTATTTGCTGATAAATTTTTGAGATAAACATATTTGAGGATATTTCACGACATTGCTAAAACTTGTATTTTACAGTAGCTTAGTCTCATCTTGTTCTTTAACGCTCTTAATGATTGACCAGTTGTTCTTATAGAATTGTTCTTATAAAAAAATGGTGTAGTCCACTTTCAATTCGCAAAACGCTTCCGTCTCATCGGTCAGTGCGAAAACTTTTTGATTAAAGAGGTGAGCGAAAACTCAAGAAAAATGCCAATAAAATGAAATCAATTTCTATAAGGTATTTGCATGCAATCCTTTTGTCTACTAGCTATTAATGTTTATGAAATAAACTTCTTTGGTAATTTTTTAAGTCAGATTATTTTAGTCAAGGTCAGTTGCTTTGTCATACCTGTTGCTTTGTTATTTAAGAAATAAAAACCTTTCCTTATACTATAAAAAATCATAGATATTGCCTGTTACCAGGGAAGACAAACTAACTAGCAGCGCCCTCAACGATGGAGAAAGCAAAGGCTTCCCATATGACTGATCATACATTAACTGATCATACACTGATTAACTAATCATACATTGATCAACTGACCAGACATTGATTAACTGATAATACACTGATTAACTGATCATACATTGATGAACTGATCAGACGTTTGCGAGGTTAAAGCGAATAAAAAATTATCCATTGGTGACATTTTCAATAGGCAAGCGGCACTGGTTGGCCTATTTTGATCCATAATTGGGTATATACACAACTGTCTATTTCTTGGGGAGAGTTTTTGTGCGGCGAAAAGCTAATGTATGATCCATAATAAAATATAAATGGTTAATCTACCCCTGAGTAAATAATTCCAATTGTCTTGATTGTGGAAACAAATAATCACTGTTCCCATTATTTGTGGGAACTAATAAACCCCCTAGTGATTTTTAGAGGAAAGGTGGTATGATGCAAGCTGAATAATTTCCTTACTCCAAGGCCACAATATTAATTTTAAATGGAATTGCATCGTTATAGCAAATAGAAAGAATACAATTCGTATTTGTAACAGTATTTGTATTTTTAAAGTAATTTTCTTTTAAATGTAAAATTTCAGTGTTTTTGTCGCCAAACTATACGCCAGTGGGGATATATCAAATTAGATATTTTCTTTTTCATTTATTGGCTCTTGTCTGTTTGTAGCTCTGAAAATTACAGTGGTGCATGCTATTATGCCTGGATTCAGGGGGTTTCTGTGGTAAGGGGATTTCTCAGAACCCAAACAGTTACTACTGGTTCCCACTTTTATATCGTGGTACATATGGCTAGATGAAAGATGATGATATCGTCCGAATGGTTGTCCACACTTGGGTCCTTAGAGTTCTCGGGACTACAGAGCCATGACAAATGGTGAACATACAGTCAATGACGGCGAAGAGGGCCAGTTAAGCTTTGTCCGAAAGTGTTATTTGATTGATGAATAATAACATTGCCAACCATCGCAGAAAACCTTCTCTCCAGAGAATACCCCAAGCACTTGCTACGGCTGGGTGATGTTGAGTTACAAAAGCATGACAAATGAATTTCTTGCATGTGTTTATATACTTTCCAACCTAAGTTGATAACGATTATTGAACGGTTCTTGACAATTTCTTTGTCAATGCTTGATAAGGAACTTGGACTTACAGTGGGAGAAAGCAATTCAAAAGTTCTTCAATTTTCGTGCTGCCTTAAAAAGACCGACAAGGTGAGTGAAATTGCTGAACTTTAATAAAACAACAACAAACGTTTTGATTATCGTCTTGCCTACTTGGAGAACCTAGCGACTTGCACATGCGACCTAATGCAGTGGCATAAGAAGTAGCATGCGTTAATCTAATTGGAAACGCAGTCAAAGAAAACCTGGGTGATGCACGCAAGTCCTTAAATCACTGTTTTTGTAGGCCATCGTCTCCACCTAGCATGCCCTTGGAATTCGTGCGACATTTAAAGATATCCTGTTTTGGCTGTTTTAACATGAGTAAATGTGTTCAATTTTGAAATTATCTTCGTTCCTTGAATTATAACGAGCCACTGCGACAATAAAAGCTGGTGATTTTTATGAACCAAACCATATGAGTTAACTTCAGTTAACGTAGTTAATATCTGTTAATAGCAAGAGTAACCTCTTTTGGGCTTCTAGTCTAGCCAAGGGTATACCTTTTTGTAATTTGGGTCCATTGGTGCTCTGACAAATTCTCGCACATGGCTAAAACTTTTTGAAAAACAAGGGATTGCACGAAGGTGCCTCATTATAACCTTCAAAAGAGATGATTGCCCTGCATAGAAGAATGGATGGAAAAGCAACTGAGGCTGATGAAAGAAATCTTTGGATGAAATATTCAAACGAATTGTAGACTTGATCTTTGTGACTTAAACAAATCCTCTTGCCTTATATTTCTTTTATATAATATCATCATTAATCGCCATTGATGTAAACTACAATCCTGGCCAAAAGAAATGGTCGCCTCGTGCTAAAAACTAGGAAATCGGAAATTGAAGACATATAAAAAAATATATCTAGTAAATTTTTATCACCGTAACTCACTCCCCACGATTGTGAAAGTCTTTCAAATCCAAAACCTCCGAATATTCAAGACCCCCGAATATTCAAGACCCCCGAATATTCAAGACCCCCGAATATTCAAGAACCACGAATATGGACAAGTTCCAAGTTTGGGCGTTCTACTTTACAATCCATTGTCTCAGTAGTAATAGTTTTCTCTTTGACAGGTTTTGGATTTGAAAGATTTTCACAATCGGGGGGAGTGAGTTACGGTGATAAAAATTAACTAGATATATTTTCTTTATATATTTTCAATTTCTATGTTTAAAAAATAAAACTTGCCATTTTGAGTTTTTAAGAACAAATCCATTTCTACGCATGCGCTAATGTATAATATTGATAACAGGAGCCGCTTGTGCCTTACTGGGAACATGATTACGAGTAACCACGATTAACCACGAGTCACCAACGAGTTACCATATGGGATACTCTCTACATTTGCAAAGCTGAGCGAAATATAGAGCGAAAAAGGAAAACAAGATTTGGCTTTGTAGGTTTGACTTCAATCACCTCACTTCCAATTTTTCCAATATCAAAACGCTTTTATTTCAAAAAAATAGTTCAGATCTAGTACGAGCAGTGAAACGTTTCAATTAAGAGAATAAAAAAAATCATGTCACAGGCACTTTAAACTAACTGGTACTGTGAAAAAGAGTCTATGACCAGGATCCTTACACTGTTATTTGTTAATATGCGTTCTGTATTCATCCTATTAATAATATTTGGACACAGCACTGCTCGAATGATCCCCCTTCCCCAGATTACTTAGCTATTCGAAATTCTTTTCATTTCTAGAGATTCTGGTTCTTACGATATACGATATTTCCATTTCAAAATTCCTAAACGGCTTTTTACGAACTTCAGAGGTGGCATTTCTGCGTGGCAATAAAGCTCTTCTTGGCGCCCTGCGAAATCTTCGATTGTCCTGCGAAATCGACTATTTTTTGGATTGGGGGGGGTGTCACACCCCGCCACACCGCCCCGGTAGTTTCGCCCCTGCCTGACTTTGATTATTGTGAAATAGCCTAAAACCTTGAAAAAAGTGTTTTCTTTGTGGATCAAGAAGATTATAAGAATTTCGAGTCTAAGTAATTAGAGTTTCGCATAATATTAATAATATTAGAGTTACAGACCTCGTGTGTAGTGACAAACCCAACAACAAGAGGACCGACAATTCCTGGAATGGTAGCGAAAGTGTTGCTCATTCCAAAAAGGAGGCTTGCATAGCGCGGTGCTATATCAAGGTGATTGATAATGAAACCACTGTATGCAAGGCCATCGAATCCGACAGCCATGACTAAAGCAAAAAGGGCCAGATTTTTGCTTGTACTGTACCCAACGATTATCATAAAAAGACCTTGGGACATGAACCCTGTTCAAGATAAAAAAGGACAGGCTTTTAGACAAATTGTAATTTCTAACAAGACAGTTCCTATAAAACAAGTAAACGACTTAAAAATAGGTTTTCTAGCCTATTGCAGTAAAAAGCTTGCTAACAGTAGTGGTTGACATTCTTCCAGAAGACCGTAGAAAATCTGCAAGCTGTCCCCCTATCTGAATCATTATGGTCATTATCAGGTAGGGAAGAGCGGACAGAAACCCTGCCTGCAAAAAAATATATCAAGTTTAATAACGAAGTATTTTTAAAAGACCAATAAGACTGATACATATTCTTCAACATACCAATTAAATATTTGAGCTGAAAAAACGTAATTTAGAACGTCCTTAATTAGAACAAAGCATTCAAACATAACATAAGAGTAAAGGGGGCCTTGAAAAAGGATGTTAGAGTCTCTTTGACATTATGTGATATTTCTTTGACGTCAATCTTTGGAATATGGGCTGCAGAGGTGATCTTTCGAAATTCTTCTTCAACAAGCTTAAAAACCTGAACGCATTCTGGTGTTACTGACCACAAGCCACCTCTTGTCTGTGACGCAACTATCCTTTGTGCTGATACATTATCATTTTTGGCAGCATAGAGCAATGATAATATTTCTTGAGATTGTTTGGACTTGTAGTCTGAAAATTTATAAACTTTTCTAACCAATGCATTCATGACATAGCCCGATAGGTACTGCAAAGCATCCATTTCTCGCTCTGTGATAGGTTTACTGGATGCCATTGGTGATTTCTTAGATTGATTAAAATAAGCAATCAACTTGTCTGCAAGTCGCATTGCAATCAATGTGCATACAGGGTTCTCCAGGGAAATAAACTATTTTGTTGCATTAAGAATAACAGAGTGGTAGAATGAAGAACAAAACTTCTAAGCATTATAATTTCTAGAAAATGAACTCCAGATTTTCTGTATTACTTTTTCAAGAAGCTGGGATTCGACAACAAAGCAATAGTCCCCTGCAGCTTTACATATAAAATCTGGATAGCACTCATCTTTTGAAACGTTTGCTTTGGATTCGTTAACCAGTCTGATCAATGTATCTCCTTGGAGCTGACTCTCTGGCTGCTCTCGATTATTCCCTTGGTCTGGAATACTTTGTTCGCCCAGCATCACATCGTGCTTTAAAAGCTTTGCTTTAAAAGAGAGGTCATACAAGACATTAAAAGAGTCCATTACCAGGCGTTTCACTGGTACAGGAGGGGATGGAAAGTGCCTTTTGGTCGCAGTGCAATTGAGTCATATGATCCGGCGAGTAGTGAATGCTCCATACCCATGATTCTCATAGGTTTCCTTCATTTTTTATACATGTTTCTTAGAGCTTGAGATACTCTGACATTATCACATGACGAGAATTTTTCTCCCAACTAGGCTCAACTTTATACTTGAAGGCAAACTGTGATGTAGTGCAGTCGATTCAATATTGTTCAGTGCTCATAAAATGAAAAGAAGAATGACAGAATTGTCCTTCTATGATCGATCACACTGAGTTTGGTTCACTCATGTAAATTTAGTATATAAGGTGCTACGAATTCTTTCTTTTGCCCTAAATCCTTGATAGCTTCACCAGTAGCTACTTGGAAGCAGCAACGTCATCCTTGTTAGAAGTTTGTTTTGTCTTGGTGCATATGTTCCAAAAAGCTATTGCACAAAGAACTAACTTTTTACAGTGCACTGTTCGGTAACAGAGTGTCATCCGAAAACCAGAGTTGTCACCATGAACTCCCTAAATTGCAGAACTTTCCTCCTAAATCCCAAAGTCTTTAAGATTCTTTCTTTCACAATGAAATGTCAAACACCATATAGAGATTTTAATAAAAGTACCAAGATCTATTAAAAAATCCCAGAATCTCTACCTTTACCATGAGCATTTTAAAATCTCTAAATCTTGTACACGATGTTGGGGCTGGCTCGCCCTTTGGATTGCTTAAAGGCTTCCACCAAAAGAATTTCCCAAAAGGCACGAAGAGCACCAACTGGTTTAGATTTGCTCTTAACACCAAGACAATAGAAAACCTTGCACCCCCTTCCCAACAGTGGCGTAACGGAGGCATCTGGGGCCCTACGGAAAAAACTGAGATGGAGGCCTCTGTTAAAGAACTGCAAGAAAGTCCACTTGCTATAACAATGGCAGGATGGAAAAGTTATAATTGTTCCTTGTTAGCTCGGGGGAGCTGAGTTATAAAAGGTTCAGCTGAAGAACTTAGAAAGCTTTTAAAAATAAGGTTAACTTGAGCGAAGTCTTAGAAATGTGGATACAAACATAGTTTGGGGCCCCTTTTGATCGGGGGCCCTTTATGTTTCACTAAACTTAATTCATAGCATGATTAACATAATTTAGTATTTAGGTTCCTGTCCTATAACATCAAGACATACTACCAGCCAGAAGTCTAATAACCCTGATTGTTTCTTCGATGACAGGCGCCAGAAGACAATGCCAAACACAAGACCAATGGTTGCAATGATGAACACAGCATCAAATCTCTTTAACCCAATGCCTATTCAAAATTCTATTTCATCATCGACTATGACGCTATGGAGGAGTATGAGAGAGAGCTCTAAATTTGCAGCGTTTATGGAACGCCTTCAACTCCACGTTCTTTGTGCCGAATTGCTGCTGGTATGGTATATGAGATTTTTATCACTGCTTTCACTAGCTAAGTATTTTTACAATTTGTTTTACATTTTGCTGAATTTGGATGTGGCCCTTTATATTCTTAAGCGGCTACTTCAACTGATCTCGACAACAATCCGCCCTTCACGATGATGTTGTCAGCTTGTATGGCGGACCCGATATATATCAGGAAGATCATCACGTTAATTGCAAAGAAGATGATCTTATTGATTGAGAGATCGAAGAGCGGGCTCCTACCGAAGCGGTAATTGCACACAATTGCGAGGAACCGGCATTTTCAGATGTGTTCCTCGAGAGCCTTTTTAACTCTACAATCATTAGCACCCCATAAGGTCTACCCAGTGGCGGATTTAAGGGGGGGACACTAGGGGCAGTTGCCCCTCCCTCAACGAGTTGAAGCAAGTTTGGCGCCCCTTTTTTGGAAATTGTGCACCCCTTTTGAAGAATGAGAATCAGGTGAAAAAGTTTCTGAGACCGATAGGTTAATTTGCTTCAAGAATTACCTGAAAGTTATGTTGTTTATTCCGGAAACGTATCTGAAATTGTTGTATATAGCGTACTCTCGACACCAATTTCGAAAATTTTCCAGCGTCCCCATTACCAACTGCCCCTCCTTCAAATTTGTTCTGGATCCGCCCCTGGGTCTACCAATTTCTGTTGATTAAGCTACGCTCGGTAACGCCAGTTTTGAAACTGAACTAGAAAAAAGCCAAAGAAAACAGATCGAGGTGAAATACCTCATTCCCGAAAATTGTGATGAAATATTCTGGCCACCAGTTAATGAGTACCTATGGAACTCGTTTAGGCCAGTGGTAAAAGGTTCTGACTGTGCCCTCATGGCTGTGCAAGACATCCCGAGGGGCATATCACTCCACTAAAACCTTTAAACCCTATTTTTCCCGCGAAACTGCTGTTTTCTAAAGAAATGCCAGAAAAACCCCCAAAATCTATTGTCTTAAAATCTATTCTGAGCCTGCGCTAGCCTCTTTTTCAAACAGGACTGCCTTGATTTTAAATTTAGCATAGTGTTTGCAAATCTAGCATAATTTTATGAAAAATTTGGCATACCGTAAAAGCTCTAGCTCCCGAGGGCTCATTTATCATTTACAGTCCTAGATGGGGGGAGCTTAAAAGCGGGGGGCTTATTAGAGAGAGGGGGCTTATTAGAGAGAGGGGGCTTATTACAAATTTGAAGGAAAAGAAGTGCTAAAAATGCCCTTGGCCCTTTTTTGTTATGAGAAAGTCATACAAACTTTGCTAGCAGCTTTTAAAGTTTAATCAATCAATTATAAGGTCCTCATCTTCATCAACATCACCAGGATAAATTGATAACCCTTGGATATCTTCTAAACAAATTTCGACTAACTTGTAAGTCGCACAAGTTAGTCTTTACATAGGCAGTATTTAATGCACACGATCTTATCATCATCACACCCGTCAAGAGACCCACTTCTATGTTTCACATCAAAGGCTAAAGAGAGGAGGTCTTAAAAAAGAGGGGGGGGGCTTATTTTAAGTTTTTGCTAGAAGTTGGGGGTACTTATTAAAGAGGGGGACTTAATAGAGAGGGGGCCTTAATAGAGAGGGTGGCTTAGAACTTTTACAGTAATTCCAGAATTGAGACCTGGTCACACTATGCCGCGAGCAAGGATATACTTTTTGGACTTTTTGTCTAGCCAAGGGTATACATTTTTGCAATTTTGGTGAAGCCAAGGTCTATCCAGGGGTAACGTATCTGACAATATTGGATTAGGGAACGGCCTTTTAGAGTAGGAACTTCTTTCTGATCACCCATTTTTATTGACAGTAAACAGGTAAATGAAAACAAATCGACCTTTCCAATTTTCAATCAACAATTTCGATATCACTGCTAACTTGAATGGCTTGGAAATGAATTTAGCCAAGGGTATCGTTTCTCAATATTAGACCACGCCAAGAGTATCCTTTTGTAGAAATTTGCCTAGCCAACGGTAGCCAATAACGGTAAATGTAAATCAAGCTTTAGAGATAGCAACAACACCAAACGATACCCTAGGTACTAGAGCCACATAAATTCGTTTGCGGAGTGGAGACAGGAGAGGAGAAGCAATACAGCGTCTATCCGAGAAGAAGGACAATATAAGGTTAACCTCACCCATTGTCGTTCTGATGTCTAATTGTATTGTCCAAATAATGATTTCACGTAGAAGTCGGCAGACCGTTGCTTTTTGGTAGTCTTTATCACATGTCACAATGGCAATGAGCGCATATCACAATCACAAAGAAAGATCATGAACTGTATCAACCCAGAATATTTTATCACTGGACAGAAGGCAAATAACGAGGCAGCACGGGTGAAAAAAGCATTTAAGGTATGTTATAACTACAAGTGTGTATTTTTTGTGCTTTGTATGAGCAATGGATCTCGAAGGGTTATGAAGAGGAATTTATCTCGTTCTTTTAATGTGTTGTGTATATTACTGTTGTTTGCTCAGCCTAGAACTGATTCAGACGATTCGCTCTGACGATTCGTTCAAAAACTACCCTCCGGGTTTTTCCTTCGATAAGTTTTGTCTAAATTCGTTATACATCACAAATGCTATAGGTTACTGTCTTTTTGTATTTTCGTAGATAAAAAATTCCCATGTAAAATAAATGATCAGCGGCGGATTTAAGCAAACATGTTTGGGGGGGGGTGTTAGACCCTAATTTCGGTGTCACGCCCTTCAGTTCACTGGTAAATGATGTTCACTAGTTGTTAACTTTAAGATAAAGACGATAAGAAGCGGTGGCGTAGCCAGGGTTGGAAGATTGGTGGGACAAAGTGGAGAAAATTTTTGCTCACCAGACCCATAAGAATTCGGGAAAAAAAACCCAGTTTGTAAATGCGTTTGGAAAAGCTATGGCTTTTTTACGCGACATTTTCCCTGTATACAACGTCATATGTAGCGTTTTGTGGCTGACCATATTCTACAGCTGTCTATTTCCTCCACAATTCCACTAACGTTTATAGCCTGGATTTTGAAAAGTGATTTCCAAAAGTTGTGATCAAATATCTAAAAATGATAAACAGTATTCATATGTTTTAAACTAAGTCCGCTCTCCTTGGAACTAAATCCACGACAAGCATTTCCGAATCCAGTTTTTTTTTAAGGATTGGACTGCTTTAGCATTTTAGTTTCTATTTTATTGGGAATGTCTCAGTAAAGTGAAGGACTTTTCTATACAAACCCCAAAACAAGGGGAAATTGTTGAACATTCTGTAGACATAAAGAGGAGGGTCTCCTGTGAGCATCTGAGGCTAGATATGTTCTCTGCGAAGTTATTCTTACCTTGTACAAACTAGAAGAAGCACGTAATACTTATGAAAATCACGTAACCAACTTCAATAAATTTTGCATGACGCATGACGAAATAACAATATAAGATCAAATTACAAGGAAATAATATGAAAAGCCACAAGTATGCAATCGTAAAGAGTTTGGCCCACTCCAACTTTTTTTCAAACTCGATGGGTAACCCTTGAAAAAAAATCTAAAATATCTAATCTTTAGAAACATGTAGGCAATCTCTAGTATTTATAACGATTTGTTCCTTACAAAATCGAAAAGAGTTAATTTCTCTTAGTTTTAGCTTCGCGTGAACATGTATAGTTAGTAGTGGCGTGCTGGGGATGATATCGCAAGGGGGAAAATGTTCAAAATGGCGCCCCACATATCTTCCAATTTTCCTTCAAAGTGTTGGAAATGTGCAGAAAAGAACAAGAGTTCGGAAGCACGCCGATCTATATCTATCTATCTGCGGGGTACTGTAAGACCTTCAAATGAGGGAAGAGGGGGTAGGCAATTACTGACAGGACGTGATAGAGAATTTTCAGATAGAGTATGTTATTCTTTGTAAAACTTAACAGTATTTTTAGTATCGTTGTAGCGGCTGTATCATCAAACTGTACAACAATGATAATCAGGAACGTCACTATTGAGGGAGGTTGGGGGTAGGGAAGGGTGGGGGGGGGGGAAGATCGTTCAGGAGTTTGGTGAAGGCGACCACCATCGTTGGCGGCAAAAACTTGCAAAGTAGACGTGCTAGGGATGGTCGGAAAATGCATCCAAACATGTACAACATCAATATAGACTCATGGAAAATCCTTGAGAATACCTAAAAGCTTTCTTCCAAATATGGCCCCAAGGCCGTAGCGAGACAGGCCTTGTTTGGGTTTACTCGAATTTGCCGGGTTGAAAACCATCATCCGCAATACATTGTGTCGATTCACAACATTTATTTGCATATTATAATCAGACCTCCCAACCCTTTAGATCCATATATCGGAACAAGCCCAATATATAACTACACTGTCCGAGGCGGCACCATGGTTGCCGCCGAAGGGGAAAACTTTGAATTTTAATGCTTTCAGTCTACTGGAAAATGCACTTTTTGAAGCACTTTTTCAATAACGCAAGCTTTCTCTTCAATAAATATCCACAGGCTGAAAGCTATTTGATGCTTTTAATCGATTTTCCCGTGTCTTTGTTAAATCTTTAAGCTTATGCAACACAATTTTCTTCAGATTGGGACATAATCTCGCCGCTTTTTCTTCCTAGAATTTCATTTCATGAAAGTATATCATAATTTCTTGCACCTTCTCAATATTTTTATGAAAAGGCGCCTTATCTGAACTTCTACCTCCAAGCCAAATTTTTTTTGACGAGCTCCTTAAAAAAAATCCCACACCCTACCTCGGTACGCCCATTGTATCTACTTTGTGTAAAAATCATTTAGATTTAGCGTGGGATCTTGAGAGGGTGTTTGACGATCGTTTCTCTGTACATCATAGTGAGTAAGGAAAAAGAAGTGGTATGTTACAAGGTGATTCTTGTTCTCTTCGAAGCGATTTATCGTGGATTTTTATACAGTGTCTGCCTTCCGTATTGTTGTATTCTTTTATGTAAATTGCCCTAGTTCTGTAGCCATTATAACGTGAAAATTCATTTTAGCGCCCAGATAATTGATCAATTGTTTGCCCCCCCTGCCAGCACGCCGCTGAATTAGTTAGGGCATCATTTCTTGCTATCAAATGCACTGTAAGTGACTTGAAATAACAGTATGACTATAGTATGAAGAATCGATTAAATAATTGAATTTACTGGTTATTAAGGCTCTAGGCGGCTAGCAGAGCCAAAGAAAATGCCCTAAAATTCAAAAATCCTTCTGCACAGTGTCGCTCTTGGGCATGTATGTGGGTCCCTTCAGGTTGTACCCTCTACACAAGAGACTTAAGACTATTAGTTTTGGTTCATATATGTTTCAAATTTGTTTAGTTGTTCCTACCCTGGGTACCAGAGCCGCAAAAATTAAAATTAAAAAATAATGAGAGCTCTCATTATTTTTTAATTTTAATTTTTGCGGCTCTGGTACCCAGGGTAAGTTGTTCCCAAAGAATAAGTTGAGCAAAAAAAAATATAAACTTTCCATCCGATCTCCTTAGAGTCCCCTCAAAACCGGTTAACGTGATAAAACCGGTCAACATGATCCTACGGCCCCTAATAAAGTGATCTCATGCCTCTGGAAGCTCTCAGGGGCAGGCAACACGGTATTCCCTGGACAGTGTTTCCAAAACGATGATAAATAGCAAAGGGCTTACAAAAAACCCTTGATGAATACCAACCTCTACCTCGCAAACCTCGTATGTATTGCCAACTCTTGTACAGTTTTAGCACACGACTTGTACGAGTGATTTAGAGCCAAAAACATGGAGATCTTTGAATAAAGTCCAAAAAGCCATGCTTCTGCTTGATTACTTGGTATTTTATCCTGCCTGTGAAATCTTTACTGTTTCAAAATGAATTGAATGGTTGATTAATTGTTATCAGAAATTCCTTCGATGTATTTCATCGACAAGTCTTCTTGTGGATTGGCTTAAATTTGTTCAGCTGGCAAACGTTTCATTCTGAGAGAAAAACTTAACCTGATCTTTTTTCGTCAACAACTGTAGGTTTCAATGGAATTTTGAAAAACAGTTTTCAATTGACGTTCTACAATACAGTTCTACAGTAATGCATAAGAGAACAATACGTACAGTGCTTCCTGATTACCCTACTACAAGTTCCTAATATTTTTGGCCCTATCCAGTGCTGGTTTTAAGGGGAACCACGGGCCCAGGCCCCACGCATATGTTAGCCAAAAGGGGCCCCACACCTAAGAAAAATAATGGAAATTGTAAAAAGCAAGAACCCCGCCGATGTTTTTGGCCCCGGGCCCCACAGTCCCTAAAACTGCCACTGGCCCTATCAAAAGGGACAACCGTCACATTTTATGTTTAAAAAAGTATAAAAAGGGCTTGCTATTTCCTTAATGTTAAGTATGTATTTTTGGCTGCAGCTCACTCTTTAGAATTATTCTGGTTGAGATTGACTAAAACTCTTTAATATTTAGGCCTTTACCTATTGGTAGCTATTCAAAAGTTAATTTTTTATTTGATTTAGAAGAAACCTGGCAAAAAGTAACCCATATGCTCAAAGCATTATGGGTCACTCGGTTATTGAGGACAGACCAAGTGAGCAACAAACGAAAGAAAACTGTGAAAAATGGAGAGTCAAATGCAGCTGGTTACCCAAAAGATATCTGCTGGCAATCCTAAGCTTTTTGGGATTTCTAAATCTCTATTCATTACGAGTCAATCTCAGTGTTGCCTTAGTTGCCATGGTTTCAAATAAAACGATAACCAACTCTTCTGGCTATGTTGTTTGTACAGTAGGTTCATTTTCTTTAACTTACTTACCCCGAGTTTTTGATTTGAAGCATTTTTTTCATATTTATGTTGAAAGAAAACTTTTCATGAAATTTCCTTTAAATTTGCACAGTTAGGTTTGCTATTTTCAAACTTGTAATCTAAAACCAATTCAAGGGTACAATAGATTTGTGTAACCTGTGAGATGTTCTTCTGCTTATAGAATTCAGATTTTGCGATTATACAGTTAAAACAATCTTTATTGGTTTAGGAGTATTGTCATAAAATTTTGCAGTTTGAACCAATAAATAATTTCTGATAATTTATATTTACATAAGCTTGGTATGGTATTTTGTCTTCTCAGAATTTCTGATTTGCTGTTTACTTGAATACAAGCTAAGTGGTCTGTAAATCTTTTTGCTAGGAGCCAGCAGACTTTTCTTGGAACACAAAAGAACAAGGTACTTGAATTTATAATGAAAAATTGCTTGTGGTATGTTATTCACTAGTATGTTATTTCTAAACATTTTATTGCTCTGAATTGTAAGTGGCAACTGCGACATTGTTACACCTCTTTCTGGTGTCAATCCTGAGATTGAACTGCAAAGTATTGCAAAAACTTAATCAATGTTGCCTACAGATCAAAAATATTTCTTTCAGATCAGAAATGCTTCGGAGTTAGATGCCTATTCCCTAAAAACGCCTAGGGGTAGATACTAATGCTTAATACATAACTGTCAGGTCTTCAGGTTTTTGCGTATGTCTTTTGCAACGTCGGTGATTTTAAGGTCTTACGGCGTAAGCCGAAAATCTCACGTTTTTCTCCATTTCCGATATGTTTTTTGCTACATTGATTTTGATACGTCTGTTTAAATTTTAACAAAAATTTCCATCGCGCCTTATTCATTTACGAGAACGTGCTGGCTAACCAATAAAACAGTTAGTTTCATTCTGGCAAAGGATTGAAATTTGAAACTCAAGGACATTGGTCATTGTAATTTTGTAAAAACTTCTCTAACTAGACCAAAGTTTTGATTAGCAATTCGTTTAATGAATCTTTGTAAACTCTAATGCTTTTCATTACGTAATGTTCACAATGAGTCATTTGTTTGTATTATTTACATTAAATTATCACTTTTGATTTGTTTTGAAACCAACGAATAACGCATAACAGGAATCATGATTTGTTTCTATTACCGTTTTTACGCAAAATTTTAGTTTAGAATGTAAAATCTTACGGCAGGACACCACAGTAGCTTGACAGGTATGTTAATATATGTGAGTATTAATGATACCTTCTGATTCAAAAGCTGGAAATTGGGATGGATGTGGTATTGCTTGGCTGCATCTCGTGCAGATTTCCTTTGTTTTCATCATTCATTCATTTTTTGACTTGACAGGTATCATCCTGAGCTCTTTCTTTTATGGTTACATCTTCACCCCAATACCTTCTGGATATCTTGCAGCCCGTTTTGGTGGGAAAAACCTTTTTGGTGGAGGTATTCTAATGACAGGACTGTTTACATTACTAACACCATTAGCAGCAAGAATGAGTATTAAGTTTCTCATAGCTGTTAGAGTGTTGCAAGGATTATCTCAGGTACGCTGACATTCCAAATTATTTAACTTTTGAAACTTTTTAAGTTAGAAAATATTTCTTTCGCTAGTTTTTTGTGTAATCTAGACTTTAGTTAACTTTGATTGACAATGGCAGTATCCCATTCAAAATTTTCCACTTTATCAGAGGGACCAATGTAGTCATTTTCTTTATTCTCCAATTAACTACGGTCTAATCTTAACTTTACAGGGCATCGCTTTTCCATGCATGCATGCGATTTGGAGCAAATGGGCTCCACCAATTGAAAGAAGCAGGCTGTCAACGATATCTTTTTCAGGTATGGCATGTTTATAGGTATAGATTACTGATGACTAATGAGGACTTCTGTCGAAACATTTAAAAGAAAGTGTTTTTTTTGAAAATCTGTATATATAGATAAACATAATTGCAGTCGTGTTATCAAGGATTCGTGTAGTTCCTGATGCTCAAGCGGAAAAACCAAGTAATAAGTGGAAACGGAAAGAGGGGCCAAAATGTAATTATTGTATTTGTTTTCAAACAAAAGAGTGTAGTTTTTTAAATAAAATAAATAATAAAAAAACTTTTTTGCTTGGTGTTGGTATAAATATAATTAATAAATAAAACCAACAGTTGCTACATAGGTTTTATAAATCCTGCGATTGCATGTGTGTTCATCCCATTTCTTTATTTTTATTTTGAATTCATTTATAGCTCGAGATCTTTTTCATTCGTTGGGTGTAGCATTCCATAATTTCCATCCTAAAAAAGAGACACGTAACATAGGTTTCTGTAACTTAGGTTTTTGTTTTAACTTTTGGTAGCTGACTCCTTTTAGCATGTTTTAGTGCTGTTCTGCTATTGGAAAAAGATCTCCCCTGAATGTTTGGTTAAGTTTGTTAAAAGATTGAAAATTCCTATCATTAGCAATGGCATGTTATATATATGTATGGGTACTGAACTGTCCTTATGCAGTAAAGTATCAAATTATCTTTATGCAGTTAAGTATCTTGATCCGTAGCTGTGCCATTATACATAAATTGTAGAGCCTTTTTTCGTGTATGCGATTAATCTTTTTATTCATGCTTCTATCATGTTTCATCCAAGTCAGAGAAAAGGAACCCAAACTGTGATGTCATAAAGGCTCTTACAATTTTTCTAAGCTTTTCTGTACTCATAAAGATGTAAGTTCTTGGAAGGGCATGCAATTTTTGGCAAGCTTTTTGCAGCGAGTGGTGATATGAAACTGAAAGTTTCATTTATCATCTAATATAGTACCCAGGAGAATTAAACGGGAGAAAATCCAATACAATATCTTTAAGGCTTTTTTATATCAAATTTCATAGTTTTATTTGTTTCGATGTTGACAAGAAATGGAAGGGACTTGCAAACTTTAAGAACCATCTTGGCATAGCAGCGAATAAACAAATTTTTAAAATTTGAATGAAAGCAAATTAGATGGGGAGGAGAAACAGATTAAACGAAGTCTAGCAGTAAAGGATTAACCTTTTCCCCAGTCTGGAAATGTCCCAGTCCGCAAATGCTGCCAAAAAGCATGAACTTCGTGAACTAACAATAAAATCTGGTTTCGGGTCTCGGATCTCAGAAAGTAGAGGTAGGAATACTACCTTTTACTGCAGAGAAATGTCATAAGATATCATAGCAGACAAAAAATAAAACTAAATAGAACTCCGATTTTTGAAAATGTAAGCCAAAAACATTTTCGAGGCTAAGGCATTCTGTGGGCCGCATGAAATCTTGTTGCTGGTCGAAGTTGGCCCGCGGGACGGAGTTGGGCCGCGGGATGGAGGTTAGGAACGACTGATTTAGGGTTTGTTTAGACACTTTGTTTTGAGCTATCGGTATTGTTTCTTTACTTTTAGGACCATTTGCTGGAATAGTTCTTGGAATGACATTGTCAGGAGCGATAGCTTATAATCAAGGCTGGCCCGCTGTTTTCTACTTCTCTGGTAAAAAGTTACAACTTTATTGCAATATTTAACAGTTCACGGCTTCTTATACACTGGTCAAACTACTAATTCAACCCTCAATGATCTGAGTTAGAATTCAACAGTAAATGTTGTAACAAGTTATTTTAAATTATTAAGCAAGTTATTGAGCATTCAAGCATCGAAAAAATATTTTGAATTTTTTTATTTTTTTATTTTACACAGGAACATTGTTGCCTCACTTAGATAGAAATGCCTGAATTGAGAATGAAATGCCTTAAACTTGCCTGATATGGGGGCCTACAGCCCTCCTAGCCCCATGTCTCCTACGCTTATAAAAATTCCCTCTCCTTGGGGGTTTTATGAGACAGCACTTTTAATTCAGAACAATTGCATGTTTTGATATTTGTTTATATTCTTCGCAGGCCTTCTTGCAATTATTTGGAGTGTTTTTTGGTTTTGGATGGTTACTGATTCCCCTTTCGATCACCCCACGATTACAGATAAGGAACTTGCTTATCTCAAACAGGAATTATCAGACGATAAGACCGAGTCAAAAGTGAGTCTAACCAGTAGACACTTCTCTCAGTTATCTAAAGAACGTGCCTCTCTTAGTTATCACGAAGCCAATGTTTAAGATTTGTTTATTAATCTTTCCCTCCTCGTTAGGTCTAGTCTTTTCCTGAACCCTGCTAATTCCCTACCCTCAATCTTACGCCCTGTGTTGATAAGATTTAGAAAATATTCCCCTCCTCATTCTCACTTATTCTAAAAAACCAAAGTTTATGCTGTTATGAAAATGTGATTTTTCGATAAAACGAATGAATACTCATGGGCTCTGATACAGATTGAGAATTGGGGGAAGAAAATAAAAAAATATAACACACATAACAAAAGATTTTGAAAAAAGCTCTATTGTCGTGCGGAAAACGAAGGCAGATATTTTCTAAAGTCAAATAGCAGCTACCGATTACTTATTTTTCAGTTAACAACGGTCCCGTGGAAAGATTTGCTCTCATCTGGTCCTGTGTGGGCAATTATGATCGCGCATTTTACAGGGAACTGGGGCAATTTCATACTACTTACGTCACTTCCGACTTATCTCAAGCTGGTGCTAAAGTTTGATCTACAAAAGGTACATTTCAGATAATGAGTGACTTGTTTTCCTTCTCTTCTTTTCACAGAATTGAAAATGGGTTGATTTTTCGACAGCAAGTATGTCAAAAAATTCTTCTATCACCGTTGGCTAACACACCTGCTCCAATTTATCTTCTTTAATATACACCTTGACCGGATTTCATTACGGACATCTTATCTAGCATCGATAAGAATAACATGTGTGTAACTCCTTTATTAGGCCATCTACACTTGGCTTTTTGCTTGCCAATAGAAATTGTCTTTTTGTCAAATGGTTTAAAACATTTACGCTGTTACAAATTACGTTTTTTCAGCTCAAACATCTAATTGGTATAATGAAGCATATGTATGAGTCTTCTTGGTGTTTTAAAAATACTTTGTTATTAAACTTCATATATTTTTTTGCAGGCGGGGTTTCTTGCCGCTCTTCCCTATCTGATAATGACCATAATGATTCAGATAGGGGGACAGCTTGCAGATTTTCTACGGTCTTCGGGAAGAATGTCAACCACTACTGTTAGAAAGCTTTTTACTGCAATAGGTTAGTAAACCTTTGTATCAATTTACTTATTTCTCTTATAATTTATCATGTATTCTGTTTGACCAGAACTGTTATGTTGTTAGATCAGTAAAGTTATTTTGGTATAACAGAACTATTTTTTCGTGGACCAATACTTTGGTAGATTAGAGCTATTGTCTTGGTAGACCAGTATTATTGTCTTGGTAAACTGCTTTGTTATACAAGTCATATTATTCTGGCTGCCTACTTCTATTTTTTTCGTAGACCAATACCATTATTTTGTTACACCAGTAATGTTATATTGTTGGACCAGTACCATTATTTTGTTAGATATTATCTTGGTAGACACGTTCTATTGTTTGTTAGACCAGTACTGTTGTTTTGGTACAGAAGAATCCCGCTAAATGAACTTTTTCATGCAGCCTCAATAGGTTTATGATCAAAAGCCTGTTTGATTACATTCATCCCTCCTCTTTTCTGAACAGGGTTCATGGGCCAAGGTGTTTTTCTGATAGTCGTTGGGTACAGTACAAGCAAATACATGGTCATTTCTGCTTTAGTCATGTCGGTCGGATTAGGTGGCCTTGCATGGTGTGGTTTCATTGTCAATCAGCTCGATATAGCACCGCGCTATGCAAGCCTCATTTTTGGAATGAGCAACACTTTCGCTACCATTCCAGGAATTGTCAGTCCTCTTGTTGTTGGATTCGTCACTACACACGAGGTCTGTAACTTGATACCTAGACTTTGAATTCTTATGATCTTCTTGATTCACAAAGAAAGCGTTTTTTTTCAATTTCTCAGGCTATTTCAGAATTATAAAAAGTCTGGAACGAGTGGCATCTCTCTTCATTTATAATGTATTAAATGCAAAATAATTCATTTTATCTTTAAATATAGTATTTTAAATAAAGTATTTTATGGAAAGTCATTTTCAATACGAATCGTCAACTAATCGCATCATCTACAGTAAGACTGCGATTGAAAATAATTTGATAGATTAGTTTAAGTTGAACTGGAATGTCGAATCTCGGTGGTCAGACATGCAGATTTACATTTTTGCAAAGCAAGAAACGCATAGAGAATTGCTTGCGATCAACTTTAGGTCAGAATCGATTGGGTAGCATTTGTCTTCTCAACACCGAGCATGGTGTAATGGACGTTTTTTCGATGGATGACTTTATTTCTGGCTTTTGCAGCTTTAAAATCCAAAAAATGTTGATACAAGGCATGTTTGTCATTACATTTCATCTTTATTTGTAATTGTCGTACATCTAAACTTGGTAATGAAAGTTTTTGCAATATTCATTAATGACCTTAATGATTTGTCATGATGTAATATTCTTTTTGTTGACAGAAGTCAGCCCAGATGACAGAAGTATGTTAGACCCCCGGCCCTGGTATTGGTTAATCCGCCACTTGCCATGTTGATATTGTCTCGTAGCCATGTTGATATTGTCTTAATTCAGAAGAAGAAGACTTTTATAGCAAGAATGTGTCTGTGAGATGTTAACGTTACGTAATTGAGATAATCCATAAAATTGTGGCTTGCGCTTACACTGCCTCTGAATAAAATGTTCTTCAAGTTGAGCAAGGAATTTTCTTGTAGAGCGACACATTTATGCACTTACATTTGCACTAAAGACACTCCAAACTTGTAGTGCCTGAATTCTTCACATGCTGTGTATAGCTTTTTAATGGATGATATTTCCCTACCCAGACTAGAGAAGAATGGTTAATAATATTCATCCTGTCAGCGGCAGTTTGCGGGTTCGGAACCCTGGTTTTCTTGATTTTTGCCTCCGGTAAGAAGCAGCTGTGGGCAGATCCGTATGGGCACCAAAGCATTTCTGAAGACAACGATGATAAAGACATGTTGATGAAAGAGAGTGAGAAAGGCACCCCATCGGCTACCAATGAAACTTTTGAGAAGAAGGAAGCAGAAACTCTCATGCCAGGTGGTGTTGCCTGTTATGGGTCAGTTGTGAGAGACACATCTCAAGTCTAATTCTTTATGTAAACTTGTACTTTCCAGACAGCTTTATCTGAAATTGCTTGTTCCCATTTCCAATGAGTTGCAGTTTTTTCCAAACTCTCATTCAACGTAGTATACAAATTGTCCTTCTGGGGCCCTTCTGCTTGTGACAAGGATGCTCTGGTAAACTGGTTGTTAGTGAGTCCAGAAGCATCGAAAAACCTTCTTGGCGCAGAAGAGTATGCTAAGCGTTGCCTAGTCTATCTAGAAATGAAAGAAATTTCAAGTTGTATAATGATTCTTTTCAAATATTTAGGTATAATATTGTAAATAGGTTTTATCCCTTTAAAATGGCTAGGAATGAGGGATGAATACAGAATGCAAATTGACAAACGGCAATATAATCATCCTGGTCCTAGTTTTTTTCTCAGAACCAATAAACCGAATTTCAGGCTGCTTTGAAATTTTTTCGAAATTATTCTGATGTAGGCAGTGCAATTGCTAGCTAGTGTTCCCTAGAGGAATGTTCAGACCTTATTTGTCAACAAAGTGAATGAGAACTCCCTTCTTTGCCAATAAGTTTTTGACATGAAATATTTAAGGATATTTCACGACATTGCTAAAACGTGTATTTAACAGTAGCACAGACTCACCTTGTTTTTCAACGCTCTTAACAATAGACCAGTTTTGAGGCTCTTGATCTGATAAAATTGTTCTTATATAAAAGAGTGTAGTCCATTTTCAATTCGCTAAACGCTTTCTTCTCATCGGTCAGTGTCACTTTTTGGTTAAAGAGGTGAGCGAAACTCAAGAAAAATGCTAAGAGAATGAAATGCGTTGATTTCAAGAAATTTATGGTTCCATTGAACCCTTGTTTGGCTGGAGGGTTATCCCACTAAAACCCCACCTGGAATAGGGGCGTAATTGAGAAAAATGGCTTTAAGATGGTTGCAGCTAAATTGATGTATAAACATAACTTTAACATTTTTAATACACACGTAACTGTCTTAAGTGTTTCGATGACCACTCCTTCATTTTTCTTTTTCTAAAGGTGCAATATGTTCACGATCTTGAACCACCTACCCCCTTGCCTCAATGGCGATTCTTTACTTCTTTACTCCTTTATTATAACGTTGAGCCGTGATTAATTTGTATCAAGTAGCATTATATGCCACAAATTATCGGAATTAAATTTCTCTAAGCTATTTGCATGCAACCTTTTTGTCTAGCTAGTAATTTTTATGAAATAAACTTCTTTGGTAATTTTATAAGTCAGATTATTTTAGTCAAGGTCAGTTGCTTTGTCATACCTGTTGCAGTGGTGCATGTTATTATGCCTGGATTCAGGGGGTTTCTGTGGTAAGGAGATTTCTCAGAACCCAAAAAAATACTAGTGGTTCCCACTTTTCTATCGTGGTACATGTGGCTAGTTGAAAGATGATGGTATCGTCTGAATGGTTGTCCACACTCGGGTCCTTAGAGTTCTCGGGACTGCAGAGCCCTGAAAAATGGTGAACATACAGTCAATGACGGTGAAGAGGGCCAGTTAAGCAAAAGAAACTAAAGTCCCTCGCCCAAATCCCGCCTTGTTTCAATTATATTTCTTGGTTGCCTTTTAGGGTGATGCCACCTTTGTACTCTTTCTGGCAATGATGGCTTACCCCAAATGCGCGAAAGTTACAAATAAACAATTCTAAAAAGAGGGCTTCTTAACAACCTTGTGTTTATAAGATTGTCAGACGATAGTTTGCGATTCAGTCCATATTATTTCATAAGGGAGTTGTGAATAGGAGGAGAGGGCGTTAAATTGACGAGTGAAGACCGTTGCCTGACCCTTTGAGACTGTGATAACCTGATTTAATGAAATTCCAATTGTTCAAGTTTTTGCAAGCAAACGGCACGATCTAAAGTTTGTTCATCAATGTAGCTTTGTCCGAAAGTGTTATTTGATTGATGAATAATAACATTGCCAACCATCGCAGAAAACCTTCTCTCCAGAGAATACCCCAAGGACTTGCTACGGCTGGGTGATGTTGAGTTACAAAAGCATGGCAAATGAATTTCTTGCATGTGTCTATATTCTTTCCAACCTAAGTTGATACCTAAGTTGATTACTGAACGGCTCTTGACAATTTCTTGTCAATGCTTGATAAGGAACTTGGACTTACAGTGGGAGAGAGCAATTCAAAAGTTCTTCAATGTTCGTGCTGCCTTAAAAAGACCGACAAGGTGAGTGAACTTGCTGAACTTTAATAAAACGACAACAAACGTTTTGATTATCGTAGGCCATGTTCGCACCAAACTGTGGAGGACCTAGCGACTTGCACATGCGACCTAATGCAGTGGCATAAGAAGTAGCATGCGTTGATCTACTAGGAAACGCAGTCAAAGAAAACCTGGGTAATGCACGCAAGTCCTTAAATCACCGTTTTTTGTAGGCCATAATCTCCACCTAGCTTGCCCATTGAATTCGCGCGACATTTTAAGATTTCCTCTTTTGGTTGTTTTAACATGAGTAAACGTTTTCAATTTTGAAATTATCTTCGTTTTTTGAATTGCAACAAGCCACTGCAACAACAAAAAGCTGGTGATTTCTATGAATCAAACCATTTCAGTTCATTTTTACGTCTAAAGACGTTATTCTATTGACAAATCAATCTGCGATTTGAAGAGATTCAAAGGTCATTTTCTTTTGCTATGGTAAAACATTATAAGACTATAAAGTTGTTTTTTGGAAGGCATTTATTTATACTTGATTAATGATTTTTCTTTGTTTTGGGCAAAACGAACTCCATCTACATAAGCACGAAAAAACCGCTACTGTGTAGACAAAAGGAGTTCGTTTTCACCTTAGGACTCCACTGGTAACAGTCTAATAGGCAAGCGGCACTGATTGGTCAACCTTTACAGTCATGTGCTCGTGTTTCTGATTGGCCTATTTCGATCCACAACTGGGTATATATATTTCTTAGCGTAGAGTTTTCGATCTATGTTCTGATGTTTTAAACTCTGAAGAGTGTCGGACAAAAAGCTTTAGATTACTAAATGTTTGCTTTTTTCAAAGCCATTTACAAGTTTTGTACCACCAAAAGATTGTTTAGAATCTAAGTTTTTAAATATACCAATTCAACTTACGGCCTCGTTTTGGAAAATACTCCAAACTTCATTGTACGACTTTTTAAAGCTCGGGTTTTGTTTTATCACCATAATTTCAGGCTGGATGCAATTTTTTATATTTTTTGTGCGTGTATTTTAGATTTTATAGAGAAGTGAAGTTTGATAACCTGTAAGGGATTTGACTACAATAATCCCTCTGGGTGAAACTTTACCCCCTTAGTCACCAATCAAGGTCAAATCCCTTATAAAATTGTTATCTTTATGTCATCATAAAACCAATTTCGTAATAATGAAAACTTCTAAGAAGACTTAAAATCGTGCTTTTTATCCGAATCTGAGGTCAAAAATTTTGAATAAAAAGGTTTGGATAATTTTTCAAAATGAGGCTGTAAGTTGAATTGATGTATTGCATGGCAGTACCGGCACCTGGAAAGAAAAAAATTTGTGTCACAAATTTGTTAGAAAATTCTGACATTTTATTGTATTGTATATAAATAATATATGTTAAAGGCAAGGGTATACTCTTTTGGACTTCTAGTCTAGCAAATTGGGACCAGCCATGGTCTAGCCAAGGGTATCATATTTGACAATTTTGGTGCTTTGACAATATTTTATTCAATATCTAATCAAATGTGGAGGATGCGATAGAAAATATTTCGGGGAAATCTCGAATTTTAGAGCTAGAATGAGAGTCCACAAGCAACAAACTCTAGATCCACGGCTACGAAACCTATTTGTGAACAATCATATAGCACACTGTGCTATTGGTAAACCAACGTTACTTAAAGTTGCGCCACTTTTTCTGTCAACCGTCACTTTTTCTATTAAGTAAATCATTATCACCTTGACTCCCTCCCCCTATTGTGAAAATCTTTCAAATTCCATTGCTTTTATTCAAGACCCCCGAATATGAACAAATTTGAACTTTAAACAAACCCGCCAACAACTGTAGAAAATAGCGTTTTGTTACCGTTGACGTAAGATCACGTGCTCAAAGATTTGAGAGTCGCCCGCGTCGAAGAAAGAGGATTCGAGTTATGCTTTGGCCATCGTTTAAAATCGTTATAGTTGGAAACGGGTTCTGCAACATAGGTAGAGCATCCAGATTATGTTTGAGATTGTGGCTTTCCAAGCCATTTACTTACACGAATATCTTGAACATAATAATTGCCAAGTCAGGGTGACTTAGGCCAGCATTTTCCCAACAACAACCTTTTACGGTACCCGCGAGTACATTGGGCCTTTAACCCTATCCAGACCGGGTTTTTTGAGCTGCTAGAAGACTAAGGAGGGGCTCATTCAGCTCTGCCCACTCTAAAATCGTTGTTCCTTGGTCTATGTTAATAAAAACCACCAAATGACTTCATTATTATTCAAGACAATGACAAGAGTACACAAAACGTTTCTGTCAAAGTCACGTAAAACACGACTGAACTTTTGTACATAGAAAAATATAAAAGACCATACTTATCATGAATATAAGAGGTAACAAGGATTCCATAAAATTATTATGAGATGAACCTGAGTTAAGTACATCAAAAGATTCCGTAGATGTTGACCTTGACCACTGTGAAAAAACACCCAGATTCCCCCCAATTTATTTTTTAAAACTATTTTTAAACAAATCCACACTTCATATAAATAGACATTAAAAGTCAAAAGGCATCGTACTAATTGAATCTACCAATGTGGAGCCAACCCCCCCCCCCCCCCCCTCCAGTCTGGGTAGGGTTGTCTCAGTAGTAATAATTTTCTCTATGACATCCCTATTTAACCGGTCCTCTTCTCGGTCATTAACTGTATTTTCATCATTTGTCTAGGCTCAGCAGTCCTGAGAACTCTAGGGACCCGAGTGTGGACAACCCTTCGGGCTATGCCATCATCTTTCATCCAGCCATAGGTAAGAGTGGGAACCAGTAGTAACTGTTTGGGTTCTGAGAAATCTCCTTACCACAGAAACCCCCTGAATTCAGACATATTAGCATACACCACTGCAATTTTCAGAGCTACAAACAGACAAGAGCAAATAAATGAAAAAGAAAATATCTAATTTTATATATCCCCACTGGCGTATAGTTTGGCCACACAAACACTGATATTTTACATTTTAAAGAGAATTGCTTTAGTATCACAAACACCATCAAAAATACGAATTTATTCTTTCTACTTTCTTTAACGATGCAGTTCCGTTTAAAAATAAATACTGTGTTTTGGAGGACAACTACATTAACATAACTAGAAATGAAATTATTCAGCTTGCAACATACCACCTTTCCCCTAGCAAACACTAGGGAGTTTATTAGCCCCCACAATAAATGGGGACAGCGCTTTTTCACAATTAAAAAATTTTGAAATGATTTTCTTATCTGGGGGGTTGATAAACGATTTATTTTCTATTCTTTTTAACTACCTGAATGTATCGTCAGTTAGGAGAGAGGCCTTTGCTTTCTCGATCGTTATGCATGCTTTAAGCATGCATTTTCTCCTAAGTTCTCAGTCACCTTTTTAACCAAAAAGTCTTTTTTACAAGAACAATTTTCTAGAACACGAGCCTCATAATTGGTCAAAAGTTGAGGCTGGAAAAATCCAGAACACGCTGAGGCTGAGCTACTGTAAAATACAGTTCTTAACTATGTTGTGAAACCCCCTTTAAACAATTTATCTCAAAAACGAGGAGTGTTTTACCCTGTTTTTTGGCAAACAAACCTGAAGCCCCCCTAGTGCATACTAACTAGCAATTGCACTGTCTACACCCTACTAATTTGGGGGGATCTTTGGGTTTGACGGTATTGTGGTATTTGCCTTTTCGTCGTTAATTCGGTAATTTTCTTCAAATTGGGCGGTACTTCGGTTATTGAAAAATTGGCGGTGAAAGGTTTTTAGTGAATTCAATGCCCAGTGTGCGGTATTGGCCAGTTCTGAATTTTTACCAATTTAGTTAGAAAGGTGAAATGCTAATGATGGAATCTTGTTGCATCCATGTTAAAACCTACGTAAAATGCCGATAAATATAACAATCTCTCCTCTTTAAATGGCGTTACCCCAGGTTGAAAAATACTGAAGTTGCAACTGCAAATGTCCATGATTTACTTTCTTATTATTTATAATTACTTTTCTCTCTTCTTTCTCCTCACAATCTTAAATGACTAATATATAAGCAGATTCGCTGGAGCCAGCTATAGAGAGGCATTTCTCGTTTTGCCCATATGTCCTATACAACATGTCATATATAAACAATAAACACGACTTCAGGTGGGGACACTTAGAATAGGTCCCCCATTTTGTCATCTTTGCTTTCCAAAACAGTACAATATTTTCGAAATACATCCGTGTTTAGCTTTTGTAATACGCGTTTGGTCTAAAAAGCTGCCAGGTAAACAGGATCTCTTCTTCTACAAAGAGCTTCAATGACCTAAACGGGACGCTAAGAAAAATTTTTTTCTTTTATTAAAATCTTCAAACTTTCTTCTGTCTTTTCTTTCCAATCCAAAATCCATCGGATTATGTTTGGGCATATCTATGTGGTCTTGTACCTTTAGCTAGATCATATTTGGCTCTTCTAACGTACAGTTTCTGCAAAGCACGGTAGAAGATAAATGTATTTTCGATTGTAGGCATAAAGCTAGATCAACATTAAAGGGCTTTATTTCCATTGATCTTTACAATTATTTTGGATTTGATTTAGCTTTCAGAATTGTAGGGCAATATCACGTAACTACTTGAATATTCTATGTGTTTTGATTTAAGAATGGAATTTGGTTACCACTTATTCACCCCAAAGTTGATTCATCAGTAATAGTGAATCTTCACTAAACATTTTTGCCACTTACATTGTTGTTGAAATGTTGTTGAAACTTTAACTGCAAGGTTAAAAATCATACTTGAATAAAGGGGAGGGGGGTGGTGCAGTCAAAAACTAACTTTCTTGTAAGTTTTGTGCAAATATAGGATAAGAAATCTGAAAATTATGAGCCGTCGAGGACTGCATTAACTGTTGAGGGATTATCTAATCTTTTGCTAGCTCATTGATCAGCCTCCGATAGCCCCCCCCCCCCCCCCCCCGTACTATACCCCTGGGATTCATAGACAAAGTCTAAGTTCACATCTAGTAACAAAAGATGCTATCATAAATATATTTAGTGAACCTGCATACAAAAAGCTGTCTCACATTCGAGAAAAATATTACTAAGCTTCAAAGAACTAAGGGAAAAAGGCTAGCTGTATCTGTAGTGACCATTATTTAAACGTAATTATGTCCTCCATTGTGTCTCTGTCATTAACACTTTCCATTGTCTCCGTATCCACGTAACGTAATAAACAACACATTTGTAGCGTCCCCTCGTTTTATGTGTATACGCCCTAAATTGTAGTTAGTCAGTAAATTCATCAAGACGCAGCGGACATGCAACATCGTATTAAAAATATTTGGACACATCACTGCTCAAATGATCCCCCATCTCCTGCCATTTAAGACAAAGTGATAAAACCTACTTACACGAATAACTAAATATTTGAAAATAATCACTATTTAATTCGAAATTCCCTTCATTTCTAGAGATTCTGGTTCTTCCCTCTCATCCGTTTCATTGGTAGCTGTGGAGTGCCTTTCTCATCCTTGATTCCCTCTTTCAGCAACATGTCTTTATCATCGTTGTCTTCAGAAATACTTTGGTACCCATTCGGATCAGCCCATGGCTGTTTCTTACCGGAGGCAAAAATCAAGAAAACCAGAGTTCCAAGCGCGTAAACTGCCGCTGACAGGAAGAATATTATTTGCCATTCTTCTCTAGTCTGGGTAGGGAAACATCATCCATTAACAAAACAATACACTATATGCGAAGAATTCAGGCAATATAAATGCATAGTGTGTGGAGGGCAAATGTAAGTGCATAAATGTGTGGTGTGAGTAAGTGTAAGTAAGTGCAAATGTAAGTGTAAGTGCATAAAAGTGCTACAAGAAAATTCCTTGCTCAACTTGAAGAACATTTTATTCCACCCGTTCCATATTTTGATTATTGCGAAATAGCCTAAAACGTTGAATAAAAAGTGTTTTCCTTGTGGATCAAGAAGATTATAAGAATTTCGAGTCCAAGTAATTAGAGTTACAGACCTCGTGTGCAGTGAGGAATCCAACAACAAGAGGACCGACAATTCCTGGAATTGTAGCGAAAGTGTTGCTGATTGCAAAAAGGAGGCTTGCATACCGCGGTGCTATATCAAGGTGATTGATAATGAAACCACTCCATGCAAGGCCACTGAATCCGACAGCCATCACTAAAGCCAATAGGGCCAGATGTTTGTTTGTACTGTATCCAACGACTATCATAAAAACGCTTTGGAACATGAACCCTGTTCAGAAGAGAGGAGGGATGCATGAAATCAAACTTAGCAAAGGTATAAATATTAATCGCTTCTACTTTGTGGGTTTGTCAAAGAGTAAAAAAAACTTGTTCTGGATGAAAAGACGGTGGGAGGGATTGGACAGAGTTCAGGTTTTTGGACAAGTAGTAATTTTCAACAAGGCAGTTGCTACAGAACAAGTGCACGGCTTGAAATGTCAATGCTGAAGATACACCAGTTGGTTCTGAAAATGTCTTAAGGTGAATTTGCATTAAAGTTTTTTCTCTGGATCAAAAGCACACTGTTGCGATGTTTATGGTATTACAAAGACAATGGAACTGATTTACCAAAACAATTGCAATGGTCTATTTACACAATAGTACAGGTCTACCAAAATAATACTTCTGGTCTATGTCTACAGAAACAATCTCACAGGCTTGAATTTAGAATTGCCGCTTTTTAATTAAGAACCTATTCAGGCTGCCAGAAAAAAACCTAGGTTCTTTCAGCGGGATCCTCCTGTACCAAAACAATAGTACAGGTCTACAAAAACCATAGAATTGGTCTACCAAAACAATAGAGTTTGTCTACCCAAATAATGGTAGTGGGCTACCAAGACCATATCACTGGTCTAACAAAATAGCAATTCTGGTCTACCAATGAAATAGAGTTGGTCTACCGAAACAATAGTAGTGGGCTAGTAACACAATATTACTGGTCCAACAAAATAACAATTCTGGTCTAACAAAATTATAGCATTGGTCTACGGAAACAATAGTTCCAGTCTACCAAAATGATAGTAGTGGACTACCAAGACAATGGCACTGGTCTAACTAAATAACAATTCTGGTTTACCCAAAATGATATTATTGGTCTACGTAAACAATAGTTCTAATCTACCAACATGATAGAATCGGTCTATCAAACAATAGTAGTGGGCTACCAAAACAAAAACACTGGTCTCACAAAAATTAGTGCTGGCCTACCAAAGTAATTTTACTGATCTAACAAAATCAAAGTTGAAAATGGCTTTGAAAAAAGCAAACATTTTACTTCTGACGTTTTATGCTCTGAGGAGTGTCAGACGAAAAAGCTTTTAGTTAATATGTTGTAAAATGTTTGCTTTTTTCAAAGCCATTTTCAAATTCTGTACCGCCAAGAAACTGTTGAAAATCAAAATTCTGCTCTAACAAAATACATGATTAATTGTATGATAAATACATAAAATGATACGAAGGTTTACTAACCAAATGCAGTAAAAAGCTTTCTAACAGTAGTGGTTGACATTCTTCCCGACGACCGTAGAAAATCTGCAAGCTGTCCCCCCGTCTGAACAACTAGGGTCATTATCAGATATGGAAGAGCGGCAAGAAACCCTGCCTGCAAAAAATATATGAAGTGTTATTAAAGTACCAATAAGACTCATACATATGCTTCATCATACCAATTGAATGCTTGAGCTGAAAAAACGTAATTTGTAACAGCGTAAATGGTATAAAAAATTTGACAAAAAGACTGGCAAGGAGAAAGCCAAGCGTACACACAGGTTATTCTTATCGATGCTAGATAAGATGTCCGTAATGAAATCCGGTCAAGGTGTCTATTAAAGAAAATGAAATAGAGCAGGTCTATTAGACCATGGTGATAGAAGAAGTTTCTGACATACAGCTGTCGAAAAATCAACCCATTTTCAATTCTGTGAAAATATGGAGAGGAAAACAAGTCACTCATTATCTGAAATGTACCTTTTGTAGATCAAACTTTAGCATCAGCTTGAAATAAGTCGGAAGTGACGTAAGTAGTGTGTAATAGCCCCAGTTTTCTGCAAAATGCGCGATTATAATTGCCCACACGGGGACAGATGTGAGCAACTCCTTCCATGGAACTGTTGTTAACTGAAAAATAAGGATATCGATAGCTGCCCTCATTTTTGGCACGACAATAGCGCTTTTTCAAAATCTCTTGTTAAAGCTGTTATATTTGCTTGTTTTCTTTTGCCCCTCCCCCTTCCCAACCAGTAACAGGGCCTATGAGTATTAATTCTCTTTATCAAACCTTTTCATAACAGCATAAATTTGGGGTTTTATAAAATAAGTGAGAATGAGGAGGGGAATATTTTCCAAATCTTTTCAACACAGGGCATAACAATAAGGGGTAGGGAGATGTTCAAATTAGCAGGGTTCAGGAAAGGACTGGACCTAACGGGAAGGAAAAGATTATTAAACAAATCTTAAACATTGGTTTCGTGATAACTAAGAGAGGCACGTTCTTTAGATAACTGAGAGAAGTGCCTACTGGTTAGACTCACTTTTGACTCGGTCTTATCGTCTGATAATTCCTGTTTGAGATAAGCAAGTTCCTTATCTGTAATCGTAGGATGATCGAAAGGAGAATCAGTAACCATCCAAAACCAAAAAACACTCCAAATAATTGTAACAAGGCCTGCGAAGAATACAAAAAATATCACAGCATGCAGTTGTACTTAATTAAGAGTGCTGTCTCAAAAGCCCCCGAGGAGAAGGATTTTATCAATCAATGCAGTGCCATCATAGGCGTAGGAGAGATAGGGGCTAGGAGGGCTGTAGGCCCCCCAATCAGGCAAAATTTAAGGCATTTCATGCTCAATTCAGGCAGATCTGTCTCAGTGAAGCAACAATATCCTGGTAAGATCCATACTAAACCCCTAAAAGTGTAGCATCTACTATGCCCATGAATGCTGCTCGAGTGCCGCACTTGAGGCATAGCATCCAGATTTACTATACTATACGATTTTCCGCATAACCATTATCCATATCCATGGGCAATAGGATGATACCAAATGAGATATTTAAGAATTTTGCATTTATCATGTAATACCCATGTGCCTTCTTGTGATTTAGCTCCACAATTATTTGTATTCGGCTTCTTTTTGTGATCTGTTAAGAGATCAAGGTTGAATTTTTGTTAGGCAGTTTTTCGATGCTTGAATGCTCTTTAAAATAACTTTTTACATCAGTTACTGTTGAATTTTCAGTCAGATCATTTTGGGCTGAATTTGTAGTTTGACCACTGTATCAAAAGCTTTGAACAGTTAAATTTTGCAATAAAGTTGTAACTTTTTACCAAAGAAATAGAAAACAGCGGGCCATCCTTGGTTATAAGCTATCGTTCCTGACAGTGTCATTCCAAACACAGTTCCAGCAACTGGTCCTAAAAATAAAGAAACAATACAGACAAGTCGAAACAAAGCGTCTAAACAAACTCTAAATCAGTCACACATCCTCCGGCCCGGGGGCCAACTCGGTCCCGCGGGTCAATTTGGCCCGCAACAAGATTTCGTCCGGCCCACCGAATGTCTTTACCTCAAAAATATTTTTGGCTTACACTTTCAAAAATTGGAGTTCGATTTAGTTTTGTTTTTTGTCTGCTAGGATAGTTAATGATATTGCTCTGCAGTAAAAGGTAGTACACATACCTCTAATTTCTGAGATCCAAGACCCGAGAGCAGATTTTATCGTTAGTCCACGAAGTTCATGCTTTTTTAGGCAGCAACTTGGACATTTGCGTTTATCTGTTTCTCCTCTCCATCTTATTTGCTTTCGTTCAAATGTTAAAAATGAGTTCATTAGCTGCTATAACAAAAGTTTGCAAGACCCTTCCATTTCTTGTCAACATTGAAACAAATAAAACTATGGAATCTAATTATAAAAAGGCTTTAGGGATATTGTCTTGGATTTTCTCCCGTTTAATTCTCATGGGTTTTTTATTAGATGATAAACTAAACTTCCAGGTACATAGCATCACTTGTTGCAAAATGCTTACCAAAAGTTGCATAACCTGTCAAAAACTTCCATATTTATGAATACAGGAAAGCTTAGAAAAATTGTAAGAGCCTTTATGACATCACAGTTTGGGTACATTTCTCTGACTTGGATGAAACATGATAGAAACATGAATAAAAAGATTAATCAATTTACAATCTTTGAGAAAATTGAAAAAATTGATTGATAGCCTTCCTTTGTCAAACAGGAAAGCTTCGACATTAGACCCGTGCGCTGTGAGGAGGTTTTGAAAAGGTTTTCTATGTGTAAGCTCCGAAATGACTGAACAACGGGTCCAGATCAGATACCAGTCAAGATGTTGACGCCCGTCGCTGATATTCTGGCTTCTCCATTGACTAATATTATAAACACTGCAATTGGAAAGGACGACTTTCCAACAGCATTGGAAACAGCACGCATTTGTTCTATCCCGAAAGGGAATCAAGTCACCAGTGAACGAGGTCTGAGGCCAATATCTATCCTGTTAGCATTATCCAAAGTATATGAGAGACTAATTTTTAGACAAATGACGAATTTTATTGAAGGAGAAATGATAATGGAGAGTAATATACAGGAAATGGCATACAGGAAAGGCAAATCAACTATCTTTGTTTTACAAGCAATTTGTGATGACATTTTAAAAGCCATGCAACGTGGAGAAGTAACATGATCCTGGCTGACTTTTCCAAGGCATTCGAAACAATCAAATTTCAAAACCTTTTCAAGAAATTGAGTCATTTGGGCTTCTCGAAGTACTTTTTAAAGTGGACCTTGAACTATGTCTCGAAGGGAAAGCAATTTGTTCAAATTGAAGATGAGGCATCCGATGAAATAAAAGTTAGATTCGGAGTACCTCAGGGATCCATCCTTGGGCCAGTGCTGTTCAACATATACGTAGCTGACCTCCAATCAAAAAATGAAAATGAAAATGAAAGGATATCAGTATGCTGACTATACAACATTATAGTGCCATGACAAGCCCAAAAATCTCGAATCCCTGCCAAGAACTACCAATCAATCTATTGAGCAACTATGAGTATGGGCCAGCAACAACAATCTTGCATTAAAAAGGGAAAATACTAAGCTCATGGTACTGTCAACACAAGAAATTTCGAGGAGACATGGCCTGAAAGACAGTGAACTAGAAATTCATATTAAAGAAAAGAAGATGGAGAGAGCAGAGACATTGCTATTGATAAGCTATTGATAAGATAAGGTAATTATAATAGATAAGGTAATTATAAACGAACACTTAAAATTGGAGGACCATGTTAAAACGAACACTAGCTCATGGTACGGAACCTTATCTTTTCTAAAAAAATTAAAGAATGTTGCCCCGTTTTGTCTAAGGAAGCAGCTCTCAGAATCAATCGTTTTAGCAAAGATTGACTATGGCAAACAGGTCTATACGCCGCTAACTGTGATGCTTCAAAAAGATCTACAGAGAGTACAGTTTGCAGCCGCATCGTTTGTTTCTGTTCACTATGTAAAGAGCAAAAAAGATATCTTGAAAATAGGATGGCTTCCTATAAAAGAGAGAAGTGATTTCAATCTCTTTAAGCAAGTTTTCAAGGCATTGAACTCGGAAACGTGACTTGACTATTTGCAACTTATAATAGGAGAAAATAAGCGAGACCTGAGATCAAATGGCAACATATCGCTGGAAATAAAAAAAGAAAGAGAGCGGAACTTTTCAAGAAAATGCTGCTAGACTATTCAATTCCCTGCCAGAGACAATAAGAAACTTTTCAACCTATAGCACTTTTTTTTGATATAAATTATTAGTTCATGGAGCTGAACGATGTAATTAATTCAAGAGACATTCCTTTTTTTCTGTAAATATTTTTAAAAACAAAATTTATTTTGGGTATTGTAACTTAACAGTGAAAAGCCAACTGTATTGGATCTGTTAAATATTAAAAAAAGATCTCTTTCCGATAGCAGAACAGCATTACGCACTAAAACATGCTAAAAAACTCAGCTACCCAGCGTTGAAAAATTCTTATGTTATAGAAACAGTCTCATTTTTGGATGTAAATTATGGAATACTATACCTAATGAATGGAAAAGCTCTCGAACTATAAATGAAATGAAAGAAAGATAAAGAAATGTGATGGACACACATGCAATCACAGGATTTGTTAAACTTATGTAGCAAATGTTAGTTTTATTTTTTGAATATTTTTATCCAAGCACCAAACAAAAACAAACTTTTATAAGGTATTGATATAATGCATTTTTCTTGCCAACTGTAAATAAATTAATTTGAACCATAATAATGATAATTATTCAACTTTATATGCATTTCCTGGCCACCCTGCAAACCATGGTGGCAGCATTCTTAACACAAACACAATCATTGCATTTGGCCCCTCTTTAAAATACATTTCGTCATCCCTGGAATTTACTTCAAGCGCATCAAGTCGACCGGATGAATATTAACGTGCTAATCTCAAAATAGCACAATCAGGCAAAGAAAGATTCTCTGACTCAACATGGTACAAAAAGTATAAAGATACAAAAGTTAAACTACTTTGTGTTAACAAAGTTTTGGGTAGATAAACTATGCTACAGAATTCAAACTTTATTAAGTGTGTATTAATTGCATAAAAAAGATTCCGAGGCAGACTGTGAGAAACTATTAAACAAGGATATCACCAGAGCGGGATTAATGGAAGGTCCTTTCCAATACCAACTATGAAGAACAAATTAACTTTTGACCAGATAAGATCGATAGCACAAGACCGTGAAGCTTGGAGCTTGCAGAAACATTTCAGAAATAGTTTGCAGAGCAGCAGAAACTACATGAAGCCTTCAGGACGCTACTGCAACTATGTTACATATATATATAACAGATTCTCAAAAGAAAACACTTTCTTTTAAACGTTTCGACCGAAGACTTCATTAGTCGTCAGTAATGTATACCTATAAACATGCCATACCTGAAAAAGATATCGTTGACAGCCTGCTTCTTTCAATTGGTGGAGCCCATCTGCTCCAAATCGCATGCATGCATGGAAAAGTGACGCCCTGTGAAGTGAAGATTAGACTAAAGTTAATTGGAGAATAAAGAAAAAGACTACATTGGTCCCTCGGATAAAGTGGGAAATTTTGAATGGGGCACTGTCATTGTCAATCAAAGCTCACTAAAGTCTAGATTACACAAAAAACTAGCGAAAAAAATACTATCTAACTTAAAAAGATTCAAAAGTTAAATAATTTGGAATGTCAGCGTACCTGAGATAATCCTTGCAACACTCTAACAGCTATGAGAAACTTAATACTCATTCTTGCTGCTAATGGTGTTAGTAATGTAAACAGTCCTGTCATTAGAATACCTCCACCAAAAAGGTTTTTCCCACCAAAACGGGCTGCAAGATATCCAGAAGGTATTTGGGTGATGATGTAACCATAAAAGAAAGAGCTCAGAATGATACCTGTCAAGCCAAAAAATGAATTTATAATGAAAATAAAGGAAATCTGCACGAGATACAGCCAAGCAATACCACATCCATCGCAATTTCCAGCTTTTGAATCAGAAGGTATCATTAATACTCACATATATTAACATACCTGTCAAGCTACTGTGGTGTCCTGCCGTAAGATTTTGCATTCTAAACTAAAATTTTGCGTAAAAACGGTAATAGAAACAAATCATGATTCCTGTTATGCGTTATACGTTGGTTTCAAAACAAATCCAAAGTGATAATTTAATGTAAATAATACAAACTAATGACTCATTATGAACACTACATGATATAAACAGTAGAGTTTACAAAGATCATTAAAGGAACTACTAATCAAAACTTTGGTCTAGTTAGAGAAGTTTTTACAAAATTACAATGACCAATGTCCTTGAGTTTCAAATTTCAATCCTTTGCCAGAATGAAAATAACTGTCTTATTGGTTAGCCAGCACGTTCTCGTAAATGAATATGGCGCGATGGAAATTCTTCATAATTTTTAAACAGACGTATTCATGTAGCAAAAAACACATCGGAAGTGGAGAAAAACGTGAGATTTTCAGCTTACGCCGTAAGACCTTAAAATCACCGACGTTGCAAAAGACATACGCAAAAACCTGAAGACCTGACAGTTATGTATTAAGCATTAGTATCTACCCCCAGGCGTTTTCAAGGAACCTTCATCTAACTCCGGAAGCATTTTTGATCTGTAGGCAACATTAATAAAGTTCTTGCAATAATACTTTGCAGTTCAATCTCAGGATTGACACCAGAAAGAGGTGTAACAAAGCTGCAGTTGCCACTTACAATTCAGAAAAGAGCAATGCAATGTTTTGGAAATAACATACTATTGAATAACATACTACAAGCATTGTTTCACTATAAATTCAAGTACCTTGTTCTTTTGTGTTCCAAGAAAAATCTGCTGGCTCCTAGTAAAACGATTTACAGACCACTTAGCTTGTATTCAAGTAAACAGCAAATCAGACATTCTGAGAAGACAAAATACCATACCAAGCTTATGTAAATATAAATTATCAGATATTATTGTTTCGCTCAAACTACAAAATTTTATGACAGTACTCCTAAACCAATAAAAATTGTTTTAACTGTATAATTGCAAAATCTGAATTCAATAAGCAAAAGACAATCAAAAAGGTTACACAAATCTGTTATTCCCTTGAATTAATTTTAGGAAACAAGTTTGAAAATAGCAAACCTAACTGTGCAAATTTAAAGGAAATTTAATGAAATGTTTTCTTTCAACATAAAAATGAAAAAAATGCTTCAAAGCAAAAAACTCGGGGTAAGTAAGTTAAAGAAAATGAACCTACTGTAAAAACGACATAGCCAGAAGAGTTGGTTATCGTTTTATTTGAAACCATGGCAACTAAGGCAACACTGAGATTGACTCGTAACGAATAGAGATTTAACAATCCCAAAAAGCTTAGGATTGCCAGCAGATATCTTTTGGGTAACCAGCTGCATGTGATTCTCCATTTTCTACGGTTTTCTTTCATTTGTTGCTCACTTGGACTGTCCTCAATAACCGAGTGACCCATAATGCTTTGAGCATATGGGTTACTATTTGCCAGATTTTTTTCTAAATCGAATAAAAGATTAACTTTCGAAATGAAATTCAAAAATTCAAGGCAATCCACAAGAAGACTTGTCGATGAAATACATCGAAGAGATTTCTGACAACAATTAATCAACCAGTCAATTCATTTTGAAACTTTAAAGATTTTACAGGCAGGATAAAATACCAAGGAATCAAGGAGAAGCATGGCTTTTTTAGACTTGACTTAAAAAATATCCAAGGTTTTGGCTCCAGCTCACTCGTACAAGTCATGTGCTAACAGCTGTGCAAGAGTTGGCAATACATATAGCGAGGACTTCGAGGTAAAGGTTGGCGTTTATCAAGGGTCTTTTCTGAGTCCTTTACTATTTATCATCGTGTTGGAAGCACTGTCTAGGGATTCCCTTTTGTCTGCCCTGGGAGCTTCCAAAGGCGGATCTAGCCAAAAACCTTGACTAGAGCAAAGAGTTAAGGGACTGCGGGAGATAGGATCACGTTAATGGGTTTTAACACGCCCATTGGTCCGTATTTTGGTTGTGAGATTTGATTTTTTTTCGAAACTTTCTGCTGTGAAAACCACTAGCAAAACGTGGTCTAGCCATCAGGGCTGCTTCAAATTACTTAGAAATATGGAACCCCCGGATTTGTGAGGATCTGGTACCCTGGGTATGAATCTGAATTCCCACCACAAAAACAAAACGACCCTTTTGAAGATTGAAATGTGTAAACAAATAAAAGAAAATTTTTTTTAAACAAGTGACAATAAATATGAACGGTAACAAGAAGATTTGTGATTTCTTTCCTCTTCCATTTATTTATAAACTTTGATCTGGGAAGTGGATTTCGCTCCAAAACGTGGTGAGTTTCAATGCACGTATTTTCTATAAGAAACTAAAAATTTTAGCCAGTTCGGGACTGAAAGTTTCTTAACATTATGTGGTTTATAACATTACATGGTTTTGCTTTAAACATCCATCAGATTGTCTGAAAGTTTATTTGTCCGAAATGCCAAAAAATGTCCGCAAAAAATTCTCTCTACAGTTTATTGCATAAAATTTCTCCACAGAAAAAATTTCTCCACTCTGAAAATTTTTGTACTTATTGTAGATGAAATTTGCAGTCACAGTGTGCGTTTGCTTTTCCTGCTTAACAATTTGATGGGTTGTTTTTAAAATCAAAAATGCCGGTTCGAAACTTGAAGAATGCAAACAAATAAGAAATGCAATGCAATTATTAACGCACTTATAATGAGTTTATTGTAACAAAATCATGTGTACTTTTTTAGTTATGCTCGAAAGCAAGTTTTAGAGAAGATCACGCTGCTCAAAAGCACGCTGCAGCCTATCCCAAACAGTTGGCGTTGCGGGTGCGTAAAAACTATTTTTTTCGTTCAAGAATTTTTCCGAGTTGATGTGTCGCCCCAGGCACTTCGCCTTGATTCGGTCTTCATCTTCAATGATTGATTATTCATCAAAACATTTAGTTATTTCTCTTTTTCAGAAATAAATATACGTTCTATTTGATTTAAGAAGTCTAAGAAAATTTGAAAAATTCCCCTTCTTACGACGTGATGTTTAAGTTCTAGGTCAGTCTTATGGATGAATTCAGTCAAAAGTTATCGTAGGAAAAAACTGGAGGGTAGTTTGCGAACGAATCGTCAAAGCGAATCGTCCGAATCAGTACAAGGCTGAGCAAACAACATTAATATACACAAGACATTAAAAGAACAAACGCAATTCATCTTGATAACCCTTCGGGATCCGTTGCTCATGCAAAGCACAAAAAATACACACTTGTAGTTATAACTTGTAGAAATGCTATTTTCACCTGTGCTGCCTCGTTATTTGTCTTCTGTCCAGTGATAAAATATTTTTGGTTGTTACAGTTCATGATCTTTCTTTGTGATTGTGATATGCGTTCATTGCCATTGTGGCATGTGATAAAGACAGCAAAAAAGCAACGGTCTGCCGACTTTTACGTGAATCATTATTTCGAAAATACAATGAGACATCAGAACGACAATGGGTGAGGTTTACCTTATATTGTCATTCTTCCCAGATCGACGCTGTATTGCTTCTCAACTCCTGTCTCCACTCCGCACACGAATTTATTTGTGGCTATGGTACCCCGGGTATCGTTAGATGTTGCTGTCTCTAAAGCTTGATTTACACGCACGGGTTACTGGCTAAATTTTGCGTAGGGATCTGCCGTGAGTACATTCAAAGTGGTAACGTTGGCTAAACTAATTTTTGCGAAAATAGTACCCTTGGCTAGACAAATTTCTACAAAAGGATACTCTTGGCATAGTTTTATATTGAAAATGATATCCCTGGCTAAATTCATTTCCAAGCCATTCAAGTTAGCAGATATATCGAAATTGTTGATTAGAAATTGGAAAGGTCGATTTGTTTCCATTTACTTGTTTACTGGCAATAAAAATGGGTGATCAGAAAGAAGTTCCTACCCTAAAAGGTAAGCCGTTCCCTAAGCCAATATTGTCAAATATGATACCTCTGGATAGACCTTGGCTTCACGAAAATTGCAAAATAGTATACCCTTGGCTAGACAAAAATCCAAAAAGTATATTCTTGCTCGCGGCATATCCCAAAGTACCTTTACTACAGTGTGACCAAGTTTCGATTTTGGAATTAAGCAAAATATCATAAAATTATGCTAGATCTTATAAGCGTATAATGATATAGAAGCGCTTATATATCATTGTAACGGTATGCTAAATTTCAAATGAAGGCAGTCCCGTTTGAAAAAGAGGCTAGTGCATGCTCAGAATAGCAAACGTGGCTAGAGTTGCCATTTGGCCTTTTTGACCACTCATCTAACACACAGTGTTCTCAGTCTTCGTACACAAAATTTCTCCGTTTTGGCCGTTTTTCAAAACCTCTGCCGTCATAAATTGATTTGGCTGAAGAAGCAAAAGTTGGCTGAATTGGCCGTATTTGAAATAATTTTAATAATGCAAATGACGAAACATGAAGCAAAGTAATAGCTAACAGATAATTTAAGATAAAGGCAAGTGAAGCCTACAAAGCAAACTTTGATTACCGCAAACCGTAAAATATTTGGCTACCAATCATTCCAAAAATCTTGCAACCCTGAAAGTGTAAAGTCACGATATACTCCCAAAATGATAGCCACGCATGCTGGAGTGAATTGTTTGCATTCGGTAATGATAGACAACGGATCAATGGAAACAATGTTTTTTTATGGAAAATATCAAACTTACGCTAGATGCCAAGGACCTTAAGGTAGGGTGCAAGTCGAAAATCGAATATTTTAGTCAAAATTTTGATTTTTTTGTTTTTGGTTAGAAATTTGTTAAAATTATTCACCATCCAGAAAATGTAGTTCAATACTTGTCAGTTCTCCTTTTTTATGTAAATTTTCTAATTTTATTACGGGCTACTTGAGGAGGTTTTAATGAAAACGTGAAACGATCGAGGGAAAGTAGGCTTTCTTCTCAGGCCGTCGGCCATGTTTCTCTTGCCGCAAGATCATGTGACTATATATCAAAAGATAGCTCACATTGTGAAGAATTTTATTATCAATGTCTTTCCACCAATAACATCCTCCCTTTCAAGTTATTATTCAATTTATTACCTGTACCTAGAAGCAGCCCTTTAGCCTATTATGCGATCTGAGTGATTTAATTGGCTGTTAGAAAAATCCTTGGCCACTGATTGGTAGAAACGTATCAGCTGTGAGCCTGTAACAACAACCATGCTTTTTTCATTCCAACGAACTCAAGGAACTCAAACGATCGTATATTATTATCAATCTACCGGCTTATGAATTCGTTTGGTTTTAGAGATGGGAAAAGCAAAGTTTAGAGTTTCAAATGCTTATCGTGGCCGCCGAAGGCGTTCTTACAGAAAGTCTTCTGTTAGTAACTTGTTAGAAACTGCACAAGTTCCAAACCAAATCGCTGGGCCTAACCCTTCGTCACAAGCGTCTGACAAGCCACATACATCAACCAGCGCTAAAAAGCTTGACTTTTTTGGAATATCACTAGATGTTAATGAGGAATGTAAAAGTTTTGACGATGATTGCTATTTGATTGTGCAAAAGAGCTCAATGTGCAAGTTGATAGCGACAGTGCTTTGTCCAAAATGTTTCTCTTCTGGACTACGATTCGTCGTCACTGACAACAATGTATGTGGGTTTGCTGTAAAATGTGTTGTCATCTGTGATACTTGTGAGGATGTTATCATTGAACAGTACATGTGTGAGAGAATCGGTTCTGTTGCAACTTCACGTGCTCCATTTGAAATTAATACAAGGGCAGTTGTAGCCTTTAGAGGGATTGGATGTGGCCAGTCTGCAATGCAAAGCTGGTGTGGGACAATGAACATGCCAAATTGCTTGAGTCACACTGCCTATCAAACTGTTCAGTCAAAATTGAATGTGGCTACCAAGGAGACCTTCCTTGAAGTTAGCAAAACCGTGCAGCAGGCCATTGTCAAATCGTATGAGGAAGTTGGTGTCAAACCTGATTGTGAAGGCATACTAGAAATTGGTGTTTCTTATGATGGGAGCTGGCACAAAAGAGGACATTCTTCACACACAGGAATTGGTGTTGTCATTGACCTGCTTACAGGATTACCCATTGATTTTGAGGTACTATCAAACTTTTGCCTCCAGTGCCAACTTGCTCCTTCTAGTGAGGATGAAAACTTTGATGATTGGCTACAAAAGCATTCTGAACATTGCTCAAAAAACTATGCAGGGTCTGCCAATTCTATGGAAATGGAGTGTGCCAGAAGGATTTGGGAACGATCAGAACAACAACACAAGCTCAGGTACACAACGATTTTATCAGATGGTGATAGCAAAACCTATGACAATCTTGTGCAAAAGAAAGTGTATGGTGATGCCATCCAAATTAATAAGGAAGAGTGTGTCAATCATGTGGCAAAGAGAATGGGAACAGCTTTAAATAACTTAGTCGCCCAAAGCAAGGCACAAAAACTTTCTATTTCTGGGAGAGGAAAGTTAACAAAAGATAAAATAATAAAAATACAGAATTATTATGGGCGGGCGATAAAGGACAATGCATCTGATGTGGCTCTCATGAAGAAAAGAATTTTTGCTATCCTTTATCATTTGAGCTCCACCGATGAAATGCCAAAACATGTGCACTGCCCAGCAGGAGAAAAATCATGGTGTTTTTGGCAAAGGGCCCTGGCTAAAGGTGAAGCTCCAAGCAAGCACAAGGACCATGAAACACTGCCTCCTGAGATAGGGACTAAAATGGTTCCTATTTTTCAGAGACTTACAGATGAAAAACTTCTGAGTAGATGCTCTTCAAATAGAACCCAAAACAATAATGAATCACTGCATAATTTGATTTGGTCATTCTGTCCAAAGAGAATTTTTGCAGGGAGAATGACGGTGGAAAATGCAGTTTGCATGGCAATTTTGCAGTTCTCAATGGGCTCAACATTTAAAGAGGTCCTTTGTAAAGTGCTTGGTTTTGCCCCTGGTAGACATCTCCAAGACTTTTCCAGAAGAAAAGATCAGAAAAGGTTGCTGAAGTCTGATAAGGCTTCATGTAAAGATACAAAAAAGAAGCGGAAGCAGCAAAAATATCAAAAATCAAAGGCAGAACAGAAAAATATTGTCAAAGAAGGAGACACATATAAAGCTGGCTCATTTGAGTAGAACATTGACTGTATTTAGTCATAAATGAGTGTTTAAAGAATAGTTTAAAACAATTTTTAAGTCTTATGATAGACATTTTACCAAACCATATGTTTAATCGTTGTTTTTCTAGCATTGTGATTTTCGCTAAACGGTATAATCAATAATAAGAATTAAACATAGAAAATGATTACAAAATGTGGCAAACTGCATACCAATTTGATCCTTAGAAGCAGTAGAATGCAAGTATCTATGCTATAAACATGGATATAGTGCCTGTAACTTTGACATAAACATGAAAAATGAAGACAACATCTGAAAATTCGCTCATTTTTCTTCAATGCCTAAAAAAATTTTATAAACTACCAATATTCAGTTTTAAAGTAGATACTTGCATTCTACAGAGTATGACCTTTAAAATGATGTATATATAAGTAACTTTTGAACTTCTTTTCTACCCCTAATTTTATTGCCAAGCTAATTGGTATGTTGTCTATTGTTTCAGCGTTTCCATGGTGACTAATTAAATTTCCAGATTTTGAAGCTGAATTAATAATCTACGCATTGAATTTTACTTTGTCACCAAAAATCACACAAATATGATATAAAATGAAGATTTTAGGTTTTCGCCTTGCGCCCTACCTTAAGGCAGGACCCAGGAGCAGGACCCAGGATCCAGGATCCAGGACCAGGACCAGGACCAGGACCAGGACCAGGACCAGGACCAGAACCAGGACCAGGACCAGGACCAGGACCCAGGACAAGGACCCAGGACCAGGACCCAGGACCAGGACCCAGGATCCAGGACCAGGAACGTATATTTTTTCGACGATGCATTCGCTGTTTTCTTTATAATCATACCAAGTTATAACATTGTTAATGATTTGGGCTTACTAAAGATATAAGGTTTGCTGTGTGCATCAAAGATACCCCGATCCTACTATAAAATAGTAATTGATGTGCTAGCCAACTCTTCTAAAACAATCACGTCAGGTTTGCTCGGCCAGTAAGAGTATTTCACATTTCAAGTCGTTGCTTTGGTTTAATCGTACATTTGCATGATCCAAAGTTACGCTAGTTTCTATATTTGGCCATTATTATGCTAAAAGCATAATATCATGCTAGATCTGGTCACACCAGTGTTTCCACTGTTCAAATTTTAATTTTCTTAAAGCAAGGCTGAAATTTTTCAACATTTTCTTAAAACTTTTTAAGCGGAATTTTATTTTTTTGTATAAATCCTTATCAGTTTTATCCCCAAAACAAGTCATGTTAGCATGCGTCTACTAGTTTTCAATGATTAATGAATAATTCATTCATTTTCTGTTTTAAATGGCCAATTAAATGATAATGATGAGAAACATCATCATAAATAATCATCATAAATTATAAAAGTTTCATGCCAATCAAGCATCAGGCTCCGAGATTATAATACCAGGTAAAAGAAGGAGGATAACAAAGAAAAAATAGAGGCGGATCTTTTCGTGACAAAATTTATCATATTTGTACTACAAGGGGAAAAGGAGCTGATGAAAATGTGTAAATCTAATACAGAAGTATCATTATTTGCAACCCAAAATAGTTGCAATCTAAGAAAGGTTGGCCTAACCATGAGTATTTGGTTTTCATCAAGCAAGAAAAGGTCATGCAGGAATCAAATTCGGATCCTCTGTCAATACCACCTTCAAGTCCGGGCCTAAATCCAATTGAATTTATTCTTGAATTGACAAGCAGCAATTAAGCAAAAGAAACTAAAGTGCCTCGCCCAAATCCCGCCTTGTTTCAATTATATTTCTTGGTTGCCTTTTAGGGAGCTCCCACCTTTGGACTTTTCTCCCATGGCAATGATGGCTTACCCCAAATGCGCGAAAGTCACAAATAAACAATTCTAAAAGGAGGGCTTCTTAACTACCTTGTGTTTATGCGATTGTCAGACGATAGTAATGCCATTCGGTTGGTAGGAATTCATAAAGTTTTTCTGGTTTAGGACGATAGGTCCTCAAAGTGACGAGTGAATATTTTGGCTCTGCCTCACTTTTCGGGACTGTGAGAACCTGACTTAATGAAATCCCAGGTGTTCACATTTTTGCGAGCAAACTGTACGATGCAACGTATCGTTATCAATGAAGCTTTGTCCGAAAGTGTTATTTGATTGATGAATAATAACATTGCCAACCATCACAGAAAACCTTCTATCTAGAGAATACCCCAAGCACTTGCTACGGCTGGGTGCTGTTGAGTTACAAAAGCATGACAAATGAATTTCTTGCATGTGTCTATATACTTTCCAACCTAAGTTGATAACGATTACTGAACGGTTCTTGACAATTTCTTTGTCAATGCTTGATAAGAAACTTAGACTTACAGTGGGAGAGAGCAATTCAAAAGTTCTTCAATGTTCGTGCTGCCTTGAAAAGACCGACAAGGTGAGTGAAATTGCTGAACTTTAATAAAACGACAACAAACGTTTTGATTATCGTAGGCCATGTTCGCTCCAAACGGTGGAGGACCTAGCGACTTGCACACACGACTTAATGCAGTGGCATAAGAAGTAGCATGCGTTGATCTAATTGGAAACACAGTCAAAGAAAACCTGGGTAATGCACGCAAGTCCTTAAATCACCGTTTTTGTAGGCCATAATCTCCACCTAGCTTGCCCTTGGAATTCATGCGACATTTAAAGATATCCTGTTTTGGTTGTTTTGACATGAATAAATGTGTTCAATTTTGAAATTATCTTCGTTCTTTGAATTATAACGAGCCACTGCGACAATAAAAGCTGGTTATTTTATTAACCAAACCATATCAATTAACTTTAGTTAACGTAGTTAATATCTGTTAATAGCAAGAGTAACCTCTTTTGGGCTTCTAGTCTAGCCAAGGGTATACCTTTTTGTAATTTAGATCCATTGGTGCTGTGACAAATTTTTATTCTCAACAAAGTCTTTGAAACTAGGAATTTCATCCTGACAATCCGCTTCTGTTGATAATAAACTAGTAAACGAAATAATTTTTGTAGAAATTGGTCAAGCCAAGGAAACCATTTTTGTAAAAATTAGTCTAGCCAACGGTACCATTTTCAATAATCTCGCGGTAGACTCCTACCCAAAATTTAGTCAAGAACTTCCCTCTGCCATGCTATGATAATTGAGACATTACAACAAAATCACATGGAAGGTGGGGTGAATCTATCCCAAAACAAGATCGCAGAAATTTTTGCGAAACTCATTTTATATAAAGACACTTTCTGTAACGAGAGTTTTCAAAGCTTCTCAAAATAAGTTTGTGTTTTCGCCCAAAAAACAGCTCGTAACAAGTATACACCTGACTATACCAAGGTGCCGTCCTTCAAAGTTAGGAAGGGAGGCCGTGTTGTCTAGAAACCAAGACCTAGACCACACCAACGTCAGAACATAGACCGAAATATCTTCGCTAGGAAATATATATACCCAGTTGTGTATCGAAATAGCCAGAAACGCGAGCACATGACTGTTGAGTTTTGAATCTATCTGTCTACATTTCTAAAGTCTTACCTGACAATGGTCTTACTATGGAGATAATGTTCGGGCAGTAATGGGCTAAAGCCACCAACCAGTCCTTTCATGAAGATTCTTCACTCATACTTCACTGCGGGAAATATGAGTTACCGTCGAAAAAATGTGCACTGAAAGCAACTTTGTATTCTACGAGCATAGCAATACATCCATGACAACTCATTGAAACGCTTCAGTCAACTCCAAATATATCGTTGCGAAGACAGCCTAGGAACCTAGAAATACCACAATGGTTGCACTAGTATAATAGATTTCACCTTGGATTGGAATATCAAGAGCAAACGTTTTTCAACAGCCCAGAACTCCTTTGAAAAATCAGGTATAGACAGTAAGCGACATTAATCTATTGTTAGAACAAGAAGTGCCAAAATAACTCTCCTTGACTTAGGAACAAAGACCAAAAACGAATAATGATTGGCTATTTAAACACATATCCTATCAGAAACAAATTAGAAGTTCTAAAAGCTACCTTCTTTAGAAATACCGATATTCCACCAATCGCTAAAACAAAATAAGATAGTAGTTTTAACATAGCCGATTGCTCTATGGAAGGTTACAATTTACTCCTCCGCTATGAACGCAACAAGCACGGAGAAGACCTGTTTATTGATAAATATTAAAGAAGGAATCCCAGTTAAAAAGATAAATAGCTAATCCTTCCCATGAAAAATTGAAAGTGAAGTGATTGAAGTCAAACCCACAAAGCAAAAATGGCTCCATTTCCATTTCATCATTTGTCGACCCCCATCGTTAAACGAGAAGTTGATTTTTAATGAAATTGAGATTAAACTTAATGAAATTTTTCTCTTTTTTCGCTCTATATTTCCTATATTCAACCTTTTGATCTCTTCTACGCCTTAGTTTGTATAACTGTTCGACTCCCTTCTTTAGAGGCTTTGGTACCAAGGGTACAGGGTCTTATGAACTTTCCAGATTCATTTTTGCGGTTGTTTTTAAACACTGCAAAGCTTTTTGGTTGGGTGCATTCAACAGATACAATCTAGATTTGCGAATTGCTCTAAATTCAATTTTCTGAGTTTCATGGACCCAGAAAAGCTGTCAGCCTCAGCATGTCGTCATTTGCTGAGGTATACAGACGGTTGCCATTTGAAGAAAGTTGAAGAGGAGTTGAGAACTCGCGCCTTCAATGCCAGCCTCAGTGGAGAGATGAAAGGCCAAGATTATTGGAACAATGGTTTCAAGTACACTAATAGTGCTGGCACACTTTTACAGACAAACTTGTCCAGAGTCATTGCAGTACTTCTGTCATTTACGATTTCTAATGCTTTGGTCGAAAGAGTTTTTATTCAGTTGAAGCTCATTAAGAATGATCATCGCATACCGCAAAAACATGAATATCTTCTTGCTCTTATGCAGACGAAGTACTTTCTGAAAACAAGGGATCACACGAGGCTGCCTCATTATAACCTTCAAAAGAGATGATTGCCCTGCATAGAAGAATTGAGGCAAAAGCAACTGAGGCTGATGAAAGAAAACTTTGGATGAAATTTTCAAACGAATTGTAGACTTGATCTCTGTGACTTAAACAAATCTTCTTGCCTTATATTTATTTTATATAATATCATCATTAATCGCCATTAATGAAAACTACAATCCTGGCCAAAAGAAATGGTCGCCTCGTGCTAAAAACTAGGAAATCGGCCATTTAGAGTAACATTGTTTTTGCTACTGGAAAGGAGCCATCAGTATTTGGGAAAGTACACCTGACGAGAGAGAAAATGAAATGATGGCCGTAAGGTGGAAAATATTTCAGTTTTCCCATTAGATACAAGCGGATGAACAGAAAAACATTCCAAATTGTCCTCGCTGCTCTGATAATGAGCGGCAGCAATATATAATCTAATTTTTATAATTATAAGGAGTTACCAATGACTTACCAACGAGTTACCATAATGAGTTACCATGTCAAATGGTACTTGTCATTTGGGAATACGAAGAGTTATCATTCTCAATAAATATAGATATTGGATTCATATATCGTACCGGATTCAAGCGTCATCGTGTGAACAGAAGGCCTATCCGATATGAAAAGCGATCCGATATGAAAAGCAATCCGATTTGAAAAGCGATCCGATATGAAAAGCGATCCGATATGAAAAGCGATCCGATATGAAAAGCGAACCGATATGAAAAGCGATCCGATATGAAAAGCGATCCGATATGAAAAGCGATCCGATATGAAACTAATCCGGTATCGTGTGAGCAGGGCCTCAGCTTTGCAAATGTAGAAAGTTTCCCATATGGTAACTCGTTGGTGACTCGTGGTTAATCGTAATCATGTTCCCAGTAAGGCACAAGCGGCTCCTGTTATCAATAGTATACATTAGCGCATGCGTAGAATTGGATTTGTTCTTAAAAACTCAAAATGGCTAGTTTTTATTTATTAAACATATAAAAATGAAGACATATAAAGAAAATATATCTAGTAAATTTTTATCCAAAACCTCCGAATATTCAAGACCCCTGAATATTCAAGACCCCTGAATAATCAAGAACCACGAATATGGACAAATTTCAAGTTTGGGCGTTCTACTTTACAATCCATTGTCTCAGTAGTAATAGTTTTCTCTTTTACACCCCTTACTCAGTTTTTTGGCAAATGAGGCTCTAAACCCCCCCCCCCCCCCCCTAGTTCAAACTAGCTAACAGCAAGCCAGAACTTAAATCAATTGGTTCTTATAAAAAGAGTGTTTCACTTATAAAATGACCAGGATCCATACACTGGTAATTATTAATTTGCGTTCTGCATTCATCTTACTAATAATATCAGGACACAGCACTGCTCGAATGATCCCCCATCCTCAGATCACTTAGGTATTCGTAGTTCCGTTCATTTCTAGAGATTCTGGTTCTTCCCTCTCATCCGTTTCATTGGTAGCTGTGGAGTGCCTTTCTGATCCTCGATTTTCTCTTTCATCAACATGTCTTTATCATCGTTGTCTTCAGAAATACTTTGATACCCATACGGATCAGCCCATGATTGCTTCTTACCGGAGGCAAAAATCAAGAAAACCAGAGTTCCAAGCGCGTAAACTGCGGCTACCAGGAAGAATATTATTTGCCATTCTTCTCTAGTCTGGGTAGGGAAATATCATCCATTAAAAAGCTATACACTGCATGTGATGAATTCAGGCACTACAAATTTGAAGTGTGTGTGTGTGTGGAGTGCAAATGTAAGTGCATATATGTGTCGTTCTACAACAAATTCCTTGCTCAACTTGAAGAACATCTAATTCCACCCGTTCCTGATCTTGATTATTCCGAAATAGCCTAAAACATTGAACAAAAATGTTTTCTTTGTGGATCAAGAAAATTATAAGAATTTCGCATAATATTAATAATATTAGAGTTACAGACCTCGTGTGTAGTGACAAATCCAACAACAAGAGGACCGACAATTCCTGGAATGGTAGCGAAAGTGTTGCTCATTCCAAAAAGGAGGCTTGCATAGCGCGGTGCTATATCAAGGTGATTGATAATGAAACCACTGTATGCAAAGCCATCGAATCCGACAGCCATGACTAAAGCAAACATGGCCATGTATTTGCTTGTACTGTACCCAACGATTATCACAAAAAGACCTTGAGACATGAACCCTGTTCAAGACAAAAGAGGACAGAGTTCAGGTTTTTAGAGAAATAGTAATTTTTAACAAAACAGCTTCTACAAAACAAGTACACGGCTTGAAAATTTTAATGCTAGAGAAATAATAGAAATAGGCTACCAAAACGAAATCACAGGTCTAACAAAGCAATAGTAGTGGTCTACCAAGACAATATTACTGATCCAACAAAATAACAATTCTGGTCTACCAATATAATAGAATTGGTCTACCGAAACAATAGTAGTGGGCTAGCAACACAATATTACTGGTCAACAAAAATAACAATTCTGGTCTAAAAAAAGGATAGCATTGGTCTACGAAAACAATTGTTTTAGTCTACCGAAATAATTTTACTGATCTAACAGAAAAAGTTCTGTTCTAATAAAATATATGATTAATTGTAGGATAAATACATAAAATGATACAAAGGTTTACTAACCTATTGCAGTAAAAAGCTTTCTAACAGTAGTGGTTGACATTCTTCCCGAAGACCGTAGAAAATCTGCAAGCTGTCCCCCTAACTGAATCACTATGGTCATTATGAGATAGGGAAGAGCGGACAGAAACCCTGCCTGCAAAAAAATATGAAGTTTAATAACAAAGTATTTTTAAAAGAGCAATAAGACCCATACATATGCTTCATTATACCAATTAATTGTTTGAGCTGAAAAAACGTATTTTGTAACAGCGTAAATGTTTTATAAATTTTGACAAAAAGACAATTTCAATTGGCAAGAAGTAATGCCAAGCGTAGATGGCCTAACAAAGAAGTTACCCACAGGTTATTCTTATCGATGCTAGATAAGATGTTAGTAATGAATTTCGGACAAGGTGTCCATTAAAGATGATAAAATAGAACAGGTCTATTAGACAACGTTCTTGACATACTTGCTGTCAAAGAAAAAGCCATTTTCAAACTCTGTGAAAAGATGACGAGCAAAACAAGTGGCTCAATATCTGAAATGTACCTTTTGTAGATCAAACTTTAGCATCTGCTTGAGATAAGTCGGAAGTGACGTAAATAGTGTGATAAAGCCCCAGTTCCCTGCAAAATGCGCGATCATAATTGCCCACATAGGGACAGATGTGAGCAATTCCTTCCACGGAACCGTTGTTAACTGAAAAATAAGCAAATCGATAGCTGCTATTTGACATTAGAGAACATTTGCCCTCAGTTTTGCCACGACAAAAAAAAATTAGAACAAAGTTTTAAATTTCCTAAGCGATGTAGCCTTTTTAGCTTCGGAATCTAGGTTATTCTAAAATTTAGTGCCCCTAGAGATAAATTATTTCTGCGCATTTTTCTGTAGAAGCTTTACGTCAGTGTCTGTATTACGTAGCTGCCAAGCTGCACTTTGAGAATTCCTTATGAACATCTCGCTCATATATTAGGGGCACAAGGACCAAGATACCGGGGGGCAAGAGGGGCCAAACAAAAAGATGTATCTCGGTCTATGGGTGGAGCAAGAGTGTTTAAAGACTTGTATACAGTTGTCCTGCTATCGTGTTCAATAATGTCACTGACTGTTTTACAGCCTAGATTCTCGATCAGGGGTTTGCTAGAGGAATCAAAACTGCCATTCGTTACGATCTAGCAACTCTGTTTTGAAGCTTCTGAAGTTCTGAGATTTCACTCACTTTTGATTCGGTCTTATCGTCTGATAATTCCTGTTTGAGATAAGCAAGTTCCTTATCTGTAATCGTAGGATGATCGAAAGGAGAATCAGTAACCATCCAAAACCAAAAAACACTCCAAATAATTGCAAGAAGGCCTGCGAAGAATACAAACAAAAATCACAACATGCAATTGCTCTTAATTAAAAGTGCTGTCTCATAAAACCGCCGAGGAGAGGGATTTTATCAATCAATGCAGTGCCATCATAGGCGTAGGAGACATAGGGGCTAGGAGGGCTGTAGCCCCCCCAATCAGGCAAAGTGGCATTTCATTCTCAATTCGGCCAGTTCTATCTCAGTGAAGCAACAAGATTTGGGCAAGATCGTACTAAACCCCTAAACATGTAGCATCTACTACGCCCATGAGTGCTGCTTGAGTACCACACTTGAACCATAGAATCCAGGTTTACTATACGAGTTAGTAAATCATTGTATGAAGATGCAGAGTCCGACTATGCTAGTCGCAATACTTTCTCGTTAATTTTCTCTAGCTTATCCTGCCTGACTACCACATAGCCATTTCCTTGGCCAATAACTGTAAAGACATAGCATAATTGAATTCATAATTATTTTTTCTCCCATAAGTCCTGCCAATTTTTGGTCTAACAAACACAAACCTTATCGATATGAGCATCAAATTTTGAATCTTTATCGATCTCATCACTATGCAAGGTAACATTTTTCTCTATCTTAGTTGCAAATTCTTTGTCAATTTCAAACTGACTTATGCATTTATCTTTGTTGACGATTGTATCTAATTTGTAATAATTCATCAATATTTGTTAAGGTGACAGATATTGTATTGCCATCAGCAAATTACATAAAGTTCCCTCACTGAGGCTGTAAAAATATCGTTTAGAAAAATATTGACGAGAAGAGGTTCAAGTAACTATCCAAGGAGCACTCCATGTCCAAGGAGCTTTTATGACATTTCATTGCTCTAAATGACTCTTTACTTTCTATTAAAAAGATGTTTTGTATAATTATAACAAAATATTTTTCTGCATCATAGGCAGGTAGTTTGCTAAATAACCATTGTGTTTATTTCTTTTAATTCCTTGTTTCCTGTCTTCATTAAGTCTAACAAGAGTGCTTGGAAAAAGAGTGTTTGCTATATGCGCATAATTATTTATAATTTTTTTCCAGATATGTTGAAAGCTTCTGTCCTACTGTTTATTCAAATACCTTAGAAAGTGTTGTCAGTAAACTTATTGATATAATTTTCTTTATTGAAAGAATCTTTTTCGTACAGATAGGTAAAACTGTCGCCTTTTTCAAGAAATTTGAAAAAATCTTATAATAATGCATTTATCTATGATGATGTTCAAGAGGGGCTGCAGGATGATACCAACTGAGATATGTTGATGTTGCATTTGTCATGTCATTCCCATGTGCCTTGTTGTGATTAATCTTCACAATAATTGGTCTTTGGCTTTTTTTATTGATCTGTTTAGAGCTCGAGGTAAAAATATCTTTTTGGAAGATTTTACTTTTTTCGATGCTTGAATGCTCTTTAAAATAATTTGCTACATCAATTACTGTTGAATTTTCAGTCAGGTCATTTTGGGTTGAAATTGTAGTTTGACCACTGTATCAGAAGCTTTGATAGTGTAGGAGATAAGCAGGATGAATGCCCAAATCGTGATAAAAGCATTAAAATTTGTACAAACATACAATTTGGCATACTGAAAAAGATGGGACCGGTACCCAGTACGAGAAATGTCCTTAAGAGCTATTTTTAGAACGACTCATTGTTCCCAGACTCCTAAATTGATTATCTCTATAACTTTGTTGAAAATAAAATCAGTGACATGAAAATAAGTATAAATGCTAATCATTATCCGAAAATGAGATTTAGATTCACACCCATCGTCAAAATGCCCCCAAATGCTACTTTTAGACCATGTACTCCTTCCCAGACCTCTAGCACGCTCATTTCTACAACTCCGCTGAAACAAAAATCAATAGCAAGCAACTTTATTTAGATACTAATTACAACACACTGAAAGGATCTGGATCGACAAGCATCTTCAAAATGCTCCACATGCTGTTTTTAGAATGCTTAATTGTTCCCAGAACCCTACATTGATTATTTCTATTAAACTTTGTTGAAAATGAAATCAAAGACATGAAATTTAGCAGGAATACTAATCCTAACAAGCAAGAAATTTAGAATGATTTGGATTTAGACATTTAAAGGATTTACTTCGATCTCCATAATGCTACCCGAATGCTGTTGTTGGAATGTGTAGTAGTTCCCAGATCTCTAAAGAGTTCTTCTCTGGAATGTCGCTAAAAGCCAACTAAATGTTATTAATCTTGTAAAAGTACTTATTTGAAAGTACGATTAACACGATCAAATTAACTTTGATCACAAATGATTTCGCGTTGGGAAGATAGTTTCAGTACTCAGTTTGACGGAACACTAAAAAAGGGCACTCAGTTTGTAATGAGTCGAATCTTTGCAATCACGAGGAGGTAGATGGAAGCCAATTTTTGGTAGACTTTTTTATCATCGTAATTGCTAAATTTACATGCTTTAATATATCGAAAAGCTTTGAGTAGAGTTGGCTACTGGAAAAAATAACAGGGGATACCGATCCAACATATTCATGTAGGCATCGCGAGATACTGTATTTCATGTTTCGGTATGCACCATCTGTTTTTGATACAGTTAAGTCGTTTGCTGCTAGAGGGAGGACTACTGCGTGGCAGACATGGAAGTCTTTTCCTCATAGAAGTTAAGTCTTCGAGCAGGTCATTAGTGCTAACCGACAAGAACTTTGCATTCAGGAGCAGATCGAGGTTCATTGGTGCCCAAGCACTCATCGAACTGGGTGCCCCCTCCTTTTACCAATGAACAAAGGCTAAGAAAAGGGGAAGATTCAGGAGCGTTGTGGCTAGGCGGGATACCGGTAAATTTCCCGGTGGGTCCCTTAAAAGTGAATTTTTAGAAACCCCGGAAAATATTTAATATGAAAAAAATCCTTGACGAGAAAATTCCTCATTTACATGTAGACTCAAGTTCACAGTTCAGAATTAGAGGAGGCCAGCATAAACAAACAGGCCCGCGTGAAAGAGATGCGTGAAATATGAACAATGCCGCCGAGAGGGGGACAAGGAGGGGTAAACTGCCCCAGGGCCTCGAGGTCTTCTTAAAGCTTCTTGAAGCAAGGAAGTCCAATTTAAGAACTGAATTTCAACTAAGGGGCGATGCATAAATGACGTCCTCGCAGAAGAGCAGGGAGGTTTACGGATTTGGTGATGGAAGGTGACACTTAGAGAGGGGGAGGGGAGAGGGGTTTCCGACTTTGGTGATGTCATCTTGGTAAAAGTAGGATCATCTTTTTCAAGGAAAATTGCATTGAGCTATATCTATAAGGACTAGTACGTAGGTTAGTTCATAGCAACAGGTTTATCTCCAGCAGAATATGAAGATACAAGAAAATTATCTTTGAAATCTTCATCAAAACTGCTTTATGATACCTCACAACTGCCACTATCATAAATCCTATCATAACCTTTTATCGCCAATTCAATCCTTGTTTTCATGTAAAAATTGGTATCTATCCAAGAAGCGAAATGACCTACAGCCAGTGTGTAGCCTTGAAGAAAAATTATTGTGCTATTTTGACTTCCAATAGAGGGTTATATTGACATAGCAAAGCTTTTGTAGACAATCTGATGATTCAGCGACCAACTCATCGAGAATTTGGGGTGTCACACTCCGTGGTAAACGACTGCAAAAAATATTCTGAAATGTATTTCAAGTTAATTAAAAGGGCATGGCGTGCACGTAAGTGCTCTGTCATGTTTGTGTTTGCGTAAAGTGTGCACTACAGCATTGGATTTGTTCCATACTTTCTGCAGTCTTAAAAGAGACTATGGTTAGAGAAAAGGGGATACACCCCAACAAATACAGCAGACGAACCTTTAAAAATGATAAAAACTGGCATATTTGTCATTTTTCATAGGTGCATAATTTCCAGGTACGTACCATTTTTGCCGACCTGTGGTTTGTGATTGGCCCCGCTATGATCATTTTGTCACGGCCCTTTTCTAGGAGCCACAACGCCTCTGGGGAAGATGATATCAGGTTTGTTGATTTTGGTTTTAAGAAAACAGGTTATAAGAATCTGGGGTGCAAGGAAGACGTTCCAAAGAGTTTGAAGTTTACAAGCTCTACTCTAGGAAGGAAAGACGAGGAGGATTCAGAATATATCTTGGGGAATCAGCAATAAAAGATCAGATCTCCTGGTAGCAATGTGTATGGAAGTAACTGTCAAAAAGGGATTGCTTAACAATAGAACGCCGGGGAGAATGAAGTTGCAGAGATTTGTAAGGTTGAAGTTATTGATGAGATAAAAAGTATTTTACTGTAAGGATTTAGGTTTTGTCGAGAAGGCATAAAAAAGATTTGGAAGCGCCAACCCATGTATGAGAGCAATGCACCAAGAAATCATGGCATTAGACCTATCAGAGAAAATGCTGTCAATCCACATAATAATAGAGCGTTACAAACCATACATGTGGTGTTTTGGATGACGAAGTTTTCTGCTACACAAAATCAAAAACCCTAAAGGTGCAGGAGATCACTCTGCAAATACAAAAGAAGTCAATAACATCAAAAGTTAAAGATAACTACTTATACTAAGTGCTTATACTTATCTATTAGAATTTAGAGAAAGAATCAAAGAAGGTGATGGGTATATTCTTACTAATGCAGTAGCATATCACGGATACCGTACACATTACGCCTTAGACAGAGAGTTCACAGGAAAAATGTGACTTTGTTAAAGATCATATTGACCAACAAAGGCCGAAGTCTTCTTCAAGAAGCAGAAAATATACATCAATCTGTAATAGTTTTGTCAATTTCTTTTACATTTACTAGGGAACATAACCTAAACAAGAAACAAAATATTTTGATCAATTTACATCAGCGTTGCCAATTTGACATTTTCCACCTTATTTTCTTTTCTTCTCACCAATTTCTCAACAATGTGATGCCCCTTTTGACTGTGATGCCCTAAGCACATGCTTAGTCTGCTTAATAGTTAATACGACCCTGCATGCGTTGATACAATGGTTCGTCACCAAAGTTTGCACATTGTTGGCAGTATACAAAGGAGGGTAAGTAGAAAGTTAAGTTAAACCCCTCCCCAGTTTTGATATTTCAGAGCCACTGCCATGACAGGTGCGAATTAAAGCCTGTTTGGCATTGATATCATTAGAATCTAAATCAAGTTGCTTGTTATTGATTTAATTTTTAGCGAAGTTGTAAAGATTAGCGTGTTAGAGGTCTGGAAACAAGTACATAGTCTAGAAATAGCATTTGGGGGCATTTTGATGATGGGTGTGAATCTAAATCACATTACCGTGTTATAATTATCATTTATACTAACTTTCTTGTCATTGAATTTGCTTTCAACAAACCTTTAGAAATAATCAATTTAGGGTTCTGGGAACAATTAAGCATTCTAAAAACAGCATTTGGAGCATTTTGAAAATGCGTGTCGATCCAGATCCTTTCAGTGTGTTGTAATTAGTATCTAAATCTGGGAAGGAGTACATGGTCTAAAAAAAGCATTTGGGGACATTTTGACGATGGGTGTGAATCTAAATCTCATTTCCGGGTTATGATCAGCATTTATACTAATTTTCATGTCATTGATTTTATTTTAAACAAAGTTATAGAAATAATCAATTTAGGAGTCTGGGAACAGTTAAGCATTCTAAAAATAGCATTTTGGGGCATTTCTCAGACTGGGTCCCGACCCCATCTTGTTCAGCATATCAAACCATGTAGCTGTGCAGATTTTCGTGCTTTTATCACAATTTGCACAGGATCCTCGTTTCAGAGGCCTTGGCTTCTACACAATGTACAGTTACATTTTGCAATAAAGTTTTGAATCTTTACCAAAGAAGTAGAAAACAGCGGGCCAGGCCATCGCTCCCGACAATGTCATTCCAAGAACCGTTCCAGCAACTGTTCCTAAAAATATAGAAACAATGAAGACAGGTCAAAACAAAGCGTCTAAACAATTCCAAAATCAGTCTTAATTAACCCCCCGGCCCGCAACAAGATTTCAAGTGGCGGACTAAAGCGAAGGGAATTATGCAAAAAAACTCGAAAGCGCCGCTAGCATCGTACATGGGTGCGAAAGATTTTTACGGAGAGACAGCGGAAAGGAGAGTACCAGGTACTAATAAAGGAATTAAACTGCACGACCATGAGTTTTGAGCCCCGGTAAAAGGCTCTGTATCACACTCCGTTACCTTGTGACTGGTGATTCGCATGTGACAATTGCAGGTAGCGATCGTGTTGGTATTACAACAGTTTCGCGGATAATTAAAGAGACTTGCAAAGCTATATGGGAGAGCATGCAAGAGGGGGGGGGGGTTATAAAGGCACCGGACACACATGATGAATGGCTCAAGATTGCTGAAGGTTTGAGATTTGTTGGGACTTTCCCAACTGCATCGGCGCGATGGACGGCAAACATGTTGTCTTCCAAGCACCCCCAAGATCTGGCTCCTCCTTTTATAACTATAAAAAGACCCATAGCATCGTATTGCTAGCAGTTTGCAATCACAAATATGAATTTATTTTGGTTTCAATTGGAGATACTGGTAGGGAGAGCGATGGCAGGGTTTTTTCTGCAAGTGACATTGGTCATTCTTTAACAAATAATTTATTGAACATTCCACTCTCACGAGCTCTCCCAAACAGTACTATCGAGTTACCCTTTGTTATTGTTGAGGATGAGGCTTTCCCTTTGAGAGTAAACATGATGAAATTAAGTTAAACAAGCTTAATTTTCGAATTGCAGTTCGCACAAAACTTGTTGTAATTTGATTTTTGCTAGAGCGTTTTTCTGTTTTGGCAAGGCCTTAAGGCTGTCTACCAAACTCAAACAGAAAAGTTCATCAGCATCTTTAGCTTCTTTTGGTCGGTTTGCACCAGGGCGGTGTCCAAAAATTGACAGTTTCGATGCCTCTTCGCTCTTCCTTTTTTTACACTTGGAGAATTGAACACCATAACATCTTGTGTCTCATCTTCTTGAGAATTTTGTTCATTTGGGATTACAATGTTGCTTTCAGTTTCTCTATTCACTAGCGTGTCTCTAAGAAAAGGAGTTGCTCGAAAAAAATATTTTTTATTACTGTTTATATTCCCGTTTCCACTTGTTACTGGGTTTTTCCGCTTGTTACTGAGTTGTTCTCTTTGCTCCTCGTTATTTAAACATGGCGCAAACAAAAAGGTCTAGATGCTTTTACAGGCAGCAACTGGGCCAGCTAAAAGGCAAAAAGCACGCTAACAGAGATTTCCAATCAGAACTTGCAAGCAAGATGTGAAGAACGACCAATTTCAGATTACATCCTGAAAGGTAGATATCGATTGCTTGGTCACATATTACATTTATCTATCGAGAAACCAGCAGTAAAGGCGTTGATATTCTACTTTGGAAGAGCAGAAAAAAGATTCAGTGGCAGACTGCGAGAAACTATCGTAGCATGTAGCAACATTAAACAAAGATATCATTTCCTGTACCAACTATCAAGAACAAAGGAGATTTTGACCAGATGAGATCGACAGAACAAGACCGTAAAGCTTGGAGCTGGCAGAAACATTATAGAAATAAATTGCAGAATAGTTGAAGCAGAAACCACATTAAACCTTCATGACGCAACTGCAATTATGTTAAATATATATGTATACATTCCTAATTCATATATATATACATGCCATACCTGAAAAAGATATCGTTGACAGCCTGCTTCTTTCAATTGGTGGAGCCCATCTGCTCCAAATCGCATGCATGCATGGAAAAGTGACGCCCTGTGAAGTGAAGATTAGACTGTAGTTAATTGGGAAATGAAGAAAAAGACTACATTGGTCCCTCTGAGAAAGTGGGAAATTTTAAATGGGATACTGCCATTGTCAATAAAAGCTAACTAAAATCTAGATTACACAAAAAACTAGCGAAAGAAATATTTTCTAACTTAAAAAGTTTCAAAAGTTAAATAATTTGGAATGTCAGCGTACCTGAGATAATCCTTGCAACACTCTAACAGCTATGAGAAACTTGATACTCATTCTTGCTGCTAATGGTGTTAGTAATGTAAACAGTCCTGTCATTAGAATACCTCCACCAAAAAGGTTTTTCCCACCAAAACGGGCTGCAAGATATCCAGAAGGTATTTGGGTGATGATGTAACCATAGTAGAAAGAGCTCAGGATGATACCTGTCAAGCCAAAAAATGAATTTATAATGAAAACAAAGGAAATCTGCACGAGATACAGCCAAGCAATACCACATCCATCCCAATTTCCAGCTTTTGAATCAGAAGGTATCATTAATACTCACAAATATTAACATACCTGTCAAGCTACTGTGGTGTCCTGCCGTCAGAATTTGTGTTCTAAACTAAAATTTTGCGTAAAATCCAAATTGATAATTTAATGTAAATACCAAAAACAAACGACTCATTGTGAATATTACGTAATAAGAAACAATAGAGTTTACAAAGATTCATTAAATGAACTGCTTATCAAAACTTTAATATAGTTAGAAACGTTTTTACAAAATTACAATGACCAACATCCTTAAGTTTCAAATTTCAATATTTGTCAAAAAGAAAATGATTATCTTACTGGTTAGCCAGAACGTTCTTGTAAATGAATATGGCGCGATGGAAATACTTCATAGTTTTTAAACAAACGTATTCATGTAGCAAAAAACACATCGGAAGTGGAGCAAAACGTGATATTTTCAGCTTACGCCATAAGACCTTAATATCACCGACGTTGCAAAAGACATACGCAAAAACCTGAAGACCTGACAGTTATGTATTAAGCATTAGTATCTACCCCTAGGCGTTTTCAAGGAACAGGCATCTAACTCCGGAAGTATTTCTGATCTGTAGGCAACATTAATAAAGTTCCTGCAATAATACTTTGCATTTAAATCTCAGGATTGACACCAGAAAGAGGTGTAATAAAGTGGCAGCTGCCACTTACAATTCAGAAAAGAGCAATGCAATGTTTTGGAAATAACATACTATTGAATAACATACTACAGGCATTTTTTCACAATAAATTCAAGTACCTTGTTCTTTTGTGTTCCAAGAAAAGTCTGCTGGCTCCTAGCGAAAAGATTTGCAGACCACTTAGCTTGTATTCAAGTTTAAAGTAAATCAGAAATGTTGAGAAGACAAAAAGCCATTTCAAGCTTTCGTTAAGATAAATTATCAGATGATATGAATTGGTTCAAGCTATAAAATTTTATGACAGTACCCCTAAAAAAGTAAAGAATGTTTTAGCTGTATAATCGCAAAATCTAAATTCTCACTGGTTATACATCTCACTGGTTATACAAATCTATTGTACCCTTGAATTGGTTTTAGATCACAAGTTTGAAAATAGCAAACTGTGCAAATTTAAAGGAAAGTTCATGAAATGTTTACTTTCAACATAAATATGAAAAAAATGCTTGAAAGCAAAAACTCGGGGTAAGTAAGTTAAAGAAAATGAACCTACTGTAAAAACAACATAGCCAAAAGAGTTGGTTATCGTTTTATTTGAAACCATGGCAACTAAGGCAACACTGAGATTGACTCGTAACGAATAGAGATTTAACAATCCCAAAAAGCTTAGGATTGCCAGCAGATATCTTTTGGGTAACCAGCTGCATGTGACTCTCCATTTTTTACGGTTTTCTTTCATTTGTTGCTCACTTGGACTGTCCTCAATGACCGAGTGATCCATTATGCTTTGAGCATATGGGTTACTTTTTGACAGGTTTTGCCTAAATATAATAAAAAATTAACTTTTGAATAACTACTAATAAGTTAAGGCTTAAATGTAAAAGAGTGTACAGACCAACATTTCAATAAAAACCAGAATATTTCTAATTAGTGAATTGCAGCCACAAATACATACTACACATTATGGAAAGAGCAATTTCTTTTTAAATTTTCTTTAAAATATAAAACAGTTATGGTTTTCCCTTTTGATAGGGCCAGTGGCTCTTGTTTTTTACAATTTCCATCTTTTTTCTTAGGTGTGGAACCATTTTTGGCTAACATAAGCGTGGGGCCTGGGGCCATGGCCTCCCTTAAAACCAGCACTGGATAGGGCCAAAAATATTAGGAACTTGTAGTAGCACTGTACGTATTGTTCTCTTATGCAATACTGTAGAACTGTATTGTAGAACGTCAATTGAAAACTGTTTTTCGAAATTCCATTGAAACCTACAGTTGTTGAACAAAAAAAGATCAGGTTAAGTTTTTCTCTCAGAATGAAACGTTTGCAAGCTGAACAAATTTAAGCCAATCCACAAGAAGACTTGTCGATGAAATACATCGAAGGAATTTCTGATAACAATTAATCAACCAGTCAATTCATTTTGAAGCAGTAAAGATTTTACAGGCAGGATAAAATACCAAGTAATCAAGCAGAAGCATGGCTTTTTAGACTTTATTCAAAGAACTCCATGTTTTTGGCTCAAGATCACTCGTACAAGTCGTGTGCTAAAGCTGTACAGTGGCGTTTCTCAGGGAGGGGGCAGGGGTTCACGGCCCCCTGGAAATTTTCTCTAGCCCTTGTTTTGCCCCTCCCCCCAGTCTTTTCAAAAGTTTCTATTAAAAATTCAATGTTTTCTTCCGAAGTTGTTCAATCGCTTTTTGACTTTGTTGGGGTGCGCAGGATCAGCCCAATACCATCTCAGTACACCTTGGCTATCTAATATTGCTTATCAAAGTTGCATGGCTTGAAATTCTGTATAACAGAATGATTTGCTTGATTTCATGGAGGTTGGATATAAGACATAACTACTATGGAAAAATTTTACCAATCAACCTCACAAACCTATTAGACTTTTATTTTTTAGAAGTTTAGTTCTTCTGTTGAAAACCATGTTCATGATGCATTATTGTTAAACAGATAAAACTCAGTGGAGTAACAGAACAAAGTTACTTTTAGTCATATAACAAACGGTCCCGAACCTTTAGGGCCCCCAGCAACAACTTTTCTTTGTTATTCTTCCTAGGGGACACAACTGCTCCTTACTAGACAGGGAATTTTTTGTAACAATCTAGCAAACTGGGTAACCGAAATTTTTGAAGTGGATATGACTTCTATGATGGTTGCTCGTCAATTTAAGCCTTGGGTATATTGGTGGTTATTTAACATCCCTGTCCTAAATTCCTTGTTTATACACCACAAATAAAACTATTTGGCATAATAATAACAGCCTTGATAGAGCTGTACCAAGGACACACTTATCTATAGAGAGCTAAGAACCGGTGCCTTGTAGCCAGCTAATTTTGAGCCACCACGCCACTACATTACATTATACAAGTTCCCAAAGTAATAGCTGGCGTCTGCTCCTATAACTGAAAGTTTGGCTCCCGGAGGTAAAGGTTGGCATTCATCAAGGGTTTTTTCTAAGCCCTTTGCTATTTATCATCGCTTCGGAAGCACTGTCTAGAGGGAATTCCGTGTTGCCTGCCTATGAGAGCCTCCAGAGATGGAGCTAGCCAAAAACCTTGTATTGACAGGATCAAAGAATTGACTACGGTCAATAATGTAATTGACTACGGTAATTGTATTGACTACGGTCCATAGGATCACGTTAACCGGTTTTACCACGCCCGTTGGCCCGTAATTTGCTTGTGAAATTTGAATTCTTTTCGAATTTTTTTGATGTGAAAACCGCTGGCAAAACATGGTCTATCAATCAGAGTTTCTTCAAATTACTTAAAAATGTAGAACCGGATTTGTGAGGCTCTGGTACCCTGGGTATAAATCTGTATTCCCACCACAAAAACAAAACGACCCTTTTGAAGATTGAAATGTGTGAACAAATAAAAGAACATTCACTTTTAAACACGTAACAATAAATATGAACAGTAACAAGAAAATTTGTGATTTCTTTCTTCTTCCATTTCTTTATAAACTTTGATCTCGGAAGAGGATTTCGCTTTTGTATTTGAGCCAGTTTGGTATTGAAAGTTTCTTAACATTATGTGGTTTATAACCTTTTGTGGTTTTGCTTAAAACATCCATAAGACTGATTTTGTCTGAAATTTTGTTTGTCCAAAATGCCAAAAGTATGCCTGCAGTTTATTGTCTGAAAATCTATTCGCTGAAAATGTTTGTACTTACTGCAGGTGAATCTTGCAGTCACCGTGCGAGATTCCTACTTCTGCTTAACAATTTGACGGGGACTTGCTTTTTTTAAAATAAAAAATGTCGGCTCGAAACTTGAAGAATACAGAAAAATAAGGCATGCAATGCAATTTTAAATGCAATTATAATTGGTTTCTTGTGCCAGAATCATGTGTACTTTTTAAATTATGCTCAAAAGCACGTTTTAGAGAAGAAAATTGTAATAAAATTGATGAAACATATCGCTCCGGCCCATCCAAAACCATGGGCGTTGCTGGTGAATAAAAACTATTCGGTCTTCAAGGCGCTACGCCTTGATTCGGTCTCCATCTTCAATGGTTATTTATTCATCAAAAAATTGAGTTATTTCTCTTTTTCAACAAAATTATACGTTTTATATGACTTAGGAAGTGAAAGAAAATTCGAAATGTTCCCTAAATAATAACAAAGTGCAGAAACCGACTGTAGAGTATGAACAATAGTGGAGTAGTAATTTGCACAACACACTAAAAGAACAAAAGCAATTCATCTTGATAACCCTTCGAGATCTGTTGCTCATGCAAAGCACACAAATACACGCTTGTAGTTATACCATACCTTTAATGCTATTTTCATCTGTACTGCCTCATTATTTGTCCTCTGTCCAGTGATAAAATATTTTGGGTTGTTACAGTTCATGATCTTTCTTTGTGATTGTGACTTGGGCTCATTGCCATTGTGGCATGTGATAAAGACAGCAAAAAAGCAACGGTCTGCCGACTTTTACGTGAATCATTATTTCGAAAATACAATGAAACATCAGAATGACAATGGGTGAGGTTTACCTTATATTGTTCTTCTTCCCAGTTAGATGCTGTACTGCTTCTCAACTCCTGTCTCCATTCCGCACACGAATTTATAAGTGGCTCTGGTACCCCGGGTATTGTTAGATGTTGCTGTCTCTAAAGCTTGATTTAAAAATCACGGGTTATTGGCTAAATTTCGGGAAGAGGTCTGCTGTTAGTACATTAAAACTTGTAACGTTGGCTAGACTAATTTTTGCGAAAATAAAACCGTTGGCTAGACCAATTTCTACAAAAAGACACTTTTTGCATACACGCTTTTTTTTTTATAAGGAACCTAGCTCGGGCCTAGTTCTTTAAATTCCTTATTTTGAGACCTGTTTTGACCACTTTGTAGTTCTAAAAGTTCCTTAATAGTTCCTTAATTTTAAGTTGGCATTTAGTGGACAATAATTAGTACAGACGCAAGAAAAACAATCAAATTCAGCGTTTTGCTATAAACTTAAGAAAAGATAACAAGTTAAAACACAAAGAAGCTTCATATAATATAAAATTAATAATAATAGTCATTAAAGAAGTTGCATATCCACTCCATTGATGTCGTCTGACACAATGTAGTCTTCAGTACCGTCTTCGAAAAGAACTCTAAACTCTCCCAGCTTGGTGTTGAACCACTTCACTTGTCCAGTGTGCCATTCGTCGTAGAATGCGCGTATTTTTTTATTAATCAACTCATGTTCGTAGACACGATCTTTTACATGGTCTACTCTTTCATGCTCAAGCTCGTCAGGCTCAAGTTCTTCATCCCCTTCATCTTCTTCATCACTTACATCTTCCTCACAGGCTGCTGAGGCCTCTGGTATTTGTACAGACAGTGGATTTTCGGGCCAGTCACAGGCAATGGTGGTGGTATTTAGTACCCAATCAGACCTTCAGGCTGAATTTTCTTGTCCTCCGACCCATCAGCCGTTATTAAGCAGCCTGTCTTTTCAAAGCATCTGTACCGTGATGAGGCATAGCTCTCACTGGAAAGCCTATTGTATGCCTCACCAACCCAGTGTGTAATTAGAATTCTTCGCTTCTTGACATCCAGTTTTTCAACACTGTTCCCAAGCCAAAGATCTATATTTTCGGCACTTTGCAGCCACTCATCTTGGAGGGTTCGAACCAAAGACTTCAGCATGTTTCCAAAGCCACAATCTACAGGTTGCCAGATGTCTGTCGCACCGGCCAAACCGAACCAAACAACACCATTTAATTTTCTGACCTCACTCAGAAACAGATCATTAGTTTGCGCACTTAAGTTGTCGCAGAAAAGAACGAATTCTTCATTTTCACCTGTTTCGGAAGAATTTTGGACAGCTGGTTTCAGAGTTCTCTTCACCCAGTCGATGCTGAAATTGATGTCTGCCCAGGCGTTTGTCTGCCAGTAAACATCCACGTCTTTGTGGTATGCCTGTATTTCATCCTGGCTGATTCTTTTCCCTGTTCCACGGAAAATAATTGCAATTTTGACTGGCGGTCCTTCGGCTGCAAAGCAGATTTGTAACGTGCACTGCCGCTTATCAAGTCCCGGTCCCGGTGTGCTGAAAAAGAATTAAAGATAGCAATTTTAGAAGGAGTGGACAAATGAGCAGCCCCCCAATTTTTATAATATTTCCAAATTAATTTTTTAAAAGGCCCAGTCTGGAAAGAGTTTAAACAAAAAGCAGAAAGCGGTTTACCTGACCCAGGTTCGATGGTTTCTTTGTTCTCCGCGCGGAAAGTGTTTTTCGTATGTTGTTTTACAATCGACCGCAAACGGCATAGGAACTTGGTCAACGTTGAAGCGTTTAGATGGTCGGAATCTCCCCCATTTGCTGTCATAGGAAGGCTTTGCGTTTCCTGTCTTGATCAAGCCTTCGCGCAAAGTTGTGTGCCAACCAATCATGCCTGGCAAGAAGCTCGTTTTCTCAGCCCTTTTCTTACGCTGAATTCTCCTCAACTTGATTTTGTACTTCCTGATAAAGTTGAAGACTGCAGATTTCGGGATAGCTTTAATATCTGATTGGGCACTTTGGTCGAATTCGGGGTTAATCTTCCTAGCATTTGCGTACAGCCATGCAAAAGATATTCGCATCCCCTTTGATCTTGCTTGTAGGAACTTTTCGTGAAGCATCACGAAGACTTGCTTATGCCTTGTGCTGGGTCTGATCTTTTTCATCATTTTCCTGTGGCTATCGGCGGCTGCATCAGTAATTTTCTTCTCATTTTTAACCCAGGTCGATACCATCGATTTAGAGATGTTGTATTTGAATGCAACGTCATTCTTTTGGTTTTTCTTTGCTTCCTCGATAACTTTTAGCTTAAATTCGGTGTCATAAGATAGTCTGTTCTTCTTCTCTCGATGGTGCTGACTGCTTTCTCCTGCTTCTGACGCTCTAGCACTTTTCTCTATCTCTTGACATTCCTCTACAGTTTCTTCGATGTTCTCATCCACATCAATAGCAGTTGGTTCTTTTTGTGGCTCAACAGCCTCGGCGCTACTTTCCAAGATCAATGGAATTTCATCGATTTTTTTAGTTGGTTGTTCTTTTTCTCTCTCACTGTCTTTTTTCGAAGTGCACCAAGACACGTGCATCGTAAGGCCAGACTTACTTTTGAAATGCTTGTTGCATGTGTCACAACGATACAAACTTACATCATCATCCTCAACAAACGAACGACCAGGGACTTCTTGTAACTCATTTCGATGAGGTATCTTTTTAGAAAAACCGAACTTGAACAACGTTGACTGCTTTTTCTTATCTCCCATATTGCAACTACTGTAATACTCAGCCACACACACAGAATAAGAATTCTATTTTGTTGTGACTAACCTATTTGACTAAAACTAAAACACCTAAAGTGTGAATTCACAACAAAGCACAGCTGCATGTGAGGTGAGTTAAAACGGAAATTTCTCATGTTGATTCTTGGCCCCATGAGCATGGCCGGTTTTACTGAAAATCAATGGAACCGGCTTCCTAATTGTAAATTGTGCGGAAATATAAATATATTCAAAATTAAAAAGTTCCTTAGGGATTTGGCCTTTAGTAGTAAAAGTTCCTTAAGTTTTTTGACCTTCTACATGTAGGTTCCTTATAAACGGTTCCTTATAAAAAAAAAAGCGTGTAGTCCTATATTGAGAAGCGATACAATTTGCTAAATTCATTTTCAAGCCATTCGTGTTAGCAGCTATATCAAAATTGTTGGTTTGAAATCGGAAATGTCAAGATAAAACATCAAACAAAGTAATAGCTAACAGATAATTACAGATAAAGGCAAGTGAAAATATTTAGCTACCAATCATTCCAAAAATCTTGCAACCCTGAAAGTGTAAAGTCACGATATACTCCAAAATGATAACCACAGATGCTGGTGTGAATTTTTTGCATTCGGTAGTGATAGACAACGGATCAATGGAAACAATGTTTTTTTATAGAAAATATCAAAGTTATGCCAGAGTTATGCTGAATCTCAAATTATGCTAAATGGTGATTTTTGGCGATTATTTTGTCAAAAGGATAACATTATGCTGGATCTGGTCACACCAGTGTTTCCATTTTTCAAATTTTTATTTTCTTAAAGCGAGGCTGAATTTTCTCAAAATTCCTTTAAACTCTTTAACCAGAATTTTGTATTTTTTTTGTTTATATCCTTGTTAGTTTTATCCCATAATGATACGAAACAGCTAAATAATCATCATAAATTACAAAGGTTTCACGTCAATCAAGCATCTGGCTCAGATATTACTGTACAGAACTGTACAGTAGTACTAGGTAAAAGGACGACAACAACAAAGAAAAAATAGAAGCGGATCTTTGCATGATAAAATATATCATATTTATGCTAATTTTGATTTTTAGCGATTATTGATAAAATTATATAAAATGAATATAAGGCAAGAAGATTAATTTATGTCATAGAGATCAAGTCTACAATTCGGTTGTAAATTTTATCCAAAGTTTTATTTTATCAGCCTCAGTTGCTTTTCCATCAATTCTCCTATGCAGGGCAATCATCTCTTTTGAAGGTTATAATGAAGCAGCCTCGTGCGATCCCTTGTTTTCAGAAAGTACTTCGTCTGCATAAGAGCAAGAAGATATTCATGTTTTTGCGGTATGCGATGATCATTCTTAATGAGCTTCAACTGAATAAAAACTCTTTCGACCAAAGCATTAGAAAATGTAAATGACAGAAGTTCTGCAATGAATTTAGGCGAGTTTGTCTGTAAAAGTGTGCCAGCACTATTGGTGTCCTTGAAAACATTGTTCCAATAATCTTGGCATTTCATCTCTCCACTGAGGCTGGCATTGAGGGCGTGAGATCTTTACTTCGCATAAACTCTCTTCAAGGAGGCAACCTGAATACAGTGAGAGAAAATATAGGGGTATGTATGGGGGGCTCAGGCCCCCCGAATTAGCGATCTCATCGGAAATTTCGGGCTTTCGTCGGATAATTGACAAATGTTCAATGTGTCGAAAGCCCATCCAAGACACATCTAGTTTTTACAGCACGCGATTGCTGCGGCAGATCCCATCAACCGCTGTAAAATGAGCAAAATTGGCCCACAGCCCCTCCGATACTATGTTTTGGCCACAGCCAATGAAATGTCACAACGAAGATTTTCAACATCAAATAGCTGAGCAGCACAATCTTCTAACAAATCAATCTATATCATACCGCCACGACCGATCAAAAAAACTAGCGATTCTTCTTGCATGATTACACCATCTCTATGGATTACACCGACCTGTGATAATTATGCAAACAATTCTATTCAATCCTCGTACGCAACTATGCTCTCGGTTACACAGACCCTCTACTTCCAAGTTAGGGGTCTGGAGCACAAACAAGGCAAAACTTTCTCATGTTACTTTGAAACAGGGGGTGTGTGTTCTTCCGCAATAAAGGAAGCTGGGGGTGTGCCGCAAGAAAGGGTATTCTTTTTCGGACTTCTTGTCTAGCCAAGGGTATACATTTTTGCAATTGTTGTTGTTGCTGTTGTTGTATTCTTATTTTAAATCGAAAATATAAATTTTAAGCTACACAGCCGTAACTTGTCTAATTCGATTATTTACAAAATATACAAATTAAATTAACATTTTTTAATAGTTTTTAAATGATGATTAAATGAAATTTAATCAGAGTTAATTTCACGAGGGGCTTTTGAGCTTTAACTAAATTGCATTAGATTGTTATTATTACTATTTCGTTATGTTTTCTTGTGCCACGCTTCCTCGCTTTTTGCTTGTATCTGCTCTACTGGTTTATGGGCAATGCAGGGAGTCTTTCGGCCTCCTGTGAATTTGATTTGTATAACTAGGGTAAGATGTGTGTTTCGTGGCGTTTTCATTCCCCTGGTTAATCTAGGGGTATTTAAGATTTTGGCATAGCGTGGGTCTCATCTTGCTTGGTGAAGTCACAATACAACTAGGCTGTTTCATCGTATTTTCCCAGCCCTCCCTCCCTCATTTTGTTTCTTTATGCTAAATGCCTTTTCAGTATAACTTTTGTTTTTCAGTAAATGCGTGTTGATTTTCTTTTATGGCATCGTTAAAACCTCTCATACCTTTAGGCATCTTTTATGCTTCTTAGAGTTTTCGGATGCTATTAGGTAGGACTGGTGCATCGGCTATTAGTGGGGAAAAGGAGCTTTTCCTGTCCATTTCCTACCAATTATCAACCATATTTGGGGGTTATTGTGTAACTTCCCTTAGTGACCCCTATATGGTAGGTTGAGCGATTGGCGCCGATGCACCAACGGCCCAACTCGCTCTCGATGATGTGGGAACGTAGCCTCATGACTGACCTTTCTGATGTCTATGGCAGTTTTCTGAGGGAGCTTCATGCCCTTTATGTTGGATTGGTATTCCCGAGTTAGTAATTTAAACACAAATTTACAATAAAATCATTAAGTTTTGCATACGTTGCATGTACAGGTTGCCCCGTCCCAGTTTCTAATTAATCTTTTGAATTGGATCAGATTTTCTGCATATTTTAATTCCTGTGGTAAGCCATTCCAAATTTGTGGTCCGAGGGACCTGAGTCTGTTTGTACCGAAAGTTGTTTGGTTTGGCCTGTAGTGCTGCAAGTCTTGTGGACGACGTGAGGATCGAGCAGAGGTTCTTTGTTCGAAAATATTTTGCATGAATTCAGGATTTAACCTTTTTACAGTTTTGAAAATTTCAATACAGAGGTTCCTTTGCCGATTTACATGCATTGTGCATTTTTGTGATTTGCAAAGCAGATCTCTATAAGATGAATCATGGTCAACGTAAAGGAATCGTAGGGCTCGTTCCAGTATTTTTTCGATTTTCTCCATAGATCTAGCCGAGGAGAAGAACCACACTAAAGGGCAGTAGTTAAAGTTAGGGAAAAGAAAGCTTTGGACCAATACTTTTTTCTCATCAAAGCCAATGAAAGATTCAAGTCTTTTGAGCACATTTAGCTGGGTTGCTGCCTTTTTACAAAGTTGGGATATGTGAATGTCAAAATTAAGTTTGTGATCTATAGTTACGCCAAGCAACTTTACTGAAGCTTCAGGATTTATAGTTTTCCCTTGAATAGAAATGTCCAATGGTCCTTTTTTTATCCTTTCTGACTAGAAGAGCATGAAATTTGTCTGGGTTAGCAATCATTTCATTCTCATTGAGCAAGGCAAGGGCGATGCTTGCTTCTTTTTCCAAGACGTTAATCAATTAAGGCAGGTCATTTTAAAAATATGTTTAAGTGTTGTCATCTTCGTAATTTACAAGAGAAGCCTTTTTAATGAAATAAAACAGGTCATTAATGCAGAAATTGAAAAGAATAGGGCCAAGGACTGATTTTTGCGGTACCCCCGATATAACAGATTGAAAATCACTGTAAGTATCATGTGTACGAACTGCTTGTAAGCGCCTTTTTAAATAGGAGTAAATAAGGACTAGAGAACTTTCATCAAAACCATAAGCATGAAGTTTTGCAATAAGAAGGTCATGCGGAATACAGTCGAAGGCCTTTGATAAATCCATCAGTACTGCTCCGACAATGTAATGCTCCGACGAGTCCATTTATTAGAACAGATGTAGCCCTATCATGTTTAAAAATATGCTTAACGTGGATATATTTCATCTCTTCAATTTTTACAGTTATGATAAAGTACATAATATTATGGATCATTAATTTTCGTTTATTTTCAAAAATCGTTAAATGGATACCCTGTAGTTGATATCACTGGTTTTTACAGAGCCATGTGAAAAGCAAGAATCAAAATGCGAAAAAATGCAAAACATCTTACCAAAGTCGCTCAGATTAAAGAGGCTATAATATAATGGTGTCAATTCATATTCTATAGAATTCCAGTCTGCAACTGTGTATGTAGTTAATTTTTTAAAGTAGTACGTCACATAATAAAGGTTAAACAGTCAAGGTGAATGGTGAACCGGCCAAGGTGAAAGGTAATAGGGCAAGGGTGAAAGGACAATATGATGATACGATGTCAGTAATTAATCAAACTACATTCAGCTAAGAGACATTTTTGGAGAAAGGTACGCTTTCAAAATCGTGTTATGATTCTACCAGTTCTGTATGCTCAAAATATTCAATTTGTAAAACATACCTTTTTTAGATTCTGCGAAGTTGTCAGAAAAACCTTTGGACTGCGTTCCATATTTTGAAGAAGTCTTAAGTACGACAAAAAATTTGTTGCTGTATGACCGGTAAGTCCTTGGCCCTTGACCACAGAAAGTTGCTTTTAAATTATAAACCTCTATGTTTTCTTCAAAAATTTTGACTGAATCATCATAACATGTCATTGTTTCGTGGATTGAAAAGATGGGAAAGTTGATTATTATTCCATTTTCAGGCTGAACAGATATTTCGTAGATACATTTTTTAATACTCGAGTGGCTTCCAGGGTAGCCGGGTGAAGTGAATTTGCCATAGATGCAGCATATATTTAGGATATCATCTTATTTTATTATAGTATGTTGCCTCTTCATTATCAAAAGACTGGGTGTTGTGAATATGCTGCAGGGGATTAAAAAAAAATGAATAATTCACTAAGATACCCAACGCTTCTAGATCAGTCTATAATTTATGCATTCAGCTAGATTTCTCTCTAGACGAATTCTACAGATTCTGTAGATTCTACGCTTGTCTGCAAGTGTAATGTAGCCACTAAATCCTCTACTTGTAATGGAGCCATCGGATTTGAAAACCAACAAAACCTGACTCTCTTTTGACTCCCATACTGTTTTCGGTTGGTATCCGCACAGTGTTTCTTGCAGGGTGCTGTTCTCGTAAATTTTAGCACAGAAGTTTCTTAGCAGAGTCTTCAGCACAAAAAATTCCAGTCTGGAGTAAAAACGTCTCGAAATGGATTCTTACAATCTTGCCATCAGGAACTCGGATGTGATATCGACAAGAAACATTGCTTGGGCACTGGTCTGGATAACCGGGCGACGTAAACATTGTAGACGTTTCAGTTAAGCTATAATTGCAGACTAAAGAAGAAAAGAGGAGTTGAAATAATGGCTCTGCAATGCTAAGAAAACTTAAGGGATAAAGAAGACAGGATCTGGGAACAAGGAATCATCAACAGAGGAGGCTCACACAAGAATAGCCATAATAAATCAATCAGATCAAACAAGCCACAAGAAAGTTTGGGAGAACTATTTACACGTGAGATGGCAACCTGCAAAGGGCTGAAGGACTGTGGCCTCCCCTAGCGCTTTCAAAGTTGAAATTTCTAAATACTTCACATACGTTTTACATTTTTAATTAGCTGCTTATATTTGAGCAATTTATTTGGCCGATGGAGGAATATTTGTAGACCATTTTTTTATAAACCAATTCAATTACAATCAGAAATACTACATAACTATACTCTAAAACAATATCTACTTTACAACTCAGATACGATGAATGACTACACTCGGGATAAAGCAAGCGGAGTATTATTGAAAAATTTATGGAATTTAATGAAAAATTAAAAGAAAGGACACTTATTACGATTAGATTTCCAGAAAGGAAAGTTTGGTAATCGACGGGTAATCGACGCCTCAACAGTTGTTTTTCTGGAAATCCTGTATGCAAAGTATGACTGTTAAGAAAACATCATTCTTTCTTGCAGTCTAACTGAAAACAGGAGAGTTTTGACTTGTAGTTTCAGCCTAATCACTACACAGCAAATTAAGTTAACAGTTTTTATGTATCTACAATCATGATTGAATCGCATTTTTCATTTTCTGAGCGAGGTATTACAGATATTTCAATCATACTTTTACGGCCATACTGTTCTAGATCATCGATCGATTTCGCTTTCTGTAAATCTTTTTTTTATAGGTCTTTCACTCTCTTTAATAGAAGTTCATTTTCGGCCTTCAGTTCTCCATTGACTTTTAAAGCGTTCCCGACTTCCTTCCTGAAGGATTCATATTGTTTGGCTTTTTCAATCTCGGCAAGTTTTCGTTCGACCGAAGAAAGACGAGTGGATAATGCTCTTTCTATTTGTAAACGCCCTGATTGTTTGAGGTCAGGTCTCTCCCTCTCTCGCCGGTAGCTGTTTCCTATTTGACCCAGAAACTGAGAAGGAGAGCTCTCTGTGAACAAGAGCCTAAATTTGTGTGATTCATTGTCTGATATGAATTTATCTAGTGATATCCCTTGATTCTAACAAGCAAAATGAATTAAACAACAGATTGGATGATTTTACGTGCAGAAATGAGGTTAGTTCTCTGTTTCGTGTCTTTTCTTTGCTGTTTTTGAAGATTTCTCTATTTGACCCCAAATGGCGATTTCCCTATTTGACCCCGAGCGCGTCGATCACTCAGCTGATTTATTTCGAGAAATCTGGTAACCTCGGTGCAGGATGTTTGAAATTTGAATTGATATGAAGAAAGTATGTAATTTACTTTGCAATTTCTACCTTTTGCTATTTATTTTGAATCAAAACGATGTTTTTTTAAAGGGCCACTCCAGCCCAAACATTTTTTCTGAGATTTTTGCATAAATTGGTAGTTAGTCGAGAAAAAGAAGCTATCGTGAAATTTTTTTTCGAAAAGCTTAACTCGTTTTCCAGATATAGACGCTCAAAGTTGAGAATCACCGTAAAAATACGACAAAATTTTTTTCGGAAAAAGTACCTTGTGACGTATGAAGGGACCATTGTTTCAACATTCGGCGCTATTGTTATACGTTCGCACTGAAATTCGCACGATTCGGTAGAGGCTCGGAGAGGCGATTCATGTCGGAATCTCGGTTGTCGTTTTATTTATTTTCCTTCATTGCGATTGATGTTCAGCGGAGGCTTCCAGCCAACATGGACTAGTAATTCGACAAATCAAAGATCGAAGCTTCAACCTGAAGCAAGCTTTTTAATATGGAATGCTTCACGAATTTTCAGATGTGAATGGATTTCTGACCGAAGGCATTTCTTATCGTCGTGTCATCTCAGGAATTTCCAAGGAGCTGAATAATAATTGATGTCTCACCGCATTAGAAGAAGAACCCCATTCACAAGATGGAAACTTTCCCGTAAGTCACAATTCATCCTTATTATCATTTTACTATGTTGAATGTTAGGCCAAACTGCAGGGTGTAGAGGTTTGGAGGGGGTTTGGGGATGGTGTGACACGCACCCCCTAAGCAAAGCAATTTGCCAGGCTTTGAGAAAAACTTCGTACTCTAAATACAAGTTTTCTAACAGTCTTGTGAACTGTCCCCCAAATAGTCAGAAATGTGGTAATATGAAAAGTACAACAGGGGCTCTCAAGCAAAATGTCACATAAAATAGTACCAAAAGTAGAAGTTTGCTACTTTTTTGTACCAATAAGGGGGCCTGAGCCTCCTAGCACTACATCCCTGCCAATGATCTGTGCACTACACCTTTGCCCGAGGTATAGATGTGTAAAATTTCCCAGGGTTTGTCTGATGTTTCCCTGAACCCTTTTTCTTCATGTTCTACCATGTTCTGCCTTCAATTTTGGAATTCTGCCTATTTCATCATAGAATTGATTCACAATTTCAAAATTTTGCCAGATCAATATCCAGGGCAAAAGATCTACTACCCCAAAGAAAAAACATGGAATTTACACCCTTGGTTTTGGAAAAAAGATGTGTCATATCCTCATTCTAATGTTTTAAAGGCAGAATTGTTTATATTTGTTAAAATTACCTTTGCTATTCTAGCATTGATTCATATAAGCATGGCCTATATCATTTAAATTCATCTTTGTGTTACTTCAAGTTAATATCCTTAGATGCTATTTGCTATAGTAACAGTGGTTGCCCTTTAACCCCTAAATTTCTCTTTGATCCTTTTAAATATCTATACTCTGAATGCCCCTGAGTGTCCAAGTTTCTTTGATCATTTTATGTTTTAATATGACTCAAAAGTAAATTTCACTGGTATTTTAGTATTTATCCCTGTCAACCTTATTATTCTAGGCATAAAAAGGTAACAAACTCTTTTATGGTTCAGCAGAAAGGATCTTGCAAAAAAATGCTAGATGAAGGTTGGAGATTACATGCATTCTGTTATCTGGCTACTGGCTTTGTGGGAGTGATAACTTGCCCCTCTCTTCCATGCAAGAGTTACCACAAAGACCTCAACACATTATTCTGTTTTTGTATTAACATTTTTACAAAGGAGATTATTTTTAAAATTATCAAAATTTTATATATAATTTGGTCATATCTATATAATGTTTGTGAATCAACAGTTATTATTTAAAACTAGTAACAACCTATAGGTATTTTCTAGAAATTTTGCAATAGATTATTGTTTCATGATACTTTTATAAGAACATTTCTCATGTGCAATAGAAATTACAAATTTCTAGATAGTTCAGATATTTGTATAGATATTTGAATATATTATTCAATGTAGCCAAGTATTTAAATACATCAAACATGTATTTATTATTCATAAATATAGCAGGTTGAAATTCTGACAGCTTAAAGAAGCTGACAAGGCCCCTGTAATAGCTTAAAGGTTAAATACAAAAATTATATTTACACAAGTATATTGAAAAAGTTGAATTATTAATATAATCTCAAATCCCTTTTTTGTTTGTATAAAAACAAATTTATAATTTTTGAAAAAGTTGTTTGACTCATGACTAATGGTAGGTTTTTAGTCTTGTCTTGAAAGTTTGTATACTTTCTTGTCCATGCCCTCGATTGTCCTGGTTTATTTCTAATAAGTCATAGTCATGTTGATATGAAGCTCTTTATCCTAATGAATATGTGGTATCAATTCATACAGCTTTCATTCCCGGTATACTGGTTTTGTTTTGGTCTTTCCTCTCGAATTAATTGCGCGATGATTTTTTCAGCTGTTGCACTAAAGGAAGAGCTGATGAAAAAGCGCGAATCTTCTTTTTTAAAATCAGGGAACTGGCCTGCCAATATAAATTGCTTCAAAAGCAACATTCCACGAAAGTCTGTCAACATCCTCATGTCTCTGTCTCGCTGGCCTACTTTGACAATTTGACTTCTCTGTCAGAAAGATTCGTGCGATAAAAAACTTCCATATTCGATCAGAATATCAAGACTGATGAGCGATACTTCTCTCTTTATATCGATTCCAGATAAAAGTCTGGCCTACTAACAAACATGCCGCTGCTAGGCCCTGTCTGCCATTTCGCTACGTTCTCGTTGACCCTTTGGACAGCCGATGGTACTTGCCGTGAACTTACCGAGGCCGAAAATGCCTGTGACGTCAATCCGGAGATCTCCGATAACACGGTTGAAAAACAATTCAACTCAATGACCATTTTACAAACGCTAATAACTACAAAACGGTTAGAGATATGAAAAAAATAATAACAGATTCGTTTTCAGGAGGTCTGATTACATCGTGTTCTGAAATAAAAATTTTGGGCTGGAGTGGCCCTTTAACGAGTTTTGTCTAATTGCTCCCGTAGCTATGAAGGAGCCAGCCCTAAAGCAAACGTTGAAGAAAAACATTTTTATACTGCTAAAATTACCGTAGTCGAATTAAAAAAGCATTTCAAAGGTAGATTGAAGCATGCCGAATCCGATTCTGCGGTTTGTTTTAAGATACCAGTCCAATTTTTGGAGTTATTAACGATTTCCCTATGTGACCCCGTTCCCTATTTGACCCCGTTCCCTAATTGACCCGAGCGCTGCCAACGCTGCTCTGTATTTATGTCATGTCCTTCCTGTCCTATAAATACCCTACTAGATTTTGTAAAGTGCAGTATTGGTTAAGTATGTTTTAAAAGAAGAACTGTAAAGTTTAGTGGCATGCTTAATACAGGGCCGGCGAAACGTATTTGAAAGTGGAGGGGCCAAAATGTCAAAGTCTTGAAAGGGTTTAGGAAAGGCCGCAAGAAAGCATTTTGGCGGCAAGAAAAATTTTAGAATTATGGTGTCTTAGGGATGGCCAGAAACTGTATCTAAAATTAATTTTGACTGAAGGTGTGGCATAGTCGCGTCTATTGTGATGTTAACTTGAAATAGAAAAGTTTTGCAAAGTTTTAGAATAACCACTATCATATAGCTTGTGATATTAACCTTTTCTAGATATTAAAATTACCCGAAATAAGATGAGGGAAAAAAATTAATGAAACACGGATTAATAAAAAACATTGAAATATCAACAGAAGAACTATCAACTAAAAAATAGAAAGTTAAGCAATTTTTTACAGCTAAGATTTTACTTTGTAACATCTAATCTTAACTTTTTCGGAAACTAAGTGCTTTAGCAAAAATTTGAAAAACCTTCAAACTGGTCTTGTCAAAATGAGTTACATATTTTCTCTTTTATAGTAGCAAATGGATTATCCAAACGATCAAACTCTGAAGTTTTCTTGATGATACTTTTTAAGAACAAATCTGCCCATACTTTACTTGTTGTATCCTCAGAAAAGTTGGCTTGTAAGAGTGGCTTTTACAGATCAAAGAACAGCAGTAGGTCAGTGATAGGGGTCTAAATTTCAAACTGATAGACAGTGAAAGGGGTATATTTATGATTCCACCATGGACAAGCATGTATGTGGTATTGCAATTCAAGTGCACCCGCGGGGATTGCCAATTCTTGCACATCTTTTAGCACACAAGTTGAACAAGTGATATGGAGCCAAAAACATGGAGATCTTTGAAGTCAAGTCTAAAAAAGCCATCCTTCTCCTTCATTACTTGGTATTTTATTCTGCCTGTAAAATCTTCACTGTTTCAAAATGAATTGGTTGATCTTTGATGTATTTCATCGACAAGTCTTCTTTTGGATGGCCTTAAATTTGTTCAGCTGACAAACGTTTCATTCTGAGAGAAAAACTTAACCTGGTCTTTATTTGCATGCTGCCTGTAGGTTTCAATGGAATTTTGAAAAACAGTTTTCAACTGACATTCTACAATACAGTCCTACAGTATTGAGTAAGAGAACAATACGTACAGTGCTTCTTGATTTCTCTACAACAAGTTCCTACTACTTTTGGGCCTATCCAGTGCTGGTTTTAAGGGGGGCCATGGCCCCAGGCCCCATGCTTATGTTAGCCAAAAAGGGCCCCACACCTAAGAAAAAATTGTAAAGGACAAGAGCCCCACAGATGTTTTTAGCCTCGGGCCCTGCAGTCCCTAAAACCACCACTGGCCCTATCAAAAGGGACAACTGTCACATTTTAAGTTTAAAAAAGGTATAAAAAGAGCTTGTTATTTCCATAATGTGTAGTATGTATTTGTGGTTGCAGCTCATTATTTAGAATTATTCTCGTTGAGATTGAAATGTTGGTCTGTAAAACTCTTACTTAGGCCTTTACTTATTAGAAGTTATTCAAAATTTAATTTTTTTATTTGATTCAGGAGAAACCTGGCAAAAAGTAACCCATATGCTCAAAGCATTATAGATCACTCGAATATTAAGGACAGTCCAAGTGAGCTACAAATGAACGAAAACCATAAAAAATGGAGAATCACATGCAGCTGGTTACCCAAAAGATATCTGCTGGCAATCTTAAGCTTTTTGGGATTTCTAAATCTCTATTTTTTGCGAGTCAATCTCAGTGTTGCCTTAGTTGCCATGGTTTCAAATAAAACAATAACCAACTCTTCTGGCTATGTTGTTTTTACAGTAGGTTCATTTTCTTTAATTTACTTACCCCAAATTATTTTTTCTTGCTTTGAAGCATTTTTTCATATTTATGTTGAAAGAAAACATTTCATGAAATTTCCTCCAAATTTGCACAGTTAGGTTTGCTTTTTCCAAACTTTTTATCTAAAGCCAATTCAAGGGTATAACAAATTTGTGTAAACTTTGTGGTGGTCTTCTGCTTACAGAATTCAGATTTTGCATTTATACAAATAAAACATCCTTTATTTGTTTAGGGGTACTGTCAAAAAATTTTATAGTTTGAACCAATTTATATCATCTGATAATTTATCTTAACGAAAGCTTGAAATGGAGTTTTGTCTTCTGATCATTTCTGATTTACTTTAAACTTGAATACAAGCTAAGTGGTCTGTAAATCTTTTTGCTAGGAGCCAGCAGACTTTTCTTGGAACACAAAAGAACAAGGTACTTGAATTTATAGTGAAAAATTGCTTGTAGTATGTTATTCAATAGTATGTTATTTCCAAACATTTTATTGCTCTGAATTGTAAGTGGCAACTGCAACTTTGTTACACCTCTTTCTGGTGTCAATCCTGAGATTGAGCTGCAAAGTATTATTGCAAGAACTTTATTAATGTTGCCTACAGATCAGAAATCCTTCCAGAGTTAGATGCCTATTCCCTGAAAAAACGCCTAGTGGTCGATACTAATGCTTAATACATAACTGTCAGGTCTTCAGGTTTCTGCGTATGTCTTTTGCAACGTCGGTGATTTTAAGGTCTTACGGCGTAAGCTGAAAATCTCACGTTTTTCTCCACTTCCGATGTGTTTTTTTTGCTACGTGAATACGTCTGTTTAAAAATTATCAAGTATTTCCATCGCATCATATTCAAATTTATGAGAACATGCTGGCTAACCAGTAAGACAATTATTTTCATTCCGACAAAGGATTGAAATTTGAAACTCAAGGACGTTGGTCATTGCAATTTTGTAAAAACCTTTCTAACTATACAAAAGTTTTGATTAGTAGTTATTTTAATAATCCTTGTAAACTCTACTGTTTTTCATTACGTAATGTTCACAATCAGTCGTTTGTTTTCGGTATTTACATTAAATTATCACGTTGGATTTGTTTTGAAACCATCGAATAACGAATAACAAGAATTACCGTTTTATTATGGTTCTGTTACCGTTTTTACGCAAAATTTTAGTTTAGAATGCAAAATCTTACGGCAGGACACCACAGTAGCATGACAGGTATGTTTATATATGTGAGTATTAATGATACCTTCTGATTCAAAAGCTGGAAATTGGGATGGATGTGGTATTGCTTGGCTGCATCTCGTGCAGATTTCCTTTGTTTTCATTATAAATTCATTTTTTGGCTTGACAGGTATCATCCTGAGCTCTTTCTACTATGGTTACATCATCACCCAAATACCTTCTGGATATCTTGCAGCCCGTTTCGGTGGGAAAAACCTTTTTGGTGGAGGTATTCTAATGACAGGACTGTTTACATTACTAACACCATTAGCAGCAAGAATGAGTATTAAGTTTCTCATAGCTGTTAGAGTGTTGCAAGGATTATCTCAGGTACGCTGACATTCCAAATTATTTAACTTTTGAAACTTTTTAAGTTAGAAAGTATTTCTTTCGCTAGTTTTTTGTGTAATCTAGATTTTAGTTATCTTTGATGGACAATGGCAGTATCCTATTCAAATTTTCCCACTTTATCAGAGGGACCAATGTAGTCTTTTTCTTCATTTCCCAATTAACTACGGTCTAATCTTCTCTTCACAGGGCGTCACTTTTCCATGCATGCATGCGATTTGGAGCAGATGGGCTCCACCAATTGAAAGAAGCAGGCTGGAATTGCATCGTTATAGCGAATAGAAAGAAAACAATTCGTATTTGTAAGAGTTTTGCATTTTTAAAGCAATTTTCTTTTAAATGTAAAATTGCAGTGTTTTTGTGGCCAAACTATACGCCAGTGGGGATATATAAAATTAGATATTTTCTTTTTCATTTATTGGCTCTTGTCTGTTTGTAGCTCTGAAAATTACAATGGTGATTGCTTATATGCCTGGATTCAGGGGGTTTCTGTGGTAAGGAGATTTCTCAGAACCCAAAAAGTTACTACTGGCTCCCACTCTCATATCGTGGTCTCATATCGTGGTACATATGGCTAGATGAAAGATGATGATATCGTCCAAATGGCTATTCACGCTCGGGTCCTTAGAGTTCTCGGGACTGCAGAGCCCTGACAAATGGTGAACATACAGTCAATGACGGCCAAGAGGGCCAGTTAAGCAAAAGAAACTAAAGTGCCTCGCCCAAATCCCGCCTTGTTTCAATTATATTTCTTGGTTGTCTTTTAGGGAGCTCCCACCTTTGGACTCTTTCTCCCATGGCAATGATGGCTTACCCCGAATGCGCGAAAGTCAGAAATAAGCAATTCTAAAAGGAGCAGTGGTGGCCTGGCCCTTTTCGCCTGGGGGGCCAGCATCAAAATGGCGCCCTCCATAACTAACACTATTGTCTTTTTCCTGACAATATTGGCGATCCAGGGGCGGTGCCAAGAAATTCAAAGTGGGGGGGGGCTCGAGTTAATTGCTTTATTCGACTATAAAAAATAATGTCCGGGGAGGGCCGGCGAGAGGTCGTCAGAGGCCCCTGCGAGCAGAAAATTTTTGCGACCACGCCCTTTAGATTGGCTTAAAATACATTTCAAAATATTTCTTGCAGTCATATTGTTGAACTCGTTTAAAAATTTTGCTATTTTTGAGGTATCCTTTTTAGCACGTTTGATTGATTCCAGTCTTAAAATGGATTTCATTACTTTGTATCCTATCTTTGTATCGTCGAGACAAATTGGTCCTTTCACGAGAAATGAAGCAATGAGACAAAATCTACTGACCCCCACATGAGCAGGTCTTTGAAGGCCAGCAGAGCCAAAGAGACTCATCGAAAATCAAAATTTTCTTTGGAAGGGGGACAGGAGTCCGGACACCCTAAACATAGACTGTCCCCCGACACACTAAACACAGTCTATGTGCACTATGAGTGCTGTGTTCTCCACTCGAAAGAATTTAACTACGTAAGTATCCTGATAATCCTCTAAAAAATTGATCAATTTTTTCGCCCGTGCGAAAAGTACAAATGTTTTGTCTGGATAACACAGTACTGAAGAGGCACAAAGACGTGCCCTTTAAATAAGAAAGTTCCAGGGGTATGGGGGCGTGCGTCCCAATAAAAATTTTATGGCGTCCTTTTTGTCTTTGCTTGCTTCCTAGAGACCTAATAACCAGACAAGTCGGTCGTATGAAACTTTTTTGAGTTTTTGGCGCCCTAAACAAGCTTTGGCACCCCTATAAAAATGTCAGCTGGAGGGACCCTGCCCCCCCCCCGGCCCCCCTGCCAGGCCGCCACTGAAAAGGAGGGCTTCTTAACTACCTTGTGTTTATGCGATTGTCAGACGATAGTAATGCCATTCGGTTGGTAGGAATTCATAAAGTTTTTCTGGTTTAGGACGATATGTCCTCAAAGTGACGAGTGAATATATTGGCTCTGCCTCACTCTTCGGGACTGTGAGAACCTGACTTAATGAAATCCCAGGTGTTCATATTTTTGCGAGCAAACTGTACGATCCAACGTATCGTTATCAATGAAGCTTTGTCCGAAAGTGTTATTTGATTGATGAATAATAACATTGGCAACCATCGCAGAAAACCTTCTCTCCAGAGAATACCCCAAGCACTTGCTACGGCTGGGTGATGTTGAGTTACAAAAGCATGGCAAATGAATTTCTTGCATGTGTCTATATACTTTCCAACCTAAGTTGATAACGATTACTGAACGGTTCTTGACAATTTCTTTGTCAATGCTTGATAAGGAACTTGGACTTACAGTGGGAGAGAGCAATTCAAAAGTTCTTCAATGTTCGTGCTGCCTTAAAAAGACCGACAAGGTGAGTGAAATTGCTGAACTTTAATAAAACAACAACAAACATTTTGATTATCGTAGGCCATGTTCGCACCAAACGTTGGAGAACCTAGCGACTTGCACATGCGACCTAATGCAGTGGCATAAGAAGTAGCATGCGTTGATCTAATTGGAAACGCAGTCAAAGAAAACCTGGGTGATGCACGCAAGTCCTTAAATCACCGTTTTTGTAGGCCATAATCTCCACCTAGCTTGCCCTGGGAATTCATGCGACATTTAAAGATATCCTGTTTTGGTTGTTTTAACATGAATAAATGTGTTCAATTTTGAAATTATCTTCGTTCTTTGAATTATAACGAGCCACTGCGACAATAAAAGCTGGTTATTTTATGAACCAAACCATATCAGTTAACTTCAGTTAACGTAGTCAATATATGTTAATAGGAAAAGTATACTCTTTTGGGCTTCTAGTCTAGCCAAGGGTATACTTTTATGTAATTCAGGTCCATTGATGCTGTGACAAATTTTCATTCTCAACAAAGTCTTTGAAACTAGGAATTTCATACTGACAATCCATTTCTGTTGATAATAAACTAGTAAACGAAATAATTTTTATAAAAATTGGTCAAGTCAAGGGAAACATTTTTGTAAAAATTAGTCTAGCCAACGGTACCATTTTCAATAATCTCTCGGCTTTCCCCTACCCAAAATTTAGTCAAGAACCTCCCTCTGCCATGCTATGATAATTGAGACATTACAACAAAATCACATGGAAGGTGGGGTGAATCTATGCCAAAACAAGATCGTAAAATTTTTTTGCGAAACTCATTTTTTATAAAGACACTTTATGTAACGAGAGTTTTCAAAGTTTCTCAAAATAAGTTTGTGTTTTCGCCCAAAAAACAGCTCGTAACAAGTATACACCTGACTATACCAAGGTGCCGTCCTTCAAAGTTAGGAAGGGAGGCCGTGTTGTCTAGAAACCAAGACCTAGACCACGCCAACGTCAGAACATAGACCGAAATATCTTCGCTAGGAAATATGTATACCTAGTTGTGTATCGAAATAGCCAGAAACGCGAGCACATGACTGTTGAGTTTTGAATCTATCTGTCTACATTTCTAAAGTCTTACCTGACAATGGTCTTACTATGGAGATAATGTTCGGGCAGTAATGGGCTAAAGCCACCAACCAGTCCTTTCATGAAGATTTGTATTCTACGAGCATAGCAATACATCCACGACAAGTCATTGAAACGCTCCAGTCAACTCCAGATAAATCGATGCGAAGACAGTCTAGGAACCTAGAAATACCACAATGGTTGCACTAGCATAATAGATCTCACCTTAGATTGGAATATCAAGAGCAAACGTTTTTCAACAGCCCAGAACTCCTTTGAAATATCAGGTATAGACAGTAACCGACATTAATCTGTTGTTAGAACAAGAAGTGCCAAAGAAACTCTCCTTGACTTAGGAATAAAGACCAAAAACGAATAATGATTGGCTATTTAAACACATATTCTATCAGTAACAAATTAGAAGTTCTAAAAGCTACCATCTTTAGAAATACCGATATTCCACCAATCGCTAAAACGAAATAAGATAGTAGTTTTAACATAACCGATTGCTCCATGGAAGGCTACAATTTACTCCTCCGTTATGAACGCAACAAGCACGGAGAAGACCTCTTTATTGATAAATTTTAAAGAAGGAATCCCAGTTAAAAAGATAAATAGCTAATCCTTCCCAGGAAAAATTGAAAGTGAAGTGATTGAAGTCAAACCTACAAAGCAAAAGCTTTTTTTCCTTTTTCGCTCTATATTTCGCTCAGCTTTGCAAATGTATAAAGTAATATTGCAATACCATGTCAAATGGTACTTGTCATTTGGGAATACGAAGAGTTATCATTCTCAGTAAATATAGATATCGGATTCATATATCGTACCGGATTCAAGCGTCATCGTGTGAACAGAAGGCCTATCCGATATGAAAAGCGATCCGATATGAAAAGCGATCCGATTTGAAAAGCGAACCGATATGAAAAGCGATCCGATATGAAAAGCGATCCGATATGAAAAGCGATCCGATATGAAAAGCGATCCGATATGAAATCGATCCGATATGAAATTAATCCGGTATCGTGTGAGCAGGGCCTCAGCTTTGCAAATGTAGAAAGTTTCCCATATGGTAACTCGTTGGTAACTCGTTGGTGACTCGTGGTTAATCGTAATCATGTTCCCAGTAAGGCACAAGCGGCTCCTGTTATCAATAATATACATTAGCGCATGCGTAGAAATGGATTTGTTCTTAAAAACTCAAAATGGCAAGTTTTATTTTTTAAACATAGAAATTGAAAATATATAAAGAAAATATATCTAATAAATTTTTTATCACCGTAACTCACTCCCCACTCCCTGATTGTTAAAATCTTTCAAATCCAAAACCTCCGAATATTCAAGACCCCTGAATATTCAAGACCCCCGAATATTCAAGACCCCCGAATATGGACAAATTCCAAGTTTGGGCGTTCTACTTTACAATCCATTGTCTCAGTAGTAATAGTTTTCTCTTTTACACCCCTTACTCAATCTTTTGGCGAATAAAGCTTAACCCCCCCCCCCCCCCCTCTAGTTCACACTAGCTAGCAGCAAGCCTGAACTTAAACTAACTGGTACTGTGAAAAAGAGTCTATGACCAGGATACTTACACTGTTATTTGTTAATTTGCGTTCTGTATTCATCTTATTAATAATATTTGGACACAGCACTGCTCGTATAATCCCCCATCTATTTAAGATAAAGAGATAAAACCTACTTACGCAAATAACTAGATATTTGAAAAGAATCACTTATTGATTCGAAATTCCCTTCATTTCTAGAGATTCTGGTTCTTCCCTTTTATCCGTTTTATTGGTAGCTTATTGAAAATATTGAACTGCACCTCATTGGAAATGGGAACAAGCAAATTTAGATAAAGCTGTCTCGAAAGTACAAGTTTATAAGTCTTTAGATGTGTCCAACGAAACTGAACCATAACTGACAACAACAACTGGCATGAGAGTTTCTGCTTCCTTCTTCTCAAAAGTTTCATTGGTAGCCAATGGGGTGCCTTTCTCATCCTCGATTCCCTCTTTCATCAACATGTCTTTATCATCGTTGTCTTCAGAAATACTTTGGTGCCCATACGGATCAGCCCATGGCTGCTTCTTACCGGAGGCAAAGATGATGAAAACCAGAGTTCCAAGCCCGTAAACTGCCGCTAACAGGAAGAATATTATTTGCCATTCTTCTCTAGTCTGGGTAAGGAAATATCATCCATTAAAAAGCTATACACTGCATGTGAAGAATTCAGGCACTACAAATTTGAAGTGTGTGTGTGTGTATGGATTGCAAATGTAAGTGCATATATGTGTCGCTCTACACCAAAATTCCTTGCTCAACTTGAAGAACATCTAATTCCACCCGTTCCTGATTTTGATCATTGCGAAATAGCCTAAAACGTTGAAAAAAGTGTTTTCTTTGTGGATCATGAAGATCATAAGAATTTCGAGTCTAAGTAATTAGAGTTTCACATAATATTTATAATATTAGAGTTACAGACCTCGTGTGTAGTGACAAATCCAACAACAAGAGGACCGACGATTCCTGAAATGGTAGCGAAACTGTTGCTCATTCCAATAAGGAGGCTTGCATAGCGCGGTGCTATATCAAGGTGATTGATAATGAAACCACTCCATGCAAAGCCACCGAATCCGACAGCCATGACTAAAGCAAAAAGGGCCAGATTTTTGCTTGTACTGTACCCAACGATTATCACAAAAAGTCCTTGGGACATGAACCCTGTTCAAGACAAAAAAAGGATAGAATTCAGGCTTTTAGACAAATAGTAATTTCTAACAAGGCAGTTCCTATAAATCAAGTACACGGCTTGAAAATTTTAATGATGGAGATATGATACCAAAACAAAATCACAGGTCTAACAAAGCAATAGTAGTGGTCTACCAAGACAATATTACTGGTCTAACAAAATAACAATTCTGGTCTACCAATATAATAGAATTGGTCTATTAAAACAATAGTAGTGGGCTAGCAACACAATACTACTGGTCAACAAAAATAACAGTTCTGGTCTAAAAAAAGGACAGCATTGGTCTACGAAAACAATTGTTTTAGTCTACCGAAATAATTTTACTGAACTAACAGAAAAAGTTCTGTTCTAATAAAATATATGATTAATTGTAGGATAAATACATAAAATGATACAAAGGTTTACTAACCTATTGCAGTAAAAAGCTTTCTAACAGTAGTGGTAGACATTCTTTCCGAAGACCGTAGAAAATCTGCAAGCTGTCCCCCTAACTGAATCACTATGGTCATTATCAGATAGGGAAGAGCGGACAGAAATCCTGCCTACAAAAATATATGAAGTTTAATAACGAAGTATTTTTAAAAGACCAATAAGACTCATACATATGCTTCATTATACCAATTAAATGTTTGAGCTGAAAAAACGTAATTTGTAACAGCGCAAATGGTTTATAAATTTTGACAAGAAGACAATTTCAATTGGCAAGAAGAAAGCCAAGCGTAGATGGCCTAATAAAGAAGTTACCCACAGCTTATTCTTATCGATGCTAAATAAATGTCAGTAATGAATTCCGGACAAGGTATCTATTAAAGATGATAAAATAGAACAGGTCATTTAGACAACGGTGATAGCAGACTTTCTTGACATACTTGCTGTCGAAAAAACAATCCATTTTCAAATTCTGTGAAAAGATGAAGAACAGAACAAGTCACTCATTATCTGAAATGTACCTTTTGTAGATCAAACTTTAGCATCAGCTTGAGATAAGTCGGAAGTGACGTAAGTAGTATGCAAAGGCCCCAGCTCCCTGCAAAATTCGCGATTATAATTGCCCACACGGGACCAGATGAGAGCAATTCCTTCCACGGAACCGTTGTTAACTGAAAAATAAAGAAATCGATAGCTGCTATTTGACATTAGAGAACATTTGCCCTCAGTTTTGCCACGACAATAGAGCTTTTATCAAAATCTTTCGTTATGTGTTGTATTTTCTTTTCCTACTTTCTACTTTCCAACCTGTATCAGAGTCCATGAGTATTTATTCGTTTTATCAAAAAGTCACATTTTCATAAAAACACAAACTCGAGTTTCTGGATCGAATAAGTGAAAATGAGGAGGGGAATATTTTCTAAATCTATTTAACACAAGGCCTAAAATAGAGGGGTAGGGAGATGTTTGAATTAGCGATGTTCAGAGAAAGGACTAAACCAAACAGGGAGGGAAAGATTAGATAACTGAGAAAAGTGATTGCTGATTATACTTCATTTCAATTATTTAAGCATGGTAGCCCATTCAACAATGCTGGTTTACAAGGGGCCATGCATCAAAACCAAAGGAAAAACTAACATAAACTAGAATAAAGTAAAAAGCTACAACAGTTCACAAAATACGCTACGCAACTCCTTCTAACCCACCCCACCCTCAGAATTTTTGATACCCTTTTACATTATTTTAAAATTAAGAACTATAATGTATACATACATATACAATAGTTAAAAACCTGAAGTAAGATATTAAAACACAGCTGTCAAAAAAAAATTGGAACAAAGTTTTAAACTTCCTAAGCGATGTAGCCTTTTTAGCTTCGGAATCTAGGTTATTCCAAACTTTAGTGCCCCTAAAGATAAATTATTTCTGCGCATTTTTCTTTAGAAGCTTTACGTCAGTGTCTGTATTACGTAGCTGCCAAGATGCACTTTGAGAATTCCTTATGAACATCTCGCTCATATATTAGGGGCACAAGGACCAAGATACCGGGGGGCAAGAGGGGCCAAACAAAAAGATGTATCTCGGTCTATGGGTGGGGCAAGATTGTTTAAAGACTTGTATACAGTTGTCCTGCTATCGTGTTCAATCAGGTCACTGACAGTTTTACAGCCTAGATTCTAAATCAGGGGTTTGCTAGAGGCATCAAAACTGCCATTCGTACGATCTAGCAACTGTGTTTTGAAGCTTCTGAAGTTTTGAGATTTCACTCACTTTTGATTCGGTCTTATCGTCTGATAATTCCTGTTTGATATAAGCAAGTTCCTTATCTGTAATCGTAGGATGATCGAAAGGAGAATCAGTAGCCATCCAAAACCAAAAAACACTCCAAATAATTGCAACAAGGCCTGCGAAGAATACAAACAAAAATCACAACTTGCGATTGTACTTGATTAAAAGTGCTGTCTCATAAAACCGCCGAGGAGAGGGATTTTATCAATCAATGCAGTGCCATCATAGGCGTAGGAGACATAGGGGCTAGGAGGGCTGTAGCCCCCCCAATCAGGCAAAGTGGCATTTCATTCTCAATTCGGCCAGTTTTATCTTAGTGAAGCAACAATATTTGGGCAAGATCGTACTAAACCCCTAAACGTGTAGCATCTACTACGCCCATGAGTGACGCTCGAGTACCACACTTGAACCATAGCATCCAGGTTTACTATACGAGTTAGTAAATCATTGTATGAAGATGGAGAGTCCGACTAGGCAAGTCGCAATACTATTTGTGTGATATATAGACTCAGAAACCGTGCTCAGAAACCTAAACGAGGCTAAACTAAAATGTCCAAATCGGCACAATACTTGCTCGTTAATTTTCTCTAGCTTATCCTGCCTGACTTCCTTTACCACATAGCCATATCCATGGCCAATAATTGTAAAGACATAGCATAATTGAATTCATAATTATGTTTTCTCCCATAAGTCCTGCCAATTTTTGGTCTAACAAACACAAACCTTATCGATATGAGCATCAAATTTTGAATCTTTATCGATCTCATCACTATGCAAGGTAACATTTTTCTCTATCTTAGTTGCCAATTCTTTTTCAATTTCAAACTGACTTATGCATTTATCTTTGTTGACGATTGTGATAGCTTTGAAATTTGGAGTGATTTGCAATAATTTCATTTGATTTAAACCAATGAATACATTTATAAGTGTATGATTTTTCTAATTTGTAATAATTCATCAATATTTGTTAAGGTGACAGATATCGTATTGCCATCAGCAAATTACATAAAATTCCCTCACTGAGGCTGTAAAAATATCGTTTAGAAAAATATTGACGAGAAGAGGTTCAAGTAACCAAAAATTTACTAGTAACTATCCAAGGAGCACTCCTTGTCCAAGGAGATTTAATGACATTTCATTGCTCTAAATGACTCTTTGCTTTCTATTAAAAAGATGTTTTGTATAATTACAAGAGAATATTTCTCTGCACCATAGGCAGGTAGTTTGCTAAATAACCATTGTGTTTATTTCTTTTAATTCCTTGTTTCTTGTCTTCAATAAGTCTAACAAGAGTGTGCTTGGAAGAAGAGTGTTTGCTATATGCGCATAAGTATTTATAATTTTTTTCCAGATATGGTGAAAGCTTCTGTCCTACTGTTTATTTAAAAACCTTAGAAAGTGTTGTCAGTAAACTTATTGATATGATTTTCTTTTTGAAAAACTTCTCTCGTACAGATAGGTCAAACTATCGCCTTTTACGATAAATTCGAAAAACACTTTTGATAATGCATTTATCTATGATGATGTTCAAGAGGGGCTGCAGGATGATACCAACTGAGATATTTAGATGTTGCATTTGTCATGTCATTTCCATGTGCCTTGTTGTGATTAATCTTCACAATAATTGGTCTTTGGCTTTTTTTAGTGATTTGTTTAGAGCTCGAGGTGAAGATATCTTTTTAGAGGATTTTAATTTTTCGATGCTTGAATGCTCTTTAGAATAATTTGTTACATCAGTTACTGTTGAATTTTCACACAGGTCATTTGGGTTGAAATTGTAGTTTGACCACTGTATCAGAAGCTTTGATAGTGTAGGAGATAAGCAGGATGAATGCCCAAATCGTGATAAAAGCATTAAAATTTGTACAAACATACAATTGTGATTGCAAAGATTCGACTCATTACAAACTATGTGCCCTTTTTGTAAGTGTTCCGTCAAACTGAGTACTGAAGACTATCTTTCCCAACGAGAAATCATTTGTGATCAAGGCTAATTTGATCGTGTTAATCGTACTTTCAAATAAGTATTTTTGCAAGATTAATAACATTTAGTTGGCTTTTAGCGACATTCCAGAAAAGAACTCTTTAGAGATCTGGGAACTATTACACATTCCAACAACAGCATTCGGGTAGCAATATGGAGATAGAAGTAAATCCTTTAAATGTCTAAATCCAAATCATTCTAAATTTCTTGCTTGTTAGGATTAGTATTCCTGCTAAATTTCATGTCTTTGATTTCATTTTCAACAAAGTTTAATAGAAATAATCAATTTAGGGTTCTGGGAACAATTAAGCATTCTAAAAACAGCATGTGGAGCATTTTGAAGATGCTTGTCGATCCAGATCCTTTCAGTGTGTTGTAATTAGTATCTAAATAAAGTTGCTTGCCATTGATTTTATTTTCAGCGGAGTTGTAGAAATGAGCGTGTTAAAGGTCTGGGAACGAGTACATGGTCTAAAAATAGCATTTGGGGACATTTTGACGATGGGTGTGAATCTAAATCTCATTTCCGGGTTATGATTAGCATTTATACTAATTTTCATGTTATTGACTTTATTTCAACAAAGTTATAGAGATAATCAATTTAGGAGTCTGGGAGCAATTAAGCATTCTAAAAATAGCATTTTGGGCATTTCTTAGACTGGGTCCCGACTCCATCTTGTTCAGCATATCAAACTATGTAGCTGTGCAGATTTTCGTGCTTTTATCACAATTTGCACAAGATCCTCGTTTCAGAGGCCTTGGCTTCTACACAATGTACAGTTAAATTATGCAATAAAGTTTTGAATCTTTACCAAAGAAGTAGAAAACAGCGGGCCAGGCCATCGCTCCCGACAATGTCATTCCAAGAACCGTTCCAGCAACTGTTCCTAAAAATATAGAAACAATGAAGACAGGTCAAAACAAAGCGTCTAAACAATTCCAAAATCAGTCTTAATAAACCCCCGGCCCGCAACAAAATTTCAAGTGGCGGACTAAGCGAAAGGAATTATGCAAAAAAACTCGAAAGCACCGCTAGCATCGTACATGGGTGCGAAAGATTTTTACGGAGAGAAAGCGGGAAGGAGAGTACCAGGTACTAATAAAGGAATTAAAATGCACGACCATGAGTTTTGAGCCCCGGTAAAAGGCTCTGTATCACACTCCGTTATCTTGTGACTTGTGATTCGCATGTGACAATTGCAGGTAGCTATCGTGTTGGTATTACAACAGTTTCGCGGATAATAAAAGAGACTTGCAAATCTATATGGGAGAGCATGCAAGAGGGGGGAGGGTTATAAAGGCACCGGACACACATGATGAATGGCTCAAGATTGCTGAAGGTTTGAGATTTGTTGGGACTTTCTCAACTGCATAGGCGCGATGGACGGCAAACATGTTGTCATCCAAGCACCCCCAAGATCTGGCTCCTCCTTTTATATCTATAAAAAGACCCATAGCATCGTATTGCTAGCAGTTTGCACTCACAAATATGAATTTATTTTGGTTTCAATTGGAGATACTGGTAGGGAGAGCGATGGCAGTGTTTTTCTGCAAGTGACATTGGTCATTTTTCAACAAATAATTTATTGAACATGACACTCTCACGAGCTCTCCCAAACAGTACTATCGAGTTACCCTTTGTTATTGTTGGGGATGAGGCTTTCCCTTTGAGAGTAAACATGATGAAACCCTATTCCTGTGCAGTTCTAGATGAAAGGAAACGAATCTTTAACTATCGTCTGTCGAGAGCCCGGCGAGTGATAGAAAATGCTTTTGGGATAATGGCTTCGAGGTTTCGTATATTCCGAAGGCCTATTTTAAGTTCGCCTAAAAAAGTAACCATCTTTACTAAGGCAGTCGTTGCCTTGCAAAATTTCTTGATTGCTTTGGGAAAAAGTGGCCCCTGACCCTTGCTTTCTTCTTGACCTTTCCTTTTATTTACATACTATCTTTTACTGAGTTGCATTTTTTCGTATGATTTTGATTGACGATGAATGGTTTATGGTTTTTTCATCGAACGTGACCCAGGAGTGAAAGTATCATGAATTATAAACAGAGTTGAATCGAAACACATTGAAGTAGACAGGGAATTTTGTAGAAAAAACCAGCAAACTGCCTAACCTCAAATTTCATTTCATATTCTTACTAAATCGACCATGGAGATTCCAAATCCAAGATGGGCCAAAAAAATTATCACCGGAAGTTACTGTTTTTCATGATGTCACTGAAAAAATGATAAAAATCTTTAACATTTAGCCAAGGACTTGACCTGAACTTTTCTTGCATTTTTGCACTGAATTAACTAAGCAGATTTCAAATCTGAGATGAAATGAAAAATATTTTGAGCGGAAGTCAAATTTTCTGATGACGTCATCAACTTAGAGAAAATTCCTTTTGAACCTTTTTAATTGTTTTCTTGCAACTATCATTGTCAAATATTTTCCACATTCGAATAGCACACATTCGGTGCTTTTGAAAGATGTATTGAATTACTATTATGTTTACTTTTCAACGTTCTTTCATAACGTCATCATCATTTTATGACGTCATCTTCTTTCAAAGGTAATTGAATAACACGGGAAAGTATGCCTAAAAATCTTTAGCTAGTTAAAATGTCATTCAAAATTAAAATTTCGTTGTATAAAAAATGATATGGAATCAATTGATCCTTCATCACTGTCTCCTTTGCTGGAACTCCCAAAGAAATTGTAGTTCCACTCATCATCGTCTGCTTCAAGCTGATCATCGTTAATCCCCACGCCCTGGTCCTCATTGGTTACGGAATTTTTTTCGATTTTATCATTAGAGCGCTGCAGATCTTGCAGTTTTTTAGCGGAGGGTGTGCGGGGCCCTGTAAAAGATGAAAATAATTTGTGTGAAAAAGATTTTGGGATTTAGTTGGCTGACTCCAGTATTTTCTGCAGATGTTCACAGCTTTTTTAGCGTTGACGATCGAATATTTTTCTCATCAAGCCGTTAAGAAAACCAGAATATATAAAGAAATTTTGTTCTTTTAAACCACACTAATACCACCTGTACGCCAGATCATTCTTTCCATCGTATGTCTAACCAAAGCTTAAAGGCAATTTCTCTCATTTTTGGTAATGTCACCAATAGTAAATGCTTGTGTCGACCAGTATGGATCTGGTTCTAGAGCCTCTGATCACCTGTTTTTCATTGCCTTGCGAATTCTTATTCTTATCTGCACAAATGTTTTGTCACATTTCCCTTTGTATGATTATTTTTGCACAAATTTGATCGCTTTCGCGAGAATGTCTTTGCATATTTCCTGTCTCATCGTAACTCTCTCGAGCAATTTTTCCTTCCCAGAACACTCCTAACGCTTTTTAATACGTTAGCTTTCCTTATAACAAACATTACCGGTGTTGTTTCGCAGCCAATAACTGCATGAATAGCCGGGAGATTTTTGGAACTATCTAAACCCAGGGAAATAACGACTTTCAAAATTAACTTACTTCTCGTTGTCAATCTTTAAGGAATATTTCCTTGAAGGCTTTTCACACAATAAGCAGAGAACTACATTAGTGTCCTTCCGACAACTAATAAATTTTTATCGATGAGGCAAGTATGGAATATCAAGTGGTTGCCAGCCTCTTCATAGCTGCAATTAAGCAAGTATGTCGTGGAATTTTTGATTATCTTGAAGGTTTGTTGTAAGCTAGTAAAGCCTATGGATTATCTTGATCTTTGTAGACTGTCAAGTATCACTAATAGCAACAAAAACCTTGGAATGGAATATAAGATAGGTTTGGTGCGGGTATAACACTTTATCTCTGCGATAAGCCATTACAAAACTCGGTTCCCACTTGATAACTTGTCACCTTAAAGATTGACAACGAGAAGTACGTTAATTTTGGAAAGTCGTATTTTATCTGGGTTTAGATAGTTCCAAAAATCTACCGGCTATTCATGCAGTTATTGGCTGCGAAACAACACCGGTAATGTTTGTTATAAGGAAAGCTAACGTATTAAAAAGCGTTAGGAGTGTTCTGGAAAGGAAAAATTGCTCGAGAGAGTTACGATGAGACAGGAAATATGCAAAGACATTCTCGCGAAAGCGATCAAATTTGTGCAAAAATAATTATACAAAGGGAAATGTGACGAAACATTTGTGCAGATAAGAATAAGACTTCGCAAGGCAATGAAAAACAGGTAATCAGAAGCTCTAGAACCAGATCCATACTGGTTGACACAAGCATTTACTATTGGTGACATTACCAAAAATGAGAGAAATTGCCTTTAAGCTTTGGTTAGACATACGATGGAAAGAATGATCTGGCCTACAGGTGGTATTAGTGTGGTTTAAAAGAACAAAATTTCTTTATATATTCTGATTTTGAACATACATTTGATAAATGAATAAAGAAAATGGGACTGAGAGGGTATACAGAGAAAAACATTTCTTAACGGCTTGATGAGAAAAATATTCGATCGTCAACGCTAAAAAAGCTGTGAATATCTGCAGAAAATACTGGAGTCAGCCAACTAATTCCCAAAATAATTTTTACACATATTATTTTCATCTTTTACAGGACCCCGCACACCCTCCGCTAAAAATCTGCAAGATCTGCAGCGCTCTAGTGCTGAAATTGAAAAAAATTCCGTAACCAATGAGGACCAGGGCGTGGAACTACAATTTCTTTGGGAGTTCCAGCAAAGGAGACAGTGATGAAGGATGAATGGATTCCATATCATTTTTTATACAACGAAATTTTAATTTTTAATGACTTTTTCAACTAGCTAAAGATTTTTATGCATTCTTTTACGTGTTATTCAATTACCTTTAAAGGAAGATGACGTCATAAAATGATGATGACGTCATTAAAGAACGTTCAAAAGTAAGCATAATAGTAATTCAATACATCTTTCAAAAGCACCGAATGTGTGCTATTCGAATGTGGAACATATTTGACAATGATAGTTGCGAGAAAACAATTAAAAAGGCTCAAATTGAATTTTCTCTAAGTTGATGACGTCATCAAAAAATTTGACTCCCGCTCAAGATATTTTCATTTCATCTCAGATTTGAAATTTGCTTAGTTAATTTAGTGCAAAAATGCAAGAAAAGTTGAGGTCAAGTCCTTGGCTGATTTTTAAAGATTTTTTATCATTGTTTTGATGACGTCATGAAAAACAGTAACTTCCGGTGATAATTGTTTTTGGCCCATCTTGAATTCGGAATCTCCATGGTCGATTTAGTAAGAATATGAAATAAAATTTGAGGTTAGGCAGTTTGCTGGTTTTTTCTTCAAAATTCCCTGTCTAAAGAAATCGAAGCAAATTGAAGGAATCGAAGCAAATTGAAGGTATCGAAGCAAATTGAAGGAATCGAAGCAAATTGAAGGTATCGAAGCAAATTGAAGGAATCGAAGCAAATTGAAGGTATCGAAGCAAATTGAAGGAATCGAAGCAAATTGAAGGAATCGAAGCAAATTCAAGGAATCGAAGCAAATTGAAGGAATCGAAGCAAATTGAAGGAATCAAAGCAAATTCAAAGAATCGAAGCAAATTGAAGGAATCGAAGCAAATTCAAAGAATCGAAGCAAATTGAAGGAATCGAAGCAAATTGATGGAATCGAAGCAAATTCAAGGAATCGAAGCAAATTCAAGGAATCGAAGCAAATTGATGGAATCGAAGCAAATTCAAGGAATCGAAGCAAATTGAAGGAATCGAAGCAAATTCAAAGAATCGAAGCAAATTCAAGGAATCGAAGCAAATTCAAGGAATCGAAGCAGATTCAAGGAATCGTAGCATATTAAAGGAATCGAAGCAAATTCAAAGAATCGAATCAAATTCAAGGAATCGAAGCAGATTCAAGGAATCGAAGCAAATTCAAGGAATCGAAGCAAATTCAAGGAATCGAAGCAAATTCAAGGAACGGAAGCAAATTCAAGGAATTAAAGCAAATTGAAGGAATCGAAGGAAGATTAGAAAGAACTCTCAGATGATAGAAATTTTGAGCTCTTATTTCCTATGAACGATGAACTCACCTATGAACCATCAAGGTTGAACAAAGAAGAAAATATGAAATTTATGTTTTAAATTGCTCTTTCTTTTTGAGTTAATATACACAGTCCTCTTATATTTAATCTTCCTTTTTGTCTTTTTGAATCTTCGGAACATTTTGAACCCATTGGTAATTCTAATCCTTCAGCCAGAGGGGCGTATCTAGTACGTCTGGCCTCGAAATTGGACCCAAGAAGGATGTTTTCTACAATTGCTGATAATGGTTACTGTCCTATAAGATTAGCAGATACAGATGATAGAAGAGGTGACTGGTGTCAAGACATCTACGGAAATCAAGGCTTAGTGACAGATTCAAGAGTAGGTTCCAATAATTGACGACGCAAAGCTTGTCAGAGATAATTTTGCTGATTATTTTAAAACTGAAATAGGTGCAGTTTCCTCCAATGGGATCATATTCATCGAACATTGAACAGATTTGACCAGAAAACAGTATGTATCTTTTAATGTCTTTAGCCAACAGATAGATAGGGACAAAATGTAAACGGTATCTATGATTTGAAATGTTTAAACACAAGTTTTACAAGCTCTATTCAAAGTTAAACAAGCTTAATTTTCGAATTACAGTTCGTACAAAACTTGTTGTATTTTAATTTTTGCTAGAACATTTTTCTGTTTTGGCAAAGCCTTAAGGCTGTCTACCAAACCCAAACAGGAAAGTTCATCAGCATCTTTAGCTTCTTTTGGTCGGTTTACCCTCTACAAAGTTTGCACCAAGGCGGTGTCCAAAATTGACAGTTTTGATGCCTCTTCGCTCTTCCTTTTTTTTACACTTGGAGAATTGAACATCATAACTACTTGTGTCTCATCGTCTTGAAAATTTTGTTCGTTTGGGATTACAATGTTGCTTTCAGCCTCTCTATTCACTAGCGTGTCTCTAAGAAAAGAGAGTTGCTCGAAAATATTGCACGAGAGAAGCTTGCCCCCTCAAGCTCCTGATCTAAGTTTATATTCCCTTTTTTTAACATTTTCGATAGTTCCTCAATTTTCGAACCGATTTCCCTCCAAGCCTGGTCTTTCATTTGTACGATCGAAGCTTGGTATTCCAGACACATGGATAATTTTGTACAGTTACAACAACTGCCTCAGAGAGGTTTTTATAGTCGTCTTGTTCCTTCCCGGATGTTGGCGTTGGGGTTTGTGCTGGAGGAGGACTTGCAACATCGGATAATGGTGATGCAGATGCCAATATTTGCTGTGTTGGTGTACATCGCTGTTGCAACACATCTCTTGCTGCTGGGTATAGTTGTAGATGCCTCCAAGCAGTAGAAATCGGCAATCTTGAGCTTGGTTGGTTGGTTTCTTCGTCAGTAGCTTAGAAATATTGAGGACTCGACATGCTTATTTTTTGCTGAAATTATTTTGCGTTTTTTTTTTGTCCCTCTTATGTAATAACAAAGGCTTGTCCCCTTAAATTATCCTGGCAGCGGCCCTGTGTCGACCTGGTGAATATTAACGTGCTAACCTCAAAATAGCACAATCAGGCAAAAATGATCCTCTGACACAACATGGTACAAAAAGTGTAAAGATACAAAAGTTTAACTACTTTGTGTTAACAAAGTTTTGGGTAGATACACTATGCCACAGAATTAATACTTTATTCAGTTTCCATTAATGTAGCTGAAAGGCTGCATCGTGTATAAAGAAATATTTTTATTACTGTTTATATTCCCGTTTCCACTTGTTACTGGGTTCTTCCGCTTGTTACTGAGTTGTTCCCCTTGCTCCTCGTTATTTAAACATGGCGCAAACAAAAAGGTCTAGATGCTTTTACAGACAGCAACTGGGCCAGCTAATAGGCAAAAAGCACGCTAACAGAGATTTCCAATCAGAACTTGCAAGCAAGATGTGAAGAACGACCGATTTCATACATATATAAATGCCATACCTGAAAAAGATATCGTTGACAGCCTGCTTCTTTCAATTGGTGGAGCCCATCTGCTCCAAATCGCATGCATGCATGGAAAAGTGACGCCCTGTGAAGTGAAGATTAGACTGTAGTTAATTGGGAAATGAAGAAAAAGACTACATTGGTCCCTCTGATAAAGTGGGAAATTTTAAATGGGATACTGCCATTGTCAATCAAAGCTAACTAAAATCTAGATTACACAAAAAACTAGCGAAAGAAATACTTTCTAACTTAAAAAGTTTCAAAAGATAAATAATTTGGAATGTCAGCGTACCTGAGATAATCCTTGCAACACTCTAACAGCTATGAGAAACTTAATACTCATTCTTGCTGCTAATGGTGTTAGTAATGTAAACAGTCCTGTCATTAGAATACCTCCACCAAAAAGGTTTTTCCCACCAAAACGGGCTGCAAGATATCCAGAAGGTATTTGGGTGATGATGTAACCATAGTAGAAAGAGCTCAGGATGATACCTGTCAAGCCAAAAAATGAATTTATAATGAAAACAAAGGAAATCTGCACGAGATGCAGCCAAGCAATACCACATCCATCCCAATTTCCAGCTTTTGAATCAGAAGGTATCATTAATACCCACATATATTAACATACCTGTCAAGCTACTGTGGTGTCCTGCCGTAAGATTTTGCATTCTAAACTAAAATTTTGCGTAAAAACGGTAATAGAACCATAATAAAACGGTAATTCTTGTTATTCGTTATTCGATGGTTTCAAAACAAATCCAACGTGATAATTTAATGTAAATACCAAAAACAAACGACTCATTGTGAACATTGCGTAATGAAAAACAGTAGAGTTCGCAAGGATCATTAAAAGAACTACTAATCAAAACTTTAATCTGGTTAGAGACGTTTTGACAAAATTGCAATGACCAACGTCCTTGAGTTTCAAATTTCAATCTTTGTCAAAAAGAAAATGGTTATTTTACTGGTTAGCCAGCACGTTCTCGTAAATTTAAATATGGGGCGTTGAAAATACTTCATATGATTTTAAACAGACATATCAAAATTAATGTTGCAAATAAACACATCGGAAGTGGAGAAAAGATTTTCAGCTTACGCCATAAGACACCGACATTGCGAAAGAATTACGAAAATCTTAAGACTTGACAGTTATGTATTAAGAATTAATATCCACTACTAAGCGTTTTCAAGGAATAGACATCCAACTCCAGAAGCATTTCTCATCTGAAAGGGAAATTTTTTATCTGTTGGCAACATTGATTAAGTTCTTGCAATACTTTGCAGTTCAATCTCAGGATTGACACCAGAAAGAGGTGTAATAAAGTCGCAGTTGCCACTTACAATTCAGAGCAATAAAATGTTTGGAAATAACATACTATTGAATAAGTTACTACAAGCAATTTTTCATTATAAATTCAAGTACCTTGTTCTTTTGTGTTCCAAGAAAAGTCTGCTGGCTCCTAGCAAAAAGATTTACAGACCACTTAGCTTGTATTCAAGTAAACAGCAAATCAGAAATTCTGAGAAGACAAAATACCATACCAAGCCTATGTAAATATAAATTATCAGAAATTATTTATTGGTTCAAACTGCAAAATTTTAATGACAATACTCCTAAACCAAAAAAGATTGTTTTAACTGTATAATCGCAAAATCTGAATTCTATAAGCAAAAGAACATCTCACAGGTTACACAAATCTATTGTACCCTTGAATTGGTTTTAGATTACAAGTTTGAAAATAGCAAACCTAACTGTGCAAATTTAAAGGAAATTTCATGAAAAGTTTTCTTTCAACATAAATATGAAAAAAATGCTTCAAAGCAAAAACTCGGGGTAAGTAAGTTAGAGAAAATGAACCTACTGTACAAACAACATAGCCAGAAGTGTTGGTTATCGTTTTGTTTGAAACCATGGCAACTAAGGCAACACTGAGATTGACTCGTAACGAATAGAGATTTAACAATCCCAAAAAGCTTAGGATTGCCAGCAAATATCTTTTGGGTAACCAGCTGCATGTGACTCTCCATTTTTTACGGTTTTCTTTCATTTGTTGCTCACTTGGACTGTCCTCAATGACCGAGTGATCCATAATGCTTTGAGCATTTGGGTTACTTTTTGACAGGTTTTGCCTAAATATAATAAAAAATCAAGTTTTGAATAACTACTAATAAGTAAAGGTTTAAATATAAAAGAGTGTAAATACCAACATTTCAATAAAAACCAGAATAATTCTAATCAGTGAATTGCAATCACAAATACATACTACACATTTTGGAAAGAGCAATTTCTTTTTATATTTCTTTTAAAATATAAAACAGTTATGGTTTTCCCTTTTGATATGGCCAAAAATATTAGGAACTTGTAGTAGGGTAATCAGGAAGCACTGTACGTATTGTTTTCTTATGCAATACGGTAGAACTGCATTGTAGAACGTCAATTGAAAACTGTTTTTCGAAATTCCATTGAAACCTACAGTTGTTGAACAAAAAAATATCAGGTTAAGTTTTCCTCTCAGAATGAAACGTTTGCAAGCTGAAAAAATTTAAGCCAATCCACAAGAAGGTTTGTCGATGAAATACATCGAAGGAATTTCTGATAACAATTAATCAACCAGTCAATTCATTTTGAAATAGTAAAGATTTCACAGGCAGGATAAAATAGCAAGTAATCAAGCAGAAGCATGGCTTTTTAGACTTTATTCAAAGATCTCCATGTTTTTGGCTCCAGATCCCTCGTACAAGTCGTGTGCTAAAAGCTGTACAGTGGCGTTTCTCAGGGAGGGGGCAGGGGGGTCACGGCCCCCTGGAAATTTTCTTTGGCCCTTGTTTTGCCCCCCCCCCAGTTTTTTCAAAAGTTTCTATTATTTTTTCAATGTTTTCTTCCGAAGCTGTTCAATCTTTTTTTGACTTTGTTAGTGTTGCTCTCTTTATTTTCCTCAAAGCTATCTTTATTGCATTTATTTAACAAACTAGGGGCCCCGATAAGCGTTTTGGTTTGTAACGGAGGTGGACATTTATGGAATTTTGGGAACTTTCTAATAAGTTACCAAGTAAAAACCAAGAGCTACCAAGATTTCTGTAGTAACCAAGAAAAACTCATTCTTGACAATCATTTAAATTCTATATTTGCTATATATTATCACGAAGATCCACCTTCTTGCGGTGAGGTGCGCAGGATCAGCCCATTACCATCTCAGTATACCTTGGCTACCTAATATTGCTTATCAAAGTTGCATGGCTTGAAATTCTGTATAACAGAATGATTTGCTTGATTTCACGGAGGTTGGATATAAGACATAACTACTATGGAAAATTTTACCAATCAACCTCACAAAGCTATTAGACTTTTATTTTTTAGAAGTTTAGTTCTTCTGTTGAAAACCATGTTCATCATCATTTTTGTTAAACAGATAAAACTCAGTGGAGTAACAGAACAAAGTTACTTTTAGTCATATAACAAACGGTCCCGAACCTTTAGGGGCCCCCAGCAACAATTTTTCTTTGTTATTATTCCTAGGGGACACAGCTGCTCCTTAAACCACTAATAAAGCTATTTGGCATAATGACAAGAGCCTTGATAGAGCTGTTCCAAGGACATACTTAGCTATGGGGAGCTAAGAACCGATGCCTTGTAGCTAGCTTATTTTGAGCCACCATGCCACTGCTTTACATTCTACTAGTTCCCAAAGTAATAGCTAGCGTTTGCTCCTATAACTGAAAGTTTGACCCCCGGGGGCATTCATCAAGGGTTTTTTCTAAGCCCTTTGCTATTTATCATCGCTTTGGAAGCACTGTCTAGGGAATTCCGTGTTGTCTGCCCATCAGAGCTTCCAGAGGCGGAGTTAGCCAAAAACCTTGTATTGACTGGATCAAAGAATTAAGGGACTACGGTCCATAGGATCACGTTAACCGATTTTACCACGCCCGTTGGCCCGTAATTTGCTTGTGAAATTTGAATTTTGTTCGAATTTTTTTGATGTAAAAACCGCTGGCAAAACATGGTCTATCCATCAGAGTTGCTTCAAATTACTTAAAAATGTAGAACCGGATCTGGTACCCTGGGTATGAATCTGAATTCCCACCACAAAAGCATAGCGGACAAATCTTGATTGGTGTATTGCCTGGAGGATTCCCAAGAAGGGGACCTCGCCAACAACCAATCAAGATTTGTCCGCTATGCTCACCACAAAAACAAAACGACCCTTCTGAAGATTGAAATGCGTGAACAAATAAAAGAACATTCACTTTTAAACACGTGACAATAAATATGAACGGTAACAAGAAAATTTGTGATTTCTTTCTTCTTCCATTTCTTAATAAACTTTGATCTCGGAAGAGGATTTCGCTTTTGTATTTGAGCCAGTTCGTTATTGAAAGTTTCTTAACATTATGTGGTTTATAACCTTTTGTGGTTTTGCTTAAAACATCCATAAGACTGTTTTTGTCTGAAATTTTGTTTGTCCTAAATGCCAAAAGTATGCCCGCAATTTATTGTCTGAAAATCTATTCGCTGAAAATGTTTGTACTTACTGCAGGTGAATCTTGCAGTCACCGTGCGAGATTGCTTCTTCTGCTTAACAGTTTGACGGGGATTTGCTTTTTTTTTAAATAAAAAATGTAGGCTCGAAACTTGAATAATACAGAAAAATAAGACATGCAATGCAATTATAAATACAATTATAATGGGTTTCTTGTGCCAGAAACATGTGTACTTTTTAAGTTATGCTCAAAAGCATGTTTTAGAGAAGAAAATTGTAAGAAAATTGATGAAACATATCGCTCCGGCCCATCCAAAACCTTTGGCGTTGCTGGTGAATAAAAACTATTCGGTCTTCAAGGCGCTACGCCTTGATTCGGTCTCCATCCTCAATGGTTAATTATTCATGAAAAAATTGAGTTATTTCTCTTTTTCAACAAAAGACTTTTCAACAACTTGTAGTTATACCATACCTTAAATGCTATTTTCATCTGTACTGCCTCATTATTTGTCTTCTGTCCAGTGACAAAATATGGGTTGTTACAGTTCATGATCTTTCTTTGTGATTGTGACATGAGCTCATTGCCATTGTGACATGTGATAAAGACAGCCAAAAATCAACGGTCTGCCGACTTTTACGTGGAATCATTATTTGAAAAATACAATGAGACATCAGAACGACAATGGGTGAGGTTTACCTTATATTGTTCTTCTTCCCAGTTAGATGCTGTACTGCTTCTCAACTCCTGTCTCCATTCCGCACACGAATTTATAAGTGGCTCTGGTACCCCGGGTATTGTTAGATGTTGCTGTCTCTAAAGCTTGATTTAAAAATCACGGGTTATTGGCTAAATTTCGGGTAGAGGTCTGCTGTTAGCACATTAAAACTTGTAACGTTGGCTAGACTAATTTTTGCGAAAATAAAACCGTTGGCTAGACCTATTTCTACAAAAAGATACTTTTGGCATAGTCCTATATTGAAAAACGATACAATTTGCTAAATTCATTTTCAAGCCATTCGTGTTAGCAGCTATATCAAAATTGTTGGTTTGAAATCGGAAATGTCAAGATAAAACATCAAACAAAGTAATAGCTAACAGATAATTACAGATAAAGGCAAGTGAAAATATTTAGCTACCAATCATTCCAAAAATCTTGCAACCCTGAAAGTGTAAAGTCACGATATACTCCAAAATGATAGCCACAGATGCTGGTGTGAAGTGAAGTGGTAGTGATAGACAACGGATCAATGGAAACAATGTTTTTTAATAGAAAATATCAAACTTATGCCAGAGTTATGATAAATTCCAAATTATGCTAAATGGTGATTTTTGGCCATTATTTTGTCAAAAGCATAACATTATGCGGGATCTGATCACACCAGTGTTTCCATTTTTCAAATTTTAACTTCCTTAAAGCGAGGCTGAAATTTTTCAAAATTCCTTGAAACTCTTTAACCGGAATTTTGTATTTTTTTTGTTTATATCCTTGTTAGTTTTATCCCATAATGATAAGAAAAAGCTAAATAATTATCATAAATTACAAAAGTTTCACGTCAATCAAGCATCAGGCTCAGATTTAAGTCTTTTGAGCACATTTGGCTGGGTTGCTGCTTTTTTACAAAGTTCGGATATGTGAATGTCAAAATTAAGTTTGTGATCTATAGTTACGCCAAGCAACTTTACTGAAGCTTCAGAATTTTTAGTTTTCCCTTGGATAGAAATGTCCAATGGTACTTTTTTATTCTTTCTGACTAGAAGAGCATGAAATTTGTCTGGGTTAGCAATCATTTCATTCTGATTGAGCCAGGCAAGGGCGATGCTTGCTTCTTTTTCCAAGACGGTAATTAATTGAGGCAGGTCATTTTAAAAATATGTTAATTTGTTGTCATCTTCGTAATTTACAAGAGAAGCCTTTTTAATGAAATAAAACAGGTCATTAATGCAGAAATTGAAAAGAATAGGGCCAAGGACTGATCCTTGCAGTACCCCTGATTAAAAAGATTGAAAATCACTGTAAGTATCATTTATTCGAACTGCTTGTAAGCGCCTTTTTAAATAGGAGTAAATAAGGACTAGAGAACTTTCATCAAAACCATAAGCATGAAGTTTTGCAATAGGAAGGTCATGCGGAATACAGTCGAAGGCCTTTGATAAATCCATTAGTACTGCTCCGACAATGTAATCATTGTCCAATTTGAGTTTCCAGTCTTCAAGCATAACAAAATAGTGAGTCTGGTACCCAGGGTAGAAAAACAGTAATCCGTAGCAAACTCGAATTAGCAAAATGCATTGGCCATATCTCACGCAATTTCAAATAAAGCTAACTGATTTGGCATATTTAGAGGCAACTTATTCTGTTTTTTAAGATTGTGTGGTCAAATTTATGATATTCTAAAAAGTTTTTGATGACGTCACACTTCGGTACTCTGTATGTACGCTGTGGTTATCAGCAGATCAGACAAATGATAGATAAGAACATTGAAAGTTGTTTCCACGTGATATTTTAAAAGTAAGCCAGCAAAAGCAAGAAAATAGTTATCTATGAAGCGTTTATATCCAGCTACTAAGATAAAAGTTATGCACTTGATGGCTTGTGTGTCGTATTGTTTCGCCTTTCTTGCCGCATTGTATGTTCCTAAGTAAAACCAATCAAGCTAAAAAAGTATTTCCCTTAGTTCTTTTAGTCTTTGTATTGCGTGGTGAATAGGGTAAGTCAGTTATTTTCAAGCGAATAATATGTAGCTGCGAATCCAGAACGGGAAATCGTCAAATCAGAGGTAAATCGGACCAGGACACGATTTCCATTGGACCGGAATTCTCTTTTCCCGGTTCCACAAAACTTTGCTGCTGGCGTATAGCCGGATTCTGTAGCATCGAATATTTGTACCGAATCATTGCGGCATTCGCTAACGTACTGCAAATCGAATTCAGAGAAAACGATCATGACCATTTTTCGCTCTTCGACTGTGATTAGATATTCACAAGTGGCACTGTTTGGATAATGTTCCGGGAAGCCAGGAGAAGTGAATGTACCAGTCTTTGATTCGTAAGATTTGTAGCAAGCTGTAAATTGATAAAGAAAATGTTTTTCTATGAGACAGTACAAATTTTCTATGTAATAACACTGATAAAAGGTGCACAGACGTCACATCTATGACAGGGGTTTCCAACAAACGGCCCGCGGGCCAGATATGGCCCGGGAGGACAAATTCTGTGGCCCGAGTTAGGTCAATAAGTTGTTTAACAATTTGGTATTTATTCTTATGAAGTGCCGTCCCCGCTAAATCTTTATGATTCATTATTAGGCACACAGTCTCATTATTGGGCATACTTTCTCATTATTATAAGCCGACGTTTCTATTACGAAGCTGCACAGAACAAGTCAAAGCTACAATCTAAGCATGCAGAAATACTTATTAACTTTTTCCACATCAACTACAAGTTAAATGTGAGATGTCAATAAACATTTTGCAAACAAAAAATGTAGCATTTCGCATTGATCACTTTTTCATGTAATTGTTTGTGTAACTTTTCATATAATTTTTCATGTAATAATATTCCCCAGACATCCCACCTTTTCTCCATGGACAGGGCTTTCACCTGCAACCAGGCTTCGCCACTGACTAAACGACGATTCCCGATTAGCTTCACCAGTAAACTTTGATACCCCAAGGTGCCCTTTCTGCAGTTCCTGTCCCCTGCCTCATTATGAAGCTTTCTGCATCTCTGTGTTGCCCGTGGGCTACCCATAGCAAACGATCTGTCATTTCCCAATGAGTCTTACCTGACTTTGGTCTTACTATATAGAGAATATTTGGAGAGTATCCCCAGTCCTCTCTTACTTCGGGCGACCTTGCTACGTAAGAAAATGTTGCAGAAAAATTGACAAGCCACACAGTGATACAGATAATTTTTGTGCTTCTTGAAATACGGCATAGCAACTCCTTTGAATGTACTGACAGTAGTTGACAATTCGGTTTACAACTGTCACAAAGGCAATTTTATAACATGAGAAATAAAGAACCCTAAATGCCCTTAAAAATTTTTACCTTTATGAGCAGTTGAATAATAGCCATAGAACCCAGAACTGGTACTTGAGGAATCCGATTTGAATATCATTGTTACTAAGCTACCTCGTGATGTCCATGTAAAGGCACCCTTCTCTCCACAGAAGCTTTTCACAAAAAAACCTTTTTCGGAAACTGTTAGTGAGTCGTTTGAGCACGATCTTCCAGGTTGCAGTGAGAATTTCTCAAAATTCAAGAAAACTGCCCTGTCATATGGAGCTAATATGTGATAGTGACATTTCACATCGTTTGGATAGCTGCTTGGGTAGCCAGGGGAAGTAAAGTACGATAATCCATTCGATATTGTATAATTGCATGCTGCAAATAAAAAGAGTCCGTTTATAAGAATAGATGTAACCCTATCATGTTTAAAGCTATGCTTAACGTGGATATATTTCATCCCTTCAATTTTTACAGTTATGATAAAGTACAAAATATTATGGATCATTAATTTTCGTTTATTTTCAAAAATCGTTAAATGGATAGCCTATAGTTGATATCACTGGTTTCTACAGAGCCATGTAAAAAGCAAAAATCAAAAGGCAAAAAAATGCAAAACTTCTTACCAAAGTGGCTCAGATTAATAGGGGGCTATAATATAATGGTGTCAATTCAGATTTTATAGAATTCCAATCTGCAACTGTGTATGTAGTTACCCCAATATTCAATTTGTAAAACATACCTTTTTTAGATTCTGCAAAGTTGGCAGAAAAACCTTTGGACTGCGTTCCATATTTTGAAGAAGTCTTAAATACGACAAAAACTCTGTTGCTGTATGACCGGTAAGTCCTTGGCCCTTGACCACAGAAAGTTGCTTTTAAATTATAAACCTCCATGTTTTCTTCAAAAATTTCGACTGAATCATCATAACATGTCATTGTTTCGTGGATTGAAAAGATGGGAAAGTTGATTATTATTCCATTTTCAGGCTGAACAGTTATTTCGTAGATGCATTTTTTAATACTCGAGTGAATGCCAGGGTAGCCGGGTGAAGTGAATTTGCCAAAAGATGAAGTTATTTTGTACCAACAAGCTGAAGGAAATGGAAAAAGAAAATTAAAATTGCAAAAAGGAGCAACTAAGTCATGTTTCCGCAATGTAAACTATTTTTGTACAGTTCTCAGTTTAAATGAAGCCTGTCGCGTAAACTTCCACTTACATCTTCCCACCCCACTGCTCGTAATCTTCGCCAGGGGTGCTATGAATGTTATTCAAATCTTTGATACCATATTATCAATATAACCGCTAGATGAGAAGACGTCTTGAAACAGAGATCTCTATATTCGTTCGAAAGCTTCACCTACTACATTCTGCATTTTTGAATTTCAGTAAAAACTTGCTTGTTTGAACAGTATCAATTCTATTGGAGAAACTTGGGCATTCTTCTGCCAATAAGTTTAAATGATGTGAACCTTTTTTTAGGCGATACAAAATTTGAAAGCATTTAAATATGTTTATTAAAAAATGTAGAGGGTGATGATACTTTAAAAATTCTGAACATGCACAATGGCTCAAACCTTAGAGTAAAATTAGAACAACTTTAAGAAAGTTAGGCCAAACTGCTAAACTACTAAAGAACCTATTCAAAATAAAGACAAAATCACATGTTCTTGTGCAAACGTGTTTGCTGTATCTGTAGCCAATTTCGAGAGACATTGAAATCGAAAACCTCCAGACGGGATAGTATCGGCTAAAAATCTTTCGAAAAAAATTTCGGGCGCATTTTAAATAATTTTGGACAAAACATTTTTAGACAAATATATTATGCATGTTTCAAAATTATGTGGTAAAATCAGCTGTAGATCTACTTTAATCAATTAAAAGTTACTTAAACTAACTATATAGGTATACAAAAGCTAGGGGGACGGGCATATCATATTCTTGCAACATATATTTTCAGTGTTTAAAAGAAAAGGGGGTGTATTATCAAGTGCATTCCTTTATGTTTCTCTAGCTTTACTAGAAACTAAATGTTTCGGACGAAAAATCTTTCAGCCAAACTTAGATTGTGGAGAATTACTGTGCCTGAAATGCGATACATTTTGCTTGATTAAAGGGTGCTGCAGCATCCCCGCCCCCGGCCCTTACGCCCCCTTTGCCTATGCTCGCCATTTATAGCTCATACACTCACGTTTTTCCACTGCGCTGTATGAAGCATGAAATGCAGCTCCTGTGGAGGATCGAAATACCACCAATACTTGGTTATCTCTGGACTCCCAAGAGACTGGAGAGCGGCATAAATCTAGTGTTTTCTTTAGGATATTGTCTTCAAAAATTGCGATGGAGTTATTTTTGCAAGTGGACTTTTGATGTAGCAAGAAACTTGAAAAATTTATCTTCACTGCTTTGTTGATTGGAACTTTGATGTGATAGCTACAGTAAACGTAATTCGGAAAGTTGTTTGGATAGCCAGGAGAAGCAAATGTCCTTGATGCTCCGGCCAGTGTGTAGTTGCACGCTATATAAGAAATGGAGAACTTTCTCAACATAACATGAAATGTTACCTCTCAAAAGTATCTGTTATTAAGTTATCAATTAATAAATTAGTTAAGTGGAGTCTTAAGGGATAGATCATGCTAAAGAACAGATTGGAGACAAAATCACAAAGATCATTTCCATGTAGTTAAGAACAGAAGAAAACTTGCATCTCGTTTTAGTTTGACATGATAGACCCACCCTTAATAGTAATTGTAGGGTCTACCTCCTTCTGGGCTAGAGAAATACTTTAATAAACTGTCTTGAAAAATTGTGTGACTCATACTGTACTCAGCTATGAAATGCAAAACATCAACCTACAGAAGCATCTTTTATGTCCTTGGACTGGCTAAATTAAGTTAGTTTCTCCAGGCTGAATCAATGCTGAACGAGCCTAGGTAAATGGAAAAACAGAAGCGAACTATTTTGTAGTGCAAAAGCCACCTTAAAGGATTAATCACAGCTTGAATTCTAGTGTAAACGTGATCAATTGTTGAATCAAGGCTCCATTTTTTATCATCAAGAATAAAATAATTGTTCTATAATTTTATTTTGTTATCATGCATGCGTGCAAACGTTGAATACTTCCATTTTCGACTGTATGCGTTTGATTTTCAACAACTCAGGGCCAATCAACATTGAACTGGCGCATTACAAACACAGTTTAGTTTAACCTGGGTTAATCAACTCGAGTTGTGCCAACGAAGATGTTTAGTCATTTTTGACCGGGCTTTAGTTACTTTGGCCTGGACCTTTTCTTCCACTCCCCTGTTGATGCATTACACAAGTGGGTGCTAATATATGATTGAAAAGCAGTACCTTTCGAGATTGCGCCAAATATTGCATGGAAGCCTTTATACACATTGTTGTGCTCGGAAGAAGAACGAAAGTCTACATAGATGCTGTTGCTGTACGAATGAAATTGCTTTGGTCCATTGCCACAAAACGATGCCTTGTCACTGCTGGCAAATCTGCCCCCCTCGTAAATTTTTACAGAATCATTTTGGCAATAAAGTGAAGGTCGTAACGAGAAAACAGGAAATTCGATCTGGATTCCATGATCTACTGGTACTGTCACGTGGTATATCCATCGGGCGTTCTTTGGGTAATTCCCAGGGTAACCAGGCGAGGAAAAGTTTCCAGAATTTGCCACAAATGATAGATAAACAGCTAAAAGAATTAAGCAATAAGAATAAGTTAAAATCGGTGGTGAAATAATTGCAATTAGTTCAGAACAGGTTGGATAGATTTAGGATATCATCCTATTTGATTATAGTATGTTGCCTCTTCACTATCAAAAGACTGGGTATTGTGAATATGCTGCAGTGAATTCAAAGAAAAATGAATAATTCACTAAGATACCCAACGCTTCTAAATCAGTATATAATTTTTGCATTCAGCTAGGTTTCCCTCTAGACGAATTCGACAGATTCTGTAGAATTGAAAAAAATTAGATCACAGTCTTACTCTCTCACAGTGAATCCTATTGCTCTTGCGAAGTGACCAATAAATGTTTGAATTGTGACTGAGAACATGGCAAGCACTAGTGGTTTGATTTCATATTATTTGAATTGATACTATTTGCATATCATGCTAGTGAGGCTGTCTTACCAATTTCTATCCACCAACCCATCAGCAAGTTGTGATTTGATGAATCAGTGTTCCAAAGGCTAGGCTAAGGTCAAGGTCAAAGTCAAGGTCAAGGTCAAAGTCAAGGTCAAGGTCAAGAGGTTAAGTTCTCTCAGGTCTTAATCAGAATAATGCTGAAGTAACTCACGCTTGTCTGCAAGTGTAATGTAGCCACTAAATCCTCTACTTGTAATGGAGCCATCGGATTTGAAAACCAACAAAACCTGGCTCTCTCTTGACTCCCATACTGTTTTCGGTTGGTATCCGCACAGTGTTTCTTGCAGTGTGTTGTTTTCGTAAATTTTAACTGAGTCTTCAGCACAAAAAATTCCAGCCTGGAGCAAAAACGTCTCGAAATGGATTCTTACAATCTTGCCATCAGGAACTCGGATGTGATATCGACAAGAAACATTGCTCGGGTACTGGTCGGGATAACCGGGCGACGTAAACATTGTAGACGTTTCAGTTAAGCTATAATTGCAGACTAAAGAAGAAAAGAGGAGTTGAAATAATGGCTCTGCAATGCTAAGAAAACTTAAGGGGTAGAGAAGACAGGATCTGGGGACAAGGAATCATCAACAGAGAAGGCTCACAAGTGAATAGCCATAATAAATCAAACATATCAAAAAAGCCACAAGAAAGTTTGGGAGAACTGTTAACACATAAGGTGGAAGGACTGTGGCCTCCACAAGCGCTTTTAAAGTTGAAATTTCTAAAAACTTCACAAATATTTTCCATTTTTAATTAACTGCTTATATTTGAGCAATTTATTTGGTCGATGGAGGAATATTTGTAGACTCTTGGTGAGACTATAGCCTAGATGCCTTTTTAAGTAAAGACGTACGGTTGCAATTTTAGCTTGCTTGTTTGCATATTTTGCCAGTATTTTCAAAAAATGACCAACTGCTAGACAATTTCTTCTCAAAATGTCTCACTGCCTTACTTGCCTTCCGTATACGGCTCCATACCGCAGAAACGCCTGATACTACTGTAATATCTACATAGGTATGCGTATGCTTATCAATACTTAATACACTTGTATAGGTTAGGGCACGAGTTAAGGCCGACTCATTATTGCTAACGTTGGCCATTAAAGTCAACAAGAACTTGAAAATTTTGAAATATCAATTTTTTGCAATTAGTTAATCAGTGAAAAACATAGAGATGCGACTCCATGCAAAATTATTCTTATTTTGAACAAATAAGAAGACCAAAATGCAAATTATCCTGCACCTGTGACATTTTCCTTGAGAGGCACACGTAAAGAGCCTCGAATAAGGCGAGCATCTTTAACTTTTTCACAAAACTTTGAAGTCAGTATGATATAATATCTACTCGTTAGAATAATGAAGACGAAAGGGGAATATTTATGGTAATATCTCTTATTCATCTTTCTTGAAGAGCATCATAATAGTTTTAGATCTGCATGCACTTTGTTTTAGTATTGTTACTTGTTATCTTATGCACCTAAGACTCTATGTTCGTGGATATGACTTGAGATATGTCAATTGAAAAGGGGATAACCAATGGTCAAAACAATATTCTTTTTCGGTTGACTATAGATCACAGAATACCTATGCTTAAAACAGAATAAACAAAATAACCGCCAACGATTCGATTCAATGCAGGCCAACGAACCCAACTTTGGCCTTCACAAAGTATAAACCAAAGGAATCACAACATTTTTAGGGGAATGTAGTGACATTCCCCTAAAAATTACCAGTGATCACCACAGTTCTTCTGTTTAGATTGGTTTGAAACGGCCAGTCCATTTTATATGTAAGGCGGTCTAGCTTGTCATGACTTTCATCTCTCCCCCCTCCTCCCCCCTCCCACCCGCAAAAAATTAGTTCGTTTGTGCCCCTGAATGAACCAATTTAAGTTTGAGCGAAGTTTGGAAATGGAGAGACTTCGATGACCTACCTGGCTCAGTTGCATTAAAAGTGGCATAAAACCCTTGAAAGCGATTGCCACTTTTTGGCGACGACTTGAAATACACATGCACCTTGTTGCTGTATGAGAGGAAAGATCTAGCTCCTTGGCCACAGTTTCTCTCTTTCAAATTGAAAGCTCCTCCAAATATTTCGTAAATATCTACTTGGTCGTGTTGATATTGGCAAGAGTTTGATGGCTGAAGAGAAAAAGTTGTAAAGTCGACTCGAATTCCCATCCCATTTGGTACTATGATCTGGTAGCTAGTTCCCTCGTTGCTTGAATAATTCGCAGGGAAACCAGGAGATGTGAAACTGCCGGAAACTGACTCCAACAGGTAATCGATGTCTGTGAAGAGTACATTTCGTTAACAATAAAGTCAAGTCATTGAAAATTACACTTAATGCCAATATCTTTAATGTTTTTAACTTAACAAAACTTCTTCAGCATTAGAAAATTAATCCATGGCAGGTGCTAGCTCTTTGGGTAGATTAAATTTCTAGACCTCTATCAGATTAAATACCAAATGATAGCAACTATATAACAGTCTTCATTTGTGAGTGATGGAAGCGCGGCCCTAATCAGCCTACCAGAGCCAAATGGCCTGGACCAATGGAGTCTTTTCTATTAACCTAGACTTTTCTTTTTGGATTTCTCTTTAGGGAAAAATCTAATTTCAGCATAAAACATCTTCAAATTCTGAATTATTTTAAAAGTCATTTCATAGTTAACGCTTTTGCAATATTGTGGTTTATTAAATGACATAGTCTGACATGGTTAAAAGACGCCTAGGTTTGAAATGGTATGCTAACAATGCTTAAAAGGTATTTCACACGATTTTGCAAGACATTTATCAAGTTATACTGGCCTGCTGTTTCCCTTGAGTCCAAGAAATGTTCTTATTATACGCCAGCTTCACTAGCTTCCTGCTATATATTCCTTCACAAGAAATTGCTATTGAAAATTTGTCACCACTATGACTTATAATGTAAAGTTTTCCATCACTTTGTCATATGAGATCTAGCCTTCACATTCTTTCGGCTAGTATCGGCTGTATCGGCTTGCCACAAATCAGTGTTGAAAAAGCCAACAAGATAAGAGACTGTACCTTAACTGAATGTATTTTGAGTAATCTGGGCTTTGTCGATATCAGAAGCGTTTAACTTTGGAAAAGCACAGGTAAGAAAAGAGCCTAGAAAATGGGTGCTTTTCCAAAAGTCTCAAAGAGACAGATTCTATGAAAAGGGCACTTTCCAGCAGCTTAGGGCCACTGGTTCCAACATCCCTGAATCAAACATGTTAATTTTGCAATCTTTGTTACAAAGTACAATATGGTAATTGCTTACATTTTCTTTCAGGTCTGTACGAAGCAATGAACCCGGATCTTGTTGTAGAACCATTTGATTTCAGCACCACCGTGACAGAATGACTCGTAGAATACCAGCTCTTTGAAGAATAGTATCCACAAAACTTATCTCTTAGAACGCCATTCTCAAATATCATAACAGCATCGTTTTCACAAGATGGACTATATTGAAGGTAAAACTTTTCGAAGTCAATTCTTACCACACTGGTATAGTCAACTTTGATGTGATATTGGCAATAAACATTGTTTGGATAGTTGTCAGGAAACTTGGGTGAAGAGAATCTTGGCGAATCAATGCTGATAGTGTAGTTACAAACTAAGAATTGAAAGCAGAAAAATTTTGTTAATTACAAAGTTTTGCTCAATTTTCAATTTTCAAAACATCAAAAAGAACAAATATATATATTTAAAGAATGTTCTGGCTTGCCTCATTTGTTACTTGCAGTAGACGAAGACAATAAGCACCCAGACACGAAAGAGATTGATTTTAAATCCTTTGGCCTAATATCTTCAAATTTAGAGATGTCACCTCTTAATGATATATTTCTAATCATAGGAATCTCAGTTTAATTGGTCTAGAAGTCTAGGCAAAGCTTGTTTCTAGTTTGGTCAAAGTGAAAGTCGCCCGTTGCAAAGCGCGCATTTCTTTGGACCATTTCTATTCGGGTTTTACGTTCTTATTATGGGAGAGTCAGCCTTCGCAAGCATATTCTAGATGAGAACGTAGAAGTGCAAGGCAGTGTCATCTAAAATTTTATTCTAACGCAGATCAACCGAAATGTGTGTACGAAGATATCTGTATGAACTGACCTTCTCGATCGCCTTTATAGATAAGATTTTCACATTCATTTTGTACGACATTTTTCTTAAGTGTTGAAGGTACTGAATCATCGTTCTCTGGTCATGGCACCAACTATGATTTTATCAAGATCGCTTTGCAAGGCAACAGAATGATCTTTCGATCTGATTATGAGATATAGCGCGCAGTTCAGTATAAAACATCAATGCTTGAAACAACATCTTCTATCATGTCATTGACATAATTAAGAAAATGTACTAGGAAATTTAGTGGTATGTTCAGATACCCAATAGAGTTTTAAAGTGTGTCGTCATAAAAATTTATTTTTAGAATTTGTGATTTTTGACAACATAACCTAAAATATATAATCATCACGGCGACAAAGAGAGACATATTTTAGAATTTCTATTTCGACATCTTTTGACCAATTGACGACTAATCAATAGCTAAAAACTGACAAATTCGGTGAGACATCCCACAATCAGTTACAATCCAGGCTAGGCATATCAATTTGGCTTAACAGAGGAAAAAACCATTTAGAATAATCAGCTAGACAAAAGTCATTTTAGCTAGAGTGGAAACATTTAGATGTCTCTCTTTTCGCCGTGCTGATTATCTATTTAATTGTCAAGCTGCGCTTTCCAATATCTGAATCCATAACCTACAAGTGAGATACCTTAATACAAAGAAAATCAGTTAAATGAGTAAAATCTGCATGCTTACAATTTGGTTAACAGGGACAATGAATAATTTTAAGTTTGCCAGCAGATTACACTCATTTTTTTAATAAGAAACAGGTTATAAGAAACGGTAGGCTCAATTTCTCGATCTGTTTACAGATCCCAACAGAGTAAGTCATTCTAGGAAAACAAAATTAGTTTATCTCTGAATGTGATGAACTATTTACTTTACCTTGGAAGCACGTTTAAAAAGTTCATTACCTAAGAAATTTGAAAGACACGTAAGAAACTTTTGATAGCTAAATGGCCAGAAAATTTAAGCAACTGCCTACAAGTGCCAGACTTTAGTTTCTTATAAAAAAAATACGTGTACTGTTATTTTGGCTTGGTTCAAAGAGTTAAGAACGAAGACCAAATTACAGTGCTATGGTGGGAATAAGTCGTGTAGATAATAGCACATTTCAAGACCTTCCATGATTTCCCTTTAGTTTATTCCTTACCAATTCAAGATTAAAATGTTTTGTGACGTTACCGCTTTAAAACTTTATGATACTGAGACATATGTCATTTTCTTTCTTGGCGTATAAAGATGCATGTGAACCAATAACGACTTTCCAGCTACAGATTGCAAATGTAATTATCATACCTTTTTCTGTTGCTTCGTAAGTTGCATAAAAATTCCTAAAGTTGCCATTTGATGGTCGAAATTTGATATACACATCGTTGCTTAATGACTGAAACGTCCGTGGTCCCCAGCCGCAAAAAACTGCCTTTTCAGTTTTATAAGAAGGCCTTGGATTATTTTCGTAAAGAACCACAGAAGCCTCGCGGCAATTATTTGGCAAGCCAAGGACTTCAAAATTAATCTTGACGCTTTTGTTTTTGGGTACGTTGATTCGATAAATGCAGTTTAAACCATCAGGATTCTTGTTATTAGAAGGAGATGTAAAGCTGCCCGTCTCAGATGTGAATGTTTGAAAGCAGGCTAAAGTAATAAGGAATTGTTGATTATTAACTTTAATTTTCATATTATGCTAATGCTGATAATAGTAATTCAGGGCCCACGCCAATAAGTTTAATGTGGGGGGGCCAAGGCTAAGTGAAGTGGGGGGTCAAGGCTCCTTTTGTTTTACATTGCAGCTTTGAAATCATTTGCTGCGCAAAAATGTGGGATGGCCAGGGCCACCCCGGCCCCTACGTTGGCGTGGGCCCTGTAATTATGAAAAAATGTTTTCGAACAAAATCCTGATTGAAATAATGATGGCGGTGATGATGATAATGGTAAAAACTAAAATAAGCGAGAATTTGAAGCTAGAATAAACACAGCAAATATAAACATCAGGCTGATCTGTTTTCAAAAAACCATAAAAGCTCTATTAAGCCCCCATTTCTTTTAAGCCCCCCCCCCCTTTACCAAGCAAAAATTTAAAGTAAGCCTCCTTTCTATTAAGACCCTTCTTTAACCCCTGATGTCAAACAAAGAAAACACATGCATAGAGTGGGTCACCTGAAAGGTGTGATGATGATAAGATTGTGTGCTTTGAATATAGCCCATGTAAATATTTACTTGTGTGCCTTAGAAGTCAGTCGAAATTTGTTTAGAAAATGTCCCAGGGGATACAAATTGATTCTAGTGACTCTTAGAACGATAAGCCCCCTCTCTTTTAAGCCCCCTCTCCTTTAAGCCCCTTTTTAGGACTGAAAAAATAAAACTAATAGAGTGCTATATTTTTCTTATCAATATTCACTTACATCTGTGTACTTGACTGTATCTTGCTATGAATCCTCTGCCAGTGTCTGACCCATCGGTTTTAAAAACAACCAACACACGGCTGCTTTTTGATATCCAATTTTCTGCGTAATTTCCGCACAGAGTTTTTCCTAGAGTCTTGTTATCGTAAACTTTAATCGAATCGTATCCACAGTATTTTCCATATTCGATATCCATTTGTTGCCAGTTCAAACGTACTACGTGTGAAACTGGAGTGTCAATATGAAAATAGCAATTGATGTTGCTTGGATAGTTGCTAGTAGGGGAACTGAAACGACTGTATCCTGGTGAACTGAAGTAAGGAGACCCAAGACTCAGAGTGTAATTGCAAACTATAAAAGAAGAGAAGGCATACATCAATTATTTTCCCGTTTCAATTACACTCATTTTATAGCTGAAATACAATCATCTTTAAAAAGTTCTCTCTATTCCATTAAATTGTTGCCACATTTTCACAATCGTGTTATTATTCGTAGGTGTATGTTACTCAAATTAATTGACCAAACCATTTGACCCTCCCTTTCGTAACAGCATTACTTGAGGTAGACAAAAAGTGAAAAGGTAGCAATGATGTTTGAAAGATTCTAATATGCATGTTTCCCACTACAAGGCACAAAATTAAGTCTCTCTTTCACTCAAAATTTCCGTACAAATCGCTTCTGCGCTAATTAAAGGCTGTTTCTAGAAACTCTGTTGTATGAGAAGGGAAAGGACTCACCAATAGTTTTCCACAAAGGCAAAGGACTCAATAATCGTTTTGCTCAAAGGCAGCGGACATACGCAAAGGGAAAGGACTCACCAATCGTTTTGTACAAAGGGAAGGGACCCAATCACCGTTTTGCACAAGGGCAAAGCACTCACCAATCGTTTTGCACATAGGCAAAGGAACCTCCAATCATTTGCACAAATGGAAAGAACTCATCCATCGTTTTGAACAAAGAGAAGGAACCCATCCAACGTTTTGCACAAGGAAAAAAACCCATGCAACGTTTTGCACGGAGGCAAAGGACTGATCAATCATTTTGCACAAAGGTAAAGAACTGATCAATCGTTTTAAACATATGGAAAGAGCTCATCAATCGTTTTGAACAAAGGGAAGGTACCCATCCAACGTTTTGCACGGAGGCAAAGGACTCGCTGATCGATTTGCACAAAGGCAAAGAACTGATCAATCGTTTTGAACATATGGAAGAACTCATCCATCGTTTTGAACAAAGGGAAGGGACCCATCCATCGTTTTGAACAAAGGGAAGGTACCCATCCATCGTTTTGAACAAAGGGAAGGTACCCATCCAACGTTTTGCACGGAGGCAAAGGACTCGCTGATCGATTTGCACAAAGGCAAAGAACTGATCAATCGTTTTAAACATATGGAAAGAACTCATCCATCGTTTTGAACAAAGGGAAGGGACCCATCCATCGTTTTGAACAAAGGGAAGGGACCCATCCATCGTTTTGAACAAAGGGAAGGAACCCATCCATCGTTTTGAACAAAGGGAAGGTACCCATCCAACGTTTTGCACGGAGGCAAAGGACTCGCTTATCGATTTGCACAAAGGCAAAGAACTGATCAATCGTTTTAAACATATGGAAAGAACTCATCCATCGTTTTGAACAAAGGGAAGGGACCCATCCATCGTTTTGAACAAAGGGAAGGGACCCATCCATCGTTTTGAACAAAGGGAAGGAACCCATCCATCGTTTTGAACAAAGGGAAGGTACCCATCCAACGTTTTGCACGGAGGCAAAGGACTCGCTTATCGATTTGCACAAAGGCAAAGAACTGATCAATCGTTTTAAACATATGGAAAGTACTCATCCATCGTTTTGAACAAAGGGAAGGAACCCATCCATCGTTTTGAACAAAGGGAAGGTACCCATCCAACGTTTTGCACGGAGGCAAAGGACTCGCTGATCGATTTGCACAAAGGCAAAGAACTGATCAATCATTTTAAACATATGAAAAGAACTCATCCATCGTTTTGAACAAAGGGAAGGGACCCATCCATCGTTTTGAACAAAGGGAAGGGACCCATCCATCGTTTTGAACAAAGGGAAGGTACCCATCCAACGTTTTGCAAGGAGGCAAAGGACTCGCTGATCGATATGCACAAAGGCAAAGAACTGATCAATCGTTTTAAACATATGGAAAGAACTCATCCATCGTTTTGAACAAAGGGAAGGGACCCATCCATCGTTTTGAACAAAGGGAAGGTACCCATCCAACGTTTTGCACGGAGGCAAAGGACTCGCTGATCGATTTGCACAAAGGCAAAGAACTGATCAATCGTTTTAAACATATGGAAAGAACTCATCCATCGTTTTGAACAAATGGAAGGGACCCATCCAACGTTTTGCACGGAGGCAAAGGACTCGCTGATCGATTTTCACAAAGGGAAAGGACTGATGATCAACTGTTTAACATTGTTGTATCAACTTTTACTTTTGATTTGGAACGGGCTACAGGCTTAAGAATTTTTCGCTTGCTGACAGTTTATTGATTCTAATACATCAGATGCACGTACAATGCCAACAAAAAGTAATTAGAATACTGTTCAATTTGCGTTGTGTTTTGATACTTGTAAAGTCATCCTGAAAACATCTACTTCTGCATCCCCTCCCCTCCCTCCTCCCTTTGAAAATGTTGAGATTTAGACAAATAAATTTGCCCTTGAAAACTGACGTTAGTGTACCAAGACTTTTGGCAGACATTGTATATCAGCATCTACTGCCCGGATATCTGTTTTTTTGTTTTAGTTGTTTCTTCGGGGGCTGGATTCGGCAGGGCGGCCCGATGCAGCTTTAGTAAGGCTGATGGCTACAATGTTATAACTAGTGCAAGCCAGTGTTGCCGTAGATGGAGGCTCAGGGGGGCTTAACCCCCCTTCCTTCTTTCAGGGAGATTTCTGGAGTTAAGCAACCTCCTAAACAGGTGAGTTCATACTTCGTTGGACAAATTCTGTGTTGGCAACCCTTTAATTTACTATAGATTTCTTATGAATGAGCAATTTCTGATCAGTCTTTTTGTGTTATTGACTAGTTTGAACGATTCCTTGACACGAGTCTTTAACAGAAATGGAAGTATATTGGGTGTGGTAAAAGGTATCTTGAATTTGTCTACAGCACAACCCCCCTTCCTAACTTTCTAGGACGGCGCCCCTGGTGTAAGCAGAATTCAAAGCTTGTCTCTACATCAGCTACATAAGGGCTACATCTTCAGCAAAAAGAGGGTGCTGCCTAAGAATATAGTTAGCAAAAAGGCAACTTTAGCAAAACTGTATACTGTACACAACTTTGAAAAATACTACATCCACGTATTTCATGTGGACAGGGACGTGGGAAAAATTTGGAAAAGAAGAGTTACAATCAGGTCAGGGCCACGTGAATACTTTCAGTCAAAGAATTATTTGACCATGCCAATTTCCCACATTAGAATAGTTAAAAACATCAATCTATTTTCAAAATTACGAAAAGCAGTCTCGGTTTAGCTACGTTTTCTACGCCCCTGCAAGCAAAATATTTTTGCCAACAAGTTATATGTTATCAAGAAAATTGCAGATAGGGCGCTTACCTTTTTCAGTAGCTGTAAAAGTTGCCTGAAACCCGCTGTATCCTTTAACATTATCAGATCCTATTTGCAAGTCAATAACCACGCTGTTGCTATAGGATTGGAATATCCTTGATCCATTGCCACAAAGTTTTGCTTTAAGGGTCCCATCTTCATATATCTTTACTGACCCATAATATTTGCAAGCAACAGACTGTGGCAATGAGAAGACAATAAAATTGACTCTGATCCCTTTGTTTATTGGTACAGTAAGGCGATATCGACATGTTTGGTTAACTGGGTACTTTGGATATCCAGGTGACGTGAAATTGCCAGAATGCGACAGAAAACTGTGGTGACACCCTATAAGTACGAAAGTAGACAAATAAAGATCTATTCCTGACAGGAGAATAAATTATTTCAGATTATATAAGGCTGGGAACAAAGTAGGCCCTCAAGAGGCAACAACGAGTTGGTAATTTTCAGCTGCACATGCACTTCCTGGTATGCAAAGAGGGAGCACAAGATTGCTCTGTCGAAAGCTCCTTTGCATTGGTAAGGAGAGGCAATGACGCTGGAGCACGGGGCACAGGGGGCGGATGCCCCTTTGCCCTTGCTAACTTAAGCAATTTTCTTTAAGCAATTTTCGATGACGACAAAGCGCTAGGCTTACGTTGTAGCTTCAAATGTTTTTTAGGGCTCTCCAAATGTACCTGCACATTTAAAGTAAACAAAAAAACAATGATGCTTCTTCGTTTCCAAGAAAATGGCCTAAAGTCAATAAATGCAAATCCTTAAACATGATATACATACCAAAAGGAGACTTTGAAGGCTGAAGTGTGTTTCCTCTGCCGCCTCGAAAAGAGCACAAAAGTAAATGTAATTGATTTGAAAAAGAGCTGTGTGGAAACGATTCTTAAACAACCCCGACATGGCTTCTCTAGTAGAGTGTAATCCACCCAGCTCACTGAGTCTAATGAGGTACTAGCAACAATTGCATAAAGATCGCTGTACAGGGGCGGTGCTACGAGGGGTATGGGGGTGTCCGCCCCCCCCCCCCCCCCCCAACAGTAAACAGTTATGATCGGTTCTTTACTCGGCAGATTCGGCATTATTTGTGCTTACTTTGCAAAGTTGGTGGCGGTTGATGGTATATTTGGCTGTTTTCGTTTTAAATTCTATTTGAGCATTTTCGCTTTTCGGCACGCTAATATTTCAACTATTAAGGGCTTCAGCCAAAAGAACTTTCAAAAAGGAATGAAGAACACCCACTGTTTTAGGTTTGATATTAAAAACCCAGACAATAGAAACCTTTGTACCCCCTTTGTCCATGTTCTTCAAGTTCCTGTTCTTGGTTGTGCTTCTGGTGCCCCTTGTGCCCTTTTACAGTGAGCTGTAGGGCCCTCGCGAAAATTGTCTCCAATAACAATTGCAAAAAGTAGATAATGGCTAGCCACCCCAGTTCTACACCTCTGCATGTACCATTCCCCTTTCAATACAAACTACCAGCAAAAAGTCTAATAACCTTGCTTGTCCTTCTTCGATGACAGGCGCCAGATAACAATGCCAAGCACAAGACCGACAGTTGCAATGAGAAGCACAGTTACAACAGCCAATCGCTTTGATCGTGTCGAATGTTTAAGGTGAAGGATCGTCGTTGAAGCGGTATCTGCTGCTCTGCTAATATCAAGCATCTCACCTTTGTCTTCTGTACTTTCTTGTTGGCTGAAATTATTTCCCCTTTTTAGTGTCAGTTCCATTGTTTTTACAGCGTTACTTCTTAAAATCGAAGCTGCCATGAGTCTTTCGTTGTTTTTTTCCGCTTTGCAAAATGTAGACTGGTGATATACCTGTTCTAAGTCAAACAATGGTTCCAGGATTTCTCAATACACTACGCAATCTAAGCCAAACACATGCCCTAACGTCATTGTTAGACGAAACAGGAACTTCCCCGTTGAGACTGTGCCCAGTGGCGTAGTAGAACTTCATGTCACATATGATAAAGATATAGATGGGGCCTATTATAGGTTTGCGGCTTTGCGGCCTGTACCCTATTTTAACGCGCGGCCTCCGGATTTTGTTATGATTTTTTTTTACGGATTGCGGCTTCAGCAAAAGATGCGTCTTGCGTTGCGTCTTTCGGTGTAAATTCACAACGGTTTACGGCTTCTATGATATTCTCTCTTCTTGCGAGAGAGGCTTTGTTCCTTGTTGGCTCGAAATTACCGTTTCGTCGTGCAGTTAGGTTCAATGGTCGATTTATTCAGTAGAGCTAAATTGTAAGTTGTAGTTCTGTTCTCGAACTTTGACCCATTCATCACTAAAAGTTTAGCGTCTTCAAATGTTTCACGGTATGTGAAAAATACTTGGGTACAGACAAATACAAAGATTGACACAATAGCTTGCTGTGAAACAAAGCTCGAAACTTGAGAAACAGCAACTTCTAGCAATGTATCCTTTTTTCTTATTAGCGAGTAATTGGCTTTTTGTGTCTCTGGCCGTTTTGCAACGCGGCCGCGTCTTTGCGCTTTTTTCATTGCGGATTGCGGCTTTTGGCTGATTATTGCACGGTTTGGCGGCTTTTGGACCCCCTATAATAGGCCCCCTATAGAGGCCGAAATGACCCTTGATATAACGAAGACAAGATATACGCATCTACCTATATTTTAATGATAGAACGAATCAAAACATTAATAGCATTTATTATAAGTACAAATAATAGTGAACTAATTAACAAAGATTATAATAGTCATTCACGGTGCCACTGGGGGGGGGGGCTTGGGCCCTTCTTGTTGCTAACATTTCCAAGACGCATTGATCCTCCCTTCCCAAATTTTTCTAAAATTCAATAATCAATGCTTTTCTGAAAATCGTCGAATTGTCTATTCTGAGCGGTATAGTAATTTGTTAAATTTTAGTCTGGGAGATGTATTTTTAACCATTCTATAAGGCTTGATTTCAAAAACTTTCTTTTGCATCAGACCCAACCATGATGGGTCATCCTATTTCACTAAACTTGATTCTTAGCCCCCTTCCTCCCCTGGTTCGATTTCGTGGCACCGTCTCTGAATAGATAACAATCAATATTCGAACAGTTAATAGATAGTATACTTCAATGGGGCTAATTATTATTGCTCAAGTAGTTTTCGAGTTTAAGGAATGCATTTTTGTTTCTTTGCTAGGACTATGGATAGTTCAATGTCTTCTTGGCACTTCATCCAGATAAACTTGTCTTTTAAAGTCAGATTTGATATATTTGGGTATCTTTCGTAAGCAAATGAGCAAATCTTACTTTAGCATACATAAAACAGGTAAGGGACGCCGGAGAAGGGGGCGAGGGATGAGCCGCCCTTGTTACCTTTTGATAAGAGGGGCAAGGGGCTAAGATGCACTTTTCATAGAAGTGCCCTTGATATCAGTCATTTGTTATTATGAAAATATTCATCAAAGTTCTGAATATTACCCTTTTGAAATTACCGGGGAGGTTCTTGTGAAATTCTGACTTTAGGCCTTATTCATAACAAATTTCTCAAAACTTGGATAAAAATTATCATGTCAAAAGTAAGCCAATTTTCAAGATACCTAAAGAGGATCGAGGTAAAATGACAGTTAATAAAGAAAAAGTAGAATTTCAAGTGCCCCTTCTACTTAAGCCTGCCCTTCTTTCCCCTTGGTCGTTCTGGCGTCCCTGATAATGAGAGAAGCAACGATAATTGCACTACATTCACTTGTCGCCAAATTCAACGAAAAGTTGTTCAAATCACTCTGGGACCTGTTTAAGTATATCTATGAAAATACAAAACTATCTGCCTCAAATTTAAAAGCATAGCAAATTGAAAATTTATGTGCTTTTTCGTCAATTCCCGTGTTTCAAAATTTTCAAAAATTTGCGGTCTGTATATTTCACGTACGGCATTAATGCATGTTTTTTTAAGACAAAGAGCAGGATCTTCCTTCTACGATCGCATTTTATTGGTAAATACGACCCAAACAAATAAAAGTACAAATTTCGCTCAATTGATGGTAAAATCCATGCTTTCTCGTGCTTTTGCTAATTAGTATATCCAAAAGAGTGCACGAGGAAAGGCCGTATAGCAGCTGAAAAATAATTTTAGCAAACATCACTCGTAATTTCAAGCCAAAACATTGTTTGCAAAGAAAACTTTTCCATTTATTATTTCAATAATTGTTATTTCAACATGCTTAGCATTTGAGAGTATGTCTTGTGCTCCAGATCCTCAACCTGATGGAAGAGCTCTACTTCAAAATTGTGGACCTAGGAAACATGAATGTATCCACATTTGGAATTATTTGCCGAGGGGCAATTCACTCTTGCGATTGCTTACGAGATTTCCACCAAAGCAACTGGTTTTCTTAGGACATTTAGATAAAACGAAGCAACTGGTTTTCTAAAGACATTTAGATAAAACGATAGGATTTCTCCGTAATATGTCTGAAATTTCCGCGGAGTGATTTGCCTTTGTACAGAATTAAAATTAAGAATTAAATATCAGTTGGAGAGATAAAATCCGAAATTATGTTGTCTTAGACAGAATAGGAGATAAAAGGTGCCTATTGAGAAAAATAGATATCCGGAAAAGAAAAAATGGCTCGCACACACAATCAGACATGAGAATTTGCTAGAAAAAGAAGAATGAAAGGAAAACCTGCCTAGTTGAGACGAAGCCTGCTTTAAAGGCAGATCACTCAGAGAAGAAGAATTAAACACTTTTTTCTTTAGATTAAAGAGAAATCTATGGCAATAGTTTGGCGTTTTCATATAATATTTTCTGATGTAATGCCTGATGAAATGCTAAGATCCTTTCTGGTTAGAACCATGTATACAAACAAAAACCGTTTCGCGAAAAAACTTTTTTCTTACGCTTTTTGTACCTACACGTCATTTATAAGAAAGTTTTCTTTCAGCCCAGCCTTCAGACTTTCTTAGCTATTTCCTAATTTCAGCACTAAAACCTTTTCAACACTTGTTTAACGTAAAATCGCAAATTGTTTTCATGGACGAGCATGCGCAGTGATCTAGAAGATGAAATGCTATAGATATGCCATATTCCTCGTAAAAAACCTTCAACGTCATAGCATCAACTTCAACTATCGAAGAAAACCCAGCCAACAGGGCTCTATTGGTCATTCAAAGAAAACCCAACAAACTGAAATAACTATGAAATTTTTAACCATAGGCAAATAATTTTGACACCGTCAATTTCGCTATCATCGGAATATAATAATCAATATAATTATCGGAACCATCCTCGAATGCCAGCCGAAGTTTTGCCATTCTGACATTGTTGCCACGCCTGTACACCATCCATGCTCCCAAAAGACACGGGAATTTCCTGACCAGGTCTCGAGTTTCGGTGAGATATTTTTTATGGTCAATTACTGTTTTCTTCTTCGTCCTTAATCTCTGCAAAATATCTGTACAGACACTTTTCACACCTTAGAATTCTTTGGTTGACACATAATTGTCACATAAATGAAGTATATTACTGTTGCACGGCAATTTCCTTTGAAATATTGAAAATCTAAATTGTTCAACTTTCTTAGGTTTCAAAGACCAACCCTGAACTTTATTTGATGAACCGACCATAACCTTCGTATCAAACACATTCTTATATAAAACGTGTATTTTCCCTGTTCGCCAGCGTGTAAAAACATTTACGCTGGTATTTATGACGTCAATTCCGGAGCCCAGGCTTCTTTATTCCAAAATTTCGAATATTTTGATGTGGCACAGGTACATCAAACATGGCGGAAGTTATCACAAATCTACACGTTTTGGTGAGTGAAAGCTTTATTGAGATTTTTTAAAAGATGTTTTTACTAAGTGTATAATGATATGATATGTTTCATTATAAGCTTTTTCATTTCATTTTTATGTGCCCGTGTCCTTAATTTGAGACCACTGAGAAGGGAATAATGATGGCCTAGCATGTTTATAGTCAAGATCGTAATTAACTGTTTTTTCTCTTGTATAGGCCAATCAGTAAGAGATATTTACATAAAAAGTTGTCAAACGGTTGCTGAACATCAAAAGTTTCATTCGGAGGGACATAATGGCTGTATGTTGTTTTTTTCGTTTTTGATGTCACAAGTTGTTACTGACATTCCTTTGAACCATGAAGATTAATGATCGATGTGAGAGCGTCATAATATGATTACGAGTTGTCGTTGATGCATAAGATATTTATTTCTCTGCTTAGAATTTTCGAAACTGTCAGTGACTTGGTTCATGAATAAGAATGATTGGACTAGCTAAGATAAAATATAATATAATGTAAAATATAATGATAATTTTGCGAAGATTTTTTAGTATTTATTTACTAGGGTTATCCTACAGATTACTCCAAACCTGCATTCATTTAATCGGCTCATGCTGTCATTATAAATAGAATAGCTGAAAAAATTAAAGTTTATTGTTTGTATTATGATCTGTATTAAATTTAATAAAATGTATGTAAGTTTGCCAGCCTTACTTTGAAACTTCTTTTGTCAAACAATTTTTCAAAGTCTTGTTTTATTGCTGGTTATACATCATAAACCTATGTGTTAGGTTGAATCTATAGATCAAGCTTGGCTACATAATTTTATCATTTCAATTAAAAAAGTTAAAATTATTTTTTGAAAGGAATCTGTCACACCAACAAAAATGGCTGGAAAGTTAGATACCCTGCCCAAGGAAGAATTGATAAAATATGTCAAAAAACAAGCAAACCAGATGAAAGATCTCAAAAGGAAAAATGAAGGTATTTGACTCAAACTCCATAAACTTTTTTTTAAAACATTAAATAATTGCATTAAAAGCAAATGTTATCTTTTTCTGTTATCATTTATTTTTTGGGCATAGAAGTGATCATTTACTTTGTGTGTTGAATAATATGAAATCTTCTATCAAAATCATTTTAAAGCAACCTTTTTGCATTTGAGGGTATAAAGCATATTTTTGTTTAACAGGCCTGGTACGATTCTCTTTTGTTTGCTTTGTGAAATGCAAAAAAATTGTTCAAAATCTATTAAAATTGAAGAATGAAATGATTTAATCAGGTCTTGTTAAATTCTAAACCACTCAAATGTAAAATGACATAGCAATTTTTCTGCTGCAAATTTCAGTTTATAAGTAAGGAAAAATTATAAATGACTGGTGATTGCCTGTAAATCAGTTTACCATAAATGCTGGGCCAAAACTATTCAATTTAGTTCCGGTTACAGTCACATATGTGTAAATGCTGCAAATTTTCAAGCAAATATTGATGTGACTGAGTCTACTGTAGAATTATTCCACAATCAGAATTGTTATAATTGAAACTATTATTTTTTCATAAGACTTGACTATAACAGTGAAGCACCAAAAAGAACAGATGGAAAAGTTAGAACAAGAGCAAAAAGCTTGGCTTTCCAGGGGGGTGTCAGCTGAATTTGAGAAGAAGGAAGAGCTGGAAAAGAAAGAAAGGGAATTGCAAATAGCAGCCCAACTTGGCCAACAAATGTTGCAAGAAAATGACAAACTTAGAAACAGATGTATTGAGTTGGAAGAAGAAAACAAATTGATGAGAGAGGTATATTGATAGAAACATGCCTGTTAAATATGAAATATATCAATAATAACATATACATATATATTAACAAAGAATGACCCATAATGAAATTAAATTTTGGGTTGTTACTGGGAGTTTTATGAAATGTGTGTTTATTAAGTGTTGTCTCGTGATCTCTAAGTGTTTGAAGCTCAGGTTATGGCATCAAATGAGATTTATTCCAAGCTTCATCCAGTTACCATAATCTTGCTGTTTCTTCATGACATCAAGTACTGCTTTACCAAGGACAACATCACATCAACACTGAAATATGACTCATGCATCTACTATAATTCATAATATTCATAGTTGTCTCAATGACTTTATTTCCTGATTTTTTTCGTAACTGAATCAGTAAATTGTGTGAACACATTAAGTTAAGGACCACAAAATTTAGCAAAACAAACCTGAAGTTATATTTTTCTTGTTTGTTTAACCTGGTACAAGTTTTAGTTACTTTTAAACTAACTCAATCTAAAAAAATGTGTTTTTACAGGAAATGAGTATTGAAATTGCTCGGTTAGATGGAGAGAAAGAGACAGTAGATCAAACATTGGTAATGGTGCAGTCTGAGTACAAGCAAGCTAAAATGGAAGCTCAGGTAAGAAATACAGAAGTAAATTAAGTTTTAAGCTCAGTTTAAGCTCTGTTTTAACCTTTTTTGCATACATTGACTAAAGTTCATTATTACTAAACAAGCACAAAAATGAAAGGGATGTTTGTACATTTGCTTTAATTGAATCAAAAATTATTGAATCATGTTAGTCAAGTGCCCTATATCCTCACTAGTGCATTTGATGGGAAGCTTCTTTTCAGGGTATGGTCATTTATAACACAGCATTTCTGCAGGGCAATCATTTGAATTTGTAGAGCCACATATACATTCTTTACCAAAAGTTCTGCAAGTAGAACTGGCTTTTAAGGGATTAGGAATGAATTTAATAGAATCAATTATACCGATGACCTCATATGAAGGCATAAATATTAGAAAAAAATAAAGTTTTTGCATGAAAAATATAAGCCATATATGGGTATTTGTAATTTGAGGTGAGTTGTTTCAACATTTGTCAGACTGTGCCATTCTGTGTTTTGATGTTTGGAAATAGTTTCAGCATGGGTAACTGTAAACCTTTAGTTCATAGGCAAATTTCAAATTTTCAAAGATTATTGAGACAGTTTTACTTTCTTTTATTTACTATTTTCTGTTGTTTTATCAGATTGCCTTAACAAAAATCATTGTTTTTATTTGTGTATTCAATGCTAATTTGTGTATTTGTGTTATTTGTGTATAAGCACAAAAATTGCTACACCTGCACATTGTTAAGGAGCTGTAACAGTGCCCATTGTTGAAAATCTATTGATTATCTATTTTGAATACAGTTTCTAGTATTTCAAATAATAATATACTTATTTCATAGCAACTGAAAGATGCCTTAGAATTGGCAGCTGCAGATCATGATAAGGAACATGAAAGATGGGAGGAAGAAACCCAAAAACTGAAGGAAGCTATAATGGTAAATTGGGATTGATGGTGTCTTGATGCTGCTTCTTTCAATAAATATGTTTTTACATTTTTTCGAAAAACCGGATTGGGTTTTTTCAAAGATATTTTAACTGGGTAATAGGAAACCCCTGTGAATCTAGCAGCAGCAATTTATAACTTTGATTAATTTTGAGCTTTTGGATCAGTAAATGGTGTAATTCTTGTCACTGACAGTCAAAAGAAAACCTCTAAATTGAATGTTTGCTTGGGCTCATAACTCCTCTCAACCTTGACACAGCTGATAGAAAGCAGACTTAACACAGGCAACAAGCTTTGCATTGCCCAACAATGTAGTAAAACGTCTTGTCATTGTTCAAATTCTCTCAAATGTTTGGTATTGAGTAAGAAGAAGAAAAAAAGAATCAAATAGTTTTGGAAAGGGAAGATGGGTTGTCAGATCTTATAAGAGAGGCAAACAATAGCACAATTGCTGTTTGCATGTTTTACAAAGATTTATAATGTGAAGATGCTGCTTTGCTGGATAATTGAAAGCAATCTTCTCTGTATCTGAGTTCTAGAAGTATTTGTAGAGCATAGTTGGTACATTCAAGTTTTTGAATGCACAAAAATTCGAGATACATATATATATGTATTTAACAGGTCATGGTGAAATGACTCATTTGGCAGCATTAAAGTTGTAGCTTCTAACCTCTGTTATCATTTTTCTAACTATTTTTTAATCATTATTTTTGCTATGAGAAGGAAATGATATCGTTTTCATTTATTATGAAATTTAGATTCTATTGATGAGCTCAGAGTAACTTTTGTAATTAAGTCAGTTTATTTCATCCTAAAGGAGCTGCAAAAAGGTACTTTTAGTGGAACATCAGCTGAGACCAGCCACAGCAATTCAGAACTGAACGAAATGAATAAGGTAAGAATTGTTTCAATGTGACAATTAAATGTTGCTTGAAGAATTAATTATTGTTTGTGAGCCAATATCAGTGAATCAGGCCGATGTATGCAATATGTCATTTTGTAAAAAGCTTGAATTTATGCACAGACAATACCAAGGGCTTTATGGAAATGATTGTTTTCAAAACAAAGTCAATTTTTAGTTTCTGTTCACGAGACCCTTTATCTGTATGAATACATGGATAAATTTTGTTCGTGTAGTGCACTCAAAATTTTTGGAAACAAATATTGAAATATTAGAAATTACATGCAACAAATTTTATTTGAAAAGTATTAAAGCATTTCCATCTTCCACCAAAGGCCTTGCAGACAAAGATTGATGAGCTGCAAGAGCAGCTTGACTCATTTGCAAAGCAGGAATGTGCCGCTGGGGAAACCATTGCCGAAAATCAGGTAATTGTTAGTGAAGTATACATCTGAAAAGTCCTGGATAGCTATAAATGATCAACAGGCATGTGGATGTTTTACATGAATCCCAACTATAGCAGTTATATATTGGGTGGCTGTATTAATCATCCTATTCAAGAAAAAACATGCCTAAGGATTCTCTTTAGTGTTTAAAGCTTCAGCTAACGAAATGCTGTGTACTGTGGTAAAATATACCATACTTAAACCATGCAAACTCAGATGTTACTGCTACAAAATCTCCACCTGAAGTCTAGAAAATATTTTTCAAAATTTCAAAGTAAACAAGACAAACATCTAATGGAGACCTATACAGATTTTACCAACCAAAATAAGAATTTTCAAACTCTTCATCTAACACCATTTTTGAGATAAAATCAGAGTGCCAACAGAATAGAACATGAAATGTAGTGTTAATTTGAAGAGTTTTAAAATCTCAGTTATCTTCTTTATCTCAATGTACTCTCTCCATGTTTGCTTGACTTACCTGTGCCATAATATAACTAGTTTGTTTTATTTTGTACCGTTGTACTTGATTTATGATGTTCTTCACATTTTGTAGGTTTTGGTCAACATTCCTATTATCTCAGATGTGATGTCATGATTTAATTTTGGCAATTATTGTTTTACTCAGGAACTTAGGACAAAATTGGAGGCAGACAGTGTGGAAATGAAGGCACAGAATGAGTCACTTAATTTTTTAAGAAAGAAATGTGATGAACTTGGTGCCAAAAATGAGGTAAGTTTTAAGAAGTGATTTTGAGGAACAAATTACTATATTTATTGCATTTCATTTTACCATATAGCTTATTATTATTGATTATCTCTTATATTGTTTATTGTATCTCATTTTGTCATATTATATCCAGTTATTTATTTAAGTTTTGTATTAAATTGTATCGCATTTCATTGCATTGTTTTGTATTGTATTGTTTTTTTGTTTTCGTGGTATGACGTAGTACTTTCCTTTTAAAGGAACTTCATCAATATGTGAATATGCTCAGTACAGAAAGAAACGAAAGCAACACATATTCAAAGGTAACTCTTGCCTACTGCATCATCCAATATAAGTTTGTATCCAGTAACATGAATAGTTCTGTTTAAATCATCATATCTAACCTTAAGGTTTTCACAGTTATATTGTAAAATGTCAAGTATTTGTGCGTTGAAATAAACCCTTATTGATCTCTTTCCTTATCTTGATATTTGACCTATTCCATTTTAGCAACTTGATGAGGAAATAAAAAAGCTGAAGGAAGAGAAAGACAAGATGGCACGATCAGTAAGAACGGCCAAAGGGAAGCTGGAGAAGGCTGCCACTCATGAAGAGGTAGGAGCCACGAATTGTAAATTCTCTTATTCATAACTAGGCTTCATTGGTATGACCATTGATGATTATTGGTTACATGTTAGATCCAGATATATCTTAATATCTAAATAGACTTAAATCTGGCTGTATACATTTCAGATCAAGGTTTTTTTATGAGCCAGTATAGATGATTGATTATCTTTTGCTGCTAATTTGAGATCTTCTAGAATGTCTATAGAAGAATAATGAGGCATTCATTTACTTTGTTAACATGGTCTTAGTTTCAGACTTCCCTCTTTCAGTTATAAGTTTTTCGATCTCTTTCAGAACGTTTATGCATTTCGTAGTGATAGATGAAGAAGGAGACTAGAAAATGCATTCTACGGCCGTAGAATATTGATTTCAAAAAGTATGAGATAAGAACCAGGTTCTATTCCCACACCAATAGGGGACATAAAGAAGTACCTACATCTTTATCATTTTGAAGGCCTTATATTAATATATTGTTTTCGTATCATGTTTCCAAGTTTTCTGACCTATTGCACTACAAGAACTAAATCCTCATTGATAAAGAAGTTGATCTCGTTAAAATGAATGACATGGGGTAATTAATGCAAATTTATGCGTATTTCTACCCATAATAGGAGCTAAAAGCCCAATTGAATTCCTTTCTGACTGAGAAAAGTGAGCTTCAGTTGATGGTGAAGAACTTGCAGCGTGAAAAGAAAACAATAATGCAGTCGAATAAAGTGAGTGCTTTTTTATTCAAAAAGGAATATTACATCTACTAGTGGATCTAGGTTATTTTAGGGCTGCCGTTTGACTTTCTTTCCAGCTAATGATATACAAGAATTTACTGACGTTAACATTTTATGAAGCCAATCGCTACGTATATTTTTGTCAGAAAAATCAGTTCCTTATTTTTCATTTTTACTGTCCATTAAAAGATAGAATTATTCTCTACAAAATGTTTTCATGCACTAAATTATGTCTTTTTGTCAATAATATTGAATGTTTGCCAAATTATACTTTTTTGGACTTGGTCAATGAAGATGCCCTTTAAATCATTTCAGCCAAATTTAACTTTCTCGGATAATTGAAATGTACCTGATTATTCCAAATTGTCTTATTTTTTTGTCGTTTCTAGTTCTGTATAGCTTTCGCATCCCCTAGCTTTATTTGAAATGCCTATACACATTTCTTCTTGTTAGCTTGCTCTTTATTGAATCAAGAATTTATCGTTTAGATCAATTTTGGTGCTTAATATTGATAATTGATGGGTGGCCTTAGTGTTCATCTCCTCCCGAACACTAATCGATCTCCGCCATTTTTTTTTGGCTTTTTCAATACCTAATCATCAATCACTCATCGTCAATCACTCATCGTCGATCACTCATCGGCAATCACTCATCGTCAATCATTCATCGTCAATCACTCATCATCAATCTCTCATCAATATCACTTTACGCTAATCATTAATCACTTACCAATATCTATATTACAATCCCCTAACTCACTACATTCAAATTTTAGCTAATCTTGGTACATTGCCAAACACTTGCAAACCTAAGTTGTAGTCTTGCATTCCTCGCAGATATTTTTATGCTTCAATCAATTACTTTATTTTACTTTAAAATTATATAATTGTAATATGTGACGATTGTAATGTGTGCGAGACAAGCTAAATGATTCATAAATGATGACATATTGAATGAATAATGAATTAAAATTAATATCAACCTTAAATTCTACTAATGATTTTATGATGCATATGCTTTAAAAATATAAAAATGGGTTGATTTTTAGAAACTGAAAGAGAAGATGAAAATGAATTCTGGTAGGCGGCCGTCATTGGAAGAAATGAATGGAGACCAGGTCCGTGATTGGGCACTGTTCTTCGTAGCCATAACAACTTAGCCTCTTTTTCTTTACATTCAACACAGGGCTTTTTTAACTAGATCTGTGAACACATCGAAATGATAGGGTCCCCTTGCAAACAGTAAAATGCAATTTAAATGCATCTTGATGCTGTTTATTATTCCATTTCGCAATGCAACGCCATATTGGTCATCATCACTCTCTTACACTACCAAGAATCTCAATTTTATACAACATCACATACACACAGAGCTTTTAAAACAGTATGACATACATAGCACTTCAGTGGAAATCCTTACCACAATGTATACATTCAACAACATTTACACACATTGCATATGAATGCGACGAAACACAAATCGCCACATTATTTTGCAACCGATATTCTTTCATGTAGTGAATACACTGTTGAACTAAATGTGAATTACAACGCTTGCATGGGCATGACGCACAAAGACTCGTTCACCTCAGTTTGAAGAGCATTTCTATAGATTGAAATTCAACTCACCTGGGGATCATATCGATCTGTGTCATCCATCTTACTGATATAAAACACACCATACAGCACGACACGACACATTTGTACCTGGTGCAGCTATGCACAAGTGTACGTTATATATTACAAGCAATGCAATTTTGTTCTTTTGAAGTGAATATATTTCACCTCAATACAATAGAATACAGTACAAGACAATACAATTCATTTGTCGTTATTTGAAATGAATTCTGTTTCAATGTTTGTTGCATTTTGGTGTAGTAAGGTTTGCTGTTTTGTATTGTTAGTGATTGTTAGTGCGCTTTACATGTTGTATTTATCAATGTGGTTTATCTACACTCTAACAACTTTTTTTCTCTCATTAAGATCAGTTTACGCGAGTCAGACTTTTAGACCAATGCTTGACAAATTTTCTAATTTGAACTTGCTGTTTACCTTCATTTTTGTCACATTTTTGAATAATTTTTTACCAGAATTTGCAAGTAGAGAACGAAGAATTGAGAAAAGAAATAAATTCTTTGAAAATGAAACTTGAGATTGAAGAAGGAGAAATTGGCAGTTTAGAAAACGTGGTCAAGGTAAGATGCAAGTGCTAGGTCGAGTCCTTTCTAATTGACTGGAAGAGGTGAATAAAACTCCAGGTAGTTACTTCGTCATTGTCGAATTTTTTTGTTCATTTGTTCCCAAAGTATTTATTTAGAACCAAATTGATTACCAAAGGTATTTTAGACACGTACATCAGACACGTACGTACATTATTTTGAGTGAGTTAATTTTCCCTGTTGTACTTTGATTATTTGAGTATGTTAATTTTCCCTGTTCCCTGTTGCATTTTGTGATACTTTGATAAAAATAAATCGTTTTAAAATAAATATTTTAATGATTGAATATTTAAATGAAAAATAATATTTCTTCTAATATCATAAACTTTAAAATTATTTATATCATCTAATGTGCAACTTAAATTTGTTATTACAAATGTTGAATTTCTGTGGTCCTTCAATTGGCGAATATATAAACAAGCAAATTAATTGATAATTTTCTGTAACATTTTCATAAATAAACTATTTTCTGTAAATTCAAAATGATTTTCCAAAAGGATTTGACGAAACAAAAAGTTGACATGATCAAAGAGTTTGAAATCATTAAGGAACGGCTGATTGATACAGAAAAAGATCTGACGAAAAGAGAATTAGAAAATGAGGTAATTATTCTGTTAAAATTTAAATTCATCTACATAATATCTTAGAATTAATAGTCAGCTGGACATAAAATTTAATAAATTGAATAATACTATACTCTAAACGCATTTAATGAATACAATGGAATATAAGTTAAAACGATTTTGGAGTTATTTTCTCCCTCTATTTCGTAAATTGGACGTCTGGATTATTTAAAGGTAGCTAATTTTGGTTAAATTAAAATTTGTTTAATTTTCGGAATAAAAAGTTAAACTCTTTGGCTCTTATATCATAATATTTAAATTTAACTCATTTTTTAAACTAGATCTTAATATTAATTTCATTTTACTTTTAAAAACAGCTTATTTTGATATTACTGTATTTTCATTTGTTAAGGAGATGGGAAATGTAAAGTCAAAGCTAAAAGCCGTTCGAAGCTAAAAATCATAACAATTTCAGGGAGAAAACACCTTTTTGTAGATTGTAATAGCAAAACGTCAAACGAGTTGATGAACTTCCTCGCTAGCACTTCATTGTTTGCTAGCAGCAAGTATTTTTCTTCTTGTGAGAGTACCGTTCGGGTTATGATGCTTCAAAGTGATCGACAGATACTAAAGGATCTTAAACCTTCTTTCAGTCAAAAATTGACCAATCAGTGAGGGTGACTCCGCTCACACGCTTATCGATTGACTAATAATGATTGACTGCTGGCATAGCCACTTTGGTATCTTTCGATTGCCTTTAAGTGTCTTGGTGAATGGCAAGGGGCTGATTAGGTGGTACTTGTATACAACATGTTGGACGTGGCTTAAAGCTCATCTCTCTGAAGACATTGGCATTTTGGACACTACTGTAGATAAGGATGCATCTTGCAACTTTTAGAGTTGATGTGTGAAAAGCTTACATCGAAAGAACGCGTATACAACTTTTTATCTTTTTCACCCTCCAGGATGATAAAGCGTCGTCTTTGAAGCTTCAATCAAGAGTTGACGAACTTCTTTCTACTCTGCAGTCTCTAAACGAGGAAAAAATGGTATTTACTTTTTTTCCTTCTTCTATCATTTGGCATGAAACCGAATGAAGTAGGCAAAAATATTTTGCATTCGTTATTGAAAAAAATTTCTATGGAGTAAACGTAGATTTGAGCATATCACATACAATATACATCTTACATTTCTTTGGCTAAAAATTCTTTTCATATGAATAAATCAAGAGCAACCAAAAGAAACTTTTCCATAGTACCAAATTTTGACGTCATCAAATATCTGAAAGATCAGCGTAAAGTACCGCTTGTGCAAAAAGCGCAAAATCAGTAAATATTTGCAATAGGGTGAGATATTGCCAATGGAAGATTTCAAGTTTGCTTAGGGGTCACTGTGTATTCTTGCCTGGCTCATACAGTTATTATCCAATGCCAAATTTCAGAGGTTTGATGGGGCAAGAGTGATCGCGTGGCCATATCTCAGTCAATTTTTAACGCATTCAACCGATTTTGAACATTCTCAGAGATATTCCATCAGAGACCGAATTCGCCCAGATATCTAAATTATGAGTCGTGATTTTTTAGGTTTCGAGGATTTTTTTGTCAAGAAAACATAAACTTATTCTCATCAAAAGACGAAATCACGCTGATTTGCGGTCCCTTATAATAACCCTGATATGAAGCAGCAAAGATTTTATATGCCGGACAAAATGTTGGATCAGAACTGCTGTCCGATAAAGGGATGTGTTTACTGCAATATATAGGGAATTTAGGGACAAATTAATTTGTTTGTTATTCGGAGGTGTCAGATGTTCGGTGTTTGGAAATGTCTGTTAATGGAAGTTTTCCCCTAACTTTAATATGGTTACTTGTTAAATTTTGTGTCAAACTTGTTGATCAGCATTTTCTTTTGTTGTCTCCTCATTAACAACAATCTGTTATTGCCTTAGCATCAGGAAAGTGAAATTGAGGAACTGTTTAAAACTCACGACGAACTTCAGGTCAAATATGACAATGAATGCCGAAGTAAAATGGTATGTTTTCGTTTTTTTAATTTGAATAGGCGAATCCAGACCAGGAATGGATAAGGTTAACAGTAAAAGATTTGATTCATTTTATTAAGTAGCACATTTTAACTTATTTTACAAGTTTATGGTCTACCTAACAGCTGTCTTTTCGTTTAGCCTGTCCTACAAAAGTTCATATTAGTAAGCTAACCTCGCTTAAAGTCTTCTTCGTTACGTCCATGATCGTCCATGAACCATGTTTTTGTGTCTGTTTTTACATGATATGCAGAGGATTGACTTTGACAAACACTGTTTAAGTCTAAAATCGCTTTTGTTCTTATATTGTACGTTTCTCTCATCTTTTTCATTCCGCTCTTTAATTGTAAGAGGAATTTCAAGTCGAGTTTCGAATCGAATCAAATGAAATCTAGGTAACCTACGTTGAGTCAAAGAAAAGATAAATTGAATTTGTTTGAAATATTTGCTGGCAACTGAAAGTGATCAAAAGTGCCTTTAAGACTCACGATGCAGTAAACCTGTCTTTAGAATGATTCAAACATTGCCTAAATTGAAGACATATTGCGTGCCCCAACCTGTCCATCGTTAACAAAGTCACATATAGAAATTCAGAGTTGGCTGAACGGCAGTATGGAAAAATATGGTTTTCCTAGTTTCCAGTTACAAAATTTTCGTGATATAATAAAATATGAAGAATTGATGTATGAAGAATGAAGAATAATATTTGTCTTGTTTTTTCATTACCTTTTCATGAATGATTTCCAATCAACTTTAAGGAAAGCGAGCAGAAAGTCAAGAACCTTGAAGAACAGTTAGAAAAGCAAGAGAACTCTCTTGAGGTTTTGAATGAAGAGGTAGGAATTTTTATAACCTTAGCTGTCTTGTTGCAGTCATCTTTTATTTTTTTTTTTTACATTTACTTTTCGATGGAAATTTGTAGTATCAATGGGAAAAGTAGCACAACAAAAGTCTGCCCTATACATTTCCATTTTTATCTATGCTCTTTAGATAGACCTTCCATGGCTTTAAAAGGCTCTTGTAGTGTTTATTGGATGGGTTCCTTGCAATATATTTTGGCTTGTTATCTTATCATAAAGAGAGTCTTCTTATATCACATAAAAAAAGTAGGCTTTCTATTCTTGGCCTTAACCTACGCTTTAATGAAAGGTCAAAACTTTTGAACATCTATCTATGTTTCTATGTTATCTATCATATAACTTTGGAATAAAGATTTTATATGTTCAGTTCTGTTATTCTTATTATCGTTGTAGATATATTTTTATTCCAAGATCTCTGTTTTCAGATTGGATGAACTAAGGATATTGTGAACTACGTAGCTTGAAATTCTGATTTATAAAAATCACCCCCATCTGTATTTTAAATTACGAGCATGTTATTCCTTCTTATTTGACTCTTTTGACTTCAATGAAGAAAGATTTAATTTTATCATTCAGCTGTCACTGTTAAAGTCAGGTGGAGAGTTGAAAATTACTAGAGATGTAGAGGTCAACACTGAACAGGACTGCGCGGAAGTTTGTGAAACGTCTACTTTGAAAGCTGAGATAGCAGAAAAGTGTCAAATTATAAGCGAATTGAATTCAAAAATACAGGAGATGGTGGACGAATTGGAAACTGAAAGGCAGGAAATAAAGATTTTGCAATCAAACTTTAGAGAAAAAGTTTCGTCTGTAGAAGAATTCGAAGAGAATGAAAAGCAAATTGCTAATATTAATGAAGAGAGTAAACAAGAAATGGAACTTCTTAGAGCTGAGCTGGAAGATTTGCGAAATACCCTCTGTGAAAAGCAAAGCTTCGAGGAAAGTAATTCGGGCGTTCATTCTCTCCAGGAAGAAATCGACAGATTGAGGCTTACTTTGAATGAAAAAGAGGCAGCTATTAAATGTGTTGAAAAGGATAAATGTGAAATATTGGAAGAGTTGAGAGAATTAAAGGGTAGTTATGACTGTCTAACAGCAAAGAAAGAAGAACGCGATCATGATGCTGAAAGACTTGAAGAAGAAAAGAGAGAATTACTTGAAGAGATTGAAAAATTAAGTGAAAATGTCAAGGAAAAGGATGCTGCAATAGGCAATCTCGAGAGTGAGTTGGATGCGGTAAAAGCTAAAGAGTCTAATTTAGTAGATGAAGTAGCCAAATGGAAGGGACTGGCGGAAAAGGATGATCATCGAAATTCAAATGAGCCCGATAAGTACAAAAAAGGTTATAAGAAGATCAAAGAAAAGTTCAACGAAGTTGGAGCGCTGAATGAGAAACTCAAGCAAGAAATTCAGGCAAAGAATGTTGAGTTAGAAGAGCTGAAAAAAGACGTGACAGACCGAATGTCGACTTCGCAGAATTTAAATGGAGGCATGTCTGAAGAAACTGAAAATAGCAAGTATTCTGAAATCATAAATGAAAAGAACTTATTGATAACCCAGTTGAAAGATGAGCTGAAGAAGTATAAAGAGGCTAGTGGGTGTGAAGGTGCTTTAACCGAGAAAAACGAAGTGCCTGAGAAGAATGGGTCAATTGAGGGTTTAAACGCCGAGACAATAAAACAAGCAAAAAAGACCGAAGATGCTAGTCAGCTAAGCGCAAAATGTGGAGCATACGAGCAAAAGTGTTCGGGTTTGGAAGCAAAAGTAGAGCAACTCACACGGGAAAATGAAGAGGTAGAAAAAATACTGGAGAAAGTAAGAAAAGAATTAGGTAACCGTGATATGTTGTTGAGAGAATCTGAACTGGAAAGGGAGGAGTTGAAAAAGAAGGCTGACGAATTAATTAGAGTTGAAGAGCACGTAGAGAACCTGTCGAGATCGATAGATGAAGAACGAAGAAAATTCAGTCATTTAGAAGAGAAGAAACGTAAAATTGAAATTGAAAACAATGATAATTATTTAATAATCAAAGAACTAAAAGAAAATATAAAGGAGAAAGAAAATAATACCGTAGATTTAAAAAATCGAGTCCAAGTACTTGAAGATTTAGATAAAGAAAATGATAAAAATAAGGAAAATGAATTTCTGAAAGTAAAGAAGACGATAGAGGATCTTCAAAGAAGATTGGAAGGGACTTTAAATGAAATTGAGATGCAAAAGACGGAGCTTCAGGAAAAGCAGACAAAAATTATTGACCTAGAAAACAGACTGCTAAATTTAGAGGAGCATTGCAGCTCACAACAAGTAGAATTTGATGCAGAAAAAACCCGACTAAAGCAGTGTGTGAAAGATAACGAGCTACTGCTGTCTGAAAAAGAGGAATTATCTATTAGATTATCAGAAAGAATTTCTTCACTTGAAGAAAAGGAGATTGAGATGGAGAAATATCTGAGGGATGAAACAGAGAAATTTGAATATGAATTGAAAGTATCAAAAGAAGAGGGCGATAAAGTTATAGAGTTAAAAAATGAACTTGAAATTATTAAGTCTGCATTTGATGAGCAAGATAGAAAGATTAAAGACTATGAAGCACTAATAAAAGAAAAGAATGAAAGTTTAAGCATTGCTAAAGAGGAGCTTGCCAGTGCGAGTATTGTGTCCGAAAAAGAATCTATGGCTAATAACAGTGAAAAGGAAAAGATGGTTGCTCTTGATGAGGAGATAAGAAAGGCGCGTGAAAAAATTGGTAAGTAATCTTGGATAAAGCAATTGATAGAAAACGTTGCATGTCAGCATTTTGTGCAATTACAATTTGTCTCACACGCTACCAAAAAATGGACTGGTCATTTAATAAACATTTAAAAAAGGACATTTTTCACTTTGGGTGCACATAACTAGTCTCCCTTTCAAGGATGTGTGCAACGTCCTTTGTTTCTAATCAAGATATGAATATGTAGAAACATTTATGCCATTCCAATCTATATTGGACGTGCTTTTGTGTTAGAGGCGAAAGATCAATAATGTTTGGTCTTATCGACCCTTTGCTACAGTATTAAACAATCTTGCACAAGAGGTTCTTTACTTTCTATCTCCTCTGTATGTGCTATTCTTTTCATACTTAGAGATGGTTTTTGAAATGTTTCTTGTTCTGTTTTGCTCCCTATTCAGATTTTTACAAAGCCAGCTGCTCTGTTTCGCTATTCTAACTTTCATCAGTTCAACCTAGATCCCCCCCCCCCCCGGGCTCCCCAAATATACCTTGGCAGTTTCGATTTTGCAATCGAATTTTTGGCTCAATTTCGAATTTGCTTAGAACTTTTTTGAAATGTTAGTTGAAAATGTTTGTAAATATTAAAAAATTCTTCTTTTATAAATATGTTAAAATTTGAAATTAATTGTTTTTAATAATTGTTTGATTGTTTCAGTCTCATTGGAAACCAGTAACAAACAAATGACAGACAAGGTGTCAAAATTCAAATCAGTGGCGATAAAGGCTAAAAAGGAAATCGATTCTGTGAAGGAAAAGGTAAATTGATATTCTCAAGTAGGACTTCGTGTTAGTAGGCCTTTAGTGAAGAGGCATTCGTTGAAGACAAGATAAATAATATCATAATCCCTTGAAATTTTTCTCTCCCGTGTTTGTTTTTCTGTTATCGGCATTTAATATTATCTTAATGGACTCATTGCCTTCCCGTAAATTTGAGATTTATATTTAAACACTTCTGCGATTTAGACATCTAATGAAAAGCAGCAGTTGGAAGACACAATTTTGGCTCTGAAAAAGGTAAGAACGATAATTATCGCCTTTATGAGAATACTGTTGTTCATCTCCTCGCAGCATATGTAATATCTTTTCCGATTTGTCATTATCTCTGAGTTAGGATTTTTCCGATGTTTCAAGAACGGCTTGGCACTAACTCTTTGTCTTTGATTTTTTTATTCACCCCCATACTAAGGCGACTTTAAGCTGCACTCAGGCGAGTTTAAGGAATGTCCCTATCGTTAACTGTTTTTTTGCCGTAGTTATCCCTTGATTCTGTAATTGAAAACTTTGCCAAAAGCCAAAACGACATTTACTTCGGCATGTACAGTATAGTCCGGTTATAACGTACTTTAAGGGACCGGCGGATTAAGTAAGTTATATCCGAAATACGTTGTAAACAGGGTAAGGAAAAAGTGATTATAACCAAGTTGTAAACAATGTAACTAGAATTAAAAACTTTCAACTAAATTGTTATAGGCCCAGTTAGAAGAAGTCTGAAAAACATTTCTGAGTATCCACATTTTGTTGACTGCAGGAACAATACGCTTTATCCAAAAGTGCGTTATAAACGAGTACGTTATAAGCGGGGTACTTTCTTAATGTTAAGTGCGGACCTTTTTCCGGGACCAAGTACGTTACAGTACATTATAACCGGAAGTACGCTATAACCGAGTACGTGATAACGAGGTTATACCGTATGACTGCATTTCTAGCAGATCTGAGATATTTGAACTAATCCTACCACCTAGATGTATTTATTGGCTTCTCTAGTTTTATTAGGTTTAGCAAGAATACTGTCCTTCAGGCTGTATATCAAACTTTGATTCGCCTTTAGGATATCCAGTGTCACAAAGATGAATTTGAAAATCAAAGCAGTGATCTGGCAAGCTTGAAGCAGAAATATGAGGTTTGTTTTATATGAATATTGTCAATTAGATTAACTCTTTTGGTATCGCTATGTCTTGATTCGTTAAAAGGAAGGCTGTATTTAAAGAAAGGCCCCCAGTCAAAGCAATGCACTGTCTTTCCACTGTTAATGTTTACCATTTCTTGGGCTTTTCCAGCATTTGGGTTTTAAGCATTCAGTTTTCAATAGACGATGTCAATAAAAGCTTTTAAAGTCAAAACGGCCTATGGAATTTTGGAAACCTTTGAAGTGAATTTTGATATCATACCAGACTTCATTATATTCATTTTGAATGTTATTATCATCGATTATTATCATCTGTTGCTGATATTTCAATTTCTGCACTTAGGAAGTCATGAAAGAATTGAATGAAATGACAGAAAATGCAGATAAAGAAAGCAACAGGTATTTTATGTTATATTGCTAGGATTTCTAATGTAAAGCCACTGTATTGTTGGATGTTCAGAAAAAACCCTTTACACAAACACTGCTATATATTAATAGTTGCTAATACATTGACTGGCAATTGGACAGTGGCTGCTTAATCGTTACATCCCCAATAGCAAGTCAAGTTACCACAGGGTTTTACCTTGAAATGATATTGCTTGGTAATTATTGAAAAAGAACGCATCGATCTAAGAGACAAGCATTGTGTATCGAGACCCAAACAACTGCGCTGGCCAATATATCTGTTTGGAGCTTTAGTGTACTTTCAACAGAGGAAGAACGAATCATGTCCTGATCTCTCCCATCACATTCGTCTAAGCTTTTTGCATTTTGGTTTTCTACCTACTTTGACCTAGGTTATTCTAGATCTTGTATTTTTTTCAGATGTTTCGAGTATGCAGAGCAGATTAAGACTTTATCAGCTGAAGTCGATGTAAGAGAAGTAGTTCTTGAAAGATCCTTCTTCGAAATATTTTTTAGTGGAACCAAATTTAAAAATGGCTTTGAAAAAAGCAATTTTTTCGACATACTGAAGTTTTTCGTCTGACACTCTTCAAAGTGTAAAATGTGAGAGGAATGATTGAATATGCTAAGAATTCATCAAATTTTCAGATTTTAACGAATTTGAATCTAATTTTGAAAAGAATTTTGGAAAAAATTCAGTTTGGACATCGTATATTTTTTAGAAACTGCAAGTTTCAATTGCCTCACTTGAAAATCAGAAGGCCAGCCTCGAAGTGATCCTGAAAGAAAAGGAAGAGTCTTCTATTGCACTTGCATCACAACTGAACGAGGTAGGGCCTCGTTGTCATATTGATTTGACAGATGTAACCGGCTTTTGACTATGCCGGTGATGAGTAACTTTAACAAACACTGTGTTATGTATTATACATTATTTTGGTTAATCTCTATGTTGTAAGCTTTACAACCTTTAAGTTTTATTGTTCTAAGAGTGGCTCACTTACATTGATGACAGCTACCCAATTCTAAATGGCTCGTGATTTTCTTTCGTTGTCATGTTAGAAGACCTTAAACTAAGTTGGCCTAATAGTTGCTTTGCAAGATAGTAAATGAGCAAGTCGCCATTCTATTACTGCAAAATTTCGACTCTGTTTAACAGACCTTCGTAGTGCTCTTGACATCAAATGTACGTAGCAAATAAGTTTCAACTAAGTTTTTGCAGCAATTATTCAGATATTCTTTTTGCTTTTTTAATATTTCTTGTAGACATATTTCTCTGTTCCTAAATGTTAAAAAACTGTACTCATAATATCCTATTTCAATAGGCAAAAGGCGAGAAAAGCAAGACGGATCAGCTTTTGGTGCAAGAAAAAGAAGGCCACGAAGCAACAAAATCTGCGTTAGCAAAATCTCTCGAAGAGTATGAAATCGCGAAGAAAGTGAGTCGAGTTATTATTCAAATCTGTCCCTGTAGCAAAGTAGATAACATGGTTGTGTCTCGTCACATAGGGCAAAACCGTACAAGCTCGAACCTCACTACAAGCAACGATCTGAGTACAAGAGGTACCAGGAAGGCCTCTGTATCTTGAATAAAAAAGACGAAATGTTTAGTTTGGTTATGTGTTTGGAACTTGTTGCTGTTATAAACCCGAAGTTGCTTTAATTGCGAGGTTTTAGGGATGTTTGTCTTGCAGGCTTTGTCCATTTTTATGTGTTATTCATTTTGTATACAAGAAAGTAATTGCAGACAGCATGCTTGCATTAAAATTGTTATGTTTTTGTTTAGAATGTTCATCAAATGAAGATGATTAGTTTAGAAATGGAAGACTACCAGAGAACAGTAGAATCAATGCAAGCCAAACTGGCCGATCGCGAGAATGAATGTGAAATGTCAAACAAGCAGATCAAAGAACTGCAAATACATATCGAAGACCTAAACAAACAGATAGGTTTGTTGACTTTCTTTTGAGATTTTGCTCTTAGTAAATAATTTAGGTTTCTGGCGTAGAATTTCTGCGTTAAGTCAGATTACTGTGATTTTGCCAGAACAGCATCAACTTGATGATTATTGGCAGTTTGATGCTAAATACTGACTTTTCGTACGAAACATTAGTGGCGACGCCCCAAATGGGCAAGACCTTTAGCAAGAAACGATGCCCCTGTGGCCTGTGTAATGCTTTATGCCTGACTGAGTTTCATTTGTTTATCCTAAATTATATTTTCATGTTGTTGATCTTGTTTTTTATTTATTTTATAAAGCGTCTTTAGAAGGCACAAACAACAATGTCAGCCAACAGATAACGAATCTTACATCACAACTACTTCAAAGAGAGGACGAATTAGCAAAACTATTGATCGAGGTTGGTTGGATAATGAAGTTTTGAAAAGAGTAGTGAAATTAACGAAAAATCTACCGATTATATAGGTAGATAAAGCAAGTTGAAGAGCTAGTGTGTCTGTCTGTTGAAATTATGTTACAAGTTGATGGTTGAGTTCTTTCAGTAAAGTTAGGTATAGATTTTCAGATGTCAAATTTATAAACAAAAATTAGGAAGATTAAAATAAGAACCAAAACTTTGTTTGCAATACGAAAAAAGAGATCCGATCGATACATTGATTTCGATTTCTCCTGGTTCAATTGAAACTTTAAGTGTTAACGTGTTTCTTCTTTTAAACTATTACTTTATGCTTTGCTTTTTGCAGAAACAAGAATTAGAAAGTAAAGAAAATGGATTGAAGCAAAATATCGAGGATGTATCGAGAAAATGTGAAGAAGGGATGGTAATGTCAGTTTTTAATTTTGAAATAAACAAACTAGATTTTCCCTAAATTCATATGGTGGTTTGTTACCAAAATCAGCCGTGTTTGGCCTTACGTTTCTTGTAACTTTGATGAAACGCTAATAATCCGGTCCTTTCGTAGAAGAAACCATTGCACTGTTTTCTTAGAAGAAAGCCTTTGTACTACTTCCCTGTAATTGATACCTGTGTACTGTCCTCTTGAAGCATTTTCGTTTTATAGGTGTTTCAGAAAAGTATTTGTTTTGTTCAACTATGTTTTTTATACTTTCAGCGATCTCAAGAAAAATTAACTGACATCTGATGTATTCATTTATTATTGTTTTCTTGCACAGATGTTATTATTTTTTTAGATTCAAATATCGGAATTGACAGCAGAGAGAGAAAAGGCTTTGCTGCAGGTGATCTTCGTTTACATGTATAATCGATGCAGAAAATTACAGTTTAAACCTATTTATCGATATCAAGTTGGCATCAAATATCGTTTAGATTCCTAGGCTCCTTTAGACCCTTTGAATGGGAATCACATACTAGCCTGAAAATGCTCTTGACGTCTAAATTCTGTATACCAATATGGTAGCCATTAGTTGAATTTTAACCTGGATCCTGTACATTGAAAATCTAACTTGTGTTTGTATTGTACTATGTGTCGATTTTTGTTCTAACAGCTGAAGAAAGAGAAGGATGCTCACCAGAAAGACGTACAATCTGCTGAACTGAAATTTTCTAGAGCGAGTACAGAATTAAGCTTACTGCAAGAAGCGTACAATAACTGCAAACAAAAATTCGAAAGCTACAAAATACGAGCACAGAATGTTTTGAAGCAACAGAAAATGAAGAATACCGATAATGGTGAATCCCATTCGGCTCAAGACAGATCGAGGCTCGAGGATACTTTAAATCAGTTAAAAGAGAGGCTGGTAGAAGCGAACACAAAACTAACGTCGACAACATCCGAAAATGAGGAGTTGGAAGCTGAACACGAGAAACTACAGAGAAATTACGACAAACTTGTTGAAGTTACAAACTCAAAAGAGCATGAATGGAGAAACAGGTTATCTTACTTGCAGTCATTTAAATATCGTGATTCTGTGCTTTGGCAACTTTGTTTTTTCTGCAAAATTCCCTTTAAAAGCCGTCAAATCTGTTTGCCTTTATCTTTATAAGATTTTTGAAATCTTTTTCTGATTTTGAAATTAACGGTAAGCAATTTCAATTTGTGAAATATCTTTTCAGATTAAAGTCAGATTTTTCTGCTCATACCTGAAATGAAATACAGTTACTTAATAGAAAATTGTTTTCTTTACTGACGTTAGTTTTTCTGTAACCAGGTTTGCCGAACTTCAAAAAGGATCAACAAAGCAACTTGCTGAAAATGAGGAAAAAATTGCAAGCTTATCCCAAGAAAACGATTCTTTGAAAACGAAGCTCAAAGTGAGTCCAGTTTGTCATCAAAGTTGGTTTTTAAAGATATGTGTTGTTTTATGTTTATAGAAATACGTATATGATTCACAGTTCAATCTGTAGACTGCAGTAGTATTAAGTTTCATATGTAAATAGCACGCCTGTAGAAAGTTTGATGTAAAATTAAATGCTCATTATGTGTATGATGGTGTAAGATTAGCAGGAGAGAATCCCATGATGTAATTCATACGAACGCTTGTTCGTGTTGATTGCTTCCTATATTTTGTTTCTGTTGAGAGTGCTGTCGATTTTGTGGTCTTGTTTAACGTGCAGAATACACCGAGCCTTGATGGTTTTTCTGACTGAAGTCTCTATATGCAAAACTGAGTGTATACACAAAAATGATTGGACGCTACGAATATGTTATTGATTACGTTACTGTGGATACGAAGACAATGCAATGTGTAGATAACAGAGATTCAACGAAGGACATGATCAAAGATTGGCAGTGGTCACTACAAACATTTTTATCGACATTAATCGATCGATCTTGACTTCAATTAAAGCAAATCAAACGTTTGCTGCTACAGAACTTAAAGATTTGAAGTTTGCAGGGCTGAGCTTTTTAAAATTAACGCTTCTTTCCTGTAACTGATTTCAAATTAAATTTTGAAATAATGCATAAGAATATGTTACAATTTTATCTGCAATTTATTTATTGGAAGTGCTTTAATTATACCATCGTGTTTACTCTATAAAAAAGAAATGCGAAAATTAGGAAATTTAATCTAACTTTATTCTTACAGGGTAACGAAGAGTATGAAGCAATGGCTCAAGATTACGAGAAGACAATAAAGGAATTGCAAGATCAAATACGAAAGATGCAAAAGAGTCCAAAACGAGTCAGCAGCAAAGACAAGAAGACACATGTCTCAGATGGAAGTGTGAAAGAGCATAAAGGAACACCGGAAAAATTAAAGCTGTCCTTTGAAAATACAGCTGAAGGGTCAAACGGGCTTGTGGAGCGGCCTGGGGCCGAGGTATGTAAACAATAGGCCTATATGTGGGTTTTTGACAGCTTTGCTAGAATGGTGACGGCCAATGTAGCTTATTTTGGCAAAAAGTGATTCTTGGCAAAAATTGTGCCCATGTTTGAATAGTGTTAACCTAAATCGGGATGACTTGGGGTAAAGGCTTTGCGTTTGAACTATCTCTATGTTTTGACGCTCTTCTTTAAAATAAAATGTTTTTGTTTACAGGGAATGGATTCAAGTGAACTAGAAGCCATTGACAAGGTAGGCTTTTTTTCTCCACTCTTTTTGCAATCACCATTTTGCCATGGCAGCAAGGTCAAAAAGTCTTTCTAATTAAATTGGGCCAAAAGTGACAGTATGATATCTTTTCATAATTATTCTTAACCATGATATTTTATGTTAAATGCATGGCTCACTCCTTCAGGCTCACCACTTCTTTGTAGGGTCCTTGATTTTGGAACTCTTAAAATCCTTTCTCTCTGTTCTTATTTTTTATGTTTTTATTTTATTAAGTTCTAAACACAATAAATTGATCGCTTCAATGTCGATACCTATAATCAACGTCTTGGACTGCATTATAACTGCTATTTGCTTTTGCAGTCATCATTGCCCGCCACACCAGTTTCAACGGAGGCCGTAAACATTCTAGAAAGGATTTTATCGCCGACGGAGCAGCAGACCCAAATACTATGGCCAACGTGTAAGAAAATTTAATAATTTACTGTTGCAAGGCTAGAAATATTCATTCGGCCTTTCTTCTTTCGATTTGATCGCCGACTTTTTCCCTAAAAATATTATTGTTTTTTTCCGCAGCTCCAACAGCCGCTAAGGAGGAGGGCCTGAAACTACGCTCCACGCTAGCAACAGCGGAAAAGAATGTTGAGCATCTTTCAGTTGTATGTTTGTTTTTTGGTTTTTCCACCAGTTATATAAGATTTTTGTTGATTAAATTTTCTTAGGTTGAAGACATAGTAACAAAAATTTGTCTATATCAAAATAAAATGTATGTTACGATTTCTCTCATTTTCCTGTTTGATTTGTTGGACTTCTGTTTTTTCGAATGTCGCCCTGTTTGATTGCATATTGTTTGTATTGAATAAGTTGAAAGATGCCAAACCATCCGTTACTTGTTACGAATCCCACCTCCTAGAATGTGGCTTTACTTCCTTTCTTTCAAAGCGTTTAATGAACTTTTCTTCATAGTTACTGGCCGAGACTGAGGGGAGCAATGTTCGGTTATCAGAGCAAATAAAAGTATTAAAGACAGAAATTAGACGGTAATAACTTTCATAGTAAATAACTTCCTGAGTTCAATATTTGTTACCCGCAATATGCTCGCTCTTTATAATTCCAGACTACTAATAATTTCCGCATAACTACTCATCAAAGTGACCAGTTAATAACGATTTTCCGTTTAGTGTCATGAATACCATACTAACGAAAGACTTCAGACATTCTAATCAATTAGAATTGTTTCTTTTACCATCACTTAATGCCAATCGCAGAGAGAAAACAGGATAAGATAAGTGAGTTGGAAGCAAGGGACTCCAGTTTTCCGGGGGTTAGCCTTTAATCGATGTTAATCAGTCAATACCAAAGCTGAATCATTAGTCCCATTTTTTCTAGGCTGCAGATATTTGACTAACATGCTTTTCTGTTAATCAAATGCTAAGTTATCGCGATCCAGGGAACTAATCTGCTTCCATCCCTAAATCTTAGCAATCTAAAAACATGATGTATACATTTGCTATAAGCTTATTCTCTTCTCGCTTTCCTCCGTCCAGCCCCTTTGTTTGCCCCTCTGCGTGTTTTATTTTTTTACTTTTTAAGTGCTTTCTGGAACCCATTTAGCACGCTTTATTCTCCAACAGCATGCAACAAAATCAGGAACGAGAAGAAGCATTGAGCAATCTCGAGTACCTTAAAAATGTCATCATCAAAGTGAGTTGCCACTTACACGGTGCCTTAATTCTTAAGTTGTATTCTCAAATCTTTTACCCTTTATCCTTTACCGATAATTTAGATAGAAAATTTCTTCGAAAATTTCATTCCTCATTAACGTGATCACTATATGTCCCCAAAGTTCTCTATCTTGACAGTGTTCTGCTCCTGGTGATGTTTAAGGAGGATTCCAAAATCTTCATTCCTTTTAACAATTTGCTCCATATTATATAGTTCATGAAATGTGGTGCAACTGAGAGAGAGTGTATGGTCCCAGTCTTAACTACGATGCTCAAACTGAACCAAGAAGAAAAGCAGTTTATTACCGAATTTGCCAAAGGTACCCGATTTTTAAGAATACCTAAACGCAATTCATTACGACCATGGTTTTTAGTTCCTCTTTAATTTGTACTTATCCCGTCTCCTTTTGACTCCTGATCTCGTACAACTGATTTCATTTTGCAAACATTTATTGGCGTATATATTATTCATGAGATCGAGAGATCGAGAAGATGAGTTTCTGGCAATCGAGAGGTGTACAAAGTATAACATTGGCGAAAAGATTTGCTTTGAAAAACATCTGTACCAAAAATGTGAAGTTAGGTGATGTCACGCACCTTTCTTCTTGTGCCCCTTCACTGCTTTTGGGGGCCCTACTTTGCTCTTTTTTGCTCTTTGTTTTCCCATTTATCTAAAGTTCCCAAATTTCAAACCAAACAATTTAACCGACGAAGGGCAATAAACAATTAATATAAACTCATTTTGTTTCAGGTGAAGCTGATCAGGGGGAAGATCCTTCCGGCTGGTCCAGTTATGTTTACAGGTGGACATCGTTCTCATAAAAAGCCATTCCATGCCTTTTGCGATAACAAATGAAGAATATTCTAGTAAAGGTCTATGGAACTTGTGAAACATTTCATTTTTCTTAGTTCGTTTCTTTTTTCCATAGATCATGCTTTTTACACAACCCTATTTTTAATACTCATCACTGACACAATGCATAATATTAGATTTTTAGACAAGATAGATGATTTTTGAAACATCCACTTTTACTGACTGAAAAGGCTCTTAGAAATATTTTTAGATAATCGATTTATTTTTACATCCTTTCCTTTTCCTCACAATTAGAATGCAATTATTAGTGTAGCTGATAACATTTCAGATTCAAGTGAATAACAATTCTCCTTTTAATTCAATTCAGAGTTCAATTTTCCTTTTATTTTGACTGTCCCAATTGTTGCCTCCGTTGTCGTCTAGCTGTCCAGGCCCAGGGTGTGAAATCCCTTGAAAAAATTTCATTGCAAAAACGAGGAGTTTTTTGCCATCTAGGTGTGCTTAGTTGGCAGATTTCCAAACTTGTCGGCAAATAAGGAGTGGCTCACCAATAAACTTTTTCGGAAAATTTTGTTCGGCAAATGGGACTTTGAAACCCATCTTGAGCACAATAGCTAACAACGAGCCTAGAACTGATCTCGAACAGAATTCAACCCACCCCCAAAAACACTTCAAAGGTTGGGTTTTTGTACATCTCCCTTTGGCTTAATCGACAACATTTTTTCTTTATTTATTTCGAATCTATTTATTTTACTTTGTGATCGCTTCCATATTGATAGATTAATAATTTCGTTCACAATTCCGCAGCAACCTGTTGCTTTGTATGTTAGATAAATAGTAATTGAAATATTTCATTTTTGAAATATTTATAAAAATTAATAAGCCGAAATTGAATGAAAGAGTGCAGTTGTAAGATATTTTCCCTATCGGATAGTAAATTGTCATTATTAATTGTTGACGTAAATTACTGGTGACGAGAAAGTAATCAGAGGTGAATTTTTGTCTTCAGCAAGGACTCTGTGTTCAAGGGGCACTTTTTAAGCCAGTTGTGTAGTTTGATAGATTTTATATGCTTATACTTATATTTGAATAATGGCAATTGAACAGGGAAAGGGGGCAAATGCTCCTTGAAGATAACCAACCGCTTATTTCACGCCAAGATCAGCAACAGAATATACTCTAAAGAAGCATGAAATATGCATCCAAATGTTTGAGCATTGCTTTTTATGTCCTTTATGTTCTTTCCCCAACCCCCCCTCCCACAAATACCTTTTGATAATTTGCAAACAATCCAATGATTTTGCCGACCATCGAATGCAAATTTGGGGAGGAGGTTGTGGCACTCCTATATCCCCATTATCTAGCAAAGTTTGATTCAAGAAAAATTCAGTTTGAAAATTTTCTACCACGAAAGAAAGGGAACAGTTTGTAGGAATATCATTCAGAGCAATTTTTATTCAGAGCACTGTAAGTTCTACAGTGATCACTGTTTGAGCCCATTCTCTTTAACATTGACTAGATCTTTAACTAGAACATTGATCATTGATTCTATCTCATCAAGGAAGCAAACTTGCTGAATTTTATTTTTGCTAAAATTCAATTGTTTTTCAAAGGTCTGTCAGTATTCCCAATCATTTGAGAATGCTGGGAATTTAAAGCCGGTTGTAGCCTAAACATAATGCTAAACAAATTTCATCAATGACAAGTAAATAGTCTGGAAAATCGGTACAGCCTTTCGCTCAGGGTTATCAACATCGAGAGCTTTTGTAAAGCATTGACAGTTTTATTGGCCTGCACAACGAAGTTGATTCTTAAGAAAGGAGCTATCATATGCCTAATCTAGATTACCATTATTATTGCCAATGTCTTCAAAGTTGGCTACAAAAATAGCTAAAAGCTGATTAATATCAACAAACTAAATACAGTTTGCATTCGTTGTTGCACCTTTCGCTAAATGCACTTTGCATTTGTTGTTGTGTTCACCTTTGACAACTGTAAATGATTTTCATTTCACAAATTGTACGGGGTTACTTCTCTCAGTTAATTTATTTAGGATTAATTTTCATCTTAAAAATTCCTTGCTCTTTCAAAGATGTGATCAAGGGTAGAATTGATTTCCCTATCATGTAACACCAATGGAAATTTCTGTAATAGTAAAGCTTTTAATCAAATTTGTGACCTGAAAGAATCATTTCAACTAGAGATGTGAATAAGTGAGTAAGTTTTTGTTGGCTTTTTTGCACAAATCCTTGACATGTCTTTAAAATTTAACTTTTAACAAGGTTGACACTAATAAGTTTCTTTTATTCACTCCCATTGATGTCGAAATTCCAATATTAAATATTGTTTCGGTGTGCTTATATAAGTAGGTGGAATCTATTTTTCATAGTTTGGTTTCATTTAATTTCAAGATAGCATGGAAAAGAGGAGTCAAAAACAAGAAACTTATCAAATGCATCATTCAACTCTTCACTTCTCTTTTGATCCACACCTAGAAATTCCGCACTTGATTCTATCAAATTCAGCATGGCATTCAAAGAAAGTGGTACCGTCAGCATGTTTGAAAATTCTTGTTTAGTAAAGGCCCCATAATTGATCCCATCGGTGCTCTGATTTTAATTTCTGTCTAATCACTAGAGGAGCTATTTTCTTCATTATTTGTCCATTTTCAGTTTTTTACGATTTTAAAACATTTTAACAACAAGATCTTCAGAGGAGAGAGTGACATAATGCTTGCAATCCAGATGTCACCTCGGTGGTATCACGTCACCTAGTCTTTGTTTAATTTGAAATAAATACTTGCAAGGGCAATCACTTGGAAAAGTCTTTGTCTGGGTGCGTAAACATTTTGGCTAAATTATCTGATATTGAGAGGAAAGAGCTGCTGCGTGGTTAGACAAATTCTATCTAAATCATTTGTTGTTGCGAATGCGCCACCAACGGCAGCAGCCATGTTTGTTAGGGCCCCCGTGTCCGTGTGATTTGGCGATAACATAGTGGAACGATGCTGAAAGGACCGAGAGTATGACGTTTTGTGTTGTGTTTAGCAAACATATGTTTTAAATATTTCTGTTAGGTTTCAGAGAAATGATCTAAAGTTATGATCACTTATCAGCTCGTCGCAAGACTTGGTGTGTAGTAACGTTTGGTTTGCTCCTAGAGACAACTATTTTGGTAAGTGTCAATCAAGGCCTAAACTAGTGTCTAAAGTTGCCTATGTAGGCCTTGTTATAACATTAACGTTCAAAAAGATTGGTTTGATGTTTTAATGATTTTATTGCATAACGAAATGCATCAATGAAATCTGAGATCGAGTTACATGTTCAGAGAGCACAGGATTGAAAATTGTCGTGTTATTTCTATAATTTTCACCTAAAAAAGTTACTGATGAATGAACAATTCCACTAAAGAATTTCAAAGTGGTGTGATCCTCATTCAGTTTTGGGATGGTTAATGCTGTTGCGGCATGAAATATCATGAAATATCAAGCCAAACTGTTTTAGTCATTAATACAAAAAAAATACATTTTAAACAATTTAACAGGAACGACTCTTTGAATGCGTAAAATTACAAAGTTAACTGGCTTGCGAAGTATGACCATACGTCCGATTAAAATCACCAGGGAACGATTTTATATTTAGGTATAGGCCAAATCACATTTTATATTTGCAATACGCCTAAGCAAGCAGGTTTTATCGTAATGGACCAAGGCCTTTTCTTTTCATATTTATATAGTATTCTTTTTATGCCTTCCCCAATGTCCATCCATAAACAAATTGTTTATGCCGAATATTTACATGCCTATTGCAAGCAAAGTCCATGTGATGTCTGTTTTTGGGGCTGTTATTTGATAAATGACACCTTAGTTTAATGTAAAGGTTAGGTTTAATGCTTTAAAATTATATGCCATTTTAAGATGTACATGGCAATATGTTTATACGAGAAACTAACTAAATTGTCAGAAGACAAGAATATGTCACTATAGGTTAGCAGGTGCTTAGCAGGGGTCAAATTTTTTAAGGGAAGGGGATTGAAGGTGAAAATTTTCTACCAATTCTGAACCTTCTGAAAAGCAGAGAAATTCTATGGCAGTTCTTGATGAGATGTTGCTTTTGCTTTTGCATTATCATTTCAGGCATTACTTTATCGTTTTTATATTCTATTTCTTTATATTAACCCTTATTATACTGTTCTGTTCTTGCTTTGATATAGAATTCAAATCAATTGATAACTTGTAATCTTTAACAATTTGCTTACCATTCAAAATATACTTGATTTTTCTTTATTACTATTATTAGATTACATTATTCAATATTTAGGGTGCTTAGCTCGAGAACTGTACTGCGTTCCAGTTCCTGTGTTAAAACTATTGGTTATATGGACTGTAAATTAATATATGATTACCTTATTGATTTTAATTTTTCACTAAGTTTCTAAATATAAAATGAATTTGAATGTCATTTGGGTGCAAATTACTGATCAATTTGCGAACAGAGGTTCTATTTTATTTCAAATGTTAGTATGCAGCACTACACTATGCTTGCATCTGCAGTTCTCTGCTGACTGATTCCTTGCTCTGCTTGCTGAGTAGGCAGCTGAAAGTCAAAGCTCTCTCAAAACAATATAATCTGATACAATTTTGAAACTGTTGTGGCCCTATGTATCACCACACCTAGTATTGGCTTTAAGCTTATGCTTTTTGTACCAAAATACATAATCTTAGTCAGTCCTTTTCGTTTAGCGCGTGCGATCGCACCCGCACACGCCTGCACACGCGCAAGTTAAATTGCGCGTGCTTTTGACCACACGCGCAAACAGGTGTTTTTGCAGTTTTCTGTTAAAGGGCCTCTCCAGCCAAATTTTGCACTTGCATTTTATTGGCAATTTTTATAAAGAAGTTGAGCCTGCTGATCACGAATTCGTTATTTGTTTTTCGATATTTTTTTACAGTTTGTGAGATATAAGCTCTTGCATTTCGATAATTGAATTGAATTAACCGACAAAAATTGTTGGTTTGGTGACACTGTGACGCAATTTTGACGTCACAGTGTATTTCGGATAGTCTCGCCTCAAACCGAATCGAACGACGGTGATTCGCAAATTGAACACTGCAAGTGATGGTACTCTCAGTTCTGTTCCACCAGCTTTCAGTTTGAGCATTTCAGACACCAATTCTGAAGCCTTTAGTTGTTCATCGTTTCTGGAGAACAACTGAAGTGACAATTTCGATTAATTATACGCGAGGGAAGAGCTGGAACAGGAACTGGAACTGGATGCAGTTATCAACGCGTGACCATGAGTCCTTCGCGCTTCGGTGGAAGATATACGAAATTCATGGCGAACGAGAGCCGCACATTGTGACGTCAGAATGTCACCAAACTGATTCGGCTTTTGTCGTTTTTTTTTCTCGGAAAGATGCAACTTTAAAGCCTTACAACTTCTAAACTAATTGGAATTTTGGAAAAACAATGACTTTGTCATAATACACGCACCAGATGCTAACTTTTAAGTCATTAAAAAAAATTTTTTTTTTGCTGGAGAGGCCCTTTAACATCAATTTCCCATGGTCTCATGATTGTTTATCCTTTCCCTTGTTACTTGATTCGCACTTTTGACCACAATATGATTTTTCCAATTTTCGGAAGTGATGTTTGGCTTTTGACTGAGTGCTCCATTCAACTTAGCGTCTCGTCTTTCAGCTAAGTCGCCATTAGCATGTTAAGTGTAATAACTGATTTCCTGTCAAAACGTAATTAGGCCCTGAAAGCAAGTAGCTGTTGGAAACAATTTTTACTTGCTCTTGTAACTTTGGAGAGTGACGACGACTTTTAAAAGATGGCTGCTAAGGGCAACAAAATCTGTTATGTATTGATTAATTGAGTTTTGCTCTTGCACGTATTCGAGTGGCTTTTCCCATCTTGCTCCTTTTACCAATTTTATCAGGTTTGTACTTCAAATTTTCTTACAAGTGCGATCGCACGCGCAAATTTTTTTACATGTGCGATTTGCCACACACGCGTAATTTTGCTCACGAAAAGGACTGCTTAGTGGACAGGTTATGCCCAAAACAGACATGAATGCTGTAATGTGTTTGAAAGTCCTAAAAGTTCAATCATCAATGATCTAGGTGAACTCTGCCTCTCTAAGAAAGTGAACCATATGTTGAAACCTGGATGTAACTTCAAGGGATTCCACCTGAAAGTCAAGTGACCATTAATGATGCAATAATGCCACCTAGTTAATTGGAATGATGCCTTTCAATTGTGTTTTCTCAAGTAATTTTGCCTATCCAAACAATGCAACTAATTCAGCTGGATTTTAGGTTGCATTGTATGGAATCAGTTAAGTTGGATTGAACCTTGAAAATGTTGAAAGCCTGTCTCATGACTTTGTGGCAGAAAGCTTAATCTAAATTGAAGGATTCTAAGCATGGCTAGTTAGGACATCAGGGTAAGAAATCTGGCCCCAATGTTGTAATTTCAATGGTGCAGAACTTTAGCATTTAAAAATACAAAACAAAACTTACTTTGAGGAAACTTTCCCTCTCCTCCAACTAGTACTTCAAATTTTGGTACACAATGTCTTTAGTGGCATTATGTTGATGTCAGGAAATTAAGTTGTTTTGGTTGGTTTAAGATTCAATTTTTTGTCATAAACATTGTTGCTTTATTTAAAGGTTCCACTTTAAGTTTCTAAAACTTAATTTAGATTCTTCTGAAAAATCCTAATTTTAGATCTTTGCATAAGATTTTTTTCTTTGTTTTAGATGGAAATGCCAAAAATGCCTGGCCGGCTTGTTCTATTTATATATTTGCTATGGATATCAAACCTGATCCAAGCAATGGTCATCAGTGCAAAAGTCATTGTGGTAATATTTTGCATTTAATCTATGCATATTAATTTTTCAGCATCTTGTTTTAATCGTAAAATTTTCTTTGAAAAGACTGACTCAAATTTTACAGTATTGTGGTTAATATTGTATAAATTAAACCTTGGTGTCATTTTTATTTGTCTGAAGTCATTACTTTGGGGGCTTTGCCTTACAGTACTTTAAGGTTTTTTACATGATTTAAGAAACAACTTATTTAAGTATGAGCTGCCATAACTGTTCAAACAACATTAAGGTTGATGAGCTCATAGTAAATTATAATTTGAACGAACAATGCCTCGTTAGTAGGAAATCTTTTTTTAGAGTTTATTAATATGAATATAAAACATAGAGTCAACTAAAATTTATGTTTTTGTTTGCTCAGGAATTCAATGCAAGTATGAAATCCATTGATGATCAAGAGGCAAAATTTGGAAGAGCGCTGCCTGAAAATGGCATGGAGGTACCTTTTTTTTATATTGCTGTTACAAGTCAGCTTTAAACATTCATGCAATATGTAATTTAATTGCACTGTGTATTGTTAGCAAAATTAACTACACTTAGTAGAAATCCCTTATAATGATTTCAGAAGGAACAAGACTCATTCATATTGAAATTTTTTTCAGAAACCTCACAGCTTTGGCCCTTGGCTTCTGTAGGTTCCTATTTTAGCCATTGTTTCCATGCTTTTGGGACCCTGGTGTGCCTATTTCGCTTACCCATACCTGCAAATGTTTGGCACAAATTTACAATTGAAGAATATTAAAGCCTTCCACTGCTGCATTAAGCTTATTTAAGCTTTATTAGGCCTGTGAAGTTAAGCTCTTAAAATCCCTTGTTTTCAGTTTCTCCTTATGCACTATAATGTAGATTATTTAATAAGTTAATCTTTTAATATTTTGGAACTCAATTATGCTTGATTTCTTTGAATTTTATTTATTAGTGTTGAGTTTCTTTGTCTGACTGTTTATTGATTTTTAACAAAATGTAAATTTTGAATCTAATTGAAGGGTAAACATTTAGCTTTATTTGAAAGAACTATTCAGAAAGAACTATTCAGAAGAATTATATAGAAAGAACTATTTAGAAGAAGGAGAGTCCAAATGTTTTTATGAACAGGGAAACTGATAGCAATTGGGGAATTGAAGACTGAGTGTATGATAAGGATGTGATAATTAAGAAAAACAATTAAATTGAAGAGTTGCAAGGTCTTTTTATATGGAATGGCACCCCACTTTGAAGTTGCCCTAGGTGCCATATCTTAGATACACCACTGCATGTTTGGGAATGTACATGAGTGCTCATTATACCAATTCATTTTCATGTTTTTATAGGGGCTATTGCATAAGCAACTTAAGAATGAATATGGGTTATTGCATATTAAGCAATTCAAAGTCCAAATAGAATCAAGCTTTATTTGCCCTTTCTCTAGGGGTAAAGTTTTACATCTCTGTTTTAGGGCTATCTTGTTGTGGCAAAACCCCTGAATGCATGTATACCAATACAGCCACCTCCAAAAGGACTTATGCTTAGATATGTTAATTTCTTTGCTCTAATTGAAGAGTCTGGTTGTGACTACAGTCAGAAGGTAATTTGTCAATTTGTATGTAAATGAAAGTCAAGATTTTTTTTCAATTTTGAAATGAATTTTTCATTTCTATTATAGAAAGTAGTTTTTAAACTATTAAGAAAATTTTTTTGGTGTCTCTGATTTACTAGAGTTCTGTTATTCATCCTTTCATGAATCAAGTTAAATTGTTTCTATTCAGTTCATTTGTACATAAGTGTATAGTTTGTACTATTGGTTTGACAGCCCAGAAATCAAATTTCATTCTCTTGTTTGATACAAATAACATCCTTCAGCAACTATGCACTTATTTATGTGTCAATAAATCGTATTTTTCACACATAATTCTAAAATAATTCTTTGTTCGTTCATTTTTGCTCAATTTGCTTTCAAGGTGCTTATGGCTCAGAATTCAAATTACCGAGCAGCAATAATCTATGAAAAATTTTCTGATACACCTGTTGTAATGGAAGGGGGGGAAGGTAAGGCCTATTATTGCTGTGTTCATTTTTTTAGATTCTTTTGATTGGAGCAGCAAAGATGGTACCAGACCTGTAAGACCAGTTAACCATATAAAAAGTATAAAAAATCTGAAAATGATTAAGAACACCACAACCCACCAGGAGTAAGCAAAAATAACAAGAAATTAATTTTTAATAACTAATATTTGGCAGGGTATACTCATACTTCTCCATAACCTACAAAATTAAGAAACAAATGTATGTACAGTTAAAGAAAAGTTTTAATACGTGAATCATAATTCGTGAAACATAATTCAGTGGTTGAATTTAGAATGTTTCTTCTTACCTTTGTAACATCAAATCTTTTCTTCTAGCTGCAAGTAAAATCTTCATCCCTTCTGTCAACATAGGCAAAGTATGTTGTTAATCAATACCTTTTTCTTTATTGGAGGTTATTATTTTTGTGCTTTATCTAAAAGGATTGTAGAGCAATTCGTTGGTAAATGTCTGGGAACCAAATATTTCAAAGAAAAGAACAGAGAAAGTTATTAGAATATGATAATAATGGATAACATTCAAAAGTTTTAGCATCTTGTCATGGAATCCTTTCTAAGATTTATAATCAATTATTTATAAGTGATTATGCATGTCATTTGCATAGAATTAACAAATTAATAAGAATTTCTTGTAAAACATACTTGAAAGTGACATGGCAAATACAAGTTAGAAGTGACTGCTATTGATTTGAATCTTAAGCTTGAATTATGTTGGCTTTGCTATTACTCAGTTAAGTATTTTTGCATTTAGTGACAAACTTATAATTGATTTTAGTATCATCCATCTGATCATATATTTCAATGTGAGATAATGTACTTCATTTACTCTAGCCAATGAAGATTATGTGCTTATATTTGCAGTATTTCCTACAGATCAGGAAACTTGTAGAGGATATGATTTTGACATTGTCTTATCAAAATCGAATGTCAGCAACTCCCCTCATTTCTGGGTTTTTATTTCTTTTTCAGAGTGATGGCGAAAGTTTGAAAAATTATGACTACAAAACACAGTAAGTTTCTTATAGCTTATTATCAATTGCTCAGCACTTCCAACCAGTCAGTTCGGTCGGTCAGTCAGTCGGTCGGTCGGTTGGTATGTCGGTCAGTCAGTCGGTCGGTCGGTCGATCGATCGGGTGGTCGGTCACCAATTGGAATCTTCTTATGAAATTCATTTTTTTAAAAAGGTGTGTATCTTGTTAACTTCGACTGGTTTTCTACAATTTTTCTTCAATTTGAGAACCCATTATAAAATCCAAACATATTGTATCCCATCATCTCATTATGTTCTATAAAAGGAACGAAAACAGCACTATCGAAAAAATTATACAGAAATGATGGAGCAAGTATATTTTGGTCATACTTTAACGTTAACGAAAGGGCTCGGTTTCAAAGGGGGCTATGACTCAAAGTGGACTTTAACCAGAAGGAGGCTCTTAATACTACACCCCTGGTGCTAGTTTTATTTTTTATTTTAAAGCTTGGTAATAACGGTACCCATTTTTTCTGCAGTGCACACATTTATTTGCAACCAAGCATGAAAGTTCCAATTGAACTCTACCTGATACCATTTGTGGTTGTTTTTGGCGTGTGCTTTCTTTTCATGGCGCTATTTTCGGTAGGTTCATTCATGTTCTACATAATCTTAATTGTATGATTGTAACCCCGAAGCTTTTTTGATAACCCCATATTTAACCTGATTAAGATCAATTTGTTTCTTTATTTTCGTTTCTTGGCGATCACCTCATGTCTCCTATTCCAACCACATCCTACTGCAAATCTCCACCATAATTTTAATCCCTTCTTATTGCAAATACCTTTGCTCGTAGCTTTATTTTAGATACTCAACTTTTGTTCTTTTGCACTTCCTTTTGGTCTTTCCTGATACTTACGAATGTTAACAGTGTGTTTTTCAATGACGTTTCTCCACAACGCACGAACTTGTTCATCTCGATATTCATTAAAACTGAAATTTATACACCCATTTATTATGATTGGTTGTAGTCCCAAAAACCCAGCAATGAATTTCTGGGGTAATCAAGCATGGTTAGGCACCCTGGTCGTTCACAACAAAACTTTCCTTTTGTATCTAGTTTAACTGAGAAAAATGTCCCATTATTCGAAGTTAGTCAGATTTAAGTTTTGATGGAATGTTTGTGTAAGGAATGCTTTTTGCAAATCTTTGTAGAAAATTTGTAAACATTCTGTGATAGCTTTTCTTTGAAATCAAAGCAGTTGCGATTTCGTATGATTTATAAAGTCTGATGTTATTGTCATAATCCTTTAGATTGTTAAGCATCATAAATCACATCAGATTAACAAAAATTCACCGTCACGTGTTTCAGGTTGGTCGCTATTGTCGACAAAGAAGAAACATTCGAAATTCACGACTTTCTAGAGAAAGTCTGAAGTCTATTCCAACTAAAAAGTTTAAAAAAGGTTCGTTTAAGGTGTTTTGATAACGACAATTCATGTTGTTTCCTGATTTGTAATTTGAAAATGGATGTGAAAAGGCAAACATTTTACAATATACGGAAAGCTTTTTGGTCTAACACTCCTCAGAGAATTAAACGATAGAATAAGGTTCCGAAAGAACAAGATGGAAATTATATACCCAGTTGTTCATCGAAATAGTCCAACCAGAGAAACGCGATCAAACGGCCTATACCATCCTCGGTCTAGAAACATCAAGTGATTCTGCCATCGGACAGCATCTTTTAGATAGCCCATTTTAGATAGCTCAAAAGACGGCCGGTTGTCTTTTCTTGTAGCAGTTTTGGAATCAATTTACATGCAATCAAAAAAGCTGCTATTGTGTAGACAGAAAGAGCTCGTTTTTTCTCTTGGACTCCAGTGGTGTTTTTCCTAAATGCACGCGGTACTGATTGGGCAACTAAAGTGATCAGGTGCTTGTTTTTCTGATTAGCCTATTTCGATCCACAACTGGGTATATATTTGTTCTTTATATCTGTTCTTTTGGACCCTTATTCTGACGTTTTATACTGTGAGAAGTGTCAGAAGAAAAAGCTTTTAGTATGTGATAGAATGTTTGCTTTTTCAAAGCCATTTTCAAGTTCTGTACCGCCAAAAGATTTGAAATTTGTTACCTTCCAGCCCCCTTCTTTGAATGAAACCCTTTAAGGGACACAAGCTAACAAAAATTTACACATAAAAAATACTGCATGCTGCCCCATTTTACGATCAATTTGCCAATGTTTTTAGCGGTGCAAAAGACAGAAATTGTGTTGAGCTTTTTATCGCAAGCACAAATGCTACTGTAGACACAAATTGAAAACAGGAAGGTCTTAAGATGAAAAAATTTTGATACAAATGTTGATGTTTTTGCTAAAAGTATTCTAGAGAATGATTTTGTATCCGTCCCTGTCCATGTTTGTGATATATCTACATTTTGTCGGGCTTTGGCATTGAATTTTGTTCGTAATTTTGTTTCTTACGAATATTTCAAACGATACATACCTTTCGTTTACATGTCTGTCAGATAGTGCTGGATTCCCAGGGTATTAAAATGCCATTTGCCAAAAAGTTGGCCACCCCTCCCTCCCCGCCCCCTACCGTTATAGTAATTAGCAAAATGTTTAGATCATTTTCATGGCCTATCGTTATTACACCATCCATTTTATCTGAAGTTAACTTACTTGACAGGAGACGATTACGATATCTGTGCAATTTGCTTAGAAGAATTCGAAGTAGGAGAAAAGCTTAGAATACTGCCTTGCAGTCACGGTGAGTGAACATCTACCATATGCTATAAGATCATTTACCGGGTGTTGTATGCCTTTTTTCTTTTCAAACTTAGCTGGGAATGTCTCCATAAGATTGTTAGTGAAATTTCAAGATGTTAGTAAAAGCGGTAACAGTACCAAATGTACTTAATCATTCAAGAGTGTGACGTAAAACGTGAATCCTTTGCACGCAGTGTACTGAATAAGGCTTGGTTTTCTCCTTCTTCTTTTTCTTCTTCTTCTTCTTCTTCTTCTTTTTCTTCTTTTTTATTTTCTTCTTCTTCACCTTCTTCTTCTTCTTCTTTTTCTTCTTTTTTATTTTCTTCTTCTTCTTCTTCTTCTTCTTCTTCTTCTATTTCTTCTTTTTTATTTTCTTCTTTTTCTTCTTCTTGTGCCATAGCATATACTGTAGAAGTTCATGGGTTTCCTTCAGTGTCTGTCCGATCTTTTCCATCTTTCTCTGTCTCTTGCGATATTCCAAATCTCAACATCTTTCCTCATCTTCAGCCTTTCCTTCATCCAGTCAAGCATCTTCATCTTGGTACTGGGACCACAACTTTACTCAATGACTGTGATGAAGCAGATCTTTTTTTGCTTATTCCAAAGGCAAAACGTGAGAATTCGTTGACTAAAAGGACGCTTTTCTGACTCAAAAAGACCGCCAAATGTTTACAATTTCATAACATGAAATTCCGCTGTATTGTTTTTTCGGGGGCCTTTAGGTTGCACGCTTGGATATGATATGATCGCATAGGCTTGACGATAGAAACTTCTTCCGTCGCTCCTTGGCAATGAAATGTTAGATAACGACGTCTAAGGAAATGTTTACACCGTGCGGTATATTTTCTACTACAGTACTCACGCCACGAATTTGAAAGTGGGGGCTAAGGCTAGAAAAAGTAGGGGACCAAGGCTTCTTTCCCCTTTTACTGCAGCTTTAAAACTACTTGTTTCGCAAAAAGTGGGGGCATGGCCACAAAAGGTTTTATGACCTGTGAACTGTGTGTTTTGAATGTTTTATGACCTGTGAACATGTGAACGTGATATCTAGGCGGTCTTTATCTGAACAATAAACTGTCATGAATGAAAAGCCTTTCTCTATGCAAAATAGGACAATTTTACAAGGTTACCCAAACATTGCCCTTTTTCTAACCGCCTACCTGTTTTAAGAGTACCGGAAGTGCATCTAGTGCATCAAGGAACCATGCACATTTGACACTTTCGATAAAAAATAATGGTAGAGAAATTACGGGTAAACGAGATGAGATGGATCACTGGTGACTGATTTACCTCTGACCTTAGCAAAAGGAAACAGTATTCTTTAACTGCATTTAATTATTTGTTTACAGAGTGGCCTTTGGTATACCTAAAGCCCCTTTCCTAGGCTCTCTCTTGTTTATAATATATCTTGACATTTTCAAGGAAAGTTATGAGTGAAGGTGATGCACATGTGGCTCTTACATGAGACAACATGAGAAAATTAGTTCAAAGGGGACAACATGAATTTTTCAACATCTCAGAATGGACAAGACCAAACAAACTAAACCCCAACCCAAAAAAACCTAAATACATGGTCATGGAACATACGATTAGAATTAACAAAAGTAAGGCAGCTCATATAATGATACTTTCTGGTTTTGAAATAAAGAAACTGAAAACACCTTTTCGTTTTTTGCAGTTTACCATTGCAAATGTGTCGATCCTTGGTTAACTGGTGGCAAAAAGTCATGCCCTGTTTGTAATCGTCCAGTTTTGGTAGCTAAGAAATCACAGCGACAAGAGCAGTCAACATCGTCGGGCGGCTCAGTCACGATCGATAGCCATCCTCCAACTGACGACGAGGCAAGTAGACACGATACTGATGAAGAGGTAAATGAAAGGACCCCGCTAATTGCTGCTGCGCCTCGCGGGCGGCAGAGTAGTACAAACTTGAGTGTATAAATTTACAGCTTTAAGTTTAAAATAAACAAGCTAGATAGTACCAGCTTTTCACTTCAAATGCCCGATCTGCTTGGAGTTTAGGTGAAGGCTGTTATGTGCTGTTGCTGTTCATTTAGTTTTGCTATGCACAAATTCTGTCGACTTTTCAAAGACCTAGATTTATAGACTTTATCCTTAGTATTTCATATGGCAAAAATATAAGGCTAAAAACATTACTTTTTTTTCTCTGCTCGCATAGACTGCGGTCAGTATACATTTTTGAAAAATTTTGGGGACAACCAAGTCTAATGCTTAAGCTTTATGTACTTTGGGAATTGAAAAGTTACAAATAAAAAAAATTGATTCAAAGTAAAAGTGTGGTCCTCCTGTATTGCCCGAAGAGAGAGTTTTTAGTTTTCAATCTTTGAACTGTTTTGCAAAATTTTGATACTGCATTTTGGCATGTTTAAAATCTGTGATTCCTAGTAAATTTTTAAAAAGCCAAATAAAGGGCCAGCTTTATTGTCAATAACCTTTCAAGCGAAAGGAGATAATTACTGCTCTCTTAAGAGTTATTTATGTTCTCCAATGCTCACATTTAAATCAGTGTGCCTCTATGCAGAGTCATGAACACATTACGGTCACACGATTACTGAGCGGAGGAAGGTCCAAGAAAAACAATAGAAGCTCCTATAACTCACCCAAGCCACGCCCACTTTCTTTTGTTTTGTGAGGAAGGTTTGCCTTCTGGGATGTTTTTGTCCGGAGGAAGGTTAACAAAATTTTCTGGACTCTGCCTCTATGATAACTAAAAAGTTCTTTGTGGAACAACACAGCGTCTCCTCTAATCCACCAAAAGTATTTGAGTTTTTCGTTTGGCTTAACAACTTGACTTTTTAAGGAATCTGTTTTTTTAGCGTAATTTAATGTTATCTGTAAATTTTTTGCTCACTAGCCGTTTTTTTAAACTTGCTGATCCTTGAATTCCATGGTATTAAGTTCCAGGAACGGACCATTCACAAAGAATGCTTGCCTCGATTTTGCGAAATTGCTCCCTTTCGTGACACCATATTTTCAAGGCTGTTTACAATGCAAGGCTTGTGCTCTATTCTGCTCACATAATTTGTGGAATCCCCCTTACTGCGTCATATTTTGCTTCCCAACACCTGCACGCTCCTTTGCACCCACCACGCTTAAAACTGGTCTCTGATGCAATATTGTATCATCTAATAGTGAAATTGTCACAGATCAGATACAACTTCAGCAAATTCTCACGTTCACCTGCCTAGAAATGATGCAATACGTCTATCCGTGACTTTAAACGCTTATTAATTTAAATTTACCACTTGACTCTTTGTCTACACTTGTACTTGAAGTTCTACTGTGTGTCATCCCACCTCCATGCAATCGATTTCTCTAATGATGCTATTCCAATAAATAGCGTAAGAATATCTTTTTCAAAATCTAACACATCTAAATGCCTGTCATTACTAAAAGAAAGTTAATTGATGGTCGGTATAAGCTTAACACGTTTATAATTTGCAAAGAACCCTCTAAATAAAACTTATGTATCATAGTTATATTATCAAAGAAAGAGAATTTCGTTGAAATGATTTTGTATTTAATTATAAAGTAAAATCAGTTTATTGTATCATTTTATCGATTGCTTAACCGTACACAATATTGTTACCTTAAGCTCTTAGCAAAACAGATAACGTATTTTACGACGCTAGTTTTCATTAAACAGCTTTTAGCTAAGTGATTTAAGTCCAAGTGTGATCATTCATTACATTCGCGTTAATGAGCTAAGCTCTATTTCTCGCCTGTGATATCCAAGCAGTAGTGATACTTTGTGTTGTCTTGAGTTCAAAGAATTTCCTTGAGCGAGAATCCTAAGGATTGAGGCCTTGAGATCTTGTTTTCATTCATAATTGATCGAAATCCGAAACCAGATTCTTAATCCGTAATTAGATCGAAATCCAGAAACAGGCCTTTTTGAATTCAAAAATGCTAAGATAAATGCTTTGTGCTAATTGAATTGTTAACCTCGCATGATTCCTTATCATAGTTGATATACGTTGATATTGATCATAGTATCATAGTTGATATACGTTGATATTTATCATAGTATCATAGTTGATATACGTTGATATTTATCATAGTATCATAGTTGATATACGATCTAGTTGAACAATGTAATGCAACCTTGAACATCCGTTAGGAAATTAGTGATGCGTTAGGATTAATGATTCAAGAGATTCTAGTTTCGCAAAGTATCCCTTTATTTGATTCAAATATTGTTTAATCAATATGTCGTCCTATTTTGTAATACAATTTGTAAATACTAATGCCAATAAAGATACTTAATTGTTTACTGGTTTCTTGTTTTTTTACAATGATAGTTCTACCTTGTGCGATTCATATCTCTATCGTACTAAGTTTCGACATTTTGTAGAACAAAATCCGTTTAGATTCGTGGTAACAATACATTTCAAAGTAAAAGCCCAAAGGTTTTTTCTTGTTATGAACAAAGTGTTTTGAGCTAAGCCATGATCAGTACTGATGACCTTTGCTTTTTGCTGTAGATACTTCTATACTTTATAAAAATGTCGTGGTAAAAGTTCTAAGAAAGTCGAACATATGTGGCCGGAAGATGATCACCCCTAGAAATACTCGACAAGTGTCCAGGTAACAATAATATATGTAGTTAGCAGTACATAATTAAATGTTCAGGTAGTCTACACTCGGACTAGTGTTAGGGTGGCCACGTCATGCCCAAAATACATTGACCCAAAGGGAAATCGTAGAACCAGGTCAGAGATAGGGGGTTGATCTGAATGAAATATGTTATTGCTGTGAATGAAGCTTTTGCTTGGGGCTAAACCGATGTCAAAAATCTTACAAGCTGGTTACTGACGGGACTGGTAGGGTTTCCACTTCGTGGTTACTCATTGTTTCTCGTGGTTTTCTTGTGGTTTTATCGTTTTTTCCAGAGTCCTCTTCATTTGTAACACCGAGCTATTCTTTTTAAGTGCAGACCCAAAACATAAAATGTTGCTTGCCCTCCTTTTACCAAAGCTCAAGGCTTTGTATTGCTATTTCTTCAACATACAACGCTATACTTTCAATTTTAATCTCTTGTGTGTTGCCTGTGCTTTGGACATTTTCTTGTACTTCTCACAGCTTACGATAGGTCTATTGTTTCAGTTCTGTTCCGTTTCTTCTAGTTTTCCCCTTAAAATGATTTGCTGTTATCCTCAAAAATAGAAATGGGACAATTAATTGTGTCAACTTCCATGATCGCAAGTTTTTTTCTTTAGTTGTTATATTTCTCTTTGGTTTCTGTCTCTCCGTTCTCTTATTTTATTCTTAGAAGGCGTTCTTTTGTTGATAATCATTTAGTAACTGAACTTTTGCCAATCTTTTCACTTCCGTATTCTACTCAGCATGCTTTTCTCATTGACGGTTTCTTCAGATCGATCTTGCCATATGATAGTTATGGTGCTTTCAATCGTTCTTTGTTTGAATTTCTTAGAACTGTTTCCTTCATTTCCTTTTTGACAATCTTTTCTTTGCTTTTCAAACTGTTTAGTCAGTTCATATTCGGTATTATTCTACATTTTGGTGATCTTTTCATTTTCTAGCCGGTTCACATTCAATGTTATAACATTATGCTAAAAAAATATTTGATCAACCAATTTAATCTTCTTAGAATAATTTGTATGGAGCTCAAAGTTTAACGTCTTCAGTAAACACCTTACTGCTTTGGTAAACACATTTTGCTACTTTTGAGTAACCATGCAAAAGAACTTGATCCAAAATTTAACAAAATTTCATCTTCTCTGGATATCTCTTGATCATTCCCCTCTATTCGATCTCTAGTTTTGTAACTGAAATCTTCAAGGATAATTATGTGCTATTCTTCACATACGTCTTTATAATCTGCTATTCAATCTTGTCATACATTTTTTTTGCAGTTTTACAATCGTTTATCTGCTTTTATGTGGGGTATAAGTCAATCCGGTCTTTAATTTTACATTCTCTGTCACAAAATCACAGTCGATGGTAAATCAGTTTACAATTCGAAACATCTTCTAACTCATGTTAAGCCTTCTTCTGCCCAGCATCCGTTTGTTCTGGCATTTGTTACTTGCGTTTGAAATGCTTGCCAAATGCTAAAAATACAAGAACCCTGTACTCATTCATTTTTGTACTGCGAAAAATTCCCCAACATCTTGGGATTTATCAGGAACTTCGGGTCACTTGACCTACTGTAAATCCTCGAAGGAGTGTCTCAAAATTTTTGATTTTCGATTTTTTAGGGGGCGTGCGTAGTTTTATTTTGTCTGCACATCAATAGGAACGCTTGGTAATGTTAAATGGTTATCACAATTCACTTCTGTTGATGGTGCAGTGGTTATTATGATTTTTTTAGTGTGCAGAAAACACTGAGCTAGAAAGAGACAATGTTGCTTGACCAATGAGGTGACTCACCCCCTTGGTAGTGACAAACATTGTTACGGTTCGACATAGTCACTATATATATATATCATTACCCTGGTTCCAAAGCCTCATTAGAAGAACGGGGTGAAACAGTGGAAGTCCTTAAGAGGTGAGAAAATAATTTTTTGTGTTCGTCTCTCCTCCCCTTCTTTTACGGCTTTCCACTGTTCGACTCCACTCTTCTAATGTTCGGCAGGGCTCTGGCACCCAGACAAGCAGATCATATGCAACAAAAAGAGCAGATAGATGGTTAGAAAAGCAAATTGATCTAAGTTTTATTGAAAATAAATAGCTTGTTTTCTGTTCAATAAAGCCCGATATAAATGCCAACAATATATTTTTCTTTGTCGTCGCCATATCTATCCTCAGTACCATCTTCCGGCTCTGGCTCTCTTAGGGAATCTCCTTTTACGTCACCTATGTTGTGGAATCCCGATGTTGTCGGCGCATGCGCTTCTCTTCTGTCAGTTTACAACAACAGTTGTTCGTTGGAAGGTAGGCGAATTGTTGGCTGTGTTAGCCGAAGGAGACGTTTTAGTCAGACGAAGAAATCTTGAGATATCTCATCAATCCTTGCATGATAAGTTAGGAATTTACTATAGAAGTTTGAAATATATATTTAGCTGCAGATATAAGCTTTTCCGCAGTCATTCTATTGACTCCCTTGCGAGAAATCAAGGGGGCAAACGAAGACTAGCCAACGGAAGAAAATGGCGACTACTGCTACCGCTCAGGCTCCAGGCCCGCAAATGAAACAAAGGTAAATATTTGGCAGGAAATTTGGGTATCTTTTGTGCTTAGCCTGTTATAGCCATGTAAGTCTCCCATTTTATGATATGTTTATAAAACAACGGTTACGCATGAAAGTTACCACAATAGTAAAACAGAATGCGAATGGAGAGGGAAGGTTGTCCTGCCAATGTCAGGGGCACAAAAGAGTGACTGACACTTGCACTCTGTATGTCTTGATAATGTGCTAGACATTTTTCTGAACTATTTTTTAAATTATTTTATGCAAAATTGCTCATTTTGTCAATTCTTCTCTGACAGCGCTCTTTAAATATATTATATCGACAGTTTTCATAATTTTGTCTGGAAAAGGTTTAAAAGTGAGGTTAGGCCTTTGTAGTTCTGTGCAAGCGGTTCGGTACTTAGATACTTACTTTTTATTGTAAGCCATTTATCAAACCTAATTTGATTATTAGTTCTTCCGTTACATCTTTTGAAATCTTGTAGATAATCCAATTTTTCTATGCAAGCACATACGTACACTGGATGCTAGCTTTGATTCAAGATAAGAATAATTGTTATGAACCCAAATATTATATATATATGTAGTCATTGGAAATTATTACATGGGCTAAATTCACAGCAAAAAGTATTTTAAAACAGCTTTTGAAAAGAAGAAAGTCAATGAAAAACTTAGTGCCAGAAAATTGAATGAATACCATGCCAAGATTCACTCAAGTGTAACAGTTTGAGCTGTTAAGAAAAGAATTTAGTTCAGTATTATAGCTAAAAAGTCAAACATCTTATAATTCATGATTAAAACAATTGGTAAAAAGCAAGCTGTTAAGTAATTATGTCAGCTGACAAATATGTCCATGCTTCTTGTGTTATTGATTTTTTTGCATTTACCAGTGAGGTCTATCGTCACAAATATTGTTTGGGCTAAGTAAAATGTGGAATCAACTGAAATAAAGTCCCTTTTGAAACAACCTTTGTAAGCAAAAATGCTAAGGTTTTGTTCACCATGCAAAGTTGTACTCAAAAGCACTTAAAAGCAATCTTTGTTCTTTCTTCAAGGGTATTAGTATCATGAACTGTATAGATTTCAGATTAATTTAAAAAAACTGATTAAAGGTGAACTGACACGCAAAATTAACTTGACCTCAAATGAAAGCATATCGAGCAAAAATACCTGGTACATTATTATTTTTTAATATTCAACACAGTTTTCGAGTTATTGAGCGTCAAAGTTAGCTACCGAACATTTCCCGAGCACGGACGAGTTTGCCCGAGCCTTCCGCATAATCGTGACGTCACAAACACCATGTTCACATCACTTGAACAACACGGCAGTCTGGAGGGTGGTACTTTCATGACTTTGCGGATGAGCATCGATACATTAATTGAGTTGGTTTTGGCTCCATTCTGACAATGTGATTGGAAAACAGATTATGACTTCTTTACAAACCTTTCATAACAAGATTTGCAAGAATATCGTATTATTCAACGCGTTTGAGGCCCTTCCTCCGTCTTGCAGGACCCAGTGTGTGACGGGCCAACATATCGAATAATGGTAGCGATAAAATATTGGCAGGATTTTTTATTTTCTGGAAACCTAAGTAAAATACTTATATTTTGTTAAATACGGCTGCTGTTTGACTTATTTATCAGGGCTTCCCCCCTCCCCCCAAAAGTTAATCTCTGGTCTTTGATCCTGGTTTACTTCAATATACGCAGTAAAGATTTCGAATTAAAGTCGCTCATTTTCGGCATATTTGTTATTCAATCACATGAAAGATTTTCAGGGGTTATGCACCTGGTACGATCGCTTCGCTATTTGCAGGATAACAACTTAGTAAAATTTTTATCTCCCAGGCCGCTGCCCTCCTGTAACTAGAGTGAACCGATGAGTTTGCAAACCCAAAATAAAATAACGTTCATGATTTATATGGATGTATATCGAAGTAATAATATATTGAATTTATTCGAAAAAGAAGCTAGATTCATGATAAAATGAAAAGATTCTTACATTCGTCCGCATGATTGACTTCAGAATTGAGAATTTCTTCGAGCAGCTAAAAGTGCCTATTCCTTCCAAACAAACCTAATATAACGCAGTACCAGCCAGCACATATCCTTCGTACATTTCATTAGCCTCGAATTTTCATGAGTCTTGGACCAAAGGCTACGTATATCTCCTCGAATAGTAACTGAACAAGATGAACTGAACTGCCCAGTCCATGCGTGATTTCCATTCAAGGAATCAAAACATGGTGTTTGTGACGTCACACGCACTGGGTCACATGAAATGCCGACAATGGTCGAACACTCAACGATAATTTCATGACATTTAGGGCGGAATTGCGTCAAAACGGACAATAATAATTAACCGAAAACTTGAAATTAAGATTCCATGCATCGTTTTCTGCATTATATCAAAAAATAGTTTTGCGTGTCAGTTCACCTTTAATTCTGTCCAATATGAAGGCTTCTAGCTCACCAAAAAGTGAAGGTTCTTCTTATTTTTTTATTTATTTCGTTTTTTTAGAGGAACTTCCCACTAAAGCGCTTATTCAGAAACATCAAATAACAATTCTGCTTTGACATGTTGTGTTATTGCCTTCGCATGCCTTGGCAGTTACATCATTTGAATAAATTAATTTCTCAAAGTGGTCAGTCTCCTTTTTAAAACAGCTTACACAGCTCTACTATCATGAAAAAAATAAATAATATTTCAAAGAAGCTTTGAACAAAGCAAGCACTTTGAAACAAGCTACTAAGGCTTTCTGTCTAACACTTCTCAGAGTAAAACTGTCAGAAAATGGATCAAAAAACTCTATGCTTTCACAAAAGATTCATTTTAAAGCAGCATTTTTTGTCCATCTAGAATCTGTATAAGTTGTACAGGTAATAATGCTAGTTTTCATTCAAATGAAATGAATATGCCAGGTGCAAACTTTGCAAAGTTTTTTTGTTTCCAGAAAGAATAGGCAGAAGTGAAACAATAAGCCCAGCCACAAACTATATAATTTATCCAGAAAGCTTCTAATCATGAGTTTAAGACAAGTATTGAAACCTTTTCATGAAAGGGCAGTTTAGTTCACAGTAATGCCTTGACGGTATTAGGGTGATCACTGAAAGAGGCATCAACGCAAAAAAATTGGCTTTCGCCAAAAAACATTTTTTGTCATTCTAGTTTGTTGTGTGAACAGCAAAGACTATCACAAAAAGGCTCAATGTTGTCTAGAATACAGAAAGGGGGTTTATTTTTGGGGAAAAAATTTGAAGCGAGCAAGGGTATGAGTGCCTGCGAGCGCTGGTCGTCTGAAGGCTGATATCAGAAGATTTTAACGGGCACATGTTTGTTGTCATGCTCCGTGAAAATTGAAAACAAACCAATTTTGAACAAACAAGGCGCAAAAAGGAGGAAAGAGTAAAAAACGTTTTCTATTCTGGACAAGCTCTTAGCAAGGTTGAGGGTTAGCAAGTAGTATAATTCTATCATACATAGGTTTGAGAACCATAATATTCATTTTATAACAGGAAAGTTTAGCATCTAATACCTAGAAGAGGCCGTTTGGGAGCGGTTCAACACTCTATTCTTGACTGATTTAGACCTTTCACAATTATTTTCTGATATCAAATGATCAATCAATTATTTGCTTATGACCAACATACTGTAAAAATACTAGGTTACCTAAAAATTCAATCATACATGTTTCTCTCACTTGTTTCTCACAACATGTATGTGATACAAAGCATGTAAAACCATTTTTCAGTAGAAAATTTGTCCCCACTTCATATGACCAAAATTTTTGAGGGTTGAAATTTTGCGTTGGTGCCTCTTTAAGACGATGCTGCTACCATCCAAATATCTGGTTACTAATGTTTATTATTAGTTTTTTGTCTACAAAAAGCATCCAAAATCTGTACATGAGATTTTTAGATACAGGAGATTTTTATTGATTTTTGTCATCATTTTCAGCATGTGATATAATGGAAAAGTTAAAAATGGCACAATGGTAAAATGGTAAAATATATAAAATAATTTTATACCGTAATGCCTCAAATTAGCACCCAGGCGCTTATTTAATTTTTGAGGCTCCAAGGTGGGCGTTCATTCGAGGGAGGCACTTAATAGAGGGGGGCGCTTATTTAAAAAGTAAATTTGGATGCAAATTGTGTTGCTCATTAATCTTTCTTGTTGAATTGCTTTCCAATTATTTTTTCGTTGAAAATTCGAATAAGCGCCCGTTTCTGAAGGTTGAAGGATTGGCGCTTATTCAAGGGTTGGGCGCTTATTCGAGGGGGATGCTTATTCAATAACTTCACCTCTAGGGTGGGCCCTTATTTGCAAGGGGCGCTTTTTCGAGGCATTATGGTAATTGTCCATGAATCTTTATCCAAGAAAGAGATTACCATTGCTTTTCAGCCTACTCCAGGGGTATCGTCGGGTTGTATTAAAAAGGTATTAGTTTAAAACCAATCTTAATTTCAAAAAAAGGAAACGTTCATGCTCAAAACTCGTGAAAAAATTCTTTTGCCATTCTGTGCGCTGCCACCCAGCCACTTTTGTACAACAATTTGTTCAATGTTGAAAGGGCTGAGCTGTATATGCTTTTCTGTCTAATCCACCCCCTCTTCAATTTAGTCCCCAAATTTTCACTGATGCTGAAATAAGTAAACTTGACAAAAACAGATATTTTTGTTTTATACATTGGTCGTTCAATTCTCCGCATCAAATCAAAATTCACACCATTCCTCTAGAATTAATAATTTTTGGCGATGACAATGACAATATTATTGATATAGAAGGCTGATTTGATGTTTTTTATTTCGCAACTAACAAAAAATGTTACCACTATAAATGGTTTTTTATTACAAAATATTTATTAAGCCCCCTCAATTTAGCCCTCCTCTCTTATAACACCCCCCCAGGCCTTGCCCGGAAAGGCGCTCGATCGAGCGCGCGCGCCTAGAGCGCACCCAAAAGAAGCCTTGGAGAGCGATTTATAGAGCGCCTCAAAACGTAAAAACAATATTACCACGGAGCAAATTAATTTTTTGGCCTTTGTCTAATAAACTTGATCAAGCATAAACAATCTTCCCAATAGACCGCAATATTATGACTTGCGTAAGATTACCCCTTGAGAAAAAAATTCAACAAATTCAACCTTGGGTTTTTGATATCATTTTTAATCTAATAACCCTCTAATAACCATCAAGGACACAGGCCATCAATCGTATTCTCCGTCAGATTTATTTGATTTTCGAGCAAGCGTTAATTATCTGTTGAAGTATTATTTTCTTTTTTTCTTAATTATTTAAAATCACCATTGCAAATCAGAGATCACATTTCCGTCCAAATTATCGCATTGCTTTTCAGTTTGCATTTGCTTTCGCGGGTAGTAGATGTTCTAGTGTGTCTTATAGAATGGATAGCATAAAAAGGGAAACAAAGTTGATGTTCGACTTAAAGCCATGCGTTTTCCTATATTTCTATATTTGTATTAACATAGTGTTTGCTGCATGTTTTGTTATTTCATATTATGGTGCTTTTTGGTATCACCATTGAATTTCTTTTTTAACACTCTTCCAAAGCTTTCGATATGAAGCTCTCGATCTTCCAAAGCTCTTGAAGGATGCTCTCAAGGATACTTTATTTAAAGGTTCGAAATGGAGCGCCTAGAGTTTCTAAGAGGCTCTTTTTATGGAGCACCTTCATTTTGCTTAGAGCAAGGCCTGCCCCCCCCCCCTTTAAGGTGCTGAGAAACAATAGGCCCCCAGGGGCTGAAAAGAGAATTTACGGTACTTTGGGGGCTCAAGTACCAGGCATATAACTGCTGTATCTTTGTAGGAGACATCATTCACCCAAAACTTGCTTGATACCTTTCCATAAAACTAAATTTAAAAATATAAAAAGAAAATTTTCAATCAGAGGAACATCAGCCTCACCAGGGGTCAGTGACTGCAAATTTTTTTGTTGGAAAGGTCTTTTTGCTACCTGCTTAATCCTCCAAACATGTAATTTAATCTCTGACCGCTGTTAAATAGTTGTACAACCTGAATTATTGTGACACAAATTGAGCAGGCTAAAACCAATATTTCCCAACTCCCAGCTGCCCTTGGCCTACTCCCATAATGTACTGTTTCAAAATTGCCAGTCTACTTAAAGAATTCAAAACACAGTTGACATCATGAATAAAGCCTATTATGCATTGATTATGAACAAATTTCCATGCTAAATGTTTTGTGCAAGATAAACTCAGTCCTGTTTTGTAAATTTCTTAGTAATGTATTGTCATAACTTTAATGAAGTTTTACTAATTAGAAATTTTTCCATCCTTAAAGCTCTGCAAAGACAAATATGACTGGAAAGGAAACAAATGATTGGAAAAGTAAACTCAGTTTACCAGAAAAAGATAGAAGAATCAAAACAGAGGTTTGTCATATATATAGTATTTATTTGAACTGATGATATTTGCTTACTCGTTTCATAACTTTGTGTTATTTTTGCACAGTTAGAAACAATATAATGTTAATTATATATATGCACACACATTTTCACATCTAGTATCATATAGTGCTGACTTTAAGAATATCGGCAGGACTTCACTAAATCACCCTTTTACATATTCAAATATTCAATACAAGAGGGTTTCTAAACATAAATTGTATATATACATTTGTGTAGTTTTGAGACATAAGAGCTCCATCCTTTTTTAAGGACACACATTCCTATTGCAATGCAGTTGATGTCTTGTATTTAGGAAAAAACCAGAGGAACTTCAGCAAATTTTGACCCTCGCACTTCTGCATGTCACATGACTCTGCACTTATGCTATGATAAGTCATCAATTTGACTCCTTAGAATCAAGCTGTGCATTGATAAAAATGCTCTTGTGATTTTACATAGACCCATCCAAGAATGGTCTTGCTGCCAAAAACACTTTGTTGTGCAGTACAATTCCATCAAAACAACCTTGGCAGTACCTTTACTCTAACAGGACCATTCCTTCACCATCCCACCCCCATAGACTGTTGAAACTTTGATCAACAATATCTGAACAAAAATTAAACAAAGGTTGGCATGATGTTTGATTAGCCAGTAGATTGTAAGAAATTGTGACAAATTTTTGAATTTCCTTGAAAGTGTGAAAAATTTTCTATTTTGTAAGTTTGATGTTATGATGTATACAGCAGTTTGCTTTTTCCTAGGATGTGACAGGCACAAAAGGACATGCTTTTTGTGATTACTGTTTGAAAAGAGAGCTACTGATGGGAATATTTGAAAAAGGATATGAAACACCATCACCAATTCAAGAAGAGAGTATTCCAGTAGCCCTTGCTGGCAGGGACATCATGGCAAGGGCCAAAAATGGAACAGGAAAAACTGCAGCATATCTTGTGCCACTATTGGAAAGAATTGATATTTCAAAAGACTATATTCAAGGTTTGCTTTTCAAAACATAATCATAAATAGCAATTATTGTCAATGTTGTCATTATCTTAGCAGATTTCAGGCCAAATCACTGATTAGATGGACCACTTTGAAACACCAACCTAAAAATACAATTTTTTGACATCATGGAATTTTCGCAGTGTATCAAAGAATTTAACTTTCAAGAACTTTTAATTCACTAATCAGAGAGTTGCCCTTAAAATTGCGTGAAAGTAATGTACAAGGCGCGGCATTTGACATATCTTTTGATTGCCTTAAAATAGTCTTAAAGTCAAGGAGTTTGCTGTTTTTTTGTTCAGTTTATATATACTTTAAATGTGGCTCTGTCACCTCCTTTCCCAAAGGTAGCAAAAAGAACAGACTCTTTCTGTTACCAAACAATCTTTTTGTTGTACAGCTGAATTATACAGCAAATGCAAGAAAATTTCCAAAATTTATTTGTTTTCCAAATAGATTGAAGTTTGTGACTATCATAACAAAAACACATCTGATGGGCAAAAGATTAATTGCAAAAAATGTAATGATGAGAGAAATTGCTTTTACAAAAATAAACCAATTAACCCTCACAAGTGTTTTGGGGTTTTGTGAATACAAACAGGGCAAATGATTAGAAATTTTTGGGAAGCAATTTTTCATTTGGATCTGTTAAGGAGATCATTTCACAGCTCATCTCAGGTTGCAAGAGGAGCGTGTAGGTGAGCCAGGCCTGATGTACTACAGTCATCATCATTATCAAACAAAGAATTTAACATTTTATTCCAGTCATAATAATCATTCATATACATCAGGGTTTTAAAATTTGAAATTTGAAAAAAATCTCATTGATTCATATCGCATCATCTGCATCTCTATTTGGAGGTGTTTGAGCTGAAGTTTGCAAATTTTGAAATATTGATTCCATGTTTTTGGATCACAATGTTCCTTTTTTTCTATAGTATAGTATTTTTCCTAAGTCTTAAACCTGTTGCTTAGTTTTTACATGATGATCTAAAATTCCTTCAGTAATACAGAAGATATCATACTGAATCAGTATGACGCAAGGCTGTTTTGACTTTTGGCTTTTTCTTACTATTGTTGATAAATGGAGCATCATGTTATTTAAATATTTGAACTAAACATGAAATTGTAGATTTAGACTTCTGGTTGATGAGATAGTTTGACCCAGTGACTTGAAATCATTGATATGTTCTTACATCCCCTGTTCAACCTATATATTCTGCAAAGATAAAAAACAATCAAGTGAAAGTTATTCTTTCATGTTTTAGCTCTTGTATTAGTTCCTACACGAGAACTGGCTCTACAAACTTCACACACCTGCAAGGAATTGAGCAAACACATGAATGTTAAAGTTATGGTGACTTTGGGAGGTGTTGGTCTGAAGGATGATATTATGAGACTTTACCAAACAGGTATGTTACCTTTTTGGCTACATTGAAGATATCTGATCAATTTGGTCAAATATTCAGCATAATGTATGGTGGATTTTCTTCATTTTAAATTGAAGACCTGGTTTTAATGATTCTAGTCAGCATTCTCTGACATTATTGCTGTCTTGATAAATTTTCACTGAATGACACACATTTTCACTGAATGAATTCTTATGTAATGTCAGATGTTGTCCTTAGTTTTGTAACCTTTTTTACTTTAATTTGTCTTAATGGTTTTTGTTTTCTTTCAGTTCATATTGTTATTGCAACACCAGGAAGAATCCTTGACTTGATGAATAAAAAAGTTGCAAAAATGGACAGATGTTCCATGCTTGTTATGGATGAAGTAAGGAAACAATTTGTTGAGTTTTTCTTTCCAATGTTGTTTGCTAATGTGCACCTCATAAAGTATTGTTTTTCCCTGCATTCTCATGATTGAAATGAATATGTAAAGATTCTGGAAGCTCTGTAATGTGTTTGGTAGAGCTTAGACACAAAGGGGAAAATGGTAAAATGGAAATAAGATGTATTATAGAATTTATCTAATAATAATGATAAAAATGATGGATTAGTTCCAGCCTATACTACAAAATGGCTCTATATCTGGAAAACTTACTTTAAAAATCAAAACAGCATTAAAAAGGTTATAGAAGAGTACCCAAAAGAATTTTGGTTAAGATTAATTATACAAATTTAAGCTTTATTATCAAACTTTATTATACAAAATTGATCTACAACCTTGGACGGAACATGTTTTTAGATTTTTCACCCCCTCCCCTTACTTTCATGTTGATATGACTGATGTAAAAGGATGTGCAACCCAACTTTTGATGGGTGAGTGGGGTAGAGGCTTGACAGGACATGCATGCTGCCAGGGATGTGATTTGACTTGGGGTTTGTCTCAACAGATCCATCCAAGATTGCAAATCATTTTGAAAATAAATTTTTGACAATCATTTCTATTTTACTTTCAGGCTGACAAGCTTCTCTCAATCGACTTCAAGAATGTTTTGGATAGTCTGATTGGTCACTTGCCTAGAGACAGACAAATCTTACTATATTCTGCTACATTTCCACTGTCTGTCAAAGCTTTCAAGGTATTTGTCTTATATTAATGATTACAGCTACTGTAAACAAGTCTTGATTTGAATATACCAATCTATCTTGAGATTGTGTGAAATTATAATTTCTCCCCTGTCAGGATTATCATCTCTGTAATATGCTAAATTTTGAAAATATGATCTCCATAAAGTTGTCCAGCAATGTTTTTTAAATTGACCCCCAGTTCCATATTGGTCTCAATGGCCTTCTCAACAAGAGCAAATTTCCTTAAGGTTCAGATCAATGTCCCTTTGAGAACAAATATTAATACTATGAATACCTGACATCTGAGATCATTTAAAAAGGAAATCCTGTATAAGTGACCCAAAACTGTGGTACCCAGATGTAAGCTTATTATATATGTATATATAAAATTTAAAGATGTGTTGTTTTTTCAAATCATTTTTAAGTTCATTGGTTTTGAAAATATGTTCTAGATTTTTTTCTTGTCATAAATTAATGGTGTGATGGATAGTGCAAAACTATCAGTATCAACTAATTTCTTTACTTTCTGTTCCCGGTTCAGTGTTAAGTCATAACAAAATCACTTCCTCTTTCCAGGAAAGATACCTTACAAAGCCTTATGAAATAAACCTTATGGAAGAGCTGACTTTGAAAGGCATAACTCAGGTATGTGGCTTTATATGTGCCTCTAGAAGTGAAAAAAAATGTTTTGTTCTAAATTTTCACAGTTTTATGGAGAATAGTCCACATTAAAATATTGTCAATTTTCTTTCAGTATTATGCCTTTGTCGAGGAAAGACAAAAAGTTCATTGCCTGAATACACTGTTCTCAAAGGTATGGATCATATTTTGCTATATATATATGTGTGTGTGCTTTAAAACCCTTTGTTTGTTTTCTTAGATTAAATGTCCCTCAGTGTCCGGACCTAAAATGCATGAGAATTGTTGTAGAAGTAGTTATAGAATAGTCAATCTAAGGAGAAAGCGTTTAAGGTATGTTTATCTGTGTAATCAGGTCTTTATTTTGCTTATTTATATATATAAGTGTTAAAATACTGCACTACACAGAACATTTGTATCTAGTAAAGTATCGACACCTTGCTAATTTTTAATACGTTAAGTCTCTTACAGTATTTTAATCGCTTACAACATGAGTTTATTTCCAATACCATGTTTGTATAAACAAACAAGGGTTCATGGTTCCAATGTCAAACCAAACTCTCTTATTTTGAAATTGGAATTTGAAGATTGGTTTTGGTTTTAGTTGCAGATAAACCAGTCCATCATATTCAGTAACACAGTTCAACGTGTTGAGCTGCTTGCACGAAAGATCGCAGATCTTGGCTATTCGTGTTTCTTCATACATTCAAGGATGCAGCAAGAGCATCGAAACAGTGTTTTCCACAACTTCAGGGATGGTCAGTTTAGAAACCTTGTATGCACTGGTAAGACTAACCTTGCTTCTTGTTTAACCTGGCCTCTCATGTAATCTGGCCTCTCGTGTAACCTGGCCTCTTGTTTTCATGGCCTCTTGTTTTCCTGCCCAAAGACAACAAATTCATTGTTAGCAAGAATTTGGGCAAACAAAGAGCAAAGAATTGTGACTCAAGTAAAAAGTAGATGACAAATTTTGAATCCACTTTGAGTATGTCTGTATGTTATTCCTAGACCTGTTTACCCGTGGTATTGACGTGCAAGCAGTGAATGTGGTAATCAATTTCGATTTCCCGAAAACTTCAGAGACCTACTTGCATCGCATTGGCCGCTCAGGGAGATTTGGCCACTTGGGTAAGTTTCTTTGAATTTGAATCCAGTCATGAATTCCTTTCTCGCACCAGAAAGTATGTTAACCACAGGCCTACAAGGAAGTTCCACAGACCGTTATGTTTCTATATTGGTCGATGGGTAAAACGGTGTTTGATTTTTTTGTTATTTTAAGGTGATTTTACCATAGGGCACTTTTGTTTTTAGGTATTGCTATTAACCTCATTACATATGAAGATCGTTTGAACCTGTTCAAAATCGAACAAGAGCTTGGCACAGAAATCAAGCCCATCCCACCAACCATTGAAAAGAAGTTGTATGTTGCATCATTCCAAATGGAGGGCGAAGAAGAGAAGTAAGAACCAAGCTACAGTAAATGTAAAGTTTTAAAGCGTAAGTGTTGATGTGTCGTTGTTGGCATTTTCGTCCGCCATTTATTTGTATTTGATAAAGGTGCTTCCCAAAGAAGTGACAAATAGCCCTCCGCTAGCCAAATAATTTCGCTGAAGAGTTTTTTCTATCCAGCCGTGCAATAATTGGTTTAGTTAATTGTTTTGGGGCTTTCTTTGTCACTTTTATGTGAAGTCTCCTTGCATGTTTCAACTTGCTGTTCATGTGATCAGAAGCTTCCCCCAGTGCCCATGTCTTGGAACTGGCGCTTTTTTGATTTGAGACATAGTTATGTCATTGGTTTTGCATTGAAAACAGTTTCGTTATCTTTCCTTGCAAGAATCATTGGAATATTCTCGAGCTGTTGTTGTTGTTGTTTGGGCTATCCTGCAAATGGTTTGCGGGAGCTCTGATCACGTGAGCTATAAACATTCATAATAAACGATCCAAAGTCAGCAGGGCACTTTTGTGAAGGCGTTATTAGAAAGACGTTTCCATACTGAAAGTGTTCAATTTTTGTGTTTAGACCGACTTTGAGGTGCAGGCTTTTTTAACAAGTTTTCGCTACAATATTACGGGAAACTGTCTCTCTATAAACGTCTTTGCATTCTTGTTCGCCTGCGGATGAGTCAGTCGTTTATATTATCTAGAATCATTGTAAATATATATTGAACATAATTATAGTTTACGACGCAGTTCATCTCAAAATTGCTGTTGAAATTGTACCATAGAGCTATAGGCCTTCAAAGAAGGCCTCCGTTACTCAAGATTACAAACGTACATGGAACCGAGCCTTCAAGTTTTCTTCTTTCGGTCAATTATTATTATAGAAAACTAGTTTTTGTTTGGCCAGCTCAAGACAATTTAAATGTATCAATAACGTTTCCGTAAATGTTGAGTTTTGAACCGTAGGAAAACATTCCTAGTGCTCTTTCGAAAATTTTTAGCAACCGTGAATTCGAGGAACAGTCTCAAAATGCGTGAAGGCTCGAGTTCAATTCCTTTGATTTGTTTATTAGCCCATTCTTCCTTTAGTCTTATTTTTGTATGTCAGCGAAGGTAGCCGTGTTAACAGCATGGTAATCTGAGCTTAGCTCAGTATAGGGGGAATTATCGTTTACAGGAAAGACTGTTTCTTACTAGTGAGTGTATTATGCGTGATAAACGCATGCATAGAGTGGGTTGTAAGCGGTATCTTTAAAGGTATAATGGGCGAGTTTAATTTAGATTTTAGCTTGCGTGTAAAACATTGCTCTGCTTGTAAATGGGCCTATCGGCTTGTTGAATAGGAGGTATAGTGTTGAATAGGAGGTATATTTTGTGGGTAACAATATATGGCATTGAGAATAAGTGTGTTGCCAAAGAGGGGAGAACTTCCATTGGCCGGCCAAGCCTGATTATCAAGTGAGCAGTGTTTTACGGTGATTATTTTGCGTTTTCTACCTATTAATATGTTAAGCAGCGACCCTTGCCGGCAGTCCTGCAAACCTGAAAATTATGGGTAGTTGAGAAACACACTTTTCTGAAGGTGTGTTTGCCGGCATCTTGCGTTTTATGTAGGGCTTCAAATTGATGCATAAGCCCTCATGCAAACTAGCAAAATTGGATTTTATTCGATATTTGTTAGCAGATATGAAGATTTTTGGCCAGCCTCATCCAACCCGTATTTTGAATGTAGTTGCAAAACTCCATCTCTGCGGTGGCTAGTTTATTTTTTTATAAACTAGTCTAAAATAGAGGCACAATCTACTTCGTGTGGATTCTCGCTGTAGGCCAATCCGGTCCGTATTTTGCTTCTGGCTATTACTTAGCAGTTACATTGCTGCATTATGTTGCCAGACTTGAATTTACAAGATCACAGCTCAATTCCTATGACCCAGTGGTAAAGGGGTAAAATGAGCTGTCTGAATTTTGAAAACTATTCTTTGCTGAAGCAGTCGTTCTGCCAAGTGGTTTTTGCACAACTTTGCAGACGTAATGCAGTTTTGTCAAAACATCTTTGCGCTATACTCTTTGCAAACAAAATTGTACCTTTGAACAGTTTGTTCAGGAGTCAATCAAGGTTCCTTGAACTGATTTTTTTGCGCGCGGCTTATGCGTTTGCGTACAATTGACAATGCGCGCGAGCAAATCTCCCTGCGCACAGTAAAACGAATTGGCTCCCCGAAAGCCGCATCCGTGCGTGGATTCGCGCGTTTTTGCCTTAGAAAAGGCCCTGTATATGTCATATATTGACAGATGACCATTAAGATCGCAGTCGTCACTCGCTAAGCATCACCTTTTTTGGTAAGATGCCCAAACTCGGATTTGTCGAATAAGAGCTGTCAGAGAACACTTCAGATGTATTTCTCGCTTTCAGTTTTGGCCTGTTACCCTGAAGTAATACAATGATTCAGCTTTCCCGTGCCCTTATTTCGATGCAGTTTGAACCGTTTGCCAAATCTCAAGCGAAAATCCTCTGGTTTGTTCTTTGACACTCATTGCCCTCAGGAATGTAGATGTGAACGTGAACTGACCGCTAGAGTCAAAGTTGGCTTTGACTTTGCTCTCGCTGACAACGGTAGTTCATTTCATGGTTCATTGTTCTGAGTGGTTACACTGCCCCTGTTCTTGCAGATGTCGAACCGTATTCTAATGCCTTTGTGTTTCATTCCTGGTAAGTTGACAAAGGACGTAGAACTCTGAATATATTTACTTCATGTCATCAAAATTCAAGCAATGTAACCAAAAATCCTTCCTTCTGTCTTTCAACAGATGTTTCTTTCTGTCACCCGTGTTACCAGTCACTCGACCTTAGCCCTGAAAATTCATCTTCAACCTGTCGGCTGTTGTCGAAAACTTAAAAAACCTAATAATGTGTTCCAAAGGCAGAACCATATTTTCAACCGCTTGACTTGATGCTATGAAGTATTTCAGGTTTAAGTATTTCAAGTAGGGTTTTTCAACTGATCTCACCGTGTATCCAATCAGCTAAAACCACAAAGTTTGTAGAAAAGTTTAACACAACGCCCCCCCCCCCCCCCTCTTATGAAAGTTTTCTTTTTGCGTCCTTTATGAAATATATCTCTCGCGCCATCCCCTTCCAATTTTGCACATTTTGGTATCCTCTCTTCAGAATTTCTTAGGATTCGGAGATTTCTGTCACTCAATTTATCCTGTTTTACAACCTTGTTGAGACAGGCATCTAATGTTAAACAAAGAACGTGATGTAGCTCAAATAGTTTGTGAAAATATGGCGGTTAAAGTTTATCCATCAAAAGGTTTAACTTTAATCTCAAGAAGATTAGAGCGTAAGTCCCTATTTAAATTTTCCGCTTGCTTTGTGGGTGTAGCATCGTCTTTGACTATGATAAAATTTTCGAAACGTAAACACGATCATGAAATCGAGAAAATCACTCCAACCTGAATATACCAGCCAGTTGTTTTTCTTCTCAGTATCTTCTTTTGGCATCTTTTACGCTGATATAGCGCCATGCAAATAATGCAGTTGCACCGTTACGGTAAACCATACCATTATGCAGGTTTAGCAAGGACCCTTGCCGATGGAAAATCAAAAATGGCGGTATCTGTTACACCCTTTAATTCAGCTTCTCAAAATATTTGTCATATCAAGTTGTTAGTGCCCAGCCATCTGCAGGTGATTACCAACAAAATAATACGTTTCAAAGGAGTCAAGTTCTATTTATGCACTTCACATTAGCTTTAATCAGAATTGGTCCTGCTTTCAGACAAGCTTGGACATGTTTAAAGCTAAAATATGTATCGAGGTTGAGGGGGGATCAGTATTATGACATAACTCCTTTGTCAGCTTAGGATCCTTTTGAAAAAGCGTATACATACGTACTTTATTTTGGTAGACACGCTTTATGGCACAGCAAATTGCACTTTCTATTTTAAAAAAGCCGAGACTCGATTTGCCCCAGAAATATCAAGAACATTTGGGACCGTGAAGAATTAAATGAAAAATTAGAAAAATACTCGACATATTTTTGAATATTTTACAAAACAGAAAATTTTATCGGTAAATCAACTGTACAGCTTAAAATTTGTTGCAGATCTGTTGTGTAGTAAAATTAACCTTGGAATATGGTAGTATACAATAATAAGAACACCCGAGCGTTTGTGCTTGTGTCGCTGGTTAGGATGAGAACCAAGCTTTTGAATTTTATTACTTGAATCAAATGGTATAGAAAGTCAAGCAGCCTCCCGCATCATCTGGTTATTTGGTCCTTAAGTAGCTTCCAGGGACAGTGTAGCAGCCCTCCAATTTTAAAAAAAGAGCAACCCTTAACTCCGATACTTTATACCACCTACTACTGAAGGAATACTTTTATGCTACACTACCTCAGAGGTGCATTCTTTCTCTTCTCGCCGCACTGTCTTATTCTACTAATAATACAAATGTGGTTCATACTTTTTATACCATGTAGTTTATACCTGTTTCATACCTTTTAGAAAACAAGAGTACTTCTTTCATATGAGAATTCGTGCCACGCAACCCACGAAAAGCTTTTTTGGAATCAACAGCGCGCCAGTTTTTAAAAGCGCGTGGTTTTTTGGCCAACTTTTGTGTTCAAATAATTGTGTGTTGAAAATTTTACCAAAAGAATCCTAAGCTTGAAACTAGCTGCCAATCCAAAAAAGATCGACGTCTTTATCCGCATGACGTCATTTCTGTATATCCACATGTGGGCTGGTTAATCGTTTCAGAATTCAGGTGTGTCACCAAATAGGAAATGTTTCGAAATCGAAACCAAATCTAGTTAGCAATCATAATTTGCTGTTTTGAAACTTTTTCAACAGATTGAAAAGATTTTTGAATTGTGTTTAGCCTATTTTCAAATACATATTACGCAAAATTCGACAGTATTTTTACAATTGTGATGCGAAGTCTTGATCGGGTAGTTCAAGAACAGAGCAAAGTCGATTGAAACTTCCACCTTTTCTCCAGAAACAAATTGTTGTTCTAGAATTTTTCCCTCACTGTCAAAAAGGAAATTGATATTCTCGAGAAATATTCTTAACCTTTCAAACATCATTCGAAGGTGTCCATATTGGGAAAGATGGGCGTGATCAGACTGCCCTTTTCAAAATATAGGCGAAGTCAAGACGATCGTATGATTTGTCTCAATTTGCACATTGCGTGATCTCCAAATAAATTCTTATCTCCATGTCAAGGTTGTATGATTTATACTCATTTTTTTTATAAGAAACAGGTTATTAGAAACGGTAGGCTCAATTTTTCGAAAGTTGAGAAACAACCCTACCTAAATTGAAAAAAGCTAAGAAACTTTTATAATTTGCAGTTTTAATTTTCCGAGTTGACACTAGAAACAGTCTTGACATTGAATATCACTGTATATTGCAACACTACACTCCACATGCAGTTTGCATTCGTTCTCAGTGAACTGCACACTAGAAGTTTCCATTTAAATATTTGTTTTGACTTCAATTTGACATTGATGCAGTTCAATGAGCTTAACTGTTAGTTTATCTCTGAATGTGAGTTAACTATTTACTTTACCTTGGAAGCACGTTTAAAAAATACATTACCTAAGAAAATTCAAAAAAATGTAAGAAACTTTTGATAGCAAAATGGCCAGAAATTTAGGAAACTGCCTACCAGCACCGGGCCTTAGTTTCTTATCAAAAAATCGGATATTTACTGTATTGTAATATGAAAAGCAACAATTACTGGTGTGATGTTCACGATAATCTGATTTCAATTTTATTTACGAAGAATGGGTACATTAAGGGGCCTGTGGGGAATGCAATCATCTATTTTCTTGGTACCTTGCTTATAATACCATCTAGCCCCTTAGCACATGTGCTGGTTTTCAATCAGTCCTTTTATGAAATAAAATTGATTAAATTAAGATTGAGCTGCAACGAAATAATTAAAACTTATAATACTAAAAACCTATTTGCAATCTAAAATCCTAGTTACAATGTGCTAATATTTACAAAGGATAATATAAATTTAATTATATTTTAAACAATTTAGAGATGATGCTTGCTTAGGCCATAGTCAATAGAGTATCCTTAAGTATAGGGTTAGAAACTTTTCCATCTTTGCTCCCCGAAAGGGGCAGAATTTTTATCCACTTACTTATTCTATTCACAAATTCTTTTGAATGGTAGCCGTATGCAACATGCAGCAGTATAATAGAGTCTGTAAGAGGATACTATTGGGTACCAGAGCCGTTGCTGCCGTTAAATTTTTGCGGCTCTGGTACCCAGGGTAGTAAGAGGAGCACTGTGAGCTCATGGTGGAAAGGTAACAATTATTACGGCACCAACACATGGAAGGGTGTGACAACCGCTGTTTGAGACTCATTTTGAAGAAGACCCAGAACGGTTTTCCACCCCGGAATTTCGATAAGTGGACTTTTAGGGGCATCAGCTGCTGTTTGTTAAAATTGCATGACCAACCTACTAACTTCGGCTGAAACGGTGCAGCCCCAAGCAGAGCATCAATATCGACAATTTAGGGGCCAACTGTAAACATGGTTTTCAAAGAGTTTTTTGGAAAGAAACGTCTGACAACTGTTATGTAGCTTTTTGTCCTAGAAGCCTTAATTTGCCTTCTCGTGTCCTGACCTTTCCTTATACAGAACACTTGCAAGTTCTGACGTCAACATAACATGTCTGTAATATCGTCATAGGAAATCGGTATTTAGGTAAAAGCTACTAAAGCTCGTCGAGTTCCTTTTTGGTTAGGACGATAAATTTAACATCAAATTCAAAGAGGCGTGACAGTACAGTACAAAATGCTGACAGCGAAAACCTTGGCCACTGAATTGGAGCTTAGAAAATTCCTTTTTGATTTAGAGAGAAAGAATATCAGAACAAATGTTATTGGTATTTCAATCATCAAAAAATTTGGATCCTGGTGATTTCCTGCGTTAAAATAGAGCTACTTTACAAAAGAGTTCGGGATAATTCTGGATTCGTAGCTGCGTAACAAATATCTTACGCAGGAGCCAGCATAAGGTTTCACCCGGAAAAGAAATAGAACGGAGAGGGAAAGATGGCGACTTCTGGCGATCAAGGGCGGCAGCACAACAACAAACTGTTATCATGGTTTCAGGAAGCTTTTTCTCATGCCACTGGACAGAGCAGAATGGTGATAGATCGAAAAGCCATCGAGAAATGCTGGAGAACTATGGAGAAAGTGGGAAAACAATGTAATACCCAGCGGTTAGGATTGAAGAACAGTCCCCCTTATCTTCTTGAGATTCTACCGGATACCTACCAGCATTTAAAATTAATCGTCAAGTATTACGAAGAACGAATGTCGATGCTCAATGACTGTGAATACTTTAGGGTTTATTTGGAAAACTTGAATAATAAATGCAAACAAGTTTTGAAGCTTTTCAGAGAGGGCAAGGAAAAGATGTATGACGATCACTCGCCTTATCGTAGGACTCTTATAAAACTGAGCTTGATTTTTAGTCACATGCTTGCCGACTTAAAAGCAATTTTTCCAAATGGACAATTTATTGGTAAAGGTTTTAGAATCACGAAGCAGGATGCTGCAGATTTCTGGAAGAGTTCGTTCGGAGAAAGGTAACTTCAATTTACTTTCCGTCGGTCACCTCCGAAAAGCGATTAGTCACACTGAACCAATTAGATATGAGTCAGTTCAGCAGACGAATGTGCATCAAACCATTCCTCATGATATTGAAATGTTGATATATTATCTATATCCTTTTAAAAATCAATACTGGACTATCAGACGAAGTGATTCGTTGCTATGAAAGTTTTCTTTTGGAAAAAGAAACCAGTTTATCTCGCCTTTTGAAAATTCAAAATAAGTTAATTGCCACTTTGAAAATGGCCTAACAACAACACGTCTTTTGTTGACAGTCAGAGGAAGTTTTTGAACGAAACCCGTGAAACTGTAATAATAAAGAATCGGCCGATTGACAAGGGATTCTACAAAGCTGAAATTTTAGCAAACGCTGTCTGTTTTAGCCTTAGTCCTAATAATGATAAATGAAGCCGAGAAAGCAAATATGACGATTACTTCATAAGTAGCTTGGAAATCGTTTAGGGACAAACCTTGTTAAACTATGACTTCGTTATATTTAAGAATACCTAAATCGTCATAGTTGCTATCTCGATTTTGAATAGATACGTTACCAAAATTGATACTTAGTAAAACAGCTTGGATACTTAATTTGGAATATCTCTTTTAGGGTTATTGTACCTTGGAAATATTTTCGTGAACAGCTGCAAATGGCAAACCCAATTAAGTCTGGACTTGAAGCCATTGCCTTAAAGAGGACCATAGATTTGACAGGAAATGAACATGTTTCAATATTTGAATTTGATGTATTTAGCAGACTTTTTGCTCCATGGTCAAATATTATTCAAAACTGGAATGTGCTAGCTGTTACTCATCCGGGCTACATGGCATTTTTGACATATGATGAAGTCAAAGAACGGCTGTCTCAATTTATTGATAAACCTGGAAGGTAAGTAAAAAATGTAACTATAAAATGTTTTGGGTTTAAATCCCTGAGCTATTTAAATTCATGGTTTATTTCTGATTGTAGATTTATCTCTGAACTATTAAAATTTGTGATTTTAGTTTTTTTCTTATTCTGTTCTGTGTTAAGCTCATTTCATATTTAGGATATTGAATAGCCACTTTTCATTTTCTAGTAGTCAATTTTTTATTTATATGTACATATAAATTTGTATTTTAGTTTACCCTGGTTTTTTGCCAGTGAATTGTTTGAGATATTTTTTCAACCATGAAATTTCTTAGGTTGAGTTGTTATGGACGCTTTTAATATCATATGTTAAAAACAATACTGTCAACCTCTGGGGATGAAATGGTTGTTTCCACCCACTTACTGTTTAGCCTTTGTTTCAAGATTTTTGCTCAAACATTTTAACAGAATATAAAAACTTTTTGAAATGAGAGCTTTACATGATCTATTAATCTTTTTTTTGTTTATGAAATCATTCTCTGTACCATAAACCATACACAAGGAACTAAATATTTTTTAATTTATAAAATTCAATGTTGTTGTTGGAGGTAAAGTTTCTGTGAGCTTTGTTAGAAAGCTTCGCTGCAGTAACTGAGGAGCTGAGCAAATGGTCTAGAATGTGTTGAAATTGCCAGGATTGGCTTGAAAAGTCCAACACTGTTTTCTTTGAACTTTATGGTTCAATGTAATGATCATTGGCTTTTGACTCAGGAAACTGTAGTTTTCAATCTAGTAATTACCATGGGGCAGCACCCTTGCTTAAAATCATCCTTATGTCAACCTTGGCCTAATGAATAAATATATCATCTATTTATATATTGAGAGTTGAAAAAACAAACTTTTTTCATCTCTACAAGCCTGTTTGATGAGGAAATCAATCTACATGGATTTTTTCTTCCGCTCATTACATAAATCGTGCTCAACATATCTACATATTGAGCACTGTACCACAGACACACAAAAGCAGAGATTTCTAATATTCATATTTGCATACAATAATGATTGAACCAGTTGATGATTCCTCATTGAAATTACGAGACAAGTTCCAGCAAAATAACCAGTTTAGATATAGATATATTGTATGTTATGAGTATTATTGTAACATTTTAATGACAAAGGCCTAACAAACAAACACTGCCTTGACATGTGGGTTAACACTTCTATTGTGTCTGTAAAGATAAGGGGCTCAATAAATTGGATTGCAGACTACATTCTTATTACTTAAGCCTTTCTGATAAGTAAAATATGTTAATGACCAGATACCCCATTCTTTTGTCCTTCTAAATAGATTTAATCTTGTTTTCTTGGATCATGTCTAATGCAAGTTACTTTTTTCAGCTATGTCTTTCGGCAAAGCTGTACAAGGCTGGGTCAATGGGCCATTGGCTATGTAACAACGCAAGGAACCATTTTGCAGACAATCCCTCAAAATAAAACTCTGATGCAGGCTCTTGTTGATGGGGAGAGGGAATTATTGTGAGTATTTCTATGATATCCCCATCAAAAGTTTGAGTAAGGTCAGTAAAGGAATGCATAATTGTCATCATCTCTCTTAATGGTACCTCAAAGGTTGAGACAGCAATAATGTTTGCCATTTCTTCCTTTATTGACATGAATGTTTTATTGTATTAGTGTTTGAACTGAATGTAAACATTATAATTTTTGATAACAAGTTATGTAAAGGTTGTGGTTTTTCAAGACACTGTCAATTTACCATACAACTGTAAAAGTGAAAAAGAATATCAATGCAGGTCAAGGTGAAATATCGGTTCTGGGATGAGGCTAACAAATGCCTTCACGAAATAAATATTAAATAGATAAATATTTGAAAATATCAAGTTGCATCAGAGGCTCCCCTTTTTCCAGATTTCTGGTGAAATTTGAATGAGCAATTTCTAAACAGAACTACAATCAAAAAATTTTTTTTTGCTGGAGAATTTGTCTCCTTGCTCCCTGCCCTCCTCTGGAATCCTATCGCCACGATGCCCATGTTGTCTGTCAATGTTCAGATTTATTTTGACCGGTCAGTGTCCACGCAGTGCCCAAAACGTTTGATGTATTTTGGTACTGACCTCAACATGGTAGTTTATTTTACGTTTTGACACAGCCTCCCTAGCATGTCTCTTAACCCTACTACTGTTTACTGTAATTCCAATCGTTCTTCTAAAGTTACGTAACTGGTTTTCAAACACTTCTTGAAAATCTTGCCTAATTTAAATACCATTGGTTCTTTATTTAATCGTCGTTGTCACTTAGTTGTATGTTCAAAGAGTTCTTAGTTCACGTTTTGACATGTATTCGCAAAGCGGGTCTTCGGATTAAATTGCTCAGCACTGCTTCCAATATTCTTTGATCCTTTACACAATGAGAAACACACAAATGAGATTAGAGACAAGACGTAGTTTGAGGCAAGGCATCCGTATAAAACTTCAGGAAGGAGGCTTGGCTAGGAAAAAGTTAATGATACAAAATCCTGAGCAAAGCCCATTTCAAAACATCCAAAGTGTCATTCAAGACTGCTTTTGACATCTGTAAACATAACTTCCTCATCGTTTAATGGACAACTAACCCTTCAGTTTCCGGAACGTAGTCAATCATAACCATTAACTGCCTCTTCAGTCAGTCCATTTTTTTATCTATAATCATTCGCCAGTTCAAAGGCATCTTGCTTTCAAATTATTAACAAGAAGTTATAATTTCTTATTTGTTTATGGACTGGCTTATATGTAGATCATGAAAACGTTTTTTGGCACACTACTGAATCTATGAGACTTGAGTATCTGTGACAGCAAACTTTGGTTTGAAACGTCCCAACAGAAATTACCTAGGAAACATGTTTTTGGGAGCGTTTATTTTCTTGTCATAACTGGCATTCACCTTGCCAGGGATTTAAAGAAAGTGACTTAAATTAATGTTCTGGGTATCCCAAACGGAGAGAAAAAGAAACTAATAATAATGGGTTATGAATGCCGAAATATACCTTTAACAAATAATTTAATTTTTGCTGAGCCTCGATATTTATTCAAATTTGTTATTGTGGGCCTAAGATTGTTATCGGATCATTCTTAAGTTAAACAATGTGTGGTTTTGATAATAATGGCGTAAAAATTTAATTTTTGCTACTGTTTTCCTTCATCGTGGAAACATTTTAGAGGATGAAACATACCAACTTGAAGAGTGAAGCTCAATTTTCTGCGTGAAAGCCACACCTGTCTTGTTTGCACAAAGACTCTAACAAAGAAAATATAATATCAATTTTTAGCCTGGTTAAAGTGGGAGGTTAATTGAATTATCCGGTAGACTGGTAATTTTGATATTATTCATATCTAAAATTTCAGTTTAATGTATTTAAGAGCGGTAAAAATTGCTTTGTTTGTAGTTATTTGTATCCGAATGGACGTGAGCCCAACCCAAATTTGCAAGAATATCTTACACCACGATCTCAACATGTAATCAAGGTAACGGAGGAGCAATACGAACTCTATGTTGAAATGGGATCGACCTTTCAACAATGCAAAATATGTGCTGAAAATGATAAAAACGTGAAAATAGAGCCGTGCGGTCACCTTATGTGCAACATGTGCCTAATGCAATGGCAAGAATCGGGTGGTGATGGTATGGTTCATCTTTTTATAATTCTTGACATTGGATTCCTCTATTGAAGTACCTCTCTCGTATTGTTGCACCTGACAGAGAAAACATTCTTTCTACCACTGTCTCGTCTGATTCCAATCTGCCTGATTGTACCCTTCCTTTAGTCATCCAGATCGTACCCTCCCTTTCATATTGCGTAAACCAGAGGGCTCGGTATAACAGATAATAGGTAGCGTAAGTTACAATAAACAAAACTGAACAGAATAGGCTATTAATCGCTAAAGAAATAGTTTGCAAATTCAGAGGGGTGCGAAGGGTGCTCGAGCACCCTTCGCACCCCTCTGAATCCGCCCTTGAACTCTCCATGGTTTTGCACAGTAATTCTTCTTAAAAATACTCTTGATAGAAAAGAGTCTCATCTTGCACACTCCATTGGTCTTTTTATAGAAATGAAGAAGCTCTATTGAAAGAATGTCAGATTTTTAAGAATATTTTCGGGCATTTTAGCTACTTTTGCATTCTGTCTTTCCCTATCATAATTTCATCACTGTTTACATTTGCTTTGCAAATAAAGATTAATGTTAAATATACAAGCCTTTTGATTTTGCTAGAACATGTCATTTATTAATGTTAGGATTAACTTTCCTTCTTTCTACCCGAACAATGTAAAGTACAAAATTTTGGAATATGTTAAATTCGTTAAAAGGGTAAACAATCTCCCTTCCACCCACCACCCCATTTTTGCCGCTTTCTTTCAACATGATTTGTAGAATCTAATTTTACACTGACTATCCATCTCAGTGTCATCGCATATTTTGCTTTTTCAGGATGCCCATTTTGCCGATCAGAAATAAAGGGCATCGAGCATGTTTTAATAGACCCTATGCCGCAACATAAAACTGATCCAAAGAAAAGGCCAGTTATTGAGAACCTACCTGGCCATTATTCAGACGACGAAAACGAGGTAAAAATAATTTTAGTTTTTAAACATTTATTGGAGAAAATTGTCGTCAAAATCTCTCACTCTCTTTAAGGCGGATCTCCACTAGACGATTTTTAAGACGATCGTCAGAAAACGTGAAAATATTATCTTAACGAATGTCAAGGCTTTTGACGATCATCACAATATTAGCCAATAGAATTCAAAAAATTTTCAGACTTTTTGTCAACGTGAAATGGATTCACAGTACAGATAAATGGAAGAAACCGTCTTTCCTCAAACAGTGTTAAACCGTTTACTTTGAAGCTTAAGTTCTCAGTAAAATATGAGAGGCCATCACCATCAACGTTGCAGATTTAGGACTCCGCAAACATTGAATAATTTCACAGGGTCTGTGTAATGATAAAGGAAAGTTAATAAATATTGAAAAAAATAAAAAAAGGGAACACATTAACGTAAGTAAAAATACCTAAACTCGATATTTCCTTCGTTTATTACCTTGATCATGAAAACGCTGTGGCAGTTTGGTAGCCATCATTTTGTTTGGGCATGCTGCGATACACGCTTCTACAAATAGAACAACGTTCGTCGCGCGGTTGACGATCGTCTAGTGGAGGTTGGAGATCCACTTTTATGAAACGGAATACCGACCTGTAATTGAACAAAGGGCCTAAATTTTGTATTGAGTAGTAATTTTTTCAGTTATCACCTGAGGTAATATCTTGCGTTGAAGTTGATGATATCCGTTATCACGTACACCGGATTTTTGGAGATTGTTAGATTGAATCCTGGTACCTCTGCATGTGCACATTCAGATAAACTCGTCTAAGTCGGACCAGTGGATTCCAGCAGTATCTTCCCCTCGGATCTCTTCCCCTCGGATCATTCGACTTCAAATTTTTAGTACTACTTCATCTTTAGTTTTTATTGATCATCTTTCCTCCAGCATTTAAGTTTCTTTGCTCTCTCTCCCTCTCTCTAGGATCAATCATATACTAGCGAATCACGATCAAAGTTCGGCCACAGCTCGGCTGTTCCATCGTCACAGAATCCAAATTTATTATCACCTACATCACCTCCACAAACCCCAATCGCCGAGAACAGTGACCAACCCCCACCACTACCTGATCGCAAGCCAGCTACATTTAGGTTTCCACTGCCTGGTCGACGGTCTCCATTTAGTTCTCCACGTGGCTCCCCATTTACATCCCCAGCTCAATCTCCCAGAACGTCACCCTTTACCTCGCCTAAGACTTCTCCAGTAGGGTCCCCCGTTAATGTTTCTAGAAAAATGCCGCCACCACTGCCCCCTTCAGACTACCCAAATGAAAACGAGGAACCACCCGTAATTCCACCGAAGCCGTCTTTCTCAGAATTGCGGAAAACGTACCGGTCAAGACGCGTAAATAGTAATCCCCATGGAGATAGTGCAGTAAGTATACCTGAAAATCTGATAAGGAAACAGTTATCAAAATCCCATGATCCTTTACCAGTGACTAGTGTAGAAGAGGATGCAAGGATTTCTCATTCGTTGTCAGAACATTCGTCTTACTTCCATAAACCTGATTTTGCAAGCAATGACGAGATTCATGTCGCCGGTGAATGTATTGAAGATGAAAAATTGAAGGATACATCGCCACACGAGAAAGAACAATTTGACATGATTGAAGGTCTGGAAACAGACAACGTGGCTCTGGACGCACCACCAATACCTCTCCATCGGATGCCTCCAGATGGTGCTTGTAAGAAACTAGACGTTGCTAGTCAAATTGTTAACCCTAATTCTCGAAATCTCGGAGCCGTCGAAAACATTACGTCGAAGGATATATCGGATAATTCGGTGAAGCTACGGCCTGCACGAGAACCTATTCAGAACAAGATAAACAGTAAGGACTCAAAAGGAGGTTCTGCAAAGCAAAAACAAACGACGGACAAGAAAAAGGGAAATTTGTTGGACCAAAATTCCGAGTTTCGTGGAGATGAAGATGTGAAGAAGATAGTTAATAACCAAGAGATAGAGTCTTCGTTGCTTCCCACTCAATTATACGAACCTCTTTATTTGGCTGAAGAATCAGTCCCCAACCCCTTTAACCATCATGTTTTAGCTCTAAGCGAGGATAGAAGACATTCCTGTCCAGTTCCGGTAGAGCAGTGTCCAGATCAAGTAAATGATTGGAATCGAAGTGCAACTTTGGACCGGTCGAAACCAACCCGAAAAGAGCACCTTAGCGATCAACCCAATTTTAACAAGCCATTGCCCATCCCTCCAGGGAAGACATTAATGGAACTGCAGCGTCGATATTCTGAAGATAAATCGGATACAAACGGAGCAATTTGGGACAGTAATAAACAGAGCACTGAAGTTTGGAAAACAGATTTTTCGAGAGCTGACCCAGCCGTTGCTGATTGTGACCAACCTGCACCAGTTCTTCCAGTTAAGAAAAGGCAGTCAATGAAAATGAAAAAGAAGGACGACGACAAAATACAGGAAGATTTTTCTCTGAATGCCAGCCCACGTAGAGTTGATGGATCAAGAGACGGTTTTGAAAAGGACGGTGTATACTACACCCTGCCGAAAGATATCCCACCTCTTCAGGAGGTGAGTAAGGAAATTGATTTCTTCAATGAGGATGACGGGGAGAATGCGACTCCTCTTTACGAATCGCCCACCAAGGTGATAAATGCACCGATGCCTACTAATGGGGAAAATGGAACTAGTGGATGCTTAGGGTTTGAGGACGATTTCTCCAGCATGTTTCCAACGGTTAACAACACAGTGAACGATCCTTTTCACGATGATGAATTCTTTAAATTGCCACCGCAGCCAGATGCGCGGGATTCTATTGCCCCGCCACCGAGCAATCAGCCCACAAGATCAGCACGGTCAAACAAACGAGTATTAACTAGCAACGAAGCTACTACTGAAGAGAGGCTAGATTCCCTTTTTGACCAGAGAACCGGGCAAACCATTGTTGCCGGCCCCGGTAGATTCTTTCAGCCCGGACAATCTAGCAATAACGAGAGACACATTAAGTTTTACGAGGAAGATTTTAACATATTGATGGCTCAAGGTTACTCCAGGGAACAGATAACCAGGGCGTTAGTTATTGCAGACAATAACTTTGCGTTGGCACGTAGAATCTTGAAAGGTTTTGCTTCACCAGCGAAGTGACTTGCTTCATTTTAAAACTTAGGTCGGAAGTTAGTTATTGATATTTCATTGCAAATTTTATACCGTTGATTTGACTTAACAAAATAGGCTGAAATTTATTTCGAATGTCAAATTTTTGTCGGTTTGAAAGACTAGTTTCGGTTTGCTTCTATCGCCAGAAGCTTTACATGTCTACCGTACTTTTATTCATAAGACCTAATCGGATTAATTTGGTTCCCGCTAGATAATTGCTCGAAATATATCATTGTCTCGAGTGTCATTATTTTCCGTTCTCCGGATATAAGAGCTATGAGTTATGAATCTGGAAAGGTTGTTGTAGTAAAAAATTTTGTCTGAATAGACGATTTATTGTTAATTTAATTTTTTCCTTCATGTCACTTGCTTTATCTAGGGTACAAAATTGAAACTGTTATTCCGCTTGCATCATTTTAGTTTGAACTGTTGAGTGCTAAAATCTTTTAGAGTGTTTCGAAATACTTTCAATGAACTATTTGTGTTGATGGCGAGGCGTACACAATTTAGGCTCAATTCTCCAGTAATTCCACTGGGTTTATTTAAACTGGGACAACTATTTTAGTTGTTCAAGTACTTCCCGATTTTAGTAAGTTGTCGTTTGTCGAAACTTTGAGTAGGTTTAATCGAACACAAAATGCAGTGTGCGAATAATAATGATAATAATGATAATAATAATAATACCCCTTTAACTTTGCATAATTGCTTTGAATAGATTATAAAACTTATATAATTGACGTCATATCTTGACCCTGTCACCCTAGAAAAATTCAAGGAAATGGCATATTTATCACAATATTAAGTTGTAAGTTAGAATTTAGGCATTGGTTGCTAAAGTGGTTATCATAGATGACCGCCTTGTTTGACATTTTCTGAACTTGTAGTTTCACAGCTGTACTTTTCAAAAACTCTGGAATATACCGTAATCTCGTTTTACACTGTAAGTTGTGTTGCTTGTCGCAACAAAACAAAGAATCTTAATGTAGCAATAGTTATGAATATTGATTTCTCGTCGTGAACAGTCTTTACACTACTGTCTCATTTTGATATACCTTAAACCTCTCGCAAAGCGTGTAGTAAGTCCCTGTTTGATTGAGACGTGGTTCAATTAGAAGCTATTGTAAAAACGTTTCCCTCAGAACTGTCAAGAAATAAAAAATATAAGACTGCATAAAGCCAAGATGCACTTTTTTAAGGATATTACTTTTCCAGTCAAAAAAATCTTACCCAGAAATGAATTTGGAAACATTTAAAGATGGCCTGAATCTCGTGCAAATTATCATCTGCCTAGTTCATCTGCATTGAAATTACTTTGCATAATTGTTTTCAAGACATCTTTTCAATCTTTTTATTTGCCCTAGGAAACGCAAAATATAAATTTAGGTTTAGTAAAGTCATCAGGTCTTCGTTCTTTTAGCAGTGGCACAACCAGTGGGGATGGGTGGGTATATATCAATATCCCCTGGTAAATTCGTAGAATGGTTTGGCAATAAAAGCTCAGAAAAAGCTATATCTTCACTTCCCTACGTTGATTTAGACACAGTTCAACTTGTTGAAAGCAAAAAAAGGATTCTTTATATCTAGGTGACTTCATACCCTTTAGATTTTTTTTTATTACGCCATTAGTGTGTGGGGATTTTTAGTTATTACGCAAGACTCAGTGAAATGAAAATGAGTGATTCATGTTAAAAACTGGCAAGAAGTCTACCTGCTCAGGAGCTACTTAATGAGTACCGCTGGGTACAGTACTGGGACCAATGTTAATTTTGGTATGCATCAATGACCTCACAGTAAAGGTAAAAATGTAGATTTGGCCCTTTACTGATAACCTTTATTTACATGGATCTGCATTGAAATTACTTTGCATAATTTTTTTTCAAGATATCTTTTCAATCTTAACTACAGTAGAAGATGAAAAATTATGAAAGCAGACCTGGATGCCTTGGTGGGAAAAGAAATGGTTCGTGGAAACTCGTCTGGAGAAATACAAAAAGGTGAAAGAAAAACACACAAATAACTGAAACAAATCAAAACATTCTATTGCAAAAAATCTGCATGAAATGAAAAATCAAAAAGAAGATCCCAAATACATTGGGTCATTCTCAAACTGAAGCACATATGAAAACGCATTTATTCAATGCGCGATGTGTGCAAACTAAACGGGAGCTATACCTAAACATTGCAACCAGTGGCGGCGCCAGCTATCACAGAATAAAAGGGGTAATGGGCGCGGCCAGTGAGACCGTGCCCCTAGCGCTTTTTATTCCATTTTTTAAAGAAATATATAGACCATATTGTCAGAAAACTGGGGGGGGGTAATTACCCTCCCTGGTCTTACCCTCCCCCTCCATACCACTCCTTGGCGCCGCCACTGGCCCCAACTTGAACATACAAATTAGAGAGCTGCCATAATTATCTCCCCTGGACCAGGGATTTCTTTACCCCTTTTTTCAGAGCAAAAGCTTTGCCAGAACATAAGTAACCTCCAATTTGCTTGATTCCACTTTTGGACGATCATCTTGAAAAGAACACCCCTACAGGCATCACGTAGCAAGAGGGCTAGAGGCTTTCGAAACTGCAAAAACTTGACAATGAATCACCATTTATGCCTCTTTTATTCTGTAGCCCCCCCACACTTTCTTAGACCCCCCTCTTTTCTCAACGCTGCGCGGTGCCTGCCAAGCCCTCTTAATAACATCTGTTTATTGACCTGCGGTGATTGATGTTAGAGAAACTTTAAAAGGTGTAGAAAAGCACAATTGTCAATGTTGTAGGAAGGATAGAATTATTGGGGCACCATTGTTTTAGAACAAAGGTAAAGAAAGAACTGTTCATTGAATACAAAGGATTTCTTGTCCCCCAAATATCCTTTGGGAGGCAGAAAAGAAAAATATTAGTAACGACTGTGTTTGATAGGCAGAACAAAAAAAGAACATTTTTTATCGTGACGGGATACAACGAAATGAATACACCCCCAAAGATTTAGGAGGGAGGCCACAAACCAAACCTGCATAATTTATTCATAGGTCACGTGGTCACACTGGCATGCCGTTATTCTTTGAAAGGCCACCATTTGCATTTGAAACTGATTCAAAAATCCAAAACGAATACTGCTTAAAACATCGTTATTTTGTCGAAAAGGAGTGATCTATTGGCCCTCTTTCAGAGCAGTATCGCAGCTAGGTGAAAGTTTTATTTCGACGAGTTAGCCGGTCGAAAGGCCACGGAATTGGTTGAAAAGAAGTGCTGCGTTGATTGCCATTGTTGTCGTCTTCTCCTACTACACGCACATCACAAATTCGAACAAGTACTCGGGGTTTCTCCATCCGCTTGAAGGAAGCTCAGATGGCGACTCTTCAAGGTAAGGCGTTTCGAAACATAATCAACACAACCTTCTTCTTTCCTTAAGAATAATGCGTAGTTTCTTGGGGAATGGGGATGGAAGGGAATGGAACCCAGATTCCGTTTTCTAGTTTCTAGGCCATTGGAAAACGGCGCGCCATTTCTTCACCAGACTCTGCAAAGGGAACGCGGATTTTTACCCAGGACTCGAATAAAAGCACGGGGTGAGAATCGGTCGAAGGCACGTTTGAAAGGCAATGAATTCAAGAGAGAAAATATAGTTTCTCCGCTGTGCTTTAATGAGTCCTTAGGATTTGCAAGTTTGTTTTCAAATTCCTACCGTATTAAACCTGGAATTATTAATCATTAATTTTTACATATAATATATTTGCGTCAAATGATTATCACACGAGAAAATGTCAAACGGTTTTGCTTAGTTATAGTTCTCCTTCACATGTCTCAAATTCACAGCTTGCAAAATTTTTAGTATAATAATTGTAATATCAAATAACTAAACTTTAAGAAGAAGGTACAAGTAAGGCAAAGAAATATAGTCAATAGGTAAATCAGCTGGTAATTGATACAAAAAACAAAGCAAGGGAACTAACTGTATACAGAAAATTATTTAAAGAAGGAGCTCTAAGTGAAAAAACAATTGTAGGAGACTAATTTTAAACAGTGTCATGCAATTTAAACAGTGTCGTGTAACATTTGATGGAGCTAAGCTCTGAAACTCCTTGCTAGAGGAACTTAAAATTACTCGCAACAAAAATGCCTTCAAAAGAATGATGAGAATTTACCTGATACAAAACTTTTAACCACCTAAAACCTTAATTACACTTCTCAACCCTCCCTACACCTTTACTGGTTACTTATGACCTTATTATTATTATTCTTTTCTCAATTTTCTTTACTGTTCTGTTATGTTCAATTCAAACTAAAATCTATACATAATTGTATTAAGTATGTCAAACAGGGCACGTGACTTGATAGCTCATCGTGAGTTTTTGTGTGTCCTTCAGCGTTATAAATTACCAATTGATTTTCTGATCTTACTTATTGTTCTAATTTTAAATTTCTAGTAATTGTATTTTAAATCAGTATATTGTAATTAACTTGTTTGCTTGCTGAAAAAGATTTTGAGTTTTAATTTTAATTAATATGACTATTATTGTCAGACAATCTTCCTAAACCAATATACTAGTTTTTAAAAGCTTAATACTTGAGAGTTTGCTAATATATGGGCTAGTGCAGTGAAAAATCAGTACATCTGTATAAGAGTAGCCAGGGTGGTGAGATTGGAGGGGCAAAAGCAAATTGGGCCAGAGAAAAATGCAGGTCCAAGCCTTTTGCAATGCTAGAAGATGCCCTTTTCCAAAGAGATTTTCAGTCATTGGGAGGGCAACTGCTCCATCTTGCCTCACTATGTGGCTGCACATCTGACTATGTAAAACTGATATTGAAGACTAATTCGAATTTATTTGCCTGCAAGCAGAAATGCACGAGTAAGATAGGGTAACTTATATTCATTAAAAAGTCTGAAAAATGGCAAGTTGCCTTATACTGAGTTCCCACCTACAATCACTGCCAATATTACTTGAAACACCTAACACTTTGCGCTATGCTTTTCTATTTTTCATTTATTTTCTTGCATACAACAACTTCCGCCCCATTTCCCCCCAAAACAATGTTGAAAGTATAGAAAAATATCAAACAATCCACAAGAAAAAGTGTACTCCATAACACCTTTCTTTTTTCTAAAGTAAATCAACATTGTTCCTTGGGGGAGAGGGGGATGGCTGAATTTGGCTTTGAAAACCTATGTTAGTATGTATGTGTATGTGTGATTGTATGTATGTTATGTACTCTTGGATTTGTGAAAGCAGTATATCAATATAATCATGAACTAGAATTGCATGTAAAAATGAACAAATGACATAACAATTGCTGAGAGTGATGTAAAATGATGATATTATAGTTAGCAAATAAATAGAGTACCAGAATGAAAATAAAACCGTTTGATTGTTAAAAACACAAAAACAAGAATGGAAGGAATCATTAGACACATTTAATTAGTCAATTTTTAACTTCTATCTTGATTTTGCCTGTCAAAAACAAAGGAGACCAAGTCAGGTGGTCAGGAATTGTTGCTTAACTTTCTTGTTGATATTGAGACAGTTGGAACATTTGAAACGTGGCAAGTAATCTGAAGTTATTTCTTAAATCCTGTTCTTTAGTATTCTATTGGCTTCAGGAAACCTTTTGATTGAGAATTCTTTATTGCAGATGCTGCTTCACAGCAGGAGCCCACTAAAATAAAGACAGAAGATGATTTGGAAGAAGCTCAAGCAGAAAATAAAAGCTATTTATCAACCAGAGATGGTCTTGAAACTCAGGACCCAGATGAATTGATGATAACAGATGAGTGCGAAGATTCAGAAAATATCAAACCAGATATTAAAGACAATGAATCAAGTGATGTTAAGGTAGGCTCTGGTGCCTTGTTGAATGGGTGTCTTTGCATACACCCTCCAAAGCTGTAAATTGTTTTTATGGTTTTTAAGAAAAGACTCTAAGGCTCAGGTTACTTAAGCTAAAAAGCTATATACTTATTTCTTTATTGTCAATTGGACACCAGCTTAATTATTATTTCTATTCTAGACCTGTTTATACATTTTTTTAAAACTTTCAATCATTATTTGAGGTCTCATGCCCTTGGAAAGGTATGAAGTGAAAAGTTCTTGATTTCCCAATTTCTATTGCATGCTTTTTACACCAATTTGAAATTCCTACCTTTTTTACTAAACAGAAATTAAAACTTTGATTTTTCCATATGTTTCTATCTTTGTCATTTTGTTCTTAACAATGTCTAAGAAATAGAAATTTGTTACAATTGAGTTGGAGCCCCATTTTATCAAGTTACTGCCATTTTTTTAATTTATTATGATGTGTTCTATAGGAAAAAGAAAGCTCTGAGCATGGCTCTCTTGATGCAAGCCAACAGCCACCTGATTTGTTCACTGGTACATTTCAAGAAGATTCAACAAATGCTCATGTGCTTGACACACCACCAGAGGAAGCAGATGTTTATTTGGCAACCCCAGACAGCAAGTTTCCACAATCATCTCTGTCAGGTAGTTTAAAAGACAGAAATGATGCAGTGGCTGCAGACACATGCACTGATGTTAACAAAGTTACTTCTGATGAAACTGGGCTTAATTTGTCAGGTAAGAATCTGCATTTAATTGGTTGATTTTTTACCACTGATACCAAACTTAAGAATCTTTGGATTTGCACATTTTTAAAATCATAAATTCATTGAAGGTCGTATTGTGAAAGCAGTATGTAAGAAGGGAAAAAAATCAATATCATGTTAGCATATATATATTGATAGCAATAACAAATGATTCATTCCCAAATATTATGTAAGAAAGGTTCTTGGTGCTATAACAAATTTTTGCTTTCGTTAAAGTTTGATGTTTGAAAAATTTCACAAAAGTGGTATGCAATTAGAAAGGAAGGAGTGTTTGAAGCCATTCTTTAGATGTTAGATTGGCAAAGTGCTTGGTTTAGCTCTTGCTGTATCCATTGATGCTGCCAAGTCGATGCTATTTGTCACCATGCATGTTACTCATATGTCATCATGGTGATCGCTTGGGTATATAATCATGGTTTTGCAGGCCTAGTTTTTGATCACCAGTCCCAAGTGTTACTGAAGAAGAATTAATGAGGAGATCACACATTTATAAATTGAATTGAATCACTAACTGACTTTTTTTGACTTTTTTTCAGTAAGTTGCAAGTTAAAACATTTTTTATACTCTACTGTCTTTTGAAAGTGTTAGTGGTCCATTAAATTATTGGTATATATAAAAAAGGGCTTGTGTCATTTGCAAGCTAATGGATTTGACTGCCATGAGTCCTTTCAATTCATGTATGATTGAGCATAGGAATTGAACAATACATGTAAATCTTGCACATGGAACAATTTTTTTTCCAAAGGTTCTTTTCCAAACTCCAGAACTTTGTAAACACTGAATTATAAAACTTTTCACAGATGCTGAGGTGAAATCTAGTGTACAGGATGACAGAGAGATGCAAATATTATCTGATGCATCAGTAATCTCAACCTCACAGGAATCTCAGTCAACAGAAACTCCAGTTGTCACAATGCAGGCAATTGAGAACCAAGGAGGACAGCTTTATCAGCAACAGCCAACATATGTGCTTTTACAGACAACTGGGGACCAAGATGGCAATGGACAGCCCCAGGTATTCCTTGCTATGCAGACAGGTTCTGTATCAGGACAGGATTCACAGGTATGAATAAGAGAAATATCAAGAGAGAAAAAGAGCCACTTAGGAGGGTCATTCTTTAACAAGGAAGCATAAGCATGAATTTTAATGTTGGCTGAAGCTTCAAGATTTAAATTGGCACATTGAAGAACATATAGGAGCATTTACTTCATGTACTACAGTCTATGTCTTAGAGTAGCAAGCATTTTGTTTTCCTTATTATGTTGATATCTATATCATCATATTTTTAGCAAATTAAGAAGCATTTCAACTTAAAGCTTTGGTATCTTTCTCTGAATCATTTAACTCCAAGTAAATGCTATGCTATTTATCCACGTTTTTTATAAAGGAATTTCTGAATTGATGCATAATTTTAGGCAGTGGCTGACACCTGGGAGGCAAGGGGGAGCAGTCATCCCCCTAAATTTAATAAATTCCCCCCCCCCCCCTCACAATATTCAACCAAGTTTCCGTCCCTGAGTTTAGGCAAGCTGTGGCGAACTGGCCACTTGAAGTTTGGCCTGTTACGGAATGTGACCATTTCGGTTCCCTTTTGAAAATCAAGAACTCATTATTTATGCAAACTTTTGAATAATTTTGAGCCCCTTGGATCCAAAGAGTGATGAAAGATTTTGAGGTAGTAAGGCTTTGTATTCAGACATACAAGGAGCTATATCTACATAGAAATGATGAGAAAATACTTTAGTTTTTTTACTCTTATTTAACGCAATCAATCTTTGTCAGCAACTTATTTGTGAAATATTTCCACAGGCTTATATAACACTGCACCCAGTTTCTGTGGAAGGTCAGGAAATCACAGGTGCTTTGTCCACTGAAGGTCTTAATCTTCAGCAAGCAGTCTTTTCACAATCAGGTATATCTGGTGATGTCTCGCTGGAGCTCAATCCTCATGTTTCCTTGGCAGATGTCAAAGGACTACAGTTGTCCTCAGTATCTGATGCTTCTTCACAGGTACTTCAAATGCTTTTGGTATTAAATTATGATTGGCACAATTGGCACAGAGCTTTGAAGTCAACAAGTAGTCACACACTTTTTCCGTTTCTATTCATATTGCTGCAAAAGTTAACAGTATAGGGGAATGGTAGAGGGAGAGAAATTTCAAGTTTTTTTATTAGATGCGGGCAAAGGTGGTAGTATTAATCCCTAGTATTATCAAAGATTGGTCAAAAGAACATTTGAACTAGAACATTTGAAATTCTGATGCCAGTACTTGTCTACCTTATCATATTTATGTTGATTGGATTGGTTAATCTTACAGTAAAGAACCCAAGATGATGTCCCAAAATCAGAGATGAATACATAAGCTCTATACCTTTACATCAACTCTATACAAAATACAACATTCTATACATTTTTCTAGCACCTCACTACCCCGAGACCTCTCTTTTACTGTTGGTTGTTTTATAAACTGTGAACTTTGTCATACAAAACACACTTTTCCGATTTTTCTTCTCAAATTGTGAAATTTGAGAAGCAATGAATTTCAAGGACGAAATGAAACTTTTTTTGTAGATGTATATTCCTGCATCCGGCCATCTTGTTACATCCAGTGATGGAGATCCGACCGGAAGTGGTGTAATAACATACATCCAACCAGTTAATTCAATGAGTGGTGGACACACCCAAGTATTGATGGCTGTAGCAGAAGACGAATCAGAGACATTGGATAATGGTAATTCTGTCAGGATCAGGGCCAAGGAAGCAGCAACTATTGCTGGAAACCTCATTGGTGGTTAGTCAATAATTTCTTTGTTGTACGTTTGATATAAGTTTGATGTTGCCTGGTAGCTGACAAATTCATGGCTGAAATCCCTGTAACCTCTTTTAGTTAGGCTGATAATTTATTATGCAGCTTTGGCTACAAGTAATAAAATATAAATAGTATGCTTCGCTATCATGACTCGTTACCATCTATTTACATGTTCCTTATGAAGTTCAATGTAAAGTGATGCAAATTATAAACTGATTCCGTGCAAAGTTTTTATAATTTTTTGATAAATGGTTTTCTTTACTTATAGATCTTCATTTAAAAAACCACGCTTCCAAATGATATCTCTAGGAGTAAACGAATTCATTGTTGATAACTTTATACAGCCAGAAATCAAGTTGAAGTAATAATATTATTAGGGTGTTTTTTATGCCTGAAGAGAGCCGTTTACTTTTAAGAAAACACAATCCCTTTTGGTTTAAAACTTATTTTGAAATAGTATATTTCTTTTGAATTGGTTAGTTCCCGTCCCCATACAACCACCTAGCCCTCCTGCGCAAGGACAGAAGCAAGTTCAAAGCGCACAGAATGCTGTCTCAGTGGCGGCTTCTGCGCAGTCACGAAGGCGTCTCAGCAACGACCCCAGGACATGCGATGAATGTGGAAGATCGTTCAAGTATCCGTCGGATTTGAAAAAGCATCTTCAAATACACACAGGTTTGTATTTCCGTCTCTTTATCTAACTCACACAAATTCTGTGTGGTCAGCTGCATTGGAAGTCAACAAAGTAATATATCAAATGAAAATTAAAATGTAAAATTTAGTGATCGATTCTTGTTAAGATTCCATACCAGGAGCATGTGATAACAATTGATTTCTTTAGCAGTTGTACCCACTTCTAGTATGGCTCTGCCTTCAAAGATTGATTTGAGGTTAAAGTTCTTCTAGAAACTGGGCGTCAGTTGTTTTTAAGTGTGAGATGTTCTAACTAAAGTTCAAGTATGAAAACAATACCAAGTGATACACAAAAGTGCACATACTTCTCTGAGATTGTCTGGTCAGCAATATTGCAAAACACCACTGCATAAGTCCTTATGGCTTTGTGATTATGTTTTTATCGTAGCCTTTTTCTCGAAATAATATCAATTTTGCTGTTATTTTACAGATATGAAGAAATTTCAGTGTGATGAGTGTTGTCGATGTTTCCGAAGGCTTCACCAATTAAATGTTCATAAAAGGATACACAGTGGGGAGAAACCTTACTCATGTAACAGGTGAAGTACCTTTTTAAAAATTTCTGTCATGCAACTTCTTGAACAATTACTAAAGAAATTTCCCTTTCCTGGAAACACTATAAGTTTTATCAAACTTCTAGCGAAAAGAATCAAGGAAACACGGTTTGCTGTCTTTTAGTTTAATTCATGCAAACCAATCACTAAGCTACTAATGCAAGAAGTTTGTAGGAATTCTAGCTTAATTATCTATTTTGATGCACATCTTTTCTTGTGCATGCACAGAAAAAACTTCCTAAAATTTTTTTTCTGCTCGTTTTCTCGAGAAAGCTTTCCTTGTGATCCAATGCTTTTTCGTCTTCTTTTCTTCAGTCCACTGAGTCATTATATTCTAAACTGAAAATCTACAATGGTTAAAGCATACCTGAAGATCTTGTATTGTTGATGAAAATTTTGTTTAAAGAAATCACAGCATTTTGATAAAACATGTCAAATACCACTGCAGTTACCTATACAGTATTTTATGAGAGGATTGATTCTTTTGAATATTTCAATTATATAGGGTACTGGTGTATTTAATTGGCTGTAAAAAGATGATTTTATTTTGATTTGACCACCATTATTATGCTGTTGTTGTCCCTATTGCTTATGTATTTTGTTTACGTTTGCAGATGCGGCGCTCAGTTTCGACACGATTCTACCCTAACAATGCACATCCGCACTCGACACGATCATCTGAAACCTTTTTCGTGTGAAGGTTGTGGCAAGAATTTCGGCAGAATGTCGCATCTTCGAAAGCATCAACGAAATGTGTGTGGGAAAGGAACGCCCAGGTATAATTTATTTTCATGCAAGTTTTGTGATGAAGAATTTAATCGAAAGAGCGATTTACGTCAGCACTTCCTCAACTGTGAAAAGAAGCCGGAAAAGCCAGACAAAGATGTACTTGCACCTACCATTTATTCATGCGATCATTGTGGCAAAGAATTTTCCAGAAATTACGATTTTAAACGTCATCAGTTATCCCATACTGATGAAAAGCCATATCCTTGCTCCCACTGTGCGAAAAATTTCAAAGAAAAATCCTCTCTTTACAAACATGTAAAAAGAATGCACTCGTCATTAGCTGGAGAAAGTTTCATTGATGGATCTCAAGATGAAAGCAACGAAACAGAGGCTGCACAGCAGGCAATAGCAACGATAACGTCATCCCATGATGCAATTGTTGCCACTTGTAACTCAAATGACATAATCGTGTCACTTGCACAGAGTATAAGCTCCTCCACAGATAGCGATACCGTCGCTACGGCGCACGCTTTAGCTCAAGCTGGGATTATCGACAACCCGGACCAAATTCTGCATGGAAGCCATACTATTGCTGCTGCTGATATTTTGAATTTTCCCGAGGTAGCTGCTGCTCTAGGGCTAAACCCAGGCAGTCAAAGTGAGCACAGGACGATGGTGGTGACACAGCCTGTTGACGCACCAAGTATGATCACAATGGACGGGGAGCACGTGCGAATGCAAGACACGGGGCTTGAAGAAGGCATTACTGATCAGCCACATATTGAAGCGTCCGATGCCAGTGCAATAAAGCAGTTTGCGTCAACTACTGTAGCCCTTCAGCTTGATACTGATGGCCTAATAATCGACACAGGTGAAAACTCCCTAAATCCTAACGACGAGCCAATGATAAATGTATCACAGGAGCAGATCTCGGCTTCAACCGCATCACATCTTCACTCTTCTAATGGTGTTCCCAGTATTAGTCAAACCATAGCTGGAGATTTACTCAAAACTGGCCTTGGAGGCATTTTATCGGGTGCTGATGCAGAGCGTGTTGCAGCCTCAGTTGGAAGTTCCCAGCGTGTTGAAATGGAAACAGAAACACGGTTTGATAACAGTAAAGAGCCAGGGGTTTTAGCAGAAAATGAAGGGGATGATTCCGACAAGGATGCAGTGTCCACTGTGAATTCTTTCGAAGCACAAGCACGGGAGATTCCAATGTCAATCGGATAGAACCGCAGTAAGGAACATGGAAACGAAAAGGTTTACCCAGCAGAATTAGAAAAGATTGAAAATATAATATCGTTAATTATCAGTCCAAGATTTCATCCGGTCCATCAGTGTACACAAAATCTGGACAGCTCTTCTACTGCCGTGCCATCAAAGATAAAACTGCTTCATCTCCTGATTTATTTCTATTACAACTTTCGTGTAGGTTTTCTAAAGAATGCATGTATTGAAAATCTGCTTGTTTAGATTACAAATCACTCATGTGTTGTGTCAATAATTGCGATGATTTTAGACCTTCATTTCATATCATTTAACTGAATCCAGACTCGTGTTATTCATGGGATTTTGTTGATAGTGGAAAGTCTATAGAGCTTTTTCATACTGTTCACGAGAATATAAGGAAAACTTTTCGTTTTGATAATCCCATGCCAAACAATTAATACTGTGCTTCTTAAATATTTCAAACAAATTATTTTAATTGTCTGTTATGTAGGTCTCTTATATTTGAAATTGTCCTAAAATTTCCCTATTTTGAACCCAATCTTAAAATTGAGTTTTGTAAAGAAACATTTAATTGTAATATTTTTCGTCTACCGTAATGCCTCGAATAAGCGCCCGGGCGCTTATTTATTTTTTGAGGCTCCAGGGTGGGCGCTTACTCGAGGGAGGCGCTTAATCGATGGGGCGCTTATTTCAAAAATAGATTTGGAAGTGACTAAAAAATAAATGTGTTTACAATTGAAGCATGTTATTATGATGGAAAGGCAAAAAAAGAGAATGAAAACTACAACAAACTGTGTCGGTCATTCAATCTTTTATGGTGAATTGCCTTGGTGTATCAATTATGTTGTCTTCGAAAATTCGAATAAGCGCCCGTTTCTGAAGGTTGAAGGATGGGCGCTTATTTGACGGGGACGCTTATTTGAGGGGGGCGCCTGTTCGAGGTAGTACGTTACGTGTCATTTAGGCTTCTTCAGAAAATTTCATTTTCTCCGAGAAGCAAAAGTAGCAGAAAGCGAAACTTTGTGTTGTTGAAATGAAATAGAAGCAGTTCAATTTGAAATATCTGATTTTTCACAAGCTGATTTCTTTTGCCTTTAAGATTAAAGATGATGTTTTATTTGTTTTAATTTTTCAATTTGATTCTTTTCGACGAGATATGGTTTTGGGGAACCATACGAAACTGGCTTATTTGGGGGCCAAAGAAACAGATTTGCTATAGGATTTGCTCCAAAAGTGTAACCCTTTCTGCATATTGCTTATTGCTATCTTCTCGGAAAGGTTTGAAATTTCGTTTTCATTCATAACAGCCTCCATTTTCATATCCAGAGTTTATTTCCTATGCTAATGTGCTACGAGATGCCAATAAACAAAAAGTATTCAAAAAGGAGTCTGCTGCTGGGAGCTCTTCAACCGCCACCTTTGAACTCTTTGTCGAGTGAGCTTTAAATAGTAGCTTCTTCACTTGGGGGATATTTCGATGATCATGTAAAGCCCGCAAGTATGGCTGCAAAAATGACACAATGAATCTCTTTTGCAGATTCTAGAAAAATTGGCTTTGGTACGGGCAACGACCATGTTTTCAGAGGACTGATGATATCTTTATCTTGACACTTTAGTCTTTAGTGACACACTCCACGTAAAAGCCTTAGGTAAAGCGCTAATTGTTAGATGCTGGCTGTACGTCCATGGAAGTGCTGAAACTTTTCCCTAGCAGTAGGCTGGTTGTGGTAAAACGACTCCCGAGAATCATCTTATTCCAGAACCCCATTCAGTATGCTCCTTTTATTGCTGCGACGACAAATAGCGAGCTTTTCTACTTCATTGCTAGCAAAGCAAGGAATACGATTCAAACGTTAACAGAACGGATTGGACTGATGTTTTCAATAAATGTAGGAAACAACACCCTTTTAATTCACTATATCTGTACTATCTAACCTGTACAATTGAAGGCTGACACTTTCTCTGACCCGCCGGCCTTGATAAGAATATTGACTTTTCGCCAAGTATTCAAAAGTCGAAAGGCTTAGATTTTTTGAAACAATTGATTTCTAAAAAGGAAGTTACAAGAAGTTTTGATTTAAAGCAGCATTGTTTCTTTGTTTCGTGACAGTGTAATTTTCTGAGGTCCTCATGTTGAAACTAAAACAGCCTTTATTTAATGCCGCATGGTTGTTCTTATCACCACGGAAACTGTAATTTGAAATGAGACCGATACTGGCAAAATGACTTTTTACCAAATTCTTGAAATTTGTCAAGATGGCGAAGAAATCGTTTTCAATACATTAGGTTTCAGGTCAAAATCAGAGGGGAATTTATAAAGTTAATCTTCGTGGAAAATGTATAGAACCTTCTAGTCAACACGGTACCAAGGGGAGTTGTTATAGTGAGTTTTACATGAAGTACAAAAGCGCTCCACCGCATTCATAAACAATCGAAATATGGGCAAAGTTGTGGAATTTTATAAAAAATTAATTGAGCTTGAATATTTTATAACCCCATCACTCTGAGGCCGGTTTGCGTCGCATGTTTTTGTTTCAACAAGAACGATCCCATTTAAATGATGCACGATATTCTGCTCAGGACTTAACGACATTTAGTTTATAGCTTAAATTCAATTTGGCCTACACACGAAGAAGTATGGACCTGGAGTCGAGTAGAAATTGCTGCCTGATGATAATTTTATTGTGAGTCATTAGCTGCAGGTACGTAAACTTTTATCATACCCCAAGCAAGTTCAAAATTTTGCTCTGTTCGACTTTGGCAAGTTTGTTTGCATACGACCTGCTCAATCTAGTGGAGAAAAAGAAATTAGCTTAACGCACAGATCAGATGTTAGAGTTTTTGAAGTCATCCAGGTTTGAATTTTCGTTTGCATGGGCCCAACCGTATTGTGATTTCTCAGCACCTTTTTTAATAGATGCTAAAGACTTCATTATTTATGGATTCAACTTGAGGAAGTTTTTGTGGAAATTTAACGATAATCAAACGCCGCCATAATTACGATTAAGTGACTTCTTATATTGCTTCGCTTGCAAGTATTCGAGTTGCCGGTTATTTACTTTGTTATTCAAAATTTTAGCAATATGCGTGTCCTTTTCAAAAACACATTGTTTTATAACAGAATAAAGTAAGCCTACTTCAGTTTTACTGTCGATTTCCTTTAATAAAATGCAAGGTAGAATGATTTATTTCATGTTGTAGCTCGTGCCTTTAGCAAGCAATTAACCTTGCTTGTACTTTAGCAGCTCTCGACGACATCTATTAGCATATGTAAATGATTTGCTATGCTTATCATGCATTTATGGCTGCAAACTAACAGGTTTTAAGAATAAGCATTCAAACACTATTAGTCTTGGCTATGCTGACAAATGGAATTGATATTTAGAAACAAAAGAATTGCCTTTGCATTTAGTTGGATAAGTAAGCAAAAAGTTCTCAACTCTGATATTATTGGTATATTTGCTGTTACAGAGACACCTTCCTTAGACCCTTTGCTCTTGAGTCTGTGATCCTAACCTGCTCACACTTAAACTTTGTTCTTGACTAGCCCTCCCTCTATTGAGCATGAGTTTGGATGAGGCTGCAGAGCATGTCAGTTTTTGACGAGATCTTGTGTCGACAGTCATTCCAGGCACATTTTCCAAATGCAATTCTCCTTTTACTAACCATATAGTGTACAATCAGAAGTTCAATGTATTAGCACTTATAGTCAATTTGATGTGCAATTTCTTATTTTGTTGGTTTGCATCTACTGTATTCTGCAGACATCAGTGTATGTGTGTGTGTGAATTTTTCTCTACTCTACTATGCATCAAACTCTACTATGCATCCATTATCTGACAACAATTTAAAGTTTAATGTGAAGTTACAGCAGCAAGTTCTAAAAACTACAATGATGGTAAATTTAATGATAGATGGAGAAAAAAGCAGTATTCTTAAGGAGTGCTACCTAGGTAGATATATTAATAGGAAGAGAGTTACCTTACACCTACTTTATGCAGTCAGACCTGCATAGGTCAGATATCCTCAGATTATACAAAATGATCGACTTATGCAAAATCGACTTACACATAAGTTGATATTTTTGGACTTATGCAAAGTTTGGGAAAGTTGAAATTGTTTTACGATATCAAGCATCACACCTTAAGTATATATAGAATAGATTTTGAATATATAGAATGGAAGAATATATGTCTTCACATGCATAAATGTTAATCAGATGTCTGTTCAGTATCTAAAAATATTCACTGATTTCTCTAATAAATTGTATAAGCAACTAATAATAAATTATTAGATATTCCATTCTGCTAGTCTAAAAAGCTAAAGCCATCATAGCAGATGGGCCATCTGAAGATGCATCATTGGCTATGGCAAATCAAACTTTCCACCCCTTTTATCTCAACAGGTGGCTTGAATACCAGGCTGCTGTCCCTATCAACACTAACACCTAATTTGTTTAACTATGTGTTCCTTTCAAAATTGTGTCTCAAGAAGCCATTGAGATGACAATAGCTTTGTTTTGCTGCAAATTACCAACTTATGTGATGCCAATTTCATCAGGGACTTCATAAAATAATACGAATTATGAAAATATCTGACTTAATATGCAAATGAAATTCATACCTTTTATACCAAATGGCAGGGACCAAGCATCTTTGTCTTAGTTTTGGAATGTCTAACTTATGCAAGTCCTACTTATGTCTAATATTATAAATAAACTTAAGAAATAATGTGGATAATCTACTTGCCTTGACAGTCTCCACATTAGAATTTTACTTTTTGATATTTTTAAAATTTTATTAACAGGTCTTATATATGCTGGCTCTATGTCATGTATTATGATTTCATTTTCCAGGTGGCATAAGAAGCAAGATTTTCTGCCAAAATGCCTATAGTGACAAAAGTAAGTATCAAGTGATGCTGATTTTGGCAAAATTTTGACCATTTAAATGTATAATTTTCACTTTTGTCATTATTATGTAAATTTTATCAAATTAAGATAAAAGTTTGATTGGTTAGTATACTGATAATATTTTGTGTTTTCTTTCCTTTTTAGGGGGATCATGTTTGGATCCCTAATGGTGGAACTTCAGAATTTCATGTCCCCATTGGGGCACAAGTTGTCTATCAAGAGTCTGGAAAGACAAAATTAGTAGATGATGAAGGGGAGGTAATGTATTTGATTTGATTTTTCATATTTCAATTTTTTATGACATCATAGTGTCCCCATAGTGCCATTTTGTATTGTTTTTTATTGAATCAGCTTCAAACCCCCTTTGTAGATTATAGGTTTGCTGTCTAAGCTGGTATGGCTAAATAGATTTCAAATTTGCCTTCCAGCAGTTTAAAACTTCGTAAAGATATGTGTCTTCTGATAGCACTACCATTGTATTTTTCAGTGCAAAGAAGGGTGAAAATCTGTTAAATCTGTTTATCTGTCCTAGGAGCACTGGATCCATACCAAAGATGTCTCAAAACTACGACTTATGCACCAAACAAGCATTGAAGGTGTTGATGACATGGTATGTTTTTTAAAACTAGAACAAAGCTAAACAAAGACACAAATTTTTATACCATCCATAGCAGAAACAAACTGTTTCTTTCTATTAAAGCATTTATTTCTAGCATTTCTTAACACTAAATGAGAATTGAATAACTTTGTGAATAATTGCTGGCAAAGAGAGAATGCAATTTTTTGGCAGGAATCTTGACCTACCTCCTCCATGATAATTTTGTTTAAGATTGACGATTACAACATAAGCCAAGGTGGAACATTTGCCAAAATCCTACATAATTAGCACCAATGTTGACAAAAAGTTATATATTCTTTCTTTTTGTTTGCATTTTCTTTGTGGGATGTGGGATGTTTGTTATGATAAACATTATCTCTAAAATGCACAGCTGCTAATTATATCTTTATGGTTAAACAACAGGACTTTCAAGTGGATTATTTGTTGGTTTTCAAGGCTAATTGATGCTTTGCTAGTCTTAATGTCAAGGGCTCTAATTTTTATTGTAGCTTTTAGTTTTTTTATCACTGGAATACTGTTATAAGATAAATTAAAACTTTTCCGGTCTTTGGAAAGACCATTGGAAATTGTTTGTTTAGTTTTGTAGAACAAGTATCAGGTTGTCCAACTTTTGAAACTTCAGCGTGTTTCAAAAAACTTTTGCTGGGTTTCAAAGATTTGAAATCAGCAGATTATTGTACCCCTGAAAGCATTTCTAAATCATAGGCATTTTCATAGTAGAAATTCAATTAATAATAGATAGGCTTCAGGACTATGATGAGACATATGGAGATAAAGTTAAAACAATTTTCTTCATTTCTTTTCAATAACATTGCATGGTACCTCTTTTTACCAAATTAGTTCAAAATTAAATCAGAATTTTTCTTTTTTTCTTCGATAACAGCAACCACAAATTTTGTTTGTAAATGCTCTAATGAAATATTTATGATCTACAAAGTTTGATGAGATAAAAGAAGGGTCGTTTTTAAGCACGTGCTATCACCCAAGTCCCGTCAGTGCTTTCAAATTTCCTTTATTGTTTCTCATTGATTAAGTTTAACCACATCAATGAAAAGTATGAAGGCAAATAGAAATGTTTATTTATTTACAATTTATAGGCAGGTAAATTATAATGAATTCCAAGATAATTAAATTATTTTGTTCGATCAGCATACGATTATTGCTAAAAAATTTCACAGGCTATTTTTCGAAAAGCCTCGTATCCCTGACCATCTCGAAAATGGGCTTTCCATCTCTTTATAAAAATTTGATGAAACTGCACTTTAGCAAACCAAGCAAAATATTTAACTGAATTTTGAATGGTTCATCATATCATTTTTGGTCTAGTGTAGCATTGCCTTTTGAATAAAATAATCCAGCGCGATAGCTATCCAAAGTTGCGAATTCTTTTACTCACCATGCAGATCGATTGCTTTCAAAATAGCGATAAGTCTCCACGAAGGAATTTTTGTTGCCAAGAATGGGTTTGAAATCTACTTTAAAAACGATACCTAGGGATTCCTTAAACCCACTGCATTCAACCACATATTATTTGCGTATCTGTGTTATCTTTACAAAAACGTTTTTTAAAATTGTTTTTTTATTCTGAAGAAAGGAATTTTAAGTTTGGTTTGACTTGGCATTTGTGAGGACACATAAAAAGCGTGTTATTTTCATCTTGCCAAGAGAGAATTGTTGTCTTAAAACTATTCAATGTTAAGGAACCCCATACTTTGATCTAGCAGTCATTCAGTTTGTCCATCAAATGTTCATGCCTACCAAGGAGCATCTTGAAGAAAGTGTCTTTGGTATACGTTCTGTTTGAACCCACAACCTAACATGCCTAAAATGCCTCTATGTATCTGAAGAACACCGAGACAGTTTGGAGAAAAAATAGAATAATATAGAAAAATAAGAAATACTAGTGTTAAGATTAAAAACTTTGTTAAAAGAGAAAAATACTCAGAAACTTCTACATAGGCCATTTATTCTGGTTTTATTTGAAACTCTATCGTGTTTCCTCAGACCATGTCTTTATGCTTTCATCGACGCTATATTTGTTAACCCTAGGGACGAAAACACAGCTGAAGTGACATACATTTTTGATAACTTTCAAAGTACTTGTAATCGCAAATATGTAGCACATACAAAATGCAGATATAGCATTTTGTTTGCTAATTGAATTTAATGGTATTTATTTCAGATACGCCTCGGGGATTTAAACGAAGCTGGTATTTTACATAATTTATACCGAAGATATTACAACGGCCAGATATACGTAAGTTCCTCACAAAATGGGTTTGTTTATATTTGTAGACGAGTGAATTATTGAGTAGAGGAAAATGCCTTTTTTAATTTGGTTATTTGATGTCAATCAAAAGAAATCCACGACAAATAGAAGCTGAGATGTATTTTATACAGATTTTTAACACAGGAACTGATTGCTGTAGAAGCATTGGGACTTTTGTATCTGAACGTGTTTTGGATTTATCACGCTTGTCCAGTCTGGCTTGTAACACTTTGAGTGGGGCGAGAAAAACCCCACAATAGGGCAAGAAAAACCCCACACTGGGGCGAGAAAAACCCTACAATGACGCTATTAATCCTTTGCAATTTTACTGTCTCAACATAAGCAACCTACTTTTGAGCAAGTAAAATTTCCGTTTTAACAACAATCTGATGTATTATTTATCAATTTGTATTTTTCAATGAATATAATCACTTCTTTAAAGGAATCTTAGCTTCAACCGAGATCCGGATACTGCTTTATCATGTAGTGTTCATTCCAATGATGAGTTTTACTTAGCATCGTTTTTCCAATTAACCCAAAAACTTTCTCTACAATTTATTGCTCAAATCTATGCTTTTTGCAAATCGTATTCATTATTCACAAATTATTCACAAAAGTTTTCATTTCTCACCTGGTCTTGATCCTAGCAGGGTCACTTGAACTTTTATATACAAGGGGGCTCATCCGACAATTATGAGTGAGAATTTTTCTTGCGATCTGATACTTTTGGGTACTTGATTTAAAAACATACCTTTTTGATACTTATGGGTTTAACTAACACATAACAATAATATCAAAAACAGAAATAAAAGAGCAGATGTGTTTAAACAGAAATTAAAGGGAACAGTCTAAATTATTATAACTAGTGGTATCTTCTGTGCTCAACAACAAGATATTGTATTTTAGTATTTCTGGGTGTTATCAATATTCTTTAGCTAACAATTTAGGGTCTGTTAAATTTGTTTTTGATACTTTTAGGTGAATTTTAACAACCACGGATGGACCTCCCCGTATATAAAAAGCCTGAGTGACTCCCTTGGGATCCTGATTAGTATTGAGCCTCAAGCATTCCCTTGCTTTTTTGTTTGGTTTAAATTTTCATTTAAATTGTTATGAGCGGCCAACTTCCTTCCTCTGTTACGAGCTGTCTTTCCTTATTTACAATATTTTCAAAACTTTCCATTTATTCCAACAGCCAGTTCTACAAAATTGCAATTTTGATTCTCCCCATATTTGCATACCTCTCCCATCTTTTCGAGCAAAAATTTCTTTTGAACTTTTATCGATCTGAGAATAATTTAGATTCAGCTGAGAAATTTTTAGTTGTCTTAGGGCATAGTAAGCTCTATTTGCCTTTCAAAGGATCATGCACTTTTGCTTATTGTTATCATTATCCTATTCATTTTTCTGCTATTTTCTCTTACACATTTTCCTAAATTATGAAAAAGTGTTAAACATCAGTTTTGAAAGTTTAATTTGTGTTCTATCTTCAGCTCAGCAACTCAATACATATTATGCAAAAGCAACACGCTTTACATAATCGATAGACTCCACCAGTTATTAGCTTTGTTGATAATTAGAAAGATAGCTTTGTTCTTATTATGTTTAACCACTTGTTCAGCCAGCTAGTTAAAATATTCAGGGCATTAACTCTAGTTTAAATAACGTTACGTCTATCTTGCCTGTACGTCATCTTCTTCTGCGTATGAGAATAAGTTGTTTGTCATATGAATTACTTTGGATCTTCCAGATTTGTGACGAACAGTGTTTGATAAACCAAGGAGATGAACTGCCATATGATTACAATGAATCAGCATTGTTCTTTCAAATACATATTTATGTTATGTTTTGGTGGAACCAAGTTGGTTCACAATACCAGTCTGTAATTTTCTACTTCTGCACGACGACTGTTCATAGAGAAATGCGTGATGATTTTGTACGAAATCTTTGCTTTGTAAGAAAGTTGAACTCGGTATGAAAATTTTTCAACTTTGCTTCAAAATGGAAATGGTGCAACATTCAGTCACCACTGTGCATTCTCCTGCGTAATCAAAATACTGATCTTATCTGAATCAAATTTGAAATTTGACTTTCGCAAAATGCTGTTGTTCTTACAAGGTTTCCACAAGATGCTGTTGTTCTTACAAGGCTTTGTTTTGAATCTTTTAAAAAGATTTAGATTCAGCTGTACCAACGGCCTAGCATCCAAAATTATGCTCTCTGTCATATATATCTTTAAAGAACTTAAGTTTTAAAAGCAGTGCCTCATTCTGTTTCTCCAAAGAAGCGACTCTCTGCTCAAGGCATCTTATATATTCTTTCTTCCGTCGTCTGCAAATTTTCGCTGCGATTCTGTTTTTCTCTTTTATTCTCAACGCACGTGCTTCTTCGCTCTCTTCTTCGACGTTTGTTGCTGCTTTTTTCAACGATAGTTCTTCACATTCCCTCTTCTCGATTTCTGATTTTTCTTCAGTGTCAACAAAATCTGCCTTTGCACATGACGATCGTGGAAATTCATCATTGGTAAAATCACTGGACTTGCGCTCATCCGGTATTAATGTTTCTTCCGTGACTAAAAACATGTCAACTTCAGAGAAACTCTCCCCTATTTGACCTTGTATAAAATCTGGTACTCGTGATGCTTCACTGGGTCCAGTATAGCGACACATCCTATTGTCTGGCACATACATGGCCGGGCTTCGTGGTACAGGTTGTGGTACAAAACTCGGTCTATCGTGTCGTTCCCATGGTACAGTATGCCGTTGTTCGAGAGGAAATCTTCCCATTCTTACTTGCTGTGCTGGAATCGTCATTGAAAAGTTCGCATACTCAGTCTGCATACAGTCACTTTTTGTTGTGACAGGCTGCAAATACCTCGAATCCATACCTCCTTCAATTCAGTTGTAAAGCTTTTGACGATGCGTCCCTTTGCGCATGGGCATATACAAATTCATAGGCTATCAATGTTAATGACTGGCTTCGTGAAGTTTGAAATGTCAAAAGTGAATCAGACATTTTTCAGCCTACGTTTTTACCACAAAATACCTTGTGATACATCAAACTACCAATTAAAATTAATGACTGCTTGCAAAGAACGGTGAGATATAAACACACAAGCTTACCTGATATTGTAATCTTTATTTCAATGGCAATTTTGGTTTTAAATATACTTTATTGTGTAATCTAATGAAATCAATATTCTTCATCGCGTAGCCTAAATAGTTATTGTCTTAGAATTTTCTTAGGCGGAGCGGTCAACACAAGGAACCATTTCCGTTTTCAAAGTACCACCCAATCGAACTTTTATTCTAAGAAAAACCACTCTTAGCTTTGTCATGTTTTATTCATATCTCTGGGTCCTGAAACTTTGCTATTACCCCAGAATTTTTTAGAATTTGTAATTGATGAGGAATCATAACTACTTGTTTGTCATCTCGGCTTTGATTTTATATCATAGTATTTTTGACATTGTGAATTCATCAAGCTTATGCCGGCGTGAAATATTAGTCATTCTCGGTGTTTATTGCTTGGTCTCTATTAATAGTTGCTTGTGTTTATTGTTCATTCTCGGCGCGTTGCGGTGTTTCCTATTTTCTACAATCTTATTTTACTCATTCATTTAACAACTACAATCCTTGACAAAAGTCCTTGGAACTCCCTGCGACCAATGAAAGATTTTGAAGAAATAAAGGTTTCCGGCTGTAAGATACAGAAATATCCCCCCCCCCCAAAAAAAACAATGTTGGCTTAAAAGCCCATTACTTACCCTAGCTGATAAAGTGACACTGGACGAATTTCAAGCTTTGAAACTGTTGTTATTCAACATTGTTTCAAGGGGGAGAGGGGGATGCTACTGAAGTTATGCGAAATTTTAGCTTCGTGTACCAATGCTTTTGGTAAGGATTGTAGTTCCAAATCTAGACGTAGAGGAACGTCACCTTGCCATGGAAAATTAATTTAAGCAGTCGCTGATAAGATATAGGTTTACTGGTCATTCGAAAGAAAACTGCTTGCGTATAAAATGCAACTAAAACCGCTGCTAGTAGGCCCTTTCACATGAGGCCTTTCATTTCAATCATTTCAGTGTTATTGTTCCAATCATGTTTTTACGATAAACCTCTATCTCATTAATATCATTTTTGTAGAACTGGTGGGATTAGAAACAGCAAAATAAAAGTTAGATATCTTTAATGGAAGTCAAAATTTGTCGCATTTGATAAATTTACTTTGGTACATTTTGCGTGATAAAAAACTTAACAGATTCACTAATGTTTTAAAAACATTTTTTTCTAAAATAAATATTTCCGAACCTTGTCTCCATCCCCTCAAATACTGCCTTTCTAAACCCATCCCCATCCCCATCCGACTTTTTCTCCCCTTCCTACATGCTTTCCTTTCTAAGCCCCCCTCCCTTCCCTTGGACTACCGTCCGAATTCATTTACATCCTATCAGATTGTACCAAGATCTCAACTTGCAAGTTAATATTGCGTTCTTTCAATTTTGCGGCTGATATTTTAAATAGCTGCAGACAAGAGCCCATGCATCAACCATGCTTGCAACACAGACGTATAAATATTTTCAATTTAATAGCCAAACTGAGCTAAAATGTAAAAATTATGGTAAATTACGTCGCCAAGCGTAGATTTCATGTCTCTTAATTATCCTTCTAGTAAATCTTGGTTAAGGTTGGTGAGAAATTACTTGTTTCTGCTCATGCATTATCACAATTGTCACAAGTATTCTAAAAAATATGTATAATTTCGAGATTTCAATCATCTTAGAAAAAGAACAATTGTTACTAGTCATGTTATACCAAATTATTGTAATATAAATTCAGAATTTGAAAAAATCCTTTTAAACACCATTTTTATTATTTCTGTTTTCTGCAAATTATTTCAAATTTTTTAATGCATTGTGGGGTTTTCATACGTTGCGGATAAAGAAAGATTTTGTAATATCCTTTTTTTAATTTCTTTTTATTAGAGTGTGTGCTCATCTTAGAAAGGAGGGATCCTTCAATTTAAGCATTGCTTTCTGTGTAATTTTCATAAATTGATGATGTTTTTCAAGAATGTGTCCTAAAAGTAATGTTGCTTACGGTTGCACTCTATGATGAAGCTTAGGTAATGTTTTATGCTGTTTTTGATGTAGTGCTTCTACTCGCGTGTTTTGAAAATTCTTTCAATCTTGAGTTCAACATTGGGCAAATCTGTGATCAAAAATTGAAATTTCTCTAATGTAGAACAATTTAATTTTTGACTTTGATACTTTTCAAACTTTGTTGATACTTGATTGAAAATGTCCCTAGCTCTAAGCCTCGTACGTGTTGCCACGCAAATACACAGAGGACGAGGCAGGACAGTATGAACATTAACCAAAAAAATTTCTTACACTTTCTATTCATAACAAATGAGCTAATTGTTTAAAGCTTTTTCTATTAGACATACACTGGATCGATCTTGGTAGCTGTGAATCCCTACCAGATTTACCAGATCTATGATGCAGAGTACATCAAAAAGTACCAAGGTAGAAAGATTGGCCAACTACCCCCACATATATTTGCGATTGCAGATAATGCTTATTATCACATGAAGAGAGAGGCAGATAATCAGTGTATTATAATAAGGTGAGTATTATTAACCTCCTTTGGCTTACAAAAAACGAGGCTGATTCATTTTTGTGATGATATAGAATTTTATTTATTATCCGGTGTTTTGAACAAACTTTGTTCAACTGCATGGCTGTTAAAGACCCCCCCCCCTTTTTCGATTTAATATCGTTTGTTTGTAAATTCTTGGAAACTACTTAGTCAAGGCGGCAGAGACACAAATCTAGGGATATATTTTTTGCATATTTTAAGACTAATTACCATAGAATTTTGCAAAAGGCATCCCTTTTTCTTGCACGGGGTCTCACTTTTGCCTTACTCAGCAAAAGGTAGAGGGATTAGAGACTAAGAATCAGGTATATTGTTCTGTTGATCATATAGAAGCATGGGCGGGCCGTCAGTTTTCAACAAAGCAAGGATGGCCTTTGCGCCAGTACATGTGCTATATTGTGATTATGTAATCAGAAACAGTTGTTAGATTGTTTAGTGTCTTTAACTTCCAGTGGTGAAAGCGGTGCCGGTAAAACCGAATCAACAAAGCTGATCTTGCAATATCTAGCTGCCATTAGTGGTCAGCATTCTTGGATTGAACAGCAGATATTAGAGGCAAATCCTGTGATGGAAGGTAGGTCGTTATGCACGCTTTCGATTGTATTCCCACGCACTCGTTTACACCAGGCTTCACAACCATCTACATTTGAGAGTGCAACGCCAGCCTGTAGTCTTCTTGCAATGCACAACAATGTTGCATATTTTTAGTGGCATACTCCTTTCTTTTTGAAGTGATGATCAAAATCAATAATTTCTGTGCTTAAAGGATTTATGCCACCTATTTTTATTGGTCATTTTATTTATGACTAGGTTGGAAAACGGGTCAAAATTTAGGATTTTAAAGTTTTCCGTAAAAAATCTTGTTTTGAGGGAGCTATGGACGCAAATTATCACGTATCCGTGACAAACCTAGACTGGTTTACACTAGGTACGATTAGGAGGTTGTCAATCTCAACGTCACAGCATCACGTGACATTTTTCCCGCCAAATTTTATATAGCCGTTAAGGGGGTCTTAAAAACATTTTATAGCGATAGGCAGCTATTACTTACAAGTATCAATACTTTGCATCAAATTATATGGCAGCAGTCCTTCAAAACTCACCTTTTTTTCTTCCATAAAGATTTTCTTTTGGACGTATACGTTTTCTCTGGTTTTTTCTGGGAATGCCAGCATCCGGTGACGTTTGTTTCTTTGCCTGTTCTTTTCACCATATGAAAGATGCTTTATATATGTCTTTAAACGCGACTTTCATTCAATTTCAATGCGATTCTTTGTTTCATTTTAGCCTTCGGAAATGCCAAAACTCTGAGAAATGACAATTCAAGTCGCTTTGGCAAATACATCGATGTTCATTTTGACAAGTCAGGTTTTATAGAAGGAGCCAAAATTGAACAATATCTTTTAGAGAAATCACGCATTGTCGCCCAGGTTAGTAATCATAGTTGCATTCTAGCTCGATTTTTTTCAAAAAATATAAAGTTGCAGCTCCAGTTTTAATAGGTACAAACCATCTTTGCCACTCGCTAATTTCTTATGATATTTACACTACCAGCTGATTCTTATTTGCTTGGTGCCCTGTGCTCGTTCCATTTTAATGCTTATGATTATCAGCAAGTTATTGAAAAGTTCAAGAAGGAATTAATTACCACCTTCTGTTCCATTTTAGCAATTTTCTCTAAAGTTTTTGTGTTTTGTGTTCTGCTCCTTCTTCAAGGTCTTTATCCTCATTTTTCTTCTTCTTTTCTTCCTCTTGTTTTTTATTCTTTTTTTCTTTATTTTCTCCTTTGCTTCATCTTCTCTTCTTTTTTCCCTGCTTATGTGTATTCATCTCTTTTCTTAATATCAATTTTCCTCTTTTTACTATTCAACTTGTCATACACTTCTTTTAACTCCCTTACTCTTCATTTTGTTATTCTTCTTCCTGCTTCCAATTTCTCTTCTTTGTTTTTACCTTCCTTCATCATTAGCGTTTTCTTCCTTCTTTTACATCTTCGAATTGGTTCTTTTACCTCTAACTTTGCATCCTTTTCAGGGCTCTTCTTCAGCTTCTTTCCTTTTTTCCACTCTTCTTTGCCTAGAATTTTAACGAGAGCTCAGTCATACGATTAGTTACCAAAATTCAAAATGACTCTTTTTTAGTCCAAGGATGAAAGAAATTACCATATTTTTTACCAAATGCTGGTCGGAATGAGTCCGATTGAAAAAGCAAAACTTAAGCTTACAAATGCAAAGGATTACTATTATCTAACTCGTGGGAACTGCCTTAAATGCGATGGTGTTGATGACAAAGAGAATTTTGCCGTCATTAGAGGAGCTATGAAGGTTTGTGTTTGTGAATTTTACTACATCACAGCTTAACATATTATTTTTGCAAAAATAGAACATCTTGATGTCATCAGTGCCCGTTTTTGGTGATAGATTCTAATTTTCTAAGCTATCTACTTTTGCTGCTGCCGCTATGATCTCTCTCGGCATGGTTTAACTCTCCTCTTGATTCAGCAAATGTTCTATCAGAGTGTAGTGTTTATTCGATTTTTAATTGTATTGTCAATCATATTATTCAATGTCGTTTTATTCAATTTTTAAAGGTTTTGTTGTTTACGGATGATGAAACTTGGTACATTTTCAAACTCCTGTCTGCAATTTTACATCTAGGAAACATAAAATTTGAAGGTATGTGTTGAGTGTTTTGACAATGACGTAATTACTGATAAGTCAATACCCAGGGCCAACCCTGCACAGATGGTCCAACATCTAGGCCTTGGTTCAAGTCGATATTTTATTCCCTTTTGTTCCTATTTTCTTTGGAATTTAACAATATTTGAAAAGCTGTTTGAACAAATTGATAGGAAAATAAACCAATTCAGAAGTCCAGGGGTAATGTTTGACATGGAGATTCCAATTTACGCATGCGGCTAAGTGGCGCGAAATATGTGTACTGTACAACAATTTTGCCTGCTTTCAAACTCAGTGCAGCATCTTGCAAGTGCAACATGAGTGGGCAAATAATGGAATATTGCATTTGAGAGAATTGTTGTAAAATTTGTTGTATGGTTTGTCTAAGATTTGCTACGGATTTCCAATATGAATCCAAGCTGAATTTACCAATTTAGGACAGACCTTCCAAATCAGCGTTGTAACATTTTAACAGCTCTTTTTTTTAAACTGAGCTCTCTGGTTGTGTATACTGGCATACATTGTTTGACTGTAATTTTTTAGTTAAGTTTTTTTTCGAGGAAGATTTATCAGTTTACTCATTTCAACTCTAAGACAGACCTAAGACAGAACTTTTTTCTGTTACATATTTTTTTGCTTAAAATGATAAGATCTATCGATATCATGATGAAATGCTATTTTCCAGCCAAAGCAGAATCGAATTTGGATGCATCTCAAGTCACAAACATTGAAATGATTGAAGTTGCTGCTGAGATGCTCGAGGTATTTTTGTGAATTTGTTGAGGGGATGAAAATAAAAACATTCAACAATGAAACCACCTTCGTTCTTGTAGTCATAGACTATGCTCAATGGTAATTTTGATACATGCCAATTGCATTTTAACTACACGAAGAAGGGATTGCTAAAGGATCGTTTCAAAGACTTCAAAGAAAATAAATTTTTCAAGTCCATTTTTCAGATGATGCCAAGAACTTTCAGATGGCTATTCCAAGTCCATTTTTTTTCGTTATGTTACAATGTGACATGTTCTGGTTTTATTATTGCAACTCCTCAGAAACCTGCGAAAAATGCTAAGATGCTGGTTTATATCGAAAAATTGGCTGATTTCATTTTACATTTCTTTTGCAACTCCCATTAATGATGCACTAAGATTTTTTGAGGTCGGAAGTATTTCCGTGAAGGAATCATTAGGACAATCCCATGCAACCCGTGTATACCCATAGCCAGAAAGGGGAGGCCCTGGATGGAGAAGAGCGCTTTGAAGATACAAACACCGAGTAACTGATATATCAAAAAACGCAGCTGTGAAAAATATCATAAACTTTTGCCCATTATTCTGAGGAGGCGATCCAAAAATTTTATCTTTGAGTTAGAAAATTAAGATGCTATTTTGCTTGCTAGACAATAGGCTTGCTTTAACGAGGTCTCGTTGTGAAAAGTGTTATCTGTCTCCTTCAGGTAGCAGCAGACAAGCTGATGGAGGTGCTAACAAGCAGATCAACCTTTGCACGTGGCGAAATGATTGTGTCTCCTTTGGTTTCTAAGCAATCAGTACACGTGCGAGATGCATTTGTCAAGGGCATTTATGGCAGGATATTCGAGTGGATTGTGGGAAAAATCAACAATGCAGTTTATACACCTTTGGTAAGTGTTTCTGTTCACACCTGATGTTGCAAACAGCTTATCACTTCATCATATATTCAGCAATACTGGGCATACGTGTGTAACATATTCTGCTTAGTCCTTTCGTTCTTTCAAATCCTGTGCTCTTACAACAATTGAACATTTTGTCCAACTAATCAATCCTCTCTTCTATATTTGCAAGGTTTAAACTTATCCTTTATATCTAATTTGTCTTGTGTATCCTATCACATATGGAATGCCTTGTTTGCAAAAATTGATCTACCATTAGAGGAAAAAATGTCAAAAGTGATATGTTCCATTCAGCGTTCCCTAGGATTGATAAAATGTATTTTTGACAATGAAGTTACAATGTCATCTATACTCATTTGACAATGAAGTTACATTCTCATCTTTATAATTTTCATGCTTCAAACTTCTATTCTTTGCTGATTTGAGAAAAAAAGGAACGTGTATATCATAGATGCTTTTAGCTATAACTTTTTACAGTTAGCGATTGCCTTAATGTTATATTATATTAGAAAACTATCGCGGCTGTCCATGTCAGTGAAACGTGTTAGCTTGTTTTTGTAGAATTGGCTATGATATCGTAAGATTTATTAACAGTTCTAAAGAACGAAACATTCAGAAAGCATGTATAATATTGCTTCTGAAAATTCTTAGCCTCAGTCTTAAAGCTCCTATTAATGACTGTCTTATCTTATTCATACTATTTTCTCTTGTTATTTGTAGTTTTCTTAGTTATATGTTTTCATTTTAGCAACAACAGGCACACTTTCGACAATCGATTGGTGTTCTGGATATTTTTGGTTTTGAAAGTTTTCAAAGAAACAGGTAGCTCTTCTTTTGTAGCTCTTAAAAAACCTGTTCTGATGTTTTAAATCTTTGAAAGTGTCGTTGTCAGATGAAAGCCGCAGTCCCTCACAAAGTCCCACGACATTTTTACACACGTTTGTAGGGACCATTCAAAGTTTCTTCCCATCTTTTTATTTATGCTAGAATACATCTCATTATAATCATTACCAGCCTTTCCACAACATAATACGTTAATGCAAGCAATGCGAGTAAAGAGAGCTTTTTTGTAGAAGTAACAGTTAATATACAATTTTTGCTTGTTTTTAGCTTCGAGCAACTGTGTATCAATTTTGCCAATGAAAATCTTCAACAGTTTTTTGTACAACACATTTTTAAATTGGAGCAGGTAAGTTCAATCAATTAAAGATTTTCTTTATCAAACATAAAGTAACATACTATACCATACTGTACCATACAATATATACCATAACAAACAATACTACACCATATCATACCAAACGATACCAAACGATACGAAAAGATACCAAAAAATACTAAACCATACCAAACTATATCAAAATTTACCAAAATATACCAAACCATACCAAACCATACCAAATCACACCAAACCATACCAAACCATACCAAACCATACCAAGCCAAACCAAACCAAACCAAACCAAACCAAACCAAACCAAACCAAACCAAACCATACCAAACCAAACCTAACCAAACCATACCAAACCTAACCAAACCATACCAAACCAAACCAAACCAAACCAAACCAAACCATACCATACCATACCATACCATACCATACCATACCATACCATACCATACCAAACCAAACCAAACCAAACCAAACCGAACCGAACCAAACCAAACCAAACCTAACCTAACCTAACCTAACCTAACCAAACCAAACCAAACCAAACCACACCAAACCAAACCAAACCAAACCAAACCATACCATACCATACCAAACCGAACCACACCAAACCATACCATGCAATAAAGTATCTTTATCTTTTCTGCAGCAAGAGTATGACCTAGAGGGTATCCGTTGGCAACACATTCAATTTACGGACAATCAAGCAACTCTTGATATGCTAGCACACAGACCAATGAACATCATTGCCTTGATAGATGAAGAGAGCAGGTTCCCTAAGGTAAGAAAATAGCTTCCTTGGAAACTAACTTACCTTTTCTGAAAAACCTCTTTCATACACAAGAGCTTTCGAATGGTATCAGCAGTTTCATGTCTGGAGAAGTGCCCATTTTAGAGTAAAAACTCTCCTTAAACGTCCTTTACTTGTCTGAACTGCAAGCTTTACAAGCCAATTTTTGCTACCTTATTCTACGAGTTAGAGATGATGTACTGTTCATATAACTCAAGTATACTTTGATTTGATTTTTTATTTCCTGTTCAGTGAGAATCGTGGCTTGGAATAATTTGGGAAATTTCTGGGTATCTGAAATTGCCTTGAGTTTTATAGAAGATCTATTCTTGAAGCCTAAAACAGACTTTTGTGTCCTTTATATGGTACACTATACGTGAAACATTGTTGATATTGCAGGGAACAGATGAAACTATGCTAGACAAACTACGGGCTAATCATGGCAGCTGTCCTTATTTCCTCACAATGAAGTCTCAAGCTGCCAAAACATTTGGCATCGTTCATTTCGCTGGCTCTGTTTACTACGACATTCGAGGTATAGGACTTCAAGAAACACTTTTTTGTATGCTTTCAGTATGTCATAGTACTGTGTACTCTTAAAGGGGCTGGATAAGAAATACGTAAACATTGCGCAGCACGGGTCGTCCCGCGCGGTTTGGAGCTGGAGGAAGATTTCGAATTGACGGAATTTAGACATACCATCTCTGTATGGTCCTGTTCCATGAAGTTGATCAACTCGAACAGTTTTGGCCAGTAAGATAATCAAGCACGAAGTTTAATCAAAAACAATTTTGTATGTCTATTTTTAGTGACTCCTGTATCAAAGGACAACGAATCTACTTTATTGAAACTTTTTTATGATGTATAGGATCAAGTTCTAATCATCTGGTCCGTTTTAGCGAGAAGCATTGCCCTTTGCGTTGAAGGGCATGTATCGTGAGCCTGATTGGCTAATGCAATACTAGTACAAAGCACGAAATCTACGATGAATTTTAACAGCAGTAAAACTTAATGCCACGAAACAATGGAACTGCACTCCAAGCATTTTTTGTATTAGCCAATTGCTAACGCGACATATGCCCTTTAAAATAAGCTACTGGCTATGCTGGTCGATCTCTTCATCAAATAAAGAATATCATTTTTGCATGTATTTGGTTTGGCATTGGTGGAAGATTTTATACTGGTTAACCCAGCAAACCCACCTGGTAACGTTTTCTTGGTTAACTGGTTTCTCGCTTGCTCATTAGAGAAGTGCCGCCTGTAAAGATTAACAGCATTACTTATGCAGCTCCTAGCAAATGCGAGCGAACCCAGTGAGGCGTGCACATCTATCTTACTTGGCCCTTGTGTATTGGTTTTTGTATCGATAATACATTCAGTATTTGTATTCATTCTTAATAACCTTTTTTATATCTTATAGGTTTCCTCGACAAGAATCGTGACACCTTTAATGCAGACCTTAACGATTTGGTTGCCACAAGCAAATGCCCCTTTTTGCTGACTTTGTTTCGAAGAGAACTGAGAATGGTAAGCCAATTTAGCTAAAGAATTTATCGAATTTTGATCGTGCACTACATGAATTTTAGTGAGAACAAATTATCCGGCATTTTTGTGTAGACAATCTCATAACAATTCAACTTTAGAAAATTTCAGGACTTGGAATTTCTATATTCATGTGAATTCTTTCTGGTTTGTCCAATCGATACTTAACACTTTTCTTCGTATACAGGGCGACGAGACGAGAAAGAGATCACCAACTTTAGGCGCGCAGTTTAAGAAATCTCTTGACTCATTGATGGCAACCTTAAATAGCCGTCATCCTTTCTTTGTTCGTTGCATTAAACCAAACGATTTCAAAAGACCATTGGTACGTAAACGTTATTTTTAACCATTATTACTCAGTCTTGAATTAAAGAATTCTGTAGTTTTTTATTGCATTCCCATTTCCCATTTCATTGATGATGATACAAAGGATGTGTTGGTATACAAAAAATATCAGCTTCTCAAACGTGATACTCTGGCTATTACTGTGCTCGTCTTTCGTATGTCAGGCCAGTTAAATTATAGATCATTTACCATATCCCATAACACAGCAGTCAATCAGTAGGTATTTTTTATCAATTGACTTGTTGTTGTTGTAGATGTTTGACCGGGTGCTATGCTGTAGACAACTGAAATATTCTGGAATGATGGAAACCATCAGGTGGGTATCCTAGTCATTGCTTTACAACAACCGTCCTTTCTTACTTTCATACTTTTCATACTTTCATACTTTTCATACTTTCAGACGAAAAGAGCCTGGGTCAATCAAATTCGTGCCGATGAAAATCGTGGCTTTGTTTCACGAAACTGGTTATAAGGGCAGGGACGATGACAGGAAAAAATAGGCCGGCTAATTCGATATAGTGAACTAAGCAATCAAAAATAGAAAATTTGAGAAAAAGGAAGTGTTCATGAGCAAATGGCAGCTGGAATTTCCTCGTATTATCCATGGTTGATAACGGCCCAGGGAGCAAAGCATACCTTCTAATCTTAAAAGACCTTAAGGTCTATCGATCTAAATAAGCGTAAAGGTAATGGTGAGTCCCATATTCGATGTGTGGGCGAGGGTTAATCCACTTCTCACTTATTTTCCTAGGCCTGTTTTCTCTTAGAATATTTAAGAATTTAATGATTAATGCACAATTTAAAGCGCAGCACTGTGTGTGTGCACCATTTTAACAATTGACAGCCCAAAGCTTTAGACGCGAGAGGTCTCAAGATGGAGAAATTCGATCGCTTCCTTGTGTTGATGTATGGTCCAATGGCTGAGCTTAGACCCGAACCACTTTGTCCCTTTGCCTCTTAATACTTACTATGACCTATCTCAGTTAGTTGCATGCATGAAAATCATGCTTACCATTATGATCAAGTTGCATTTACCACCTAATTGATTGATCAACTTTAATCTACACTTCCTATGATAATCTATTTTTCAATGTTTCAGGATTCGACGGGCGGGATATCCTATCCGGCACGCTTTCGACGTGTTTGCCGTTCGATATCATATGTTGGTCATCGGCCTCGGTCGCATGGTTGCTGAAAACTCAAAAGAGGCTACAAAGATAATTGCACGCAATGCCATTAGTGACTCTGACTGGCAAATTGGACATACCAAAATCTTTCTTAAGGTAATTTCCTATTTTTGTCTGTTTTCCCCGTTATCCTTAACAATGAAAGATTAGAAACCAATGCTATGAGACAGAAGTGATTTGTAGAGGTGTGTTGAATTTGCTTAAATTGAAAACGATTGTCTGTTTTTGTACTATTCTAATTTTTTGAAAATTTCAAGTTAACTGAAGAGTTTATTTTAAGTTAAGTTAACCTTAATGAAAACTAATGTTTCCCGGTCTGTCAAAGTGCTCTTTGCCGTATATAGGCAGAGCTGTTCACGCAATTTGATGTATAGAACAGGACCATTTTAATATGCTTCTCCGAATTTCACACTTAATGCAATCATCAGGTAACTCCTGATGCTCGCATTACGCGTGAAACTCGTTACTTGATGATCACATTAAACGTGAAACTCGGAGTATTAACTTAGAACTGTCCTGTTCTTTACACAAGATAGCATAATTTTACATAACTTTTAATGTGTCATAACACGATTCTCTTGCATTGATCTTATAGAAAGACCCTGTTTTAAAGTGGGCAATTTTCTCTTTTAGGATGCTCAAGATCAGGAGCTTGAACTAAAGAGAGACAAGATAATCACAATGGGCGTAGTAATTATTCAAAAAACATTTCGCGGATATTATCAACGGAAGCAGTATTTGAGTTTGAGAGAAAACACTATGAAGATCCAAAGAGCTTGGAGGGCTTATGCTGCAAAAAGGAAGTACAGAAAGGTACGTGTAAATTTTACATTGTACCCTAGCTATTTACATCGAGTAATATGAAACTGCAATCACTTACAAGTATAAGCACACAGCCAAGATTTTCTACATCGTAAGCGGTTGTCTCGGTAGGAGTTGTCTCAGTGAGGGTTGGCTCAGATGGGGTTGGCTCAGATGGGGTTGGCTCAGATTGGGTTGTAGCCTCTTTATCTTTTGATCGAACCAGCTATCCGCACGGACTAAACAGGATTTTGGTATAGCTTTTGGTGCTACTGTATTGTTTTTTGTTAAGGTCAATGGGTAACCATGCCTATCATGCTCCCATTTGCATCGTCTTTGTAATCTTGTTCTTGCAAAAAGTACTTTTTTAGACTGTGTATAAAAAAAGATGGGGTTGGCTCAGATGATTATCTCGTTACAAACTGCAGTGTTTCTCCTTAACATTATCAATGCTTTTTTCTCATTATCAATGTCAAAAAGGGAGGAGTTGATTAATGTCAAAATGTTTGTCTGGCTACGGACATGGAGAGCTTCAGCATTGGTATTAACATTAAATCCGAGGGGCTACGACAGTGAATCTAAGCCAATAAACTCCATTTTTCTACAAGAGTTGTTCTTGCAATGGTTACTATCAAGTTCAAATAATGACATTTTCTTCTGTAGTTTAAATCATATTCAAATATTTGTTATAGAATGTTATCATTTAATGTTCTAAAACCTTAAGCCTTTGTCCATTGTCAAGATCACTGTTACCAAATATCATTCTTTAAATGATTGACTAAGTGAAGGGTAGATGTTTCCAAAGAAATGGCTGCAGACATGGACAAACAAATTTTGGACGTTCTAAGGTCTTGCTTGTGAATGTTTGAAAGGTTTGAAAAATTTATGATTTTTTCGCTTTCTGTGACCTCTCTTCCACAACCTTTTAAGATGCGACTTGGCTTTGAGCGTCTTCAAGCCCTGGTACGCACACGCCAGCTGCTGACGTCATACAGAGAGATGCGAAGACGCGTTGTAGTGTTCCAAGCCTGCTGCAGAGGTGCAATGGCGCGCCGTGAGTTGAAGATGAAAATGGGAGCCATTGTTACCATTCAAGCAGGTTTTAAAATGTTCTATGCAAAGAAGGAGTTACAGAAGCGAAAGAAAGAGGTAAATATTTGTTGCCAATCTGGGCGTAGTTGCTTTTGCCTGAAAATTATGCACTTAGTTCTTTGAAAAGTGCAAACTGTCATTTTTTACAGAATCCCGCTCATTTGTTTTTCTTACGCCAACTTTAATTTTTTACAAACACTTATTTTTTGCCTGCTTACAGTTAAATTTTTCAGTATTATTGCTTGCAATTTCACAAGCCTAGATAAAAAATAAATCTTTGAAATTGAATTCAAAATGTAGAAATTTAATTTAATCTTGAAGATTGCAAAAAGGCATAAATATTGATCTACTCGTAAATGGATACTGAAGTAAGCTTGTTAGAAATATAAAAGCATCATCTTTTTGTTTCTAGCGTGTTTTGAAACTAGAAGCGGAAAGGCTGAGAAAGGAAGAAGAAAACAGACTGAGGAAAGGAATGTCTGCTGAGAAGGCGAAGAAAGAAGCAGAAAGGCTTATGAAGGTTTCTTAAATTTTCTTTTCGGAAGTTCATCGCAATTAAGAATGCATTTGTAAAAGCTATTAGCAATATCTGTACATCTTGCACCAGAAAAGAATATATTGTATAGTGTAGCCACGTAATATTCTATAACGTTGTTTCCAACTTTAAGGAAGCTAAGTTTATGCAAAAAGTTGATGAATATCCAAACATTGTTTATTTTCAATACAGCTTTGTGTTTCTGTGAAACCACTTCTCCCCTTTAAACCAATCGGTTAAACCAAGATTTTTCATTATCGTTTTGTCATTGATTTTTGTTTTAATCTTCGAAGGAACGGTTGGCGAAAATCGAAGCCGAACAACTGCAAGAAGAAATTGTCAGAAAGGAACTTCTTGAAAGCAAGAAAATACAAATCGAAGAAGCTGAAGCAGAAGCAAAACGAAGAAGAGAAGAAGATGTCGACGATTCTAAAATTGTAAGTTTGCTGAGATGATCACATTGCGTCGAATATGTTGAATCAGTTAAAGGTTGAACAATAGATGTGGACAAATGAGAACAGGCCTCGTTTCCAGAAACGTGTAGCCAACTGAATTTTCTTTCGATACCAAAACAGCTACCGTTTTGATGCTAAACAGCATGATAATAATAATCTTAATACAACAGAATACACTGGTTGCAGGTTGCAACTTCCGCTGCTTATAAGTCTTGCTGTCTTACCCTGCCATTTATGTAGCACCAAGAATCCTCTTTAGTCCACATTGTAACCTAGTGTGATCCCATATACAGTTTTTCTGTCCCATCCATGTGATCCCATCCATGCAGTTTAGTGTGATCCCATCCATGCAGTTTTTTTTCATGCTGTAAATCAAGAGTTGGTGAAAACCATCATGTTTGTGACTGGACTAAAATTTACAAGCAATATCAGTCAAAGGGCTGGCTAGGCACGATATAAAGGGCTGTTATTTAGCATTATTTATTTGAAGCTCATAATTTCCACTTTGTTTAATGTCTTTATTTGTCTGAAATTCATTTTTATTGATTAACCAAGATAGTAGACTGGGTGATGATTTTCTTTTCAGCTTATCGATTGATTTGGTTTTTTAGGTCGATGAAATGTTTGGCTTCCTTCCTTCTGACGACAAACAAATGGGACAAGTCCCAACTGCATTTAAGGTGATTCAATCTAATTTTTTCTATCACCTATCAAGTTTAATTATGCGTTCTTTCTTTCTTGACTATAAATTTCTATTTATTTCTTCTTTAATGATTTGTGAATTTTTGTATTTACATTTCAGATGTACCCTAATGCTTAAAGTTATACTAATGCAATCCAAATCTTTTTTGTTATAGGATTTGAAAGTTTCAGATAAACAATACGGATTTTCAGACAAGGATATTATATCGGAAAACTCGGTAAGGACTATTAAATTAAGTTAGAGTTAACTGCGAATGCTGTATGCCACTCGTACATAGAGAAAGTATATATAAGTGATGAAAGTATCCGAATCGTGGAGTGACAGAAAGCAGTTCAGCCATTTTTTTCCTAATTGAATTATACGATCTAATTAACACGTTAACTGCTAAAGGCTATTCTGTTAACTGCTAAAGCCCGGAAGAACCAAAACGTCAATTAAGTTGCAGCATAGCATTTTGATTGATTTCTTGCAAACAGGCTACTTGAATTACTTAAAACTATACATTTTCTTGAACATTAGGATCAAAATATACTTTTCAAACAAAAATATAAGAAATTTGTTACCATAGCAACAAAAGCCACACCTTATTTTAAATGTACATAAGACGAAAATGAAGACATTCGGAAGTTTTCTTTACCTATTTAGAGAGCTTGGGGCATATTTTGACATTTATTTACACCATTTTTGTAATATCAAGGTATCTAAGACTACACTTACAGGGTTTAGACCAAAATTGGTTTGAAATTGTTTGTTACAAAATGAGAATAAGGCCATTTTGAAACTATACTGAATACGAAGACAGGAAAAGTTCTAACAAACAGATATTTCTCTATAAATCAGAGCCAGAAAATGACAGGAGGATATAATACCAAGACTTGTTATTGCACAATTTACAAGCTACAACCTAGTTATAATCTTCAATCACAATACAAAATTTTAGCAATAAAATAAAAAAGTTTGCAAACTGAATAAACATAAAAACTAGAAAAATAGGCACCATTTTGCTATATCTTAGCCAAAAGGCCACAAACATGGAAACCTTGGTCTTTATGGACATTATATAAATATTATTTGCAAACAAGTCCTCTCTGTCTAACATTTTCAGTCAAAATATCAAAGTTTAGCTTTCAAATTGTATATGAAAGTATGAAAAAATTTAATTTTGAAAGTAATGTAATGACGCAATTCAGAAAAAGTATCAATGGCAGCTGCTCTGTAAGAATTTGAATCAAACATGTTCAAGGGCAGTTTTTGTACAAATATGGATTTATAATGTAAGAAAAGTTACATGATAAATAAAATATATACTAAGAAGGGCTCAAAATCAGTCAAAATGCTGATGAAAACATGTTGGGCAGCATCCTCTTTGACAACGAACACACTGAAATGCTGTCCTCTTCCTTTTGCCCTCTTGCCTGCTGGAACAAACCATACAATCTTTTCTTTTTCCTCCTGGCAATTGTTCCATCTGACAAATTTTTCCCTCAATGTCTGGTCTCAAATACTGAGGCCTGATTCTTCTGTTTCTGGCTGGATTCATCAGCCCCTCAAATACCTTCACATAAAAGCGTAAGCGCTTCATTGGCTTTTCTGCTAATGCCTTATACAAAACATATGAATTCAGCAGTGCCTTCTGCATCAGTCTTAGCAGCACTTTGACAGGCCAGCGTCTGGTTCTCCTTTCCACCTCATAAGAATATACCATCTCATCTGATTTGTCAACACCAAATTTAGAGTGGTTGTAAGCCCAAACTAGCTGACATTTGTACTTTTTGTCAGCTACATGGTTTTCCTCTCTGACTTTGTGACCATCCCCATCAACATAAAAAGCAGAGTATTTTGTTGAGGTCATCAAGAGTGGTTTTGTCTGACTCTTCTTGTCCCTTATTGCAACACAAACATTATCATCCATGCGATATGCAAGCTTTTCTCCAACCTTCAACTTTGCATTCACCACTTCTTTTGGAAAGCCAGCTGCCTGGTTTCTTTTGATGGTCCCAATGTGTGTGATCCCAATTTCTTTCAATTGTTTAGAAAGTTCCAATGAAGTGTACCAGTTATCTGTTGTCAGCTGGTATCCTTGGTGTTGCAAGTCATTCACCAAAGTCATCACAATGCTCTTGGGATCACTTGGATATTTGTGATGAAAACGAGCGGGAACTTTTTGCTTGGAACCACAGTACAAAAGCACTTTACATAAATAGCCAGTTGTGTCACACAACTCTTGCATCTTTATCCCAAATTGGTGGTGCTTCTTATTTGGAATATACTGTCTAAAAGGAACTCTACCACGAAAGCCACATAAACCTTCATCGACTGTCAAGGTTTGGATTGGCTGGTAATGAAATTTGAACATTTTGTTCATGTGATTCAAAGGGTATATAACCCTGAAACCTGGATCAGTTCTATCAACAGTTGGATCTGTGACATCGAATGTTTGCAACATCCTCAGCCAAATCATCCACTTATCACGACCCATTACCTGCGAAAACTGAGGGGTGGCTTGGGACCAGTCACTTTCCCTCCAATATTCCTCAAAACTTGCTTTTTGAATAAGGCCCATGTTAAAAAAAGGCCCCAGAATGCCTTATAGGTGTCTAGGTCAGCGTCTGCTTTCATATTTTGCCAGAGCCGGAACCTAGACTTCGCTGAAATTTCTTTCTTTGCAACAATCTGATCTCCGTACTTGATGCTAAAATCAAGCAGTGTCTTGAAAAATTCATCAGTAGCAAAGTACTGAAAATACACAAGGGGGTCTGCTTCCTCCCTGGCAATATGCTTAGGTCCACTTGCAGCAGTAAATGAAGGCCAATCTGGTGAAATATCATCGTCAATATTTCCAACGGGTAGCCAACATGGCTGCTGTAGGCCTAAAAGTTCATCCTCCTCGTCGCTACTGCCACTTTCCTCCGAACTGTCTTCATCTTCCACATCAAAGTCGGAAGGAATATAATCACTGTCTTCCCCGCTATCGGACATTCTCAGTGCTAATTGTTATTTTCTTGCCAAAGACACGCGAAGACACAAATTCAAAATTCAAAATCAGCTGATCGAACTTTAGTAAGCGGTTGGCCTAAGTCAAATTTCAACTGCCATAATATAGCATTGTTGTAAGGAAGGACACCGCTTTTGTTGTTTTCAAAGGACATACGTGCAATGATTGGTTAAAAAAACAAGAAAATAGTCATGTGATAAACTTTCTTTTGAAACAAGACTCATTTAAACAATAGTGGTGCGTTGGGCCACTATAGTGGCCTGGGCCTCGTTTTGGTTGGGCCACTATAGTGGCCCACCGCAGTTTACGTGTTAAATAAGGTTACCGTAATTCCTTGCTTTCCTTTGAAAGATCGTCTCCTACAACAATCGAACTTTAAATGAGCAGTCACTCCTTGAATAAGCGCCCCCTCCCTCCATGAGCGTCTCATTACTCAAATAAGCGCCCACATATTCATTGACAGGGAAAGGCCTAAAGAGAAATATCACTTTAGACTAGCACTAATCTTTTACAAGACATGCAGTACTGGGGCTGTGCATAAAGTGTTTGTGATTCGTTACGACAGTGCAGATCTAATTTTCCTTCTGAAGTGGGTCTAAAACTTCTAAACCTGGCCAATTCTTCTACGTTTGTTTTATTTGGAATGCGAGCATAAATAAACTGATAGATCTCGGACGAGAAAAGGGGGCAAAAGATGCTAGATCCGTAGACAGCATCTAGGAATATCATAAATTCATGTTGCAACAGGGGTAACTAAAAGTTTTGTCTAGTCCAAAGATGTATCCCGTATGCTTCTGCAAGAATTTGCTATTACTCTTGATGCTTGTAAATGTGTAGATGCTGAAATATCAAGCAATCCTATTTGACACATGTCATGAAATATAATGCATTGTAGCACAGGCCTACCGGAAAATGTTTCCTTTGTACATTGAAATTGATTTGAAATTTTAAAAGTTGATTTTAACGGACGACAAAATAAATAATCCAGTTGTCTTTGAGCCTTCACTCTTTACTACTTACCTATAATTTACTAATGTGCAAATATGCTTTTCTAATTTCAGGACCAAGATGACTTTTCCGAATTTAAATTTTCCAAATTCGCCGCCACTTATTTCGAAGGCCAAGCAACTGCTTATCACATAACAAAGAACCTCGATCGCCCGCTCTTAGCTCATGACAACGAGACAGATAAACTGGTATGTGCAAACCATTTGGATAAATTTAATAAATCTTTCTTCTTCATTGTTTTCCATGGGTATTTTTTATTCAGTGTCATTCTCAAGAAAATTTTATGAGTCAAAATAGCATGTGTCATGTCATGAGACCACAAAAGTTTGAAACTCAGAAAAAAATCTGCGAAGAACTGGATTTAAAATAAAGAATCCTGTAGAAACATTTACCACTTACAGGAGAATTGCTGGATGTGTTGTAAAAAGTTGATTTACACTAATTTACACTGAATGAAATTCGGAAGTTTGTAGGCATTGAGACTTTTTAAATAAAGAAAAATTTCATCTTGCGATTTTAATTTTTTCTGGTCTTTGTTCGCCTCAGTCTGCTACAAATTTTTTTTATTTTTGCAAAATTTTTAGATTGCTAGATACATATGTACTCATGTAAAGTGAGATTTGTTTAAATCGCATTAAGTAACTCAAGTGTTCAAAAGTGGGCTTATGTTAATCAAAAGTACAACAGGAATTATTATTAAAAAATTGAAGTTGGTAAAATTCAAATCACCAGGCAGTTGAATTATTTGACTACCTGTAGAAAAAATAAGTGACATTGGAATGGTGCATTTGTCCTGAATGTTGTTTACTTTGAATCCTACAAGTCCTTATTCTGACTTGCATTTCTTTTACTTCCAGGCTGCTCTTGCAGTGTTCATAACAATCCTTCGTTTTATGGGCGACCAACCAGAACCAAAGTACAACTACTCAGCTGGCAATCACAAGGTATGCAACTCTTATCTGCTTATAACTGTCATCCGCAATATGTTTATACAGTAAATCAAGTGCATTCGGGCATTCTCCACATAAATTCCTTTTTATGATGCACAAGTAAGATTTGGATTCGATGCCTGAGATTCATTGGCATTAATGCCTATATGAGAATTGGCAGTACTTTGAATCAGAATTGACTCAGGAGAATCAGTCAGACTGAGAGAAGAAATGTGGATACAATAACTTTCCTAAAATAAGTCTCCATCTCTTTTAAGCAAGTTTCGTTTGAAAATTTCAAAGCCGTCCAATGTTTAAATCATGCTACATTTTAAGTGAGCAAGACTTTTCAAGAAGCTTTTAAATTTGGTTCGAAACATTTCATATAGTAAAGACTTTCTCGTTAATTTTTTGGATTTTTAGGACAATACACCAGTAATGAACAAGATATACGATACACTTGGAAGATCAGCTTCGAAGTCTGGAACGCTGTCTCATTTCAGAGAAAACGTATGCTTTATTTACAGTCCATTCGATTTTGGTCGAAATATATCTACTGTTTTTTATGTATCTCGTCATTGAGAAGAATAGATATGTATTCAAGTAGAGCCATTAGAAATTGCATCTTTCAATGGCGTGTATTGATTTGTTATTAAAATATTACTCAATATATTTATTAGTTAGATGAATAGACTAGTGTTGAACAGATAGATTATTTGTGAGACAGATAGTCAATCCCGTGCCTCAAGATAGACACAACGCCAGAAACACATCAAGTATTTTGCTATTCAACTGAACCTAACCACCGCATAATCATACTCTATAATCACGTGACATTAGCATGTCAATCAGATGTGTCTGTTTGTAAGGATTCTGGTAATAGTAATAGTGTTTTCTATGCATTGCAGTATACTGTTATGAAGATTTGGTACTGCTGTATTGTGTAGTTAATTTTCCATGTTTTCATGTCTTCATAGGAGGAACCAAGTAAGATTGCAAGAAGAGAAACTTTGAGAAACCGAATCGTTTCAATGACGTTGAAGAAAAAGTCAAAAATAACCAAGGTAGACTTCTTCTGGCTGATTTAAGAGCCAAGAACAAGTTTTTATTTTCGCATTGAATATACATTTGCCTATGGTTGCGTTAAGTATAACTCGAAGAAGCATATTAATGAACATAAAGCACTTTGTACTCTGCAAAAAGGATATTAAACACTTTGCAAACAGACTGCGGATAGTCATTCAATTTGAAGATATGTTTGTATCACACGAGGAATCGAGAGCTAGAAAGAATATTGAAATAAAGTTTTGGAAGTCTAGAGGAAAACCTTGTAGGCCATGCTGAGAAATAGTTATTATTATCCAATTAAGGAATGCACATTAGCTTTATAAACATTATTTCTTGATAACAGGTATCTGCTCGGTTACAATTTAAAAATGTAGACAGAATTACTGATTTTGCTTGCATTCACAGGAAGTTGCCTCGAGATTACGCAGTGAGGACAGTATTGAAATAGTGGGCGCATTGAGGGCAGAGGATAGGCCAACGTCAAATTTAGAAAAATTGCATTTTGTCATCGGGCATGCCATTGTGAGACCGTCCTTAAGGTACTCTAATTTTTGACTAAGTGAATATTTGCTCTGTTGATTGAGAAATAGAGTTTTTATTCCTAGTGAGCGAGACAATTTTGGATCAACCAAATGTAGATAGTAAATTAGATGATAGAATGTTGATTCATTACAAGATATGCAAATCTAGAACTTTTAAGGATTTTTTAACAACGCTGCCAATGCAGTAGGGGTGGGATATTTAAAATTAGTTCTGATTAAATGAAAATTCTGGGAGATTCTGATAAAATAAAAATTTTGTTTCATGAGTTGAGCTTTCAATATTTCTTCGATGTAAACTTAGTCATTGAAAACCTGTTTACTAAGCCATATATTTTGCAGGACAGATTTTTCAAGCCAGAATTTTGTGATTTCAGTGTAAATGTTTAAATAAAAAAGACATTTTTTCTATCAGAGCACGAAGTTACTCTTGGTGCGCAACTTAATTAGTCCAATCAAAAATTTTATCATTTAAATTGGAAGTTGATCTCGGATCGGTCACTTTTAAATGCAATTTCGTGTATAGCAGTTTGGAACAATACTCTTTTTCATACATTTAGAGATGAAATTTATTGCCAAATTTGCAAGCAGCTGCTAAGAAATCAAAACAAGGAAAGTGCAAGAAAAGGATGGATATTGCTGTCTCTTTGCCTTGGCTGCTTTGCTCCGACAGAGAAGGTGATTTATCAGATGTTTCTACTTAAGTAAAGCATTGCCATCTAATCTTGATTAAGTGTAAAAAGGGCCGTGATTGTGAATTTATTAGCATGAAAAATTATCTCTATAAAAGCAGGGTATTTCTCAAAAATGTAGGCTTTATACCGAAATTATAAAAGAAGCTAAAAAAAATTTTTCTTACCGATTTGTGTCAATTTCTGTAACTATGATTCTTGTTTTCTCATATGTATCTAAATAGTTCGGGGTTTTATCACAACTAATATGGACAGTTATGATGAAGATATGCTCTTTTTTGAACTTACTAAGTACTTTCCTTTTTTTGACATTTATTTTTTTTCCAGCTTGCCAGGTACTTGCAGAATTTTATTAAAGAAGAGGCACCCCAGAATACCGTTGCGTATAACCTTGATAGGCTGCGACGAACGCTGAAAAACGGAACTCGTCATCAGCCACCAAGTTGGCTCGAGCTTCAGGTTGGATGAAATTTCTTAATTAAATGCTTAGTATAGATTCAGTAAACTTCAGAAGACTGAAATTTATGCCTGACTTCTATCAGCCATACATTCTTTGAGAGTACTCAACCTGGATTTTTTTAGGGTGACCCTTTGTTTTTTTATTTCATCTTTGGGTGTTATATGTATTGGACATTTTCTGATTTTCTGTGCCTGGTATCAGAGCACTGAATAAGAAGCTGGTTGGTACATAACATTTCACGCGAAATGTAGTTGAAAACATGAGACGTTCGCTCCAGCAGTAAGAACTTTCCTTATTTGGGTATTAGGCTCTCTGAATTCTATCCTGATAAGAGTAATTGTTTCGTCTAAACCTTGGAGTTGTCATCGATCTCAGTCAGGCTCTGTAATTGCTTGTAAGATCATTTACTTCTTTTTAACCAGAATCTAAATACTTAAATTATAAGTGCAATTTACTTTTTACTTGAAGTCGATGAATTTTAGATCACTGTTAATTCCGATTAGGCCACAAAGTCAAAGAAACCGCTGATGCTTCCTATCACTTTCATGGATGGCAATACGAAGACGCTGTTGGCTGATTCTGCGACGACCTCAAGAGAACTTTGCATACAGCTCGCCGAGAAGACTAACTTGAAGGACCAGTTTGGATTTTCTGTTTACATATCTCTCTATGATAAGGTGATCCTTTCTCATATTATATATCTGAATTCTTGCGATATTTTGGGTTTAAGATATTCCAGGAGAAAACCCTTGAACCAAGGAATGTTCTCAATATTCGGTAAAAAGAAATTGTGTCAGGAAATTTGAACAATAGCACTTTATTGGAAGATCCAAAGACTCAATTAAGTATTTGTGTTAACATAACTTTCTTCTTTTGGTAGGTTTCCAGTCTTGGTAGTGGCCGTGACCACGTGATGGATGCTGTCTCCCAATGCGAGCAATACGCCAAAGAGCGTGGAGGCCAAGAACGGAATGCACCTTGGAGGCTGTTTTTTAGAAAAGAGATATTCTCACCGTGGCATGACCCAATAATTGATCCGATGGGAACACACTTGATCTACCAGCAAATCATTAGAGGAGTGAAGTTTGGTGAATACCGTTGCAACACGGTAGGTTGAGAGAGAAATGGATTCTTATGCTATCGTGAAAGATAATTCAGTTGAACCTTGATAAGTCGACCACAGCTAATTCGGATTCCCGCCAACTCCAACGTTTTTTCGCCTCCCTTGATTTTGATATGCTTTATGTACAGAAGTTGCACCGGATAAGTCGAACTACGGACAAGTCGAATATTTCGATATTTTTTGTTGCCTTTAAAAATTAAATGCCTTTAAATATTTAAACTAATCGGGGTTCAACTCTAATGCCTTTATAAATACATACTGCATGTTTATTCCCTACCAATTCTTTGCAGAGAAGCACTAAGTGTACCATTTTTAAGACTTGCTTGTGAAGTTACATCTATTCTGTTTAATCTTTGCATGGATCTTTCTAAACGAGCCATGTTTCTTAGAGAATTGCATCTCTAAAGTCCTAGTCAGATCGCCAAGCTAGCAACTAACGATAACCAAAAAGCATCACGTTAACATTTCTCTGTTTATACTTAAACCCATTTAAATGTCTTATAGAAAGAAGAATTTGCCGATCTAGCCGCGAAGCAGTATTACGTGGAGTACCAGTCAGATATCACCTCGGACCGCTTGTTGAAACTGATACCGACTTACATTCCGGACTCTTATTTACAACCGCCAAAAGCCGTAGAGATGTGGTTTCACCTCATTGTATCAAACCTTCAAAAGGTTCGAGTCTTTCTATTTCATCAATTTATCCTGACGTTTCTGAATTTGTAACTCTTCATTAAAGACTCATATTTTCAAGGGACCTAATGAAAACAAGAAGAAAATAATACCTTGCCAAAAAGAAGTCAAGGAGTTACACGGCTACGACATATTTGATAACATTGAGATCAGTTTAATGCCCTGTTAAACACCTCTAATGCAAGTAGATTGTTTCAAAATCACAATATTATAAGATGTTCTATTTAAGTAAGTCAATTGTCCGGTTCTGTCAGAAGTCTCATCGTTCTGTCACATGAAAAAGTTACTTGGGGCCATTTTGATTCCTGTTAATCTTTGGGGTGTGTAAATTACAGCTTGTTTTGGGTGACGCTTACAAATGTTGCAAAGATTTGTTTAAAAAGCACTATGGACAGCCACCAGGATAAGATGTAAGGCACACATTTGAAACAACCGAAGATACAAAGCACTCAAGGGTAAAAGAGTTATAGGGTATGGAATTGAAACGAATAAACATTGAAATGATCGTAGTTAAAGACGATCCTTGTTATTTTATCATCACATCCCCTTCTTTTGTTTTTCAAAAAACAGGGGTACTATGCCAAGGCTTCCTATGAGTCCTCCAAAGTCAAACAAGATGTTGTCATCTTTGCCAAGTATCGCTGGCCGCTGCTGTTCTCTCGATTCTATGAAGCGCATCGATTCTCGGGTCCAATTCTTCCACGTGATGATGTCATAATTGCCATCAATTGGACCGGAGTTTATATCGTAGATGCAGAGGAAAGGGTCTTAGTGGAATGCGCCTTCCCTGAGGTGCTAGCAGTCGGTGAAGGAAGGTTTGTACTCGGGTTTTGCCTTTATTGGGATCGCCTGATGAATATTGTTTGGATGCTATTTCTAATATTTATCTCAGGCAAGATATGTATCTTTACAGAGAACTTCTGACTCCTCTAGCTTGCAATTCCAAATAGCCTTTGAATTAACTACCTATTCGCTCTGTCCTCTAGAAACTTTTCCTTTATTTTTCAAAATTGTTTATACCTTTTTCTCCAGAAATAATGCACCAAGCCAAAGTTTTACCTTGACAACCGCGGGACACGAATACACGTTCACATCCACGAATGCAGAAGACATCCGGGAACTTATCTCATATTTCTTAGATGGACTAAGGAAAAGATCGAAATTTGTTATTGCTATGGTTGACTACGACAATAAAGGTAATTCATCATCCACAGTTTTTATTTTCTTTATTTTATTTTAGTGATAGGTAAAATCGCCGAGTTTCTAGTAAACTCTTAATTGTTAAAGAGCTGCGTGCCCTAGGCAGGGATTTAGTACTGGTGGAGGGGGAAAGGGATGCTCGGGTATACCAAATGTTTTATGCAAAACCCCCCTGTTCTTTTCAAAACACTACACTTTAACCATAAGTGTTGGTCAGTTATGCTAGGGGGTTTCATTTCCACCTTGTCTAGAAAGTGGAAAAATCCCCAACCAGGTCAGCTTTTTGTTAGCAAACAAAACATTGAATAGATTAACATCTCTTCATGACTAATGTTAAAGTTGTCGTAATAATCTTATGTTACTGACTATATATCTATAAATAAATGCAGCCTCAAGAAGAAAGCAAATAATTTCTTTTAGGAGAGAGCAACTTTTTAGCCTTGCAAAAGGGTGATTTAATCGTGCTCGAAAACGAGACTGGAGAAAGTGTGCTGGCCTCTAGCTGGTGCAAAGGAACCTCAGAGCGGACTGGTCAAACAGGTGATTTTCCATGCGAGGCTGTTTATGTGATACCAACACTGGACAAACCCACAACGGAAATAATGGTCAGTTTACTTTCATGTTAGTTTAGCTTCATACAGTGTGTAGTCACTAAAAGTAATGTTTGGAAATTTTTCAGAATGCATTGTTTTTGCTAAAATATATTCAAATTTTGTCAGAATTACTCCGTGAAAATTTACCATATCATCAAAAATATTTCAATAATCAATCACTAATTTGGTATAACAGGACTATTTTAACATGGAAAATAACACAGTCTAGGCCTTATTTCTGAAACCACGATAGAAATCTGACAAATTTTAAAAACTCGAGGTGTTAACAGATGTCTTCTGTGGTGCGCTCAGCAATAAATTCCGCATCAGAAAATTGAAATTGCTTTCACCTGTTGAGGCTCTAGCGCAATATTTTATGAATGAGAGATATTCCCAAATACCAGGAGCAAATTTTCATGTTTATTTTGACGTTTTTTTTTTCAGGAGCTGTTCAGCAATCAGAGCAATCTTTACTCGGACAAGCTTGGGCCTAATTTTGACTTAGCAATTGAAATTGACGATACGCCAGTGCCAGAGGAGCCTCACACTCTTGAAAGCTTCTCCCTACAGCATTTCAACACGTTGCCAAAGAGAACGCTAAGCAAGGCTTTAGCTAATTCTCTAAGAAAAAGAGAGAGGGACTTCCCATGGTCGTACTCCAAGGTAGGCAAGACCATTTGAAAATATTAACTGTCTATAGACTTTCTTTTCTAAGCTGCCTAAGCAAACAAGACAAACCTTGATAAAGAAAAACACTTTGTAGAGATCGTCTCCACTGAAAGCATTAAAATATCCCCGTCTTCCCTCTTCCTTAGTTATGTTTACTACCATTCATTATCACACAGAAAAAAATAAAGGTTTCCTCTTCGCGATGTTTATATTTTTTTCTTCAGCTTGGTTTTTCCTTTTTTCATTTTTATGTAGAGATGCCAGCGACAAGTTTGTTATTTTAATTGCAGGATCCCATAAAGCAGCCATTGATGAAAAGACTGAATGATGTTGAAGACTTGTGTCACAAAGCAAAGCAGACATTCCTTGATATCCTTTTCTGCCTTGTAATCAATGCTGTATTTCTTCCGTTCGCTTTTCGTAGGGAAATTATGAATATAACATAGCTATATGATAGATCGATTTCTTGATCGAAGATAACAAAGTAAGATTGCTAAGCTTGAAAACCCTAGAGAAGAGGAATGCAAAGACGTCAACAGATTAATAGTCTGATTCGTCATCATGGAAATGATGGGAGACATTTGTTATCGTTCAACCAGTTTCCAATATCCCTTTTTTGGGAAAGGTTCCTTTAGGCCAAAATTCCATTCTTTTAGCAGCCTTTTTCTTTGTGTTTATGACTATTCCTTGACTTTTATCACCGATTTTAAAGTACATGGGTGACTACTCGTCAACCAAAAATCAAGGAAGGCGAAATACAGAGCTGACAGATATCATATTTGAAGCGCCGTTGCTCAATGTGAGTATTATAATCAACTTAGTCATCTAGCTTTTGTTTCATAGCTGGAGCTGCTCAAGTTTAGGATGCTTTACACAATTTTCATTTTTTCAAATCTTCCTACCCGCTATTTTCAAAGCTGGTCTCGAATAAGTTTACAGTGGGAATTGGGTGACATGGCCATTTGAGCATATTTACTAAATATGTGGCAAAGTAGATTATAAAATTTTCAACCTGCTTTAAAAATCTAAATAATTTCCCCCTTCCTCTCGTACCAATGTACGAAAGCAGAATTTTACTTGATCTTTCAGTCCAGAGAAAATTTGAGCTTGCTTTTGCTTACTGCTTTGTTGTAAGATCCTCCCAGGTGAATATAACATAGTCTCAAGGAAATATTCATTAAAGAACTGAAGAGTGAAAAGGCGTGATGAACGTTTCTCAACCTGTCATTACATTTTCTTGCTCAGGAACCACTCCGAGATGAAGTCTATTGCCAGATTATAAAACAGTTAACAGACAACCCGTGAGTAGCATTTGCAACCTTTTCTAAAAATCCATTCTAAGTGCTTTATAATAATCGTGAAATCTATCCGTATTATTTGTGAGATCTTTCCTGTTTTAGTACCATTCGGATAGTGCCACTAAGACTATAGATGAAACATACACAAGAACGGGAATCGTCACAAATGGTTCCTCCATGCATGACCTCGCAACCACCTTTAGCCTCGCTATAGTTATTGAATTCTTCTCTTGTCAAGAGTGGCAAGCATTATATTTATCTATACCTTGTTATTAGCTCCAATATAAATAGCATAGCTTGTGGTAAAGATTATACCATAGGTTCTTGGCTTGTTTGTGGCTCTTGCGCCGTCTTTTACAGGCATATTCCTCGCATCTTCAGTTTCAAAGGTTATTTGCAAGTGCAAATGATGTCTTTGGAATCCTAGTATTTGAATACAATTGAAGCAACTGTAATAAATAATCAATTGATAAAGAGTGAAGAAATGGTTCAGCATTGCCAAGTCAACATTGGCAGCAGAAAATATAACCATTCCAATCCTGAAAGTTTCCCTTCTCGACTGGTCATACAGCATTTTATATATGCAGTTATTTGTGAAAATTCAAGACATTGTATATGCGTTAGCTACCACGTTGACATGAACTCTTTATTAATTAAAGGCGGAAGAGGAGTGAAGATCGAGGTTGGGAACTAATGTGGCTTTTAACTGGATGTTTTGCCTGCAGGTATGATATTCTTCAATTTTATTTTCGAACTAGGCCTAACTCATATTTCATTAAATCTACTGCCTGTCTTGATGCATGGGCAAAAGTTTATGTCTTAATTCTTTGTCTATATTTATTATCTTTGTTATCCAGTATCTTGATACTTTCTTATTTTAATAAACAGCTCGATTTTGCTGGATGATGTTAAGCTTTTCCTCAAGTTCCGAAGTCGAAAATGGAAGATCGCCCAAGACTGCTATGCAAAACTTCTGAAGACTATAAGACATGGACCTAGGAAATATCCACCTCACCTATTTGAGGTTGAGGCAGCACAGGTATTAACATCAGATTTATGATACGTGGCTGGTCATTGCTTGAATTAATTGCGCTAGGAGATGTCTAAATCACACCCAGACTGGTCAGAAAATGCGAGAAAATTTTTGTACGTATGAAATTCCACCTGCACTGCAGATTATAATTACCTTCAACAACTTTAGAATAATAACTTGAATCGAATAGCTAAACTTTTGATCTGTCAGTGAATGAAAAGTCGAAATGGCGTCTAAATATAAGCTTTTTGAATTAGCGATACTTCCTTATCAAATATTGACGTCTTTTTTTTGATAGAGAGGGTTGAATATAATATTATAACGTCATACCTCGTATATTCTTGCAGGGGAGCATGACAAGAATATTTCATAAAGTTTACTTCCCAGATGACACAACTGAGGTTTGGTTTTACATTTGTTAAATTAGACACCTACTGTAATAATATTACCGAGATCATTTAGTTTTCATGCCTAAATGTAAGTAGCACAAAACAAATTCAGATATTCTTGGGTTGTATTTGTTGGACTGATCGGTACATCATTGTGTGTGAATGATTAAGAGCCATTTTGCTGTGAATATTGTCAGTTTTACTTAATCAGTAAGTCAATCAAGAATCGCTTATCAATCACCTAGTTGATTCTACAATTTTTTAGCTGATATTGAATAAGTAGAACAAAGTCGTCCAATCTTGAGTTCTATTTGAGCTTTATATGTATATCTTGAGTCGATCCTTATATAATAACATGTTTTTGTTGGTCTATTAAGGAATCATGAATCAATTACCAACATTGATCACTTGATTTTGGTAACATAAATGCTACCTTGATTTCAAACAGGACTTTGAAGTTGAATCATGCACACGAGCCAAGGATATGTGTACTTTGATTGCAAAGAAATTGAAATTGAAATCAGCTGATGGATTCAGTCTGTTTCTAAAAATTGCTGACAAAGGTGAGTGTTGATGCTCTGAAATTGGCTTTGATGATTCTCATATAAGCAAATCCTTAATCAGAACTACATGGATGTAGCTTTCTTAAGTGTTTACTTACCATTATTTTTCATATTATTTAGATACCAAACAGAGAGACACGGGGTTAATTGTTTACTTTTGAGTTGTATTATTTGTAACCCCTAACTGTGTGTGGGAGAGGAATGCAATTCTAGGCAAAAATACAGCAATTTAGACCTTCTAAAATTTTGAAAACAATATTTTAAAGGATAGAATGCTCACCTGCTATGCAGTTTTGTTCAATTCAATATCGTGGCGATACATACACTTTCATACACTGGATTTCTTTTAGCAATTTTTGCACTTGCATTGAGAAGTGACGATTCAATAAAATATTCTAGTCGCTTTTCTTTGTGTCACAGTGATGATCTAGAAATGTCAGTATAATAAATAGCCTTACAGTTGGCCTAAACTTCGTCTTGCAGTGATCAGTGTTCCCGAAAGCGATTTCTTCTTTGACTTCGTGCGTCACTTGAGTGAATGGCTGAAGAAAGCGAGACCCCTCCATCAACGAGATGGTAAGTTTCGTTTATCTGTTCTCTTGTTTTCTTGTTTTGAAACATCACTGCTTCTTTCATTTTAATTGAGATAAAAGTTGTCGTTTTCGCTGTTTGAGCTTGTCAGGTCATCGTAATGCTTGGATACTGTTCGTCTTTGTCAAATTTTGATTGAGAAGCCAACAGGAAATAATCGTTTCTTTTGCAAGTTTTAATGAGAAAATTGTTAATCTACAAATACCATACTGTGATTATCCTAATGTGAGGCCACGAAGGAGCAGAGCGTATATAGGCTGGATACAGGAGCTTTGATATCCACTGGCAGCGCATATATCCAGTAATTTACCGCTGAGATTATGAGCAGCCATGTCAGATAAGAGATTCTCAACTTTTTTATGTATTGCACAGATTAAAAAAGATATTTTTATTAGCATAATAATTTTGTTATTCATCGTTTTAAAATTGCATCTTAAGGAAGCAGTGAAAGTGTATTTTAAGGTCGAAACGAAAGAGCAGTATAGCAGTTTTCTACTTCTAGTTCCTTAGGATAAAAACTGATGATGTTCAAATTCCTTCAAATCCGAAGACAACCTAAATTCCTAGCGGGGGGGGGGGGGGCATAAGGTAAGGCTTGGGTCGCATATGAATGTCACAAATGTGACGTGGCTTGGTGTAAGAAATCCTGCTTTCATCCCTCAGCTTTTTACAGCCGACACTGTCTCTCCATTGCTGTAGCCATAACTGGCACTGCATTTGATTGTGCAAAACCATAATACACTTGTGATTGAACTAGTGGTATTTGCTCTTCTTGGATAGTAAGGATACATTCGCTGCCTGCCTAGGACCTTTATCTCAAAGTGCGAGTCAGTGAAGTCAAGGATTAGGATATTTGTTATCACCAGGGTTATCTCTTTCTTAGATATCAAAATTATATTTGTTATTTTATCATGAAGGGAATACAACACTGCACGTCAATTATCAAGTGTTCTTTATGAAGAAACTTTGGACTACAACTGTCGTTGGCAAAGATCCCAATGCTGATTCAATATTTCATTATCATCAGGTCAGTTTTTTCTACACACGTGCTACATGTCTTCTACTGTTTTGCAGTTTCTGCTGATAATTCAACATTTAGTTTTTTGGATAAAACACAATTGTTTTTGCTTTCCTCTGGGTGGCTTCAAAACTTTGTTTACATTTCATGTCTTTATCTTTATTTTAATCTATGTTGGGAATGCATTGTTGATATCATTGTAGTATAGAAAAATTGTTCAGTCGTTCAAATTGATACCTGATTCCTTCTATGGAGATTTTACCATCATTCACCACTTGAATTTTGACATTTGTTCCTTTTTGTTCTGATTGAGTTTTACACCACAAAGTTATACAGATGAACCTATACAATATTTTTACTCTAATTTTAGTCACACCTAAGAGAGCTTGAACATTTTTTACTGTAAGTTGGGTGTAACTGTAAGGAGATTAACGGAATAATTTACAGTAACGTTAAGCGGAATAGCTGCAAATGTTGTCTCGATTTATGGAGTTAACGCCCAGACCTCCAGGCAAATCATGCAGAGAATATAATGACTGCTACCTGGAAAATGACATTTAATCGTATTTATTCCTAGGAGCTACCCAAGTTGTTGCGTGGCTATCACAGAGTCAGCCTTGACGAAGCGTTCCAACTGGCTGCGGCTCAGTATCGAATCCGCTACGGGGACGATCGTGCTCCAATGCAGAGTCTGAAGTAGGCTGGCGCTTTCATCATTTCAATTCATTTTAACTTGTTGTATCGTGTATATATATAGGGAGAGGGGGAGGGGATGGGATACCCTTTTTAAGTCCTTACTTATCTATTTTTGTGACAACCTTATATTAAAATTGTGCTTGGTATTTGCTAATTAAAAGTCCTTGAGATTTTACAAAGATGCAAAAAGTGCTATAATCATTGCTCAGATTATTTCATAAATGTTTGTTGTGAAATGCCCTGATTAGAATCATATCATTTCGAATTTGACGCCATGTGCTAGAGAAACCCATTTGCAATACTTAACCATTTCTGTCATTTCAATGACGTCGTTTCATTTGAGTGTTACACTTTTCTGAATGCTGATATTTTAACACTAAAGAGAATCGGGGTGTATTTAGGACTAATTCAAAGCAAAATTGTTTGAAATCGATTGATGTTTCTTCATAGCCACTTAAGTTATATAATATTAAAATGTTTTGGAAGTTGTTAAGATTTTCTTACATTCAAAAACCTTTTAAGGATCTAGTCTTGAATTGATCAACATGTTTCTGACATTGTCATTTCATTTTCAGTCGAATTTTGCATTCTCTGGTTCCAAATGACATAATTGATCACATCACATTTGAAGACTGGTCAAAGGTATTGATATTTTAAATACAGAAAAATTTTCATTTAAGAACACCTTAAATTAACTAATCAACGGCCAAGCAAATGTAAATTTCCCATACGATTGAAGATCTTGTGCAAGCCATCTCTAGACAACAAACACTGTATTTTTTTAAAAAACGATTCTTTTCCTTCTAGTGTATTTATATGCAGTTTTCATTGTCATCCTGTCAGTCTCCGAATAATTTGCTACCAGTTTATCTAAGGATATGTGATGGTATCAAGGATATTGTTGCTCAGAATTTCTCAAGATTTGTATGCAGTTTATTTGATTTTTCAAGGCATTCTTTCAAAAATTTCCATGCAATTTTATTATTTACAGAATATATCGAATCAGTACAACAAGCTAGCCGGAAAGACAAAGCTGGAATGCAAAACTGTTTTCTTGAAAATCCTTTCCAAATTGCCAACATTTGGATCAGCATTTTTTGAAGTCACAGTATGTAATAATTTCCTTTACAAGCTTTATCATACCATAATCTTTTTTAAAACTTTTTCAAAGCATTCGCTGTAGATGATCATATGATTCTTTATACATCTTATGGCAATCCAATGTTTAGTTTTGAGGTGCCCCCTCAACTTGAATCTCTGACGTATCATAACCATGTCGTTCTTTTGGTAGAGTTTTCCAGGATCTCCTGGTGAAATTCGTTTCCACGAAGTACAAAACTGGATTTAAAATGTGTCCCTACATTTATAAATCGAGGCAGAAATACCCCACACACAGTTCATTGTCTTGAATTAACAACAGGCTTTCACTTGAGAACGGGCTTTGCTCGAACGTCGTTTTAAAGGGTCGCACTTATTTTCTTTGTTCAATTTAACCTTAGTTTCAAGTTATGTTGACATGATCTAACAACCATTGTCTTGCTTTTTCTGAACTTTTTCTTCATATTTTTATTTTATGACTGATATTTTTCTCTTAACTTCCCAGTTATCCAAGAAAATCGCTTTTACGTGGATTTTTTTCATTTCAGCAAAAGACGGATCCAAATTACCCTGAAAATCTTTTGATTGCAATAAACAAAAATGGTGTCAACTTGATTGACCCTATTTCAAAGGTTTGTTAATCTTTTAGCCCATTTTTCTTTTTCTCGTCTGTTACAATAATTTTACTAAAAACTGATTCAGTTAAGAGAAATATTGTCTCCATATTCTCAGTTTGCCACTGGGTTTATTCAGGAAATTTCTGTTATGTTGGATTATATGATGCTCTTAACAATAGAGTTTCTTGTTACTCGGCTCCTTTTACAGTTTCCTCTTTAGCCAATACTTAGGAACCATTCAATATTAGGTCAGAAAACAAAAATCCTTTTTCATTATTACAATCGATTTCAGGAAAAAAATAATTTTTCGTATAGATAAATTCTTGAAATAGTTATATGACAGTAAAGTTTCTGCAAAATTCAGTAAAGGAACACATTCATTGAAACTTGCTTTTGCAACATGTAAATTTTCATCGTAAGTTTATTATTTAATAGGAAAACTTTACGACATACCCTTTTACAAAAATTTCAAACTGGAGCAGTGGAAACAGCTACTTCCATATGACAATCGGTAATCTCGTGAAAGGAACCAAGCTTCTGTGCGAAACAAACTTGGCAAGTATTTGTAACTTTTTTCATCATCCTTCACTTGGTTTTAATCTTAGTAAGCACTAAGCGAATAAACTTTTGAGACTTTTTAGTCCTCGAAAATTCTTGCAAATTATGGAGAAAAGTTTCATATTATTGAAGGAACCAATCACGCATTTAAACGTTCTTAATCATCCTTATAGTATTGTACACATTTTTTGATGAACGAGTACCCGTCACCATGCATGTTTGATCTATTCTGTATTTTGAATCCCCCCTTCATGTTTGATCTATTCTGTATTAATGTTGCTCTCTTAAAGAAAAAATATGGCGTCGTACATGTTTTGGCAATGGAGATCATATGCTTTCTTGACTTTTTGACAAAATGGTCAGCTGATCTTGTTTTGCTTTTTGCAAATAAGGAAATTGCAGAGATGAAATGGTCTCAGGCTTTGATCTTTTCCGATTTCTATTAAAAGATTAATGAAAACTATAGCGTATCAAAAATGGACATAAAGTCCCTTTTAGCATTGTGTCTAAGACCCCGTTTACACTGTCCCGGGACAATTTTGTACCGTTACGGTTCGCAAGTGTTTACACTGTCGCGGTTCCAAATTGTTCCGTTTAGCCGTTCCGTTTACACTGTACCGGTACGACCTTAATTTAATGGTAGAACATTGTTTAGAAGAAGCTGTATTTAGTCAACCAAGGCTTTTATTCTGCCGCTGAAGTCAACAATCGAATTTTTATTGTGAGTTAAAATGGAGCGGAAGGCCGATTAAAACTTTACTTGGACGAAAGACAAGGTGGCTTTAATTTTCAATGTTATTTTAGACTACAAAACTGCCAAGTCCAATCAAGGCTTGGACTGGGAAACACTACAAGCCTTTTCTGTGGTCGTCTTTTCTTCAGAATTTCCTTTTCTTCAGAATTTGAGAACGTAGTTACGCCACAATCAAAGCCTCGATTACCTGAAACAGCCATACAAAAGACCTCTTTGTGAATCCGTGACAAAATCGTCTCGGATAGGTGTTTACACTGTCCCGTTCAAAAACGGAACCGTGACGGTACAAAATTCGTTCGCTTTCAAAGCAGGGTCAAAACTGTTCCGGATAGCAGAGCAAAATCGTCACGGTTCCACAGTGCTAGTGTAAACGCAAGGGCGAACCGCGACAGTTTTGTCACGGTTCCAAACTTGCACGGGACAGTGTAAACGGGGTCTAAAGAAAAAATCAGCTGATTTCGTCCTGGTGATCAGTGCGTTGCTCTTCAAGATCTATCCTAAAATTTCTTTCGTGGATTGAAATAAACAAAAAGTGTTCTTAATGAAGCTCCCCTACATTGTGGCATTAAACGAAGTACCGACAGATTAATAATGGTATGATATCAACTTTAAAATCATAGATCTGCCCTTTGCATTTATTCGGTATTTGCTTGGAGCGTCTGGAGCGATAACTAGTTGCTTCTGTTGTTTGATATTTGAATTTCTCATGATTTTCATGGCTTCTTATCATCTTCCCCAACAGGGATACAAGATGGATGATCTGCTGACGTCATACATATCGCAGATGCTTTCGAACATGAACAAGCAGAGGAAAACTGCAACAATACGAGGGACAATTTCCCACAGAAAGTAGGATGTTTTTACTCAGTCAACCAAGAGGATGCCAACCAGTTCGGTTCTGATGCAAGCGTATCATCATATTTTGAATCTGTTTAGGAAATACATTTTTGACTTTGAGCGTATTAGTTTAGAGGTATTTTAAGTGTTACTTTAATTCCTGCATTAAATCCAGAAATTGCTTGACGTAGGCAACTTTAAGGGTACTAAAAGAAGGCCTTTATTGGTAGCACGTTTGACAGTGGCGTCGTGGTCAAGGGTAAGGCATAGGCCGTTCCGTAGTACAATCCATCGGATTTTGTAGAAGTTTTTAGAACAATTGGCGTGCACTGGAACTTCACTGTTTTTCGAACCCTTATGCCAAAATTTGTCGAAAAATTTTTCTTCTGCCTGCCCCCTTCAGATTTTGAAACAGTCAGAACAGCACACAGGGAAAACTTGCACTGATTGAGTTTTTAAGTGCTCCCTTGTTGTTGTTTAGTGCGACCCGGAGTATTAAAACGCCATTTGAGAAAGCTAGGAGTGCAGCAGCCTTATCTTGTGACATTTAAAGGCAAATTTTCTGAACTGACTGCTGTTTGTCATTCCAAGGGACCTGTTTGAATGGGGTTATCGAAAGTTTGAAAATCTGTTAAAACTCATAGACAGGGACTTATCTGACAGTTATGGTACCCGCACTATTTTATGAATTTTTTCATCAAAATCTTCTTCAGAAGTATTACTTTTCAGCCTCTTCTCCCCGATCAGGAAGGTTTAGGCGTCACTGCTGTCATGCTAGGGCTGGTACTTAACAGCTCTATTCACAATTAAGAATCAAAAAGCTTCTCTAGGTTCAAAGAAGCTTAGGAGAGCTTCAGATATTTTGGCTCTCTATTTGATCAGCTCAATAGGTAAGAAGATAGACCACATAACTTTCTCTGTCTTTTATGATTAAAGCAGTATATTTTGATGATACCTGCAGTTATGAAATACTTTTTAATTTAACCATGGGTTCTGTATTATTTATTGGTGGTATTTTATTGGTATTTATTGCAGCGAACGTTTTGAATGTGTCGTCGCAAATGCCAGGTGTATTGGTATTAAATAATTATATTTTATCTTAATGCTACATAAATTTTAACTGGATTTAATTTGCGCCGGGATATAAGATATTTGGTAATTACTATATTTCTCGTGATTATTTATGGTTTCCTATTATTTGTTATTTCTCTTTAGATCCGTTAACAAGTGTTGATTTTGGAGACCATAGCTGTGTAAACCTGAGCTGATTTTTCGATTCGTATTTACGTTTGAAAACTGTTATTTTGATTACTTCTAATGTTACTTCTCCCCGATCAGGAAGCATTCACATAAGCTTTACTTTTCAGCCTCTTCTCCCCGATCAGGAAGCATTCACATAAGCTTTACTTTTCAGCCTCTTCTCCCCGATCAGGAAGCATTCACATAAGCTTTACTTTTCAGCCTCTTCTCCCCGATCAGGAAGCATTCACGTAAGCTTTACTTAAGCGAGGTAGAGCATTCACATAAGCATAAGAATCAAACAATTTGAACTTCCCAAGAACCTCATACCCAGTAACATATTCCCATTGAATTGATTTGGTACAAGGCCACAGACACAGTAGAATCCCACAAAACTGTAAATAATTTTAATTTAAGTAAATAAAGTAAACCAGCTAATGAAGAATTTTGAAATTCTCGTATACCAAGCAAAGTATCCGCCAATCAAAGAAGGTAGAACATTTTTCCTGTAATAGGGATCTAAATCACAGGCCTGTAGCACCTATGGGAGTTGTGGATTGGCCTTTCCACCAATAATTTATATAGACTATAGTGTACTCTTTCATGCCTATTTATTAAGATGATACTGGATAATATTGTGCGCCTCCCCCACATAATTTTCATTTTGCTACGGTCCTGACTCAGTATTATTGGAATGTAACTACGTACCCAATAGTATTTTAAAAGCATGTTCTGAAAGAAGTGCTTAAACACCTTTGTGCCAACTCTTATCTTATGGTAAAGAACCCCTGTAGTGAACCCCTGTTGTTTTCTGCAGCCCCATACAACCGAATCTCTTAGTCATTACGACTTTTCGATCGGAAACACTCTTTCGTAGCGAAAGCCTCTCGTCCTGCATACTCCGTCGGTGAACTTTAGTAGTGATAAACTCACTTATGTATTGAAATAGAATGAATCTTTTATAATATTTTGATCGTCGAATTAGAAGTTTTGCACTCCGTAGACAATCAAAAATTAGTATAATTCTAACGATTTGATATTTTGATCCTGAATTAATTATTGCTACATGAATAAAATTTTTTTCCAAATTAGAATCCTCTCGATACTGGTTGCGTTTTCTTTTATGAGAAGTCTCTCTCTGAACATCTTGTGATGAAAGTTTGAAAAGGCGCAGTCTAATGGCTGTCAATATAAAATAAGCACCACCCACATCCCTTTACACCACCCACCACCCTTCCCTCACCCACCACCCTTCCCTACCCCACTTCCATCATCCCATTTTTTCTCCACTGCGCTGCATTCACACAAATCAACATCCACCAATCCGGCACCACCATCTCGCATTTCAAATCCATTCACTCGTTCGTTTCATTTACTCTGATGAAGCCTTGTATGCCGGGGCGAAATATTAGTATATTCTTTAAATTTAATTTATTTTGAAAATTTTATATCGTGACATTGGATTCTCGTCGTCGTATTGCTTTGTTCCTGTATATCTTTCAATATAAAATATGTCTTTTGTTTAAAAGAGCGAATCAGAAGCGAATCAGAAAACCTGTGTTAGGGGTAGTGATAGGAGGCTGAGCCCCTTAGTTTATGCGATAGCTCTCATTATATTTTTGATGTTGTTTTCGATAAAATTGTTTCCGATGACCCCCTTTTTTTCCCTGGCACTACACCCCTGCCTTTATCTCAGTATTTGAGTGGTTTAGCTTGAAAAACTTAACACTCAATTGCACTGAAATCAGGTATTGAGATTGATGATATTCGTAGGTATGTAGATAGGGTCTCGTCACTGACTTTCATCTCACTGACTTTCATCTCAAAAATTGTCACTTGATTTGATGATATTGTTGATTTCCTGGAATATCTGTTTGTTGAGGTTAAGAAAGAAAAAGAAGGCATGTTATAGGGAGGTCATGTTTAACAAGGTCCGACAAAATCCCTTTATTCCAGGAATATTAGTTAGGATTCGAATGCGGGTACCCATTCTTGACACGGGAATAAGGAACTGCCATGTATTTCAACTTGGATTCAGGAACGGTTTAATAGCTTTTGGGAAACGCATAAGTGATCAGGAACTGTAAAATGAACTAAGAATAACAGGAGTTTCAAAATTGGGGGACAAATTTAGTACTTTCTACAGGATCTTTGCTATCAAGCATTCTGGAAAGAGTCTGGACATTCATTCTTTGTATTTCCTGTTATTTTCAAGAGGAAGATTGAGAAACAGATGCAGGGAAACTTATATCTTCCGTTACATAGATCAACATTTTGATTTTCTTTATCCTTACCAAGATATCATTTTCTCGCAATTTGGTTGTCTTGAATTCAGAAAGCCGCTGTGAAGTAGATTTCCAGCGCTGCGCAGTAGTGTATTCACGCTGCTTTTACGATCGCAATGCACTCATGAGAAGTGGACATCAACATGGCTGATGATAAACCGAAGAAGCTACCATGGGGCCTGAAACCCGAGTCGCTGGCACCAAGTTCCATGAAGGTTGGTAAAATTCAATCACTTGTTTACATGTTGTACAAATTTCCCGCATCTTTTCTGTTTTTTTTTTAAAAAAATCTTTGTTAGGTCTTCTGGTTGACACTTGAGCACGCGAGAGCACACCTTCATTCAAGAAACATTTCGCTCAGGTTGACCTACATTTCTGCAAGGTCTGTTTGATGCATCGAAGTAGAAATGAGTGATATTTGTTCCTTACTGTTATGAATGTAAATGTGTAACAGCGATTTTGAGCTTACTGTCAACCGCTCGTAGTAGTTCCCTCTTGTCACTTTTGTCTGTTTTTCTACCTTCTAATTTATATACGCCAGTTCTATCTTGGTTTTAAAGCAAATTTTGCATTTGTTTTCAACTGCTCCAGGCTAGCTGGAAAACTTGCACATGCTCGAAGCTACGCTTTAGATAGACACTTACATGTCGCAGCCAGGATCTCTTGCACTCCCACCTATATATACTAAGGTCAATGTTGCTGGAAGCTCAAATGCATTAGCTTTCAGGTTACAACAGATAGTCTAGCTGATCTGCAACCAAATATCCTCTTAATCATCTCTTTCAGTTTCATTTTTCAGCAAATTGGTTCTGCTTGCTGTTGACAGTTCAAGCTGAAAAGTTTAACTTGGTGTTTGAATTTGAATATCAGTTTATCAAGTTTTTAGTTTAAAGATGTGGTGTCTTGTGGAAAATGATGTTTGGAGGGATTCCTTTTGCACTTTGATGAAATGCAAACTTGCTTGTTATTTGCTTGTTTTTTGAGTACACAGAAAAATAGTTTTAGCATTATTATCGATTGTGTTTTATAAAAGGAATTTATCGAGAGAAAAAAACAAAGCAAAAAATGTCCTTACCAATGATGTATTAATTACAGGGTCTTCCAGAGTCAAAGCTTAAAGCTTTTCAAATGGGGCGCAACCCATTAAAAGGAAAAGCCCCATCAAAGTTAAAAGAAGAAGAGAAAAAGAAGGTTAGTTGTCCTATTTTATAGCAATCAATACTGATGGATGTATTTGAAGATCCTGATCAAAGCTATAAATGACAATGTATCTAGAAATAATCAATAAAAGCAAACTATTCATTTTCACTTAAAATAGTATCAACATTTGTATTTTCTTATCTATAATACATGGTCTGGATAAGAAATTAGGGATGTACTGGATATCCGGTAGGCCGGATAATCCGGCACCCAATCGCTAATTTTTTTAAAATCCGGTTCCAGCCGGATTGTTTCGGAAATTTGAAATACAGATTTGAAATGAAAGTGCTCGTCATCACGAAACAGGAAGACTGGATGATATAATTCACAAATTTGGTCCAGGGTTGCCAGATTGGCTTTTTAGGACAAATTTTTAGATCTAGATTGCCTGGAAAAATTGTTTCTTGCTTACTACTTAAATTTGACCTTGTTGGCCTTTTCAGCAGAGCGTCTAAAACTAATGAGTAATTACTACATTCATGGAATAATTAGTAGTTAACTACAAAGTGTTAACCAAATTTCAAATTTTATCACCTAGCCTAAATATTATCTTGATATTAGCAAAGGGTTTTGGAAAAAAGTAAGATTCTTATCTAAGTTAAGAAATTATCTAACAGACACAAGCATAGAAATATAACCAGTGCCTGCTCCATGGATTCTTGAGAAAGTTTTTGATTTGGCCTTTTGATGAGCATTTTGGCTTGAACTGCTCACCAGTTTAGCCTTCGTTTGTGAATTCAATCTGGCAACCCAGGGCAGAAACAAGATATAAAGCAAGATATGATGCAACCAACAGTTAGGTGATTAAGTATCCTAAAAGAAAACAGTAACCTTATATTTTTGAACAGTTAGCCATTGTTCAACATTTAATGTTCTTTATTTATTGTGTGATAGGCTGAAGAAGCAGCTACAGCAGAGGTATATGCAGAATACATTGAAAGTTTTCAAGAATCTGCATCTGTTGGGAAAACCTTTGTTAGAGCAAACATCATAAATGCAGATGAAGAAAGTATGTTTTCTTGATCATTTTGTTATACTCATGAAAACATTTCTTCAAGTTTTTTTGCAGTGAATATTTCATGTTTGCCTTTCATTGTGATCAACTGTATGTCAATTTCAATTATGTTGATTACCACATGTTTATGAAGCTTCTAAAATTTTTGCAGTAAATGAGAAAACCAACCACAAATATCACAAAAACACTTCAAAATTGGCAGAGCTTGCTGAAGAATTCAAGAAGCACAAGGACCAATCAGTAGCACAAAAAGTGGTATATAGTTTTTAATCAAGTTTTTTGCATTTCATTCAAAAAACCATGTTTTTAAAAGCTACAATTTATACTTGCTCTCAGTTGCTACAAATATCTCTTGATGTATGCCCTTTTGATCAGTAGAGAAACAGCCTCTGAAATACGCTTTTATGTATAGCTCTGATTTTTATCTATTGCTTTGTATTTATTACAAACATTCAACTCCAAACTTAAAGTGATAGTAAAGGTAGAGTTGTACATCAAGGAAATCAAGTTTTTTGCACCATTCCCAATTATCTTGCTGTAGATTTGTTGCCAAGATGAGCACTCAGTTCACTTAATCAAAAATATTAATTGATAGCAATGTCATTTAAGCCAGTGAATTTTCCATAACATCTGCCTCATCCATTATATTGTCTCTAGTCTTAAATTAGTTTTATCTAGTTTTGTAATTATTGAAAGTCACAGACTAAGGTCAACTTTAAAAGGCTGCCATTTTATGTTTTAATGTTATATTTTTTTCAATCTAAAATTGGCTGTTTTTGTTGAATCTATTTATCAATAGCTTTACACTCGTGTTTATTAAGACCAGTATTTTTCCTACTTTCTGCTGTACATTTTTTTAGAGCTTATGGATTTTCTCAAATATGGATTGACTGTTTTAACTATTCATTGTATGTTGCTAAGATAACTGTCTTGATTAAAGAATGATTTCGTTATGATTTTGTCAGGATTTAAAAAAGAAAAAAGAAAAAGAGAAAAAGAAGAGTAATTTAGAGTTATTCAAAGAAGAACTTGAAAGGTGAGATAATCAAAGCTCTTACTATTATTTGTATCAATGCAAAGTTTTAATGATATTCTGAATTCTGAGCTGTAAAGATATTTATCAGGACTTTCTTTGCTAGCATTGTTGCTCAGGAAAAGTGTAATTAACCATTCCCTCCAGGGTTGAAATGTGCTACACTACCATTTCAAAAGTTGCTTTTTCAAGAACAGAATCTGGTTTAAATGTATAATAAGTATGCTACAAATGTTTGAATTTGTGCCAGGCAATGATTTTTGTATGCTTGATTTTGGACCTTAAATAATTCTTTAAACTTGAATATGTATGGTTAAGGTACTTTGGAATTCTAGTTATGTATAAGATTCTAAATTCTAAAACTACATGATCTCTTCAAGCTGAAACTACTTAGTTTTGTTTGTGATTGTGTGAATAGGAACTCTCCTTCTTGTTTCCATTCTTTCTTTGATTTTGTTGGATCTGTTCATCAATATAGTATGTGGCAAGCTACCAAAAATGATATTCTCCTAGCACAGAAAAATACTCTGCAATACGGTATCGGGTCAGTGCGCTACTATGGAGCTAAATGCTGGAATTAAATTCCCAAACATATAAAAACATCACCATCTAGTAGTAATTTTCGAGGAAAACTCAAAGCCTTCCTCTTTCAAAACCACTACCAAGTTTGAACGCAAAAATTCTGATATAGTAATTCATGATCTACACATAGCTTTTTTCCTTAATTGAACCAAACGTATGTACAAATTTTAAGCAGGGGGTGCTCTCTCCTCGATTAGTGTAACTACTGAGAGAGCTCCTCCTTTAAAGGGCCTCTCCAGCCAAATTTTGCACTTGCATTTTATTGGCTAATCTAAAGGAGTTGAACCTGCTGATCACGAATTCGTTATTTGTTTTTCGATATTTTTTTACAGTTTGTGAGATATAAGCTCTTGCATTTTGATAATTGAATTGAATTAGCCAACAAAAAGTTTTCGGTTTGGTGACAGTGTGATGCAATTTTGACGTCACAGTGTATTATGTTAGTCTCGCCTCAAACCGAATCGAACGTCGGCAATTCGCAAATTGAACACTGCAAGTGATGGTACTCTCAGTTCTGTTCCACCGGCTTTTAGTTTGAGCATTTCAGACACCAATTCTGAAGCCTTTAGTTGTTCATCCTTTCTGGAGAACAACACAAGTATCAATTTTGATTAATTATATGCCAGGGAAGAGCTGGAACATGAAGCCGTAGCTTTGTGGGCCCACACAGGAGATAAAAACAAAGTCGTGACACAGCATGGACACATTCCGACCCGCGGACTTAGAATGATTGTAAACATTTGATATTTTTCGATCCTAAAAAGCTCACGCAGTTATCAATGTGTGACCATGACTTCTTCACAATTCGGTGGAAGATATACGAAATTCATGGCGAACGAGAGCCGCACATTGTGACGTCAGAATGTCACCAAACTGATTCGGCTTTTGTCGTTTTTTTCTCAGAAAGGTGCAACTTTAAAGGCTTATAACTTCTAAACTAATTAGAATTTCGCAAAAACAACAACTTTGCCATTATACACCCACCAGATGCTAACTTTTTAGTCAAAAAAATTTTTTTTTGGCTGGAGAGGCCCTTTAAGTAATTCCCTCCATACAATTTGTCCCATTCTTTTTGTTTTGTATTTAAATTTTGTATTAATTTTTGATGATAATGTTATGACTTTGCGTAATTTTGAATTGTATATATCAGTTACTATTTATTGTTGATGTGAACAAATTGTATGTAGAGAATTTAAAACATGAAACTGAACTGAACTGATAAGTATTTAATTGTCCATAAAGCAACTTCAGCTATTGAGCAACAGAGGTTAACAGTTTTCTTCAGTTTTATTTAGGAAATATATATAAATAATTCTTTTCTTGTCATTTATTTGTTGTACTTTTTTGTTATTTGGTTATTATTTTATCAAAGCAAAATCAATTATGTTTGTAGAAGTTTTTTTAGGTCTAAGGTGATAAGATTTAGAACTGTTAGACATATTTCTTGGCTGTGATTGGGTTTGTGATAGGGGAAAACATGTGTCTTTCTGTGGCAGTGTATTTATTTTGAATTTCTTTCTCTTCATAAGATCTCAGAAAGAAAGAGAAATAAGACACAAAATCAAGAAAGGGGAGTTTTCTGGAATCCCAGATGATGTTCTCAAAAATCTGCCAACAAGTTTTTTTAAGACTGGTTCAACAAGCAGTGGGTGTGGTGGAAGCAGAGGTGACTGGCCCCCACCAAAGTTTGATGATGGTAGATGAGTATTTTGACTTTTTCTGTTTATCATGCACTAGTTTGCAACACATCAATGGTCTCAGACTGGTATTTCTAAATATTTATTGACAAAATTGCTGTGTTAACATTCTCTTGAGAATATTTGACAAAACAAGGCTGAAATTTTGAAACAAGCTCAATTATACTTGGATTTAATAAAACTATGTTCAAGGAAAGCATATTTTCTTTGATGCATGTTCTTGGAGACATTAGTAGCCTTCTTGTTTCTGTTCCTTTCTCTTTGAAGAAATGAAAAGACGTATCTCTCTGTATGTTTTTAATGTTTTTGATTTGAAAAATAATTTTTTAGACAATGATACCCAGTCTGGCTCAATGGACAATGGAGATCCAAACACCACAAATCTTTACATTGGCAATATTAATCCAAAGGTATTTATTTTGATCATAAAGCGCTATGTAAATTTATCAAAAATATTCTCTTCTCCTCACATTTCTTTATCAGTCCTAAAATCTTAATAATTTCATATCTCTGCAACAGTATGTAGTAGAAATCAGGTTATGTTAAACAAAGTCAAGCAAGGACATTACAGATATTTTTGATCTCAAAATCGGGAGCAACTGTATATTAGAACGTTTATCATGCTTTTGGCATCTTTTGACTTCAGAAATGCTCACAATTATGATCTTGTTGGTAAGATATTTTAAAAAAGTGATTCAAGCTTACTTCCCATCTAAAGAAGACAGAGTCCTGTGTTGCAAAGACATTTTATGCTAATAATTTCTCGTATGTGGGTAGGTTCTGGTCATGTTTAGAGATGTTTTTTCTTTATGCAATTAACAAATTCATTTAGAGAGAGTTAGGCTAATGATTTATACTAAGGTCTTGATTGTCTTTATTATGGTATGCCATTGAATGCTATGAAAACATTTACGTGAATTTTTGAAAGCAATACCTGATTCCTTACAATTGTACAGGAAAGCCATCCCATTTTCAAAGTTTAGCTGCTCATGAAAAACCCTGTCAGGATTTGGTTGTTATGTTGATCGGGGTGTGCTTTGCTTCTTCTCATACCTAACTCCTTTCTGCTTTAGATGACTGAAGAACAGTTGTGTAAACTTTTTGGGCAATATGGACCTTTAGCAAGTGTAAAAATTATGTGGCCAAGGACTGATGAAGAGAAAGCAAGGAATCGAAATTGCGGTTTTGTTGCTTACATGAACCGAGGAGATGGGGAAAAAGCACTGAGAGATTTAACGGGTTAGTATACAAAGTAGAATTATTGTTGTTTTAATACCATGTTCAAGATCCTGTACAAAAAATCTTACCTCTGATCATAAAGCAAACATATTGGGACCATCCTCTTTGATATAATACCATAGTTTGACATTCCGTGATTGGCTCTGAATAAACATTGATACCCTTTCCCAACAAAAAGATGTTTTGTTACTACCAGATTATTCCCGTTTTCCATTCTTTAAACGTTTCTTATCCAGTTGCTAGTCTGCAAATGGTATTGTAAAAAGCTCAATTGTATAAGTTCTTAGACTACAAAGTGTAGTTTTCTACATTCGAAATAGCTTCTATTCACGAACCTTTCTCAATGTTATTAATAATTGACAAAATCTAACTAAATCTGACGTTTGCACCATGATCGTTTGCATGGTGACCGTTTGACGTTTGCATAGTGCCATTCAAGAGACAGTAAAGAATGATTTGGTTCTCCGCTAAGCTTCACCTTGTTGCCATTTTAGAGACAGTAAAGCATAATATTTTGTAGCTGTTCAGCTGATCTTTGCAAGCTAAGATACAATCTTTGTTGGGTATAATCACTGCACTGGATCATCATTAAATACTCAAATCTGAACAGCTGTGGCCTTCTTCACCAGCTTTGTCTAACTGAATCAATATACCTCACATTGCAATTGGTATCGGTGCCAAAATTATCAAACACTGCAAAACACTGCCAAATGTTCTAGTTAGTGACTTATTTGTTTTATTTATCTTAGGTAAAGATATAATGGGGTTTGACATGCGGCTGGGATGGGGAAAGAGTGTTCCAATCCCCCCACAGCCAATATATGTACCCCCAGAAATGATCGAGGCGCAAAAGCCCCCACCTCCATCAGGGTTACCTTTCAACGCACAGTTGTCCGCAAAGCTTGGAAGAGACGGAAAGCAATTTGATGGTGTAAGTTCAAACTTTTTGCTATTTGCTTATTTGATTTGCAAAGAAAATTATTTTTTAAAGTTGTGTTTTTCTGGTAGAAATGCAACGTGGCGCGTTAATTAAACATTTTAGATATATCCTTGCGAGGGTCCATTATCAATATTGAATTGTCTTTCTTTAAACTGCTTCCACCTACCTCCATCCCTTGTACTTGTGTAAACTTAAAATGCTTTGATTTGCTTATGCATATTATTTCGATCTTCATTTATTTCATAGTAATTATAATTCTATAAAGAAGTCAGTATTGATAAGCTTAATGAAGGCCTGCCTTATCTCCTCATGCTAACGCGGGGGTTGTTTCTTAAAAGCAATCAACAGATACCAAACCATCTTTCCATCAACAATTGGCCATCAGTGAGCGTGGTAACCACTCACACGCCTTTTGATTGGCTGATGTTGATTGACAGGTTGCCATATTCACTCTAGTATCTGTCGATTACCTTTATATTCTCAAGTAAAACTTTGATAGGCGTTTACTAAAGAAAGACATTTATCAGAGTGGTGTGTTTTTTAAAAGTTTTTCACTTTGAAGTTACTTGGCAAATCTACTTGGTATTTTGTCATTCAGTTAGGGCACTTTTGTTATTGGTTTAGGCCAATCCCACGAAAACAAAAGGATTCCATCCCCCCCAAAGCAACGAATCTAAGGCATCTCTTAGAGAAAATTTTATAAATAATACAGCTTTTAAAAAAGATGAATCTCGTTGATTGGTGCTAGTGACATCTTTTATAGTCAATTTTTCATAATATTTCACTCTCTGTTACCTTGATATTCACACGTAAAAAAGAAAAAATTGATATTTTTAATCAACTAAGCATCTTCGAGATTTAAAATAACTTTTTTTAGAAAATTCACAATGCAAGCGTCCATTGCGACGCTAGTATTTTAGTATTTTTTAAATAACATTACCAGAATAAATTCCAGAAGTTTTTTGACTGTGACTCGCGAATCCTCAAAATAAAGTGATATAAGAGGATACTGTTATAGTATATAGAAGTTAAATCTGGAATAATAAGCAACGCATAACAACCTTTGGAAGGTTCAATTTATGTTATAAAGTACGAGTCTACCGTAATATTTCGATTAAGCCCAACCCCCCTCCCACCCATCACCACTCTCATAGCATCGAGTATTGAAAAAGAAATGATGCCGCCGATGCCACTCCTCTTTAAAAAAGCGGTTTAATTGGAACTTCTTCATTTTTTGCATTAGTCCCCCTATGTGTGGCTAGTTTCATGTATTTTAGCTGAAAAAACCTTTAATTCACTTTTTGTGCAGCTTTTCGGGCCACGAAGCTTGCTGCTTTTGAATAGGCTTTCTTCTCTAGACCCGAGTTTTGAATCACCCATATTAGGCTTATTCGAATTATTACGGTAATGTACCTGCTGTGAAAAAGTATTCTTAAAAATTAATTAACATAGAAGTTATGTTTATATTTATGCTATAAGTAGCTTTTATATAATAGTCGAACATGTAAGATGCTTAATGGAATGGATATTTACGATTTTGATGTTCATTCATAGAAATTAGAGAATACCATTGTCAAGGTTGTTATCCCGATGGAAAGGTATTGCATTCAGCCTCGTTTACATTGATAGAGAGCCTCTTTGCAGCGTCAACGAATCCATCATCGCGACATCTGGTGGATTGCATCATTTATTGTATTAAATGCGCTTTCCTTTGCCGTTTTTAACTCATTCTTCTGCAAACTGTATTTCGTCTGCTGTCTGCAGGATCTCTCTCATGGTCTTTTCTTCTAAACAGTCCTCAGTAAACAGTCTTTCTTTCATTTCCCTTGTTTTACAAGCCATAAAAATTTTTTGTCATTACTCAGAACTTAAACTACTTCAAGGAATACCATTTTTGTAAATCTAATTGATTTTCAGAAAACAGTTTTCAAGATATTCTTATAAAACTGAAATGTGTATTAAATTTAGCTACACGTGTCCATTAATCTAGTTGTTCAGAACTTTATAGATTAGAGTCTTTTTCTTCGTTTCTTGATTACTGTTATCGTCCATCTTCAATTCATCAATCCATACGAGGTTGGTTTTTTCTTTCCAGACTCTGCGATAATCCTACCCTTCAAAGCTTTCCTTCAAAACTTTGTACTTTCGACACACGTTCTTGAGGATTTCTTCCTTTTTGTTTTCCAATCCGGCGCGATATTTTTCAAATAGCATTTTCACTTAATTTTTTTAAACCAATCCCGTGAACTATTAAGGAAATTTTTGACACTTTTTCTCGAAATGACCTTTAACCACAAGTGAAATCCTCGTTTTAAAAATGGTTCTGTTGCAAAATCTCTGATCCTAGGAGTCAGCTGGCCGTCATTCACAGAATGGTGGAGTTTGTAGCGCGAGAAGGTCCTATGTTTGAAGCAATGATTATGAACAAGGAACTAAACAATCCAATGTTCAGGTAAGTGTCTTTTACGGAATGAGAACTTGTTATTCTTTTTATAATGATTGCATACAGTTCTTAGGGCGCAATTTTTCTACTTCTTGTTAGGGGTGGTGAACTAGTTTTTGATGAGCGTTTTCTAAACAGAGCCTGATGACCTTTATATGTTTCAATAGATTTTGCTTAAAACTGATTTTGGTAACATGTTTATGATCTTCGGCTTCCATATTGAACTTCATGTTTTCTTTTTCCTCTCAGCACATAAAAGTGCTGATATTTCAATGGTATATTTTTACAGAGAAATATTTTGACACCATCGTAAAATTTCTTAATATCCTGATAAAATCACTTAAGCAAAGCAAGGGTCATGTTATTGTATTTAATTCTTTTTATAAAATTTTGTCATAGATTTTTGTTTGATAACAAAGGCCACGAGCATATATACTACAGATGGCGGCTGTTTTCTATTCTTCAAGTAAGTTTTTCTTTTCTTGAAACGTTTTGGATTTCGATCAACACTCTTTGCTTAATATATTTCCTGAACAGCTAAAAGTACCCCTTGTTAAGAACGTATGGAAAAACAAGACTAGGTGCAAATGTAATTGCCTGTGTATTCACAAAGCAATTCACCATCACACAAGACAATTTCATCCCAACGCAAGGTTGATTTTGAGCGGTGTGATACTTCTATATTTTTGTAGTTTTTTTCAGATTAAACAGATTTGAGTTTACTAGGTTGATGCAATGGGAAAACTGCATCAATCTAGTGAACTGAAATCTCAAAGCATGCTGAAATCTTCCCTTTTTAATCATGTTTAAAATCCATTGGCAGGGAGATACACCGCAAAAGTGGTCCCAGGTGGAATTCAGAATGTTCGATGGGGGTTCGATCTGGAGGCCCCCTCCAATGAACCCTTACGCTGTGTCAACAGTGTCACAAACATCCCAGGCAATGGCAGCGGTATCGTCAGCAATTGTGGCTTCCAATATTATTTTACCCAAGCAAGAAAAAACAGAGCCAGCACAAGAGATAACGAAAAAACAATTACTAACTGACAGGTAAGTTAATGGTATTTCTTCGTAGACGATTTAATTGCAATGTAGTTGCTGGGTACTTAGTTCAATGATTGGAAGATCTGAAGTGAGCTTTAACTTTTTTGCCCATGGACATGGAAGGAAAGATGGAGAGGACTCCCCTGTTTCACGAGAGTTTTGTTACGCTCAATATCCTCTGGATATCGAAAAAATCTTGAGAACAACAAAGCAATCCTTTGCAAATAGAAATAGGCCCTTTTAGAATGGTCAAGTGTCTTTGCAAAAAAATGAAAAATTGTTGACTTGGAGGCAACTTTTCAAGGGAACACCTAATCCTTTCTTCTTCACTCTTTTGTTTCCTTTTCACCTCAATCCCCAATTTTCAAACTTAATCAACTTGAAGTACTTTGTGTCCGTTTTTATTGTACTTTTTGCAACTTCATCACTTCTGTCATGCTTTGTTTTAATGTCATTAAAGGGGCAATCGTCCTTTTTTGTTTTAGCCAAAGAGACAAACTCGAAGACCTTTTAAGAACAGTCACATCAGACCGACGGAAAGTCGGAGAACTGATGGTCTGGTCTTTGGATCACGCTGATTTTGCAGATGAAGTAAGTCAAGCAACAATTTTTGAGCAACGATGATTGAAATCGTCTCTGCACCCATTTTCTGTGATAAATTGTTCTTCTGTGGATAGGAAAATTCGGTCATATTCTGAATGCGGAACTCGACATCGCAACAACATGCAATGTGGTGTATGGTTTTTCCATTGCCAAGCTTTTACAGAGAAACAGAATTCGGGCCAGCGGTTTACTATTTTTTCATTTTCCTATTGTAGTGAATGTTGGTTTCTTTTATACCCGAGATGGCAGTCAATTGGCGAATAACAGCCCCAATTTTAACTGTTTTGGAGTTTTATGGCACCCGATAATGGACCAAATTTTGTTTCTTAATAGTAAAATCCTTTATTGGATAAGGCTCACCGTTGTATTGTAATGCTTTTAGATCGTTGAGTGCATCACTGAATCGCTTTCTTTACTCGAGACGCCAATTCCGACCAAGGTAAGATATAATACATGGAATCGCAGTTCATATTGACATGTATAATAATTTGTTTACCATGAACACAGAGACAAACTATGTTTAAAAGGAAAGAAGCTCTAATAAAGCTCTTTCAGTAGCCAATGAAATTGTATGGTGTGATTTCATAAGTTCTATATTTTTATTGTTTTTAACTTTTGATCATATAACCTAAAAATACCATGAAATGCCTTCAATTACGCTAAACGTATTAATAATTGGGTTAAATATGGACAATGGATAATTTGAAGTTTGTTTAGGGATTTCTGTTATTTTGGCTCTGAAAGTTATGAACAGAGCCCAAATTACAATGGTTTGATGGGGAAGGGCGGGTGCTCGTATGGCCATATCTCAGCCAATTTTAAACACATTTAATTGATTTTGCACATTTGAGAGGTATTGCATGATGTCATTCATGATGTCATTGGATTTTTAATACGAAGAATCTCAGACAGATCAACCTTGGTGAATTTCAGTGTAAAGACCTTGATATGAATGAGAATTTGTTTACTGTTGGTCATTAACCCTAAGACCCTCGTGTTAACAACGGCCTCTGTATCTACGTATAAATGTCTTTCCTTGGATTCTTTAAAATTAAATAGATAGAAAATTAAGACAAAATATGCTTAAGTCTTACCCTTCTTCTAGCAATTTCAATGCTTGTTGAAATGGCAATATTTTTTGTTATTCAATCAATCTTTCGGTTTTTAGATTGCGCGGTTGTATGTTGTGAGCGATATTTTGCATAACTCGAGTGCTAAAATTCACCACGCATCACATTTTAGACGGGGGTAAGTACATGCTTTTTTCGTTTAAGACATTTGCATGTGGTTTCTAAATGCAGTGAGTCGAGAAAGATTTACATACACTGATGAGAAAGATCTGGATTATGTGTCCCTTGCTGTGGTCAGTTTCTTAAATTTTTAACTAGCCACCAATTAACCTTAGCAGAGAGCTTGCACAGTCATCCGGCAATTATTGCATGGCGATTATTGCATGACAATTATCTCGAGAAGTATCCCAAAATTTCGGTCAACTATGTGGACGTTTTAAATTCCATCTGCATGGGTAGCCCGGTTAGTTTATTGTTCAAGTTTTTTTTCACTTTAAGAGGGTTCCAGATAAAAGAAAACTTGTCGTGTCATCTGCATACATTTTCACGTGTTCTTTGCGTAATGCGTATGATTGATCGTTTGTATGTATTAAAACAGTAATGGACCACGGCTTCAGCCTTGAGGAAGTCCCACAATTCATGCTTCTGACATACGAAGTATGCAAATACAATTTAAAAAATATCAAATTCAGCAACGTTGATATCAATCTTTGGAAGTTTGTCAAGTAACATCTGATGGTTCACGAAAGTCCTTCTTTTGATCAATAGATATGAGACCCGTATGTTTACCTTATAGGTTTGAAAATAAACTTTCTGAAGTCATGGAGCATCTCAGATCAGCACTTGTATCAGCATCAAGTAAATCAACTGCGGAAAAGTTTAGAGTGAGTGTTTTTTATTGACTATTTGGAAAGCAATATTTTGTTGCTGGAACGCAATATTTTGTTGCTGGAAAGCAATATATTGTTGCTGTAAACTTATGTGCGAGAATTAGTTGCTATTAAAACAGTAGTTTGGATAATGGAAGATTCATCAGAACGGAACCAAATAGTAGTATATTCTTTGAATCCAATGTAAACGGGGTTAATGTGTGTTAAATTTCGAATACAACGCTCTAAATGCCTCGAAATCAAATTCGATTGTAATTGGAGCTCGACTTCCCTTCGATTGTTGAGTTTGATTGTCATATTCGACAAGACCCAAGCTGCAAGAAGGGACTTCATTTTTAACTTCCATGCTGGTCAGTTTCTTTTTTCTAGCGATCTTGTTTAATATCTAATGAAATAATGCAGACTCACTTTGTTGTTCATTTTTAGAAACAAGTTTTGTCTTGCTTGGCTGCTTGGCAGGATTGGTCGTTGTACCCCCCTGGTTTTCTAATCAAACTTCAAAATACATTTGTCGGGCTCTCAGATAAAAAGGTAAACATGATTTTTGTGTGATTGTGATCTTTATGTCATTTCTAAGGGTCCATTTTATTATTATACAGTCTATTACTATGAATTAATGCATGTTTATTATCAAGGTACCGTCTCCGAAAATGCCCATTGAGTCTATTCATGTTCATGGTTGATCAATCAACGAGTTAAGGACCCTTTAAATATGAAGACCCCAGCCAATTTACCCGCAGTTTTAACTGAATGTTGCCGAAACCATGGTTTGTTCAACCCGCTTTTTGAGGGGGTCTTCATATTGATAAGATATTGTCAGTTTTCTCAGTTTTCACTCCACCATGTTCAATGGACACATTAAAATGGTTGTAATGGGGTATGGTAAAATACTGTAGCATTGTACTTCTTCTATGAATGAATTTTTAATGGAAATGAATAAAAAATAGTACACACAATTATTTTAGGTACACAAGGCACGCTACAAACTATAAACTTTTCTACTCTATTATCTGACCTGTGTGTTATTATCTGTGCCTTGAATCTGTTATCATGAGAAATTATCCAAGACGGCAATGATTACAGCGTTTGCTCGGGTAATTTATGATTATAATTTGTCATTGTCAAAATTTGTGCCTGATATTCAGTTTATGGTAAACTTTCAGATAAGAGGAGATTGTTGAAGAAGACTTTGTAGTTGCGTTGCTTGTGGTGTAGCTTAAGATTTTATATTCAAATCGACCATATTTAATGACAGGATGAAAAAAACTAGTTGTAATAGTTTGCTCTGCCATGATTTTTTTATTTAACTAAAATAATATCAATCCCTAACAGAAAGATGAAATCGATGGTTTTCCGTTGGCAAAAGACCAAGACATAGATGGTCACCCTGTGGGTAAAGATGACGTTGATGGTATCCCTATAGATGATCAAGACAACAACCTAGATGGGTTTCCCCTTTCAAAAGGTGCCGAAGTAGACATCGATGGCATCCCCTTTGGTGGTGACATCGATGGGGCCCCAAGTATGCATGTTTTTGTATTTTTTGTCTTCACATTGCCTATACCACGGTTACTTCTCTCCATTTGTGAATTTAAGATTTAGAAGCTTTCTGTTTCTATTGGATTCATATTTTGTTCAACAGCTGAACTATTTACCCCCCATTTGATGTGTACTATTTTGAAAGGTCTTAATATCATAAAAATCCCTTATTTTTTCCTGTTAAGACAATCTGTCTTTATTATGCAATTTTAATACATATTTAAGGAGGTGCATTGAAAAATAAATTCATAAGAGTCACAGTCCAGAAAACATTACGGCTCCACCACTGTGATGTATTGGCCGGAGGAAGGTTATGAAAAATGTAGTAGCCTTGAGAAAGGCCAATACATAACTTTACAAAAGTATATAAAGTGAGAAGTATTTACCATTGTGCTTGAACATTTCTGTTTTCCGCACAAAGCGTAAAGACCGAACCATGAATGATTTTTACTTGAGCTCCATTTTCGCTATGAAACTTTTATTGAAAAGGTAGAAGTAAACTTCCGAGGAAGGAAAATGGGACGAAATTTCATCGGGAGGAAGGCTGAGGCGTTTTCTGAACTCAAATAGGAGTTATCTTTCTGTTAGGTCGCTTATTTATGCATCATTCCTCTATGCATCATTACACATAAATAAATATGTTTTACTGTTTCGTTCAGTTTTATGTAGCGGATTTATGTTCTGTTCAGTAGCATAACTAGGATTGCTTTCTTGATTTTTTTCTTTGTACTCATTTGCTAAACTTATTAAACGTGTTTCAACTTGTAAGGATTTATTTTTTATATTCATTCAGTTGAAGACATCAAAAAGCAATCTAGTAAGTAACAGACTTTTTAGAAGCTTAATAATTAAATTCTCTTCTTGACCTTTTTTGTATGATCACGAATACAAATGCAGTGCTGCACTGCTTGAAAATTTTTAACAGTACGTTTCCAACACATATAAATTTATATGAAGTTGGATTATTTGAAATTTATCAAATTTTGTCATATAACATTATATCATAAAACATAAAATAATATCATATAACATGTTATGTTATGTTATGTTTTGTTATGTGTTAACATTATATTATATTATATTATATTATATTATATTATATTATATCATATTTTGTTATATTATTTCATATCATATTATCTTATATTATATATATTATATTATATTATAATCTGATATTATACCTTCTTGAAATGCCTTTGTCTATAGCCGGCAAAATGAAAGCCTCAAGATGGGAACCTGTTGACCCAGATTCTCCATTAAGAAAGTCAAAGTGGGCAAAAGAGGAGAGCGACGATCCAGATATGCCGAAATCGAAATGGGAACGCGAAGATGATGGTGGAAGTAAAAACAAATGGAATGTGGAGGACAGTGCCAATTCAAAATGGCAGAGGGTTACAGGTTCTCCAAAAGAGAGGTAATTTCATCTTTAATTTGGCTTAATGAAACACTGAAATAGCCTCTGGCACTGCAAAAGTTTGGGGAAACATTGAAAATATATTATTAGCTTAAATATTGTCTATATAGCGAAACATTATAAAAAATTGGTCTTATGAACCGAAATTAATATTGACTGAGATCTTGCCCTGATACTACTACGGATTGATTTAGATATGAAATTTGATGAATGTTTTATCGATTGAAGGATTTACTGCAGTACATTGTGTACCTTACCGACATAAATTTTGTTTCTCCCAGGCATTCTAATGAGGATTCCCGCTCCTCGGCACACGACTCGCCTGCTGTACACGTTGGTGAGGTTGATGAGCCACGGAGGAAACTACTCCGTGAAGTCGAATTAAAAGTTATGAGGTATGCCGACAAACTAGAAGCAAACGGAATGTCAAAGTCGTCTTCCTCATTTCAATATCAGTTAGAAAAATACAGACAAGGTCTTATTGAGGTGAGTATTGTCAACATATTTAGATCTGCTCAGTCGAGATGGAGTTTCTGTTCGATAATAAACATCGACAATAATACTGTCAGTGGATGGATTAAAAAAGGAACAGTTTTCCCAATTTTTTATCAATTCGTGTTACGAAGCTACAAAGTGGTTACAAAGGGATAGTAGCTGGTGACACCACTTACCCTGAATTAAGGTTTTTGGTGCTACTTTCCTTTTTTTACTTTTTTTCCCACACGCCCCCACCCCTTCCACCCCTGCTTTTGCTATTTGGAAGTTACCATAATTAATGCACCAGGGGTAACCAACTTTATTTGCTGTTTTCATAGTTTTAAACTTCCTCTCACCACTTACAATTTAAAAGGAAGTATAACATACTATGAAGCCTGTCTTCTATTTAGCTATTTCGCATGATTTTTACTGTTGTCTCTAAATCATAGGAACACGAAAAAGAAAGGCGAAAGCGGGGAAAAGATCGAAAACGGGATCGAAGTCTCTCTTCGTCTCCAAATGCAACACCTATTCGAAATGCTCAGAGTCCGAGAAAAAAGCGAAGTCACCGGAGCAGATCAAGATCAAGATCGATAAGTGTGAGTCACTTTATTTGTATTTTATGAGCTTTCACACACATTTTCTTACCAGGCAAGCTTTTGCTACATCCACATACTTCAAAAAACAGATTGAAATTATCCAGAGACATTTCAGATCTCACTTTGATAAAACAGCATGAGTTTTTTTCATCACACAGATCACACTCCCTTCTAAACATTTAATTTTATAATCCGTAAACGAGTTTGCACCAGTAGGATAGCCCTATTTCTGGAATCAACTTAAAACCTTTAACAGTTATCCTTGGAATGCCCCTTTCCGCTGCTTTCGGAAAATAAACTGCTAAAGACTTTTGGCAGGGATTTTAGAAGAACAAACTGAATATAGGCTTATTTCAATTTTCTCTATAAAATTCATTTTCTCAATTGACACAGTTTTACTTTTTGGCATATCCAGGGTCTTTATCAGGCTATTACCTTCTCGTTTGTACATTGAATAGGCGAATTTCTCAAAAGACACAAAATGTAAAGGTTTCTTGAATGCACCATGCACTGTTTGGGTGATTTAAAAAGCTGGTTTTCATATCTCTTAATTTTATGTAATAGGGGAAGTTTTATCAAAGAGGAAAACGAAGGATTAATATTTTGAAAAACCCAGCTTGAACGTAGGCCAAAGCTTGAGGCTAAATGAAACAAATACACTTTTTTGAGGAATAGGTCAGCGCCTTAAATAAGCGTGGATATTAATGAATTTGTGGAGTTGTAAATGGTAATTATGGATCTGTAATTGTAAAAACTGCAGATCTGTTATTATTGAGGAAATAATTTCAAATGGATTTGCACTTAATAAAATATGTTCAAAAAATTGAGCGAACCTACAGAAACTCGATCATTAAACACGATGCAATTTTTAATTTTTTGCCCGTGAAGCCGTCTTTCGGTTATCATTTATTCGTGAAGCATCGCGCACTGACATTGGTTCTTTCATAATCAAGCAGTTACAAGCAAGTGCAATCACTTGTTAATCTTTCATTTTGTATTTACCGAGCTATTTCTTTTTTGTGCGTCGGAAATGAGCCCTTTTTAGTAACATAATTTTCTGACTTAAAAAGGACGAGTCATCCGAAGATGAGCGTGATGTTTCAAGGTCAAGTCGCAAACATAAATCCAAGAGGTCTCGGTCCGGATCTACGTCACCGACAACACCAAAAAGGAGCAGCAGCAGTAAAAAGAAAAGGAAGAAGAGTAAAAAATGAGCGTTGCTGTCAGTTTTTTACACCCTGAAATCGCGCTTCTTCCGGACTTCGTTTGAGGTTGACGGTCGATGATGTAAATATCTGTCCCCTCGAACAATCTCCATGAGGCCTAAGCTTCATCTGCAACGATCGAGTTAATTCCTAGGGAGACCTCGGGCACTGAGCTCAAGAGAATTCATGTATTATTTTCTGTAGTGATTATTGTATGTGAAAACCTAGAACGAACTTGGTGGCATAATTCTATGCAAAACAGAACATATCATACAAATGATATCTTTCCTGAGCATGTACTTTTGTTAAAGATGTTTCTGCAAATACTTCTCCTTGATCAGATTTTATTTAAAAACGAAAAAATTGTTATTGATTCTACATAACTTCACTAGCAGTGGACTTTATTAACTTTTGAAGGTTATTGGTTTGATCTCAAGTTCTCTTTAAAAAAATCAAGTATCAAGATGGCCTTATTTTTTCCAGTAACACGAGTTCAATTTCAAGATTTATAATGTTGTATTATTGCTAAATCAGATGGAACTTAAAAGAAAACATATTACTTTGAGTCTGCTTTCTGAAATAACTTACAAGACCAAAAATCTTCATAGCTTCCTCGGTTTAGAGCAATGATAAATTCAATTTCAAAAACTATATACTCTAGCAGCCTATAACCTTGCCGTTTGTAAAAAACATTCCCCTCCAAATAGTAATCATTTTCATAGCCTACAACATTATCTCTTTCATAAAATTATTCCCATCAAAAAGTGGTCATTTCCATAACATATAATCTTGCCTTTTTCATAAATACATTCCCCTTAAAAAAGGTTCATTTTCATGACCTATTGTCTTGCTTTTTTAATAAAAATACTCCCCTCCAAAAATTGGTCAATTTCTTAGCCTAAAGCCTTGCCTTTTTTGATAAAAATACTCCCTTCAAAAAGTGGTCATTTCCATAGCCTATAGCCTCGCTTTTTTTGATAAAAATGCTCCCTTCAAAAAGTGGTCATTTTAATAGCCTATAGCCTTGCCTTTTTCATAAAAATACTGCTTTCGAAAAAGTGGTCATTTTCATAGCCTATTGCCTTGACTTTTTCATAAAAATACTCCCTTCAAAAAAGTGGTCATTTTCATAGCCTAAAGCCTTGCCTTTTTTCATAAAAATACTCCCCTCAAAAAAGTGGTCATTTTGATAGCCTATAGCCTTGCCTTTTTCATAAAAATAGTCCTCTCAAAAAAGTGGTCATTTTCATAGCATATTGCCTTGCCTTTTTCATAAAAATACTCCCTTCAAAAAAGTGGTCATTTTCATAGCCTATAGCCTTGCCTTTTTTTATAACAATACTCCCCTCAAAAAAGTGGTCATTTTCATAGCCTAAAGCCTTGCCTTTTTTATAAAAATACTCCTTTCAAAAAAGTGGTCATTTTCATAGCCTATAGTCTTGCCTTTTTCATAAAAATACTCCCCTCAAAAAAGTGGTCATTTTGATAGCCTATAGCCTTGCCTTTTTCATAAAAAATACTCCCTTCAAAAAAGTGGTCATTTTCATAGCCTATTGCCTTGCCTTTTTCATAAAAATACTTCCCTCAAAAAAGTGGTCCTTTTAATAGCCTATAGCCTTGCCTTTTTCATAAAAATACTCCTTTCAAAAAAGTGGTCATTTTCATACCTTATTGCCTTGCCTTTTTCATAAAAATACTCCCTTCAAAAAGTGGTCATTTTCATACCCTATTGCCTTGCCTTTTTCATAAAAGTACTCCTTTCAAAAAAGTGGTCATTTTCATAGCCTATAGCCTTGCCTTTTTTATAAAAATACTCCCCTCAAAAAAGTGGTCATTTTCATAGCCTAAAGCCTTGCCTTTTTTATAGAAATACTCCTTTCAAAAAAGTGGTCATTTTCATAGCCTATAGTCTTGCCTTTTTCATAAAAATACTCCCCTCAAAAAAGTGGTCATTTTCATAGCCTAAAGCCTTGCCTTTTTTATAAAAATACTCCTTTCAAAAAAGTGGTCATTTTCATAGCCTATAGTCTTGCCTTTTTCATAAAAATACTCCCCTCAAAAAAGTGGTCATTTTCATAGCCTAAAGCCTTGCCTTTTTTATAGAAATACTCCTTTCAAAAAAGTGGTCATTTTCATAGCCTATAGTCTTGCCTTTTTCATAAAAATACTCCCCTCAAAAAAGTGGTCATTTTCATAGCCTAAAGCCTTGCCTTTTTTATAAAAATACTCCTTTCAAAAAAGTGGTCATTTTCATAGCCTATAGTCTTGCCTTTTTCATAAAAATACTCCCCTCAAAAAGTGGTCATTTTCATAGCCTATAGCCTTGCCTTTTTCATAAAAATACTCCCCTCAAAAAAGTGGTCATTTTGATAGCCTATAGCCTTGCCTTTTTTCATAAAAATACTCCCCTCAAAAAAGTGGTCATTTTAATAGCCTATAGCCTTGCCTTTTTCATAAAAATACTCCCTTCAAAAAAAGTGGTCATTTTCATAGCCTATAGCCTTGCCTTTTTTATAAAAATACTCCTTTCAAAAAAGTGGTCATTTTCATAGCCTATTGCCTTGCCTTTTTCATAAAAATACTCCTCTCAAAAAAGTGGTCATTTTCATAGTCTATAGCCTTGCCTTTTTCATAAAAATACTTCCCTCAAAAAAGTGGTCATTTTAATAGCCTTTAGCCTTGCCTTTTTCATAAAAGTACTCCTTTCCAAACAGTGGTCATTTTCATAGCCTATAGCCTTGCCTTTTTTATAAAAATACTGCCTTCAAAAAAAGTGGTCATTTTCATAGCCTAAAGCCTTGCTTTTTTTATAAAAATACTCCTTTCAAAAAAGTGGTCATTTTCATAGCCTATAGTCTTGCCTTTTTTATAAAAATACTCTCTTCAAAAAAGTGGTCATTTTCATAGCTTATAGCCTTCCCTTTTTCATAAAAATTGTCCTCTCAAAAAGTGGTCATTTCATAGCCTATAGCCTTGACTTTTTCATAAAAATACTCCCTTCAAAAAAGTGGTCATTTTCATAGCCTAAAGCCTTGCCTTTTTTCATAAAAATACTCCCTTCAAAAAAGTGGTCATTTTCATAGCCTATAGCCTTGCCTTTTTTTATAAAAATACTCCCCTCAAAAAAGTGGTCATTTTCATAGCCTAAAGCCTTGCCTTTTTTATAAAAATACTCCTTTCAAAAAAGTGGTCATTTTCATAGCCTATAGTCTTGCCTTTTTCATAAAAATACTCCCCTCAAAAAAGTGGTCATTTTGATAGCCTATAGCCTTGCCTTTTTCATAAAAAATACTCCCTTCAAAAAAGTGGTCATTTTCATAGCCTATTGCCTTGCCTTTTTCATAAAAATACTTCCCTCAAAAAAGTGGTCCTTTTAATAGCCTATAGCCTTGCCTTTTTCATAAAATTACTCCTTTCAAAAAAGTGGTCATTTTCATACCCTATTGCCTTGCCTTTTTCATAAAAATACTCCCTTCAAAAAGTGGTCATTTTCATACCCTATTGCCTTGCCTTTTTCATAAAAATACTCCCTTCAAAAAAGTGGTCATTTTCATAGCCTATAGCCTTGCCTTTTTTATAAAAATACTCCCCTCAAAAAAGTGGTCATTTTCATAGCCTAAAGCCTTGCCTTTTTTATAGAAATACTCCTTTCAAAAAAGTGGTCATTTTCATAGCCTATAGCCTTGCCTTTTTTCATAAAAATACTCCCTTCAAAAAAGTGGTCATTTTCATAGCCTAAAGCCTTGCCTTTTTTATAAAAATACTTCCTTCAAAAAAGTGGTCATTTTCATAGCTTATAGCCTTCCCTTTTTCATAAAAATTGTCCTCTCAAAAAGTGGTCATTTCATAGCCTATAGCCTTGACTTTTTCATAAAAATACTCCCTTCAAAAAAGTGGTCATTTTCATAGCCTAAAGCCTTGCCTTTTTTCATAAAAATACTCCCTTCAAAAAAGTGGTCATTTTCATAGCCTATAGCCTTGCCTTTTTTTATAAAAATACTCTCCTCAAAAAAGTGGTCATTTTCATAGCCTAAAGCCTTGCCTTTTTTATAAAAATACTCCTTTCAAAAAAGTGGTCATTTTCATAGCCTATAGTCTTGCCTTTTTTCATAAAAATACTCCCCTCAAAAAAGTGGTCATTTTCATAGCCTATTGCCTTGCCTTTTTCATAAAAATACTTCCCTCAAAAAAGTGGTCCTTTTAATAGCCTATAGCCTTGCCTTTTTCATAAAAATACTCCTTTCAAAAAAGTGGTCATTTTCATAGCCTATAGCCTTGCCTTTTTTATAAAAATACTCCCTTCAAAAAAGTGGTCATTTTCATAGCCTAAAGCCTTGCCTTTTTTATAAAAATACTTCCCTCAAAAAAGTGGTCATTTTAATAGCCTATAGCCTTGCCTTTTTCATAAAAATACTCCTTTCAAAAAAGTGGTCATTTTCATAGCCGATAGCCTTGCCTTTTTTATAAAAATACTCTCTTCAAAAAAGTGGTCATTTTCATAGCCTATAGCCTTGCCTTTTTTATAAAAATACTCCTTTCAAAAAAGTGGTCATTTTCATAGCCTATAGCCTTGCCTTTTTTATAAAAATACTCCTTTCAAAAAAGTGGTCATTTTGATAGCCTATAGCCTTGCCTTTTTCATAAAAATAGTCCTCTCAAAAAAGTGGTCATTTTCATAGCCTATAGCCTTGCCTTTTTCATAAAAATAGTCCTCTCAAAAAAGTGGTCATTTTCATAGCCTATAGCCTTGCCTTTTTCATAAAAATAGTCCTCTCAAAAAGTGGTCATTTCATAGCCTATAGCCTTGCCTTTTTTCATAAAAATCGTCCTCTCAAAAAGTGGTCATTTTCATAGCCTATAGCCTTGCCTTTTTTATAAAAATACTCCTTTCAAAAAAGTGGTCATTTTCATAGCCTATAGCCTTGCCTTTTTTATAAAAATACTCCTTTCAAAAAAGTGGTCATTTTGATAGCCTATAGCCTTGCCTTTTTTCATAAAAATCGTCCTCTCAAAAAGTGGTCATTTTCATAGCCTATAGCCTTGCCTTTTTTATAAAAATACTCCTTTCAAAAAATGGTCATTTTCATAGACTATAGCCTTGCCTTTTTTATAAAAATACTCCTTTCAAAAAAGTGGTCATTTTGATAGCCTATAGCCTTGCCTTTTTCATAAAAATAGTCCTCTCAAAAAAGTGGTCATTTTCATAGCCTATAGCCTTGCCTTTTTCATAAAAATAGTCCTCTCAAAAAAGTGGTCATTTTCATAGCCTATAGTCTTGCCTTTTTTATAAAAATAGTCCTTTCAAAAAAGTGGTCATTTTCATAGCCTATAGTCTTGCCTTTTTCATAAAAATACTCCTCTCAAAAAAGTGGTCATTTTCATAGTCTATAGCCTTGCCTTTTTCATAAAAATACTTCCCTCAAAAAAGTGGTCATTTTAATAGCCTTTAGCCTTGCCTTTTTTCATAAAAATAGTCCTCTCAAAAAGTGGTCATTTTCATAGCCTATAGCCTTGCCTTTTTTATAAAAATACTCCTTTCAAAAAAGTGGTCATTTTCATAGCCTAAAGCCTTGCCTTTTTTCATAAAAATACTCCCCTCAAAAAAGTGGTCATTTTGATAGCCTATAGCCTTGCCTTTTTCATAAAAATAGTCCTCTCAAAAAAGTGGTCATTTTCATAGCCTATAGCCTTGCCTTTTTTATAAAAATACTCCCTTCAAAAAAGTGGTCATTTTCATAGCCTATAGCCTTGCCTTTTTTTATAACAATACTCCCCTCAAAAAAGTGGTCATTTTCATAGCCTAAAGCCTTGCCTTTTTTATAAAAATACTCCTTTCAAAAAAGTGGTCATTTTCATAGCCTATAGTCTTGCCTTTTTCATAAAAATACTCCCCTCAAAAAAGTGGTCATTTTGATAGCCTATAGCCTTGCCTTTTTCATAAAAAATACTCCCTTCAAAAAAGTGGTCATTTTCATAGCCTATTGCCTTGCCTTTTTCATAAAAATACTTCCCTCAAAAAAGTGGTCCTTTTAATAGCCTATAGCCTTGCCTTTTTCATAAAAATACTCCTTTCAAAAAAGTGGTCATTTTCATACCTTATTGCCTTGCCTTTTTCATAAAAATACTCCCTTCAAAAAGTGGTCATTTTCATACCCTATTGCCTTGCCTTTTTCATAAAAGTACTCCTTTCAAAAAAGTGGTCATTTTCATAGCCTATAGCCTTGCCTTTTTTATAAAAATACTCCCCTCAAAAAAGTGGTCATTTTCATAGCCTAAAGCCTTGCCTTTTTTATAGAAATACTCCTTTCAAAAAAGTGGTCATTTTCATAGCCTATAGTCTTGCCTTTTTCATAAAAATACTCCCCTCAAAAAAGTGGTCATTTTCATAGCCTAAAGCCTTGCCTTTTTTATAAAAATACTCCTTTCAAAAAAGTGGTCATTTTCATAGCCTATAGTCTTGCCTTTTTCATAAAAATACTCCCCTCAAAAAAGTGGTCATTTTCATAGCCTAAAGCCTTGCCTTTTTTATAGAAATACTCCTTTCAAAAAAGTGGTCATTTTCATAGCCTATAGTCTTGCCTTTTTCATAAAAATACTCCCCTCAAAAAAGTGGTCATTTTCATAGCCTAAAGCCTTGCCTTTTTTATAAAAATACTCCTTTCAAAAAAGTGGTCATTTTCATAGCCTATAGTCTTGCCTTTTTCATAAAAATACTCCCCTCAAAAAGTGGTCATTTTCATAGCCTATAGCCTTGCCTTTTTCATAAAAATACTCCCCTCAAAAAAGTGGTCATTTTGATAGCCTATAGCCTTGCCTTTTTTCATAAAAATACTCCCCTCAAAAAAGTGGTCATTTTAATAGCCTATAGCCTTGCCTTTTTCATAAAAATACTCCCTTCAAAAAAAGTGGTCATTTTCATAGCCTATAGCCTTGCCTTTTTTATAAAAATACTCCTTTCAAAAAAGTGGTCATTTTCATAGCCTATTGCCTTGCCTTTTTCATAAAAATACTCCTCTCAAAAAAGTGGTCATTTTCATAGTCTATAGCCTTGCCTTTTTCATAAAAATACTTCCCTCAAAAAAGTGGTCATTTTAATAGCCTTTAGCCTTGCCTTTTTCATAAAAGTACTCCTTTCCAAACAGTGGTCATTTTCATAGCCTATAGCCTTGCCTTTTTTATAAAAATACTGCCTTCAAAAAAAGTGGTCATTTTCATAGCCTAAAGCCTTGCTTTTTTTATAAAAATACTCCTTTCAAAAAAGTGGTCATTTTCATAGCCTATAGTCTTGCCTTTTTTATAAAAATACTCTCTTCAAAAAAGTGGTCATTTTCATAGCTTATAGCCTTCCCTTTTTCATAAAAATTGTCCTCTCAAAAAGTGGTCATTTCATAGCCTATAGCCTTGACTTTTTCATAAAAATACTCCCTTCAAAAAAGTGGTCATTTTCATAGCCTAAAGCCTTGCCTTTTTTCATAAAAATACTCCCTTCAAAAAAGTGGTCATTTTCATAGCCTATAGCCTTGCCTTTTTTTATAAAAATACTCCCCTCAAAAAAGTGGTCATTTTCATAGCCTAAAGCCTTGCCTTTTTTATAAAAATACTCCTTTCAAAAAAGTGGTCATTTTCATAGCCTATAGTCTTGCCTTTTTCATAAAAATACTCCCCTCAAAAAAGTGGTCATTTTGATAGCCTATAGCCTTGCCTTTTTCATAAAAAATACTCCCTTCAAAAAAGTGGTCATTTTCATAGCCTATTGCCTTGCCTTTTTCATAAAAATACTTCCCTCAAAAAAGTGGTCCTTTTAATAGCCTATAGCCTTGCCTTTTTCATAAAATTACTCCTTTCAAAAAAGTGGTCATTTTCATACCCTATTGCCTTGCCTTTTTCATAAAAATACTCCCTTCAAAAAGTGGTCATTTTCATACCCTATTGCCTTGCCTTTTTCATAAAAATACTCCCTTCAAAAAAGTGGTCATTTTCATAGCCTATAGCCTTGCCTTTTTTATAAAAATACTCCCCTCAAAAAAGTGGTCATTTTCATAGCCTAAAGCCTTGCCTTTTTTATAGAAATACTCCTTTCAAAAAAGTGGTCATTTTCATAGCCTATAGCCTTGCCTTTTTTCATAAAAATACTCCCTTCAAAAAAGTGGTCATTTTCATAGCCTAAAGCCTTGCCTTTTTTATAAAAATACTTCCTTCAAAAAAGTGGTCATTTTCATAGCTTATAGCCTTCCCTTTTTCATAAAAATTGTCCTCTCAAAAAGTGGTCATTTCATAGCCTATAGCCTTGACTTTTTCATAAAAATACTCCCTTCAAAAAAGTGGTCATTTTCATAGCCTAAAGCCTTGCCTTTTTTCATAAAAATACTCCCTTCAAAAAAGTGGTCATTTTCATAGCCTATAGCCTTGCCTTTTTTTATAAAAATACTCTCCTCAAAAAAGTGGTCATTTTCATAGCCTAAAGCCTTGCCTTTTTTATAAAAATACTCCTTTCAAAAAAGTGGTCATTTTCATAGCCTATAGTCTTGCCTTTTTTCATAAAAATACTCCCCTCAAAAAAGTGGTCATTTTCATAGCCTATTGCCTTGCCTTTTTCATAAAAATACTTCCCTCAAAAAAGTGGTCCTTTTAATAGCCTATAGCCTTGCCTTTTTCATAAAAATACTCCTTTCAAAAAAGTGGTCATTTTCATAGCCTATAGCCTTGCCTTTTTTATAAAAATACTCCCTTCAAAAAAGTGGTCATTTTCATAGCCTAAAGCCTTGCCTTTTTTATAAAAATACTTCCCTCAAAAAAGTGGTCATTTTAATAGCCTATAGCCTTGCCTTTTTCATAAAAATACTCCTTTCAAAAAAGTGGTCATTTTCATAGCCGATAGCCTTGCCTTTTTTATAAAAATACTCTCTTCAAAAAAGTGGTCATTTTCATAGCCTATAGCCTTGCCTTTTTTATAAAAATACTCCTTTCAAAAAAGTGGTCATTTTCATAGCCTATAGCCTTGCCTTTTTTATAAAAATACTCCTTTCAAAAAAGTGGTCATTTTGATAGCCTATAGCCTTGCCTTTTTCATAAAAATAGTCCTCTCAAAAAAGTGGTCATTTTCATAGCCTATAGCCTTGCCTTTTTCATAAAAATAGTCCTCTCAAAAAAGTGGTCATTTTCATAGCCTATAGCCTTGCCTTTTTCATAAAAATAGTCCTCTCAAAAAGTGGTCATTTCATAGCCTATAGCCTTGCCTTTTTTCATAAAAATCGTCCTCTCAAAAAGTGGTCATTTTCATAGCCTATAGCCTTGCCTTTTTTATAAAAATACTCCTTTCAAAAAAGTGGTCATTTTCATAGCCTATAGCCTTGCCTTTTTTATAAAAATACTCCTTTCAAAAAAGTGGTCATTTTGATAGCCTATAGCCTTGCCTTTTTTCATAAAAATCGTCCTCTCAAAAAGTGGTCATTTTCATAGCCTATAGCCTTGCCTTTTTTATAAAAATACTCCTTTCAAAAAAGTGGTCATTTTCATAGACTATAGCCTTGCCTTTTTTATAAAAATACTCCTTTCAAAAAAGTGGTCATTTTGATAGCCTATAGCCTTGCCTTTTTCATAAAAATAGTCCTCTCAAAAAAGTGGTCATTTTCATAGCCTATAGCCTTGCCTTTTTCATAAAATGTACTCCCTTCAAAAAAGTGGTCATTTTCATAGCCTATAGCCTTTCCTTTTTCATAAAAATACTCCCCTCAAAAAAGTGGTCATTTTGATAGCCTATAGCCTTGCCTTTTTCATAAAAAATACTCCCTTAAAAAAAGTGGTCATTTTCATAGCCTATTGCCTTGCCTTTTTCATAAAAATACTTCCCTCAAAAAAGTGGTCCTTTTAATAGCCTATAGCCTTGCCTTTTTCATAAAAATACTCCTTTCAAAAAAGTGGTCATTTTCATACCCTATTGCCTTGCCTTTTTTATAAAAATACTGTTTCAAAAAAGTGGTCATTTTCATAGCCTATAGCCTTGCCTTTTTCATAAAAATACTCTCTTCAAAAAAGTTGTCATTTCATAGCCTATAGCCTTGCCTTTTTTCATAAAAATAGTCCTCTCAAAAAGTGGTCATTTTCATAGCCTATAGCCTTGCCTTTTTCATAAAATGTACTCCCTTCAAAAAAGTGGTCATTTTGATAGCCTATAGCCTTGCCTTTTTCATAAAAAATACTCCCTTAAAAAAAGTGGTCATTTTCATAGCCTATTGCCTTGCCTTTTTCATAAAAATACTTCCCTCAAAAAAGTGGTCCTTTTAATAGCCTATAGCCTTGCCTTTTTCATAAAAATACTCCTTTCAAAAAAGTGGTCATTTTCATACCCTATTGCCTTGCCTTTTTCATAAAAATACTCCCTTCAAAAAAGTGGGCATTTTCATACCCTATTGCCTTGCCTTTTTCATAAAAATACTCCCTTCAAAAAAGTGGTCATTTTCATACCCTATTGCCTTGCCTTTTTCATAAAAATACTTCCCTCAAAAAAGTGGTCCTTTTAATAGCCTATAGCCTTGCCTTTTTCATAAAAATACTCCTTTCAAAAAAGTGGTCATTTTCATACCCTATAGCCTTGCCTTTTTTATAAAAATACTGCTTCAAAAAAGTGGTCATTTTCATAGCCTATAGCCTTGCCTTTTTCATAAAAATACTCTCTTCAAAAAAGTTGTCATTTCATAGCCTAAAGCCTTGCCTTTTTTCATAAAAATACTCCCCTCAAAAAAGTGGTCATTTTAATAGCCTATAGCCTTGCCTTTTTCATAAAAATACTCCCTTCAAAAAAAGTGGTCATTTTCATAGCCTATAGCCTTGCCTTTTTTATAAAAATACTCCTTTCAAAAAAGTGGTCATTTTCATAGCCTATTGCCTTGCCTTTTTCATAAAAATACTCCCTTCAAAAAAGTGGTCATTTTCATAGCCTATAGCCTTGCCTTTTTTATAAAAATACTCCCTTCAAAAAAGTGGTCATTTTCATAGCCTAAATCCTTGCCTTTTTTCATAAAAATACTCCCCTCAAAAAAGTGGTCATTTTAATAGCCTATAGCCTTGCCTTTTTCATAAAAATACTCCCTTCAAAAAAAGTGGTCATTTTCATAGCCTATTGCCTTGCCTTTTTCATAAAAATACTCCCTTCAAAAAAGTGGTCATTTTCATAGCCTATAGCCTTGCCTTTTTTATAAAAATACTCCCTTCAAAAAAGTGGTCATTTTCATAGCCTAAATCCTTGCCTTTTTTCATAAAAATACTCCCCTCAAAAAAGTGGTCATTTTAATAGCCTATAGCCTTGCCTTTTTCATAAAAATACTCCCTTCAAAAAAAGTGGTCATTTTCATAGCCTATAGCCTTGCCTTTTTTATAAAAATACTCCTTTCAAAAAAGTGGTCATTTTCATAGCCTATTGCCTTGCCTTTTTCATAAAAATACTCCCTTCAAAAAAGTGGTCATTTTCATAGCCTAAAGCCTTGCCTTTTTTATAAAAATACTCCTTTCAAAAAAGTGGTCATTTTCACAGCCTATTGCCTTGCCTTTTTCATAAAAATACTTCCCTCAAAAAAGTGGTCATTTTGATAGCCTATAGCCTTGCCTTTTTTATAAAAATACTCCTTTCAAAAAAGTGGTCATTTTCATAGCCTATTGCCTTGCCTTTTTCATAAAAATACTCCCTTCAAAAAGTGGTCATTTTCATAGCCTAAAGCCTTGCCTTTTTTATAAAAATACTCCTTTCAAAAAAGTGGTCATTTTCATAGCCTATTGCCTTGCCTTTTTCATAAAAATACTTACCTCAAAAAAGTGGTCATTTTGATAGCCTATAGCCTTGCCTTCTTTATAAAAATACTCCCCTCAAAAAAGTGGTCATTTTCATAGCCTATAGTCTTGCCTTTTTCATAAAAATACTCCCCTCAAAAAAGTGGTCATTTTCATAGCCTATAGCCTTGCCTTTTTTCATAAAAATAGTCCTCTCAAAAAGTGGTCATTTTCATAGCCTATAGCCTTGCCTTTTTCATAAAATGTACTCCCTTCAAAAAAGTGGTCATTTTCATAGCCTATAGCCTTTCCTTTTTCATAAAAATACTCCCCTCAAAAAAGTGGTCATTTTGATAGCCTATAGCCTTGCCTTTTTCATAAAAAATACTCCCTTAAAAAAAGTGGTCATTTTCATAGCCTATTGCCTTGCCTTTTTCATAAAAATACTTCCCTCAAAAAAGTGGTCCTTTTAATAGCCTATAGCCTTGCCTTTTTCATAAAAATACTCCTTTCAAAAAAGTGGTCATTTTCATACCCTATTGCCTTGCCTTTTTCATAAAAATACTCCCTTCAAAAAAGTGGTCATTTTCATACCCTATTGCCTTGCCTTTTTCATAAAAATACTCCCTTCAAAAAAGTGGTCATTTTCATACCCTATTGCCTTGCCTTTTTCATAAAAATACTTCCCTCAAAAAAGTGGTCCTTTTAATAGCCTATAGCCTTGCCTTTTTCATAAAAATACTCCTTTCAAAAAAGTGGTCATTTTCATACCCTATAGCCTTGCCTTTTTTATAAAAATACTGCTTCAAAAAAGTGGTCATTTTCATAGCCTATAGCCTTGCCTTTTTCATAAAAATACTCTCTTCAAAAAAGTTGTCATTTCATAGCCTAAAGCCTTGCCTTTTTTCATAAAAATACTCCCCTCAAAAAAGTGGTCATTTTAATAGCCTATAGCCTTGCCTTTTTCATAAAAATACTCCCTTCAAAAAAAGTGGTCATTTTCATAGCCTATAGCCTTGCCTTTTTTATAAAAATACTCCTTTCAAAAAAGTGGTCATTTTCATAGCCTATTGCCTTGCCTTTTTCATAAAAATACTCCCTTCAAAAAAGTGGTCATTTTCATAGCCTATAGCCTTGCCTTTTTTATAAAAATACTCCCTTCAAAAAAGTGGTCATTTTCATAGCCTAAATCCTTGCCTTTTTTCATAAAAATACTCCCCTCAAAAAAGTGGTCATTTTAATAGCCTATAGCCTTGCCTTTTTCATAAAAATACTCCCTTCAAAAAAAGTGGTCATTTTCATAGCCTATAGCCTTGCCTTTTTTATAAAAATACTCCTTTCAGAAAAGTGGTCATTTTCATAGCCTATTGCCTTGCCTTTTTCATAAAAATACTCCCTTCAAAAAAGTGGTCATTTTCATAGCCTAAAGCCTTGCCTTTTTTATAAAAATACTCCTTTCAAAAAAGTGGTCATTTTCATAGCCTATTGCCTTGCCTTTTTCATAAAAATACTTCCCTCAAAAAAGTGGTCATTTTGATAGCCTATAGCCTTGCCTTTTTTATAAAAATACTCCTTTCAAAAAAGTGGTCATTTTCATAGCCTATTGCCTTGCCTTTTTCATAAAAATACTCCCTTCAAAAAAGTGGTCATTTTCATAGCCTAAAGCCTTGCCTTTTTTATAAAAATACTCCTTTCAAAAAAGTGGTCATTTTCATAGCCTATTGCCTTGCCTTTTTCATAAAAATACTTACCTCAAAAAAGTGGTCATTTTGATAGCCTATAGCCTTGCCTTCTTTATAAAAATACTCCCCTCAAAAAAGTGGTCATTTTCATAGCCTATAGTCTTGCCTTTTTCATAAAAATACTCCCCTCAAAAAAGTGGTCATTTTCATAGCCTATAGCCTTGCCTTTTTTTATAAAAATACTCCCCTCAAAAAAGTGGTCATTTTCATAGCCTATAGCCTTGCCATTTTTCATAAAAATACTCCCTTCAAAAAAGTGGTCATTTTCATAGCCTAAAGCCTTGCCTTTTTTATAAAAATACTCCTTTCAAAAAAGTGGTCATTTTCATAGCCTATTGCCTTGCCTTTTTCATAAAAATACTCCTTTCAAAAAAGTGGTCATTTTCATAGCCTATTGCCTTGCCTTTTTCATAAAAATACTCCCTTCAAAAAAGTGGTCATTTTCATAGCCTAGAGCCTTGCCTTTTTTATAAAAATACTCCTTTCAAAAAAGTGGTCATTTTCATAGCCTATTGCCTTGCCTTTTTCATAAAAATACTTCCCTCAAAAAAGTGGTCATTTTGATAGCCTATAGCCTTGCCTTTTTTATAAAAATACTCCCCTCAAAAAAGTGGTCATTTTCATAGCCTATAGTCTTGCCTTTTTCATAAAAATACTCCCCTCAAAAAAGTGGTCATTTTCATAGCCTATAGCCTTGCCTTTTTTTATAAAAATACTCCCCTCAAAAAAGTGGTCATTTTCATAGCCTATAGCCTTGCCATTTTTCATAAAAATACTCCCTTCAAAAAAGTGGTCATTTTCATAGCCTAAAGCCTTGCCTTTTTTATAAAAATACTCCTTTCAAAAAAGTGGTCATTTTCATAGCCTATTGCCTTGCCTTTTTGATAAAAATACTTCCCTCAAAAAAGTGGTCATTTTAATAGCCTATAGCCTTGCCTTTTTCATAAAAATACTCCCCTCAAAAAAGTGGTCATTTTCATAGCCTATAGCCTTGCCTTTTTTATAAAAATACTCCCTTCAAAAAAGTGGTCATTTTCATAGCCTAAAGCCTTGCCTTTTTTATAAAAATACTCCTTTCAAAAAAGTGGTCATTTTCATAGCTTATAGTCTTGCCTTTTTCATAAAAATACTCCCCTCAAAAAAGTGGTAATTTTCATAGCCTATAGCCTTGCCTTTTTCATAAAAATAATGTGGCAGATAATCGTAGAGATGAGCAAGCGGCGGAGAACCGCAGAGACTCTTTGACGAAGCCGGTTTTTGGAATATCAGCTAATGTTAGGTGCATTTTACTTAACCTTTACGAATTTGTTCATAATAAGATGTCCGCTATCCCACAAACGCCATTCTTTAACAAAAAATTGTTACAGGTTGGTTTCTGTTGCTAGTACGCGGAAACATTTGCTAGCACGCTAAAACAGTTGGGCTGTGATTACTTTTGTAATAATAACAATAAGTGCAATAAGCAAAACCAGCGATCTAGTTGATATAATATTGTTGCCAAGCTCAGTAAAACGGGAGAGATTATTCCTGAGTCTTTGTCGACAGGTTTTGTAGGCAGTTTTGCTGCAAAAACTTCTTTGGAGACGTACATGACAATCCACTTACTTTTGTTATTCATCATTTACCACAGTACAAACAGTAACATAATTATAAAAAATATAAATATTTTCTGTATACCATTTACAACAAAGAGAATACTGAGGATACTAGAAAAATTATTCAGTGTTTTCTTGTTGAAACCTCTTCACTGGATAGCACAAAGTTTGTGCTGTTTTAACATTTCAGTCACTTGATTTTGACAAGAATATTCTTAGTGAAGGGGGATAAAGAACACGCCATAATTAAGCAAGATAGGTGTCTTAAAAACCAAATTCCTTGTGTCTTCTACATTAGAGCTTTTCCTCTCATAAACTTTTCACTTTTAAATCATCAGTAATTTACTAAGTTATATAGTTACAATTTTATCTGTACACGAGCGTTGAAATTCTTACTTAAACTTTAAAGACTTTTAGGACATAACAAGTGGTGCTTGAAGACTGTTACTCTAAACCATTTGATGGAGACATTTGAGCAAAAGATCAAAACATGCTTACGTTTAAATGTTCAGATCCCTAGTCACAAACAGCAGGCGGGTGACGGTAATCTTAAAAGGTAGAGCATGCCAGGAACATTCTCGAGCCATTAACATCGGTTCCTGTGAAAAAATGCATCACTTTAGTTAACAAGAAGAGCAGAGACAAAATGGAAAAGACCTTGGACAATTGAAATCTACTGAGAAATGTGCGATGACAGCAGGAGCGGACACTTGATCAAATATTGGGGGGGCAAGCCTATTGTTTTAATAAGATGACGTCACATTTCCCATTGTTTTAGAACAAAAGACCATTGTCCTCCAAAGTATTGGGGGGCGGTCGTCCCCCCTCGCCCCCGCAAGTGTCCGCCACTGGATGACAGTTTACATGTGAAATGTGAAAAGGATAAAGTTTAAATGAATAATTCATAGTGATATAAAGCATAAATTACTATCTTATAGAAACATGCAATCTGATCCCTTACACGTTTTTCATTCGCTTAGAAATAAAAAAAACAAAAACTATTGAAAAAAAGAAGTTTTGGTACCGCCAAATGATAATGGGACGTTGTCTTTTTCTGAGTTTCCTTAACCTTAAAGTCCTTTATATTCTATGACAAGCATTGTAGTATTCACGTTAGTCACAAGTAAGACCCCCTTCTAAGCTGCTGCTGTTGTTGTTGTAATCACATATGATTATAGTTCAGTTCTGTTCTGTTCTTTTCGCAAATGGCGCGATTTTCTAGTCTAAACCTTAGATACAGGCAGGTTACAACAAGCATAACTGCCGACAAGCACTTTCATGTGTAGGCTGAAAAGCAGGTTCTCTCCTAGTAAATCTTAAACGTACCTCTTTCACTGCAGTGGGAGTAACTCATCACTTTTAAGGAGCTCCATGACATCAGAATATCTCTTGGAAAGGTGTGTCCCGTTAATGGGTCCTTTTATGGTTGGCTCTCTAACTGTCATTTTTGTGCAACTGTCCACCAAACCCATTATTATCTCTTCCAGCATTTCATTTTTCTGACCTGGGAAAGGATGATGCTCTGACTTAATATAATATGATAGAAACGACACCATATGATATAATAACATAACATAACATAACATAACATAACATAACATAACATAACATAACATAACATAACATAACATAACATAACATAACATAACATAACATAACAAAAATTAACATAAGATAACATAAGATAACATAAGATAACATAAGATAACATAAGATAACATAAGATAACATAACATAACACAACATAACACAACATGACACAACATAACACAACATGGCTTTAATATAATATAGTATAAAATAATATAATATAATATAATATAATATAATATAATATAATATAATATAATATAATATAATATAATTTGATGAGATAAGTTATGTAATATATATAATCAAAATAAATAACCTTGAATTTCTGGGGAGCCAACAAATGCACACCAACGACCCCTTAAACTTTCCCCAATCAGCAAATCGTCTGGATCGTCTGTTTCAGTAAAGCTGGCCAAGCTGGGAATGACAAGTTCCCTCATCAAAGCACAACCTTCTTCAACATCTTGCTCGCTGTCACTCTGGAAGCTGGTCGAGGCTTCCTCATTGACGTGCTACAAAACAAGAGAGCTTTTTTTGAGTCGAATTGCAATGAATTGCTTGAGTTATACATGAAGATGCACATCAAATCTTTCTTAACTTGTATTCAAGAGAACTATTTACCATACAATGTTGTTTTTGTAGTTGTCAAGCGGCTTCGGTTAAAACTTTTACGATTTTGAAGTTAAAACTGTTGCCTCTTGAGGGACTTTAATCTCGGGTCAGAAAAAGCTTTGCGACTTTATTTTTGGATATTAAATCGACATTGTCAACAGATCAGCGTCATAGAAGGTTTAACAAGAAGTCATGAAAAAAGGCCTTAATGTGGTTAGAAAGGTGTCAAGTCTTGTTAAATTTGAAATTGTGATTAATAAATATGCTTTAAGTGCCTGTTGAATACAAGGCATTCGCATCTATCCACACTGATTTCATATTCAGACGTCTTGTATATACGAACAAAAATCCAACAAACAAGTGAAAAGTTTTATTACGAAATTCTACCCCAGTCCTCTTTAAAATACCCCCCCCCCCCCAATAGGATGTCACTCACTAAAAAGGCACAATCACAGTCCGGCTGCATTAAAAAGAAAAGCAAAACAGCGTACATCAGATAAGATGTGGAAAACATACTTGTAAACAGCTCCTTCTAAAATATGACAATAAGGCGCTATCGACGTGTCCCGGAGTGCCTTCAGCATTCATCAACCTCTTGTTGATTTCTATCGCATGAATAAAGCACGGAAGAGCCCCTCTGAATCTAAAATAGCAAAGAGCAAGTTGTTTTACTGGATTCCAAGTTATACCAGGATAACTTAAATTGAGATATTTTGCTTAGAGTGTGTAAAAATCAATTAAGTTCAAAAATCACTAAAAATGTATACAAAAGGAGACCCATTAAAAATGTATACAATTTTTCTTATTTAGAGTGACAAAGCATGGCGTCACCAGAAACATATATTTATATTTGTTACTTACTAATATACACATGCCGAAGAGTGTCGGACACAAAATACTGTTATGTTTCAGCTAATTTGTGCCATTATCAATTATATATTTTCAAAACTTTTACTTTTGACGAGATAGTCTGAAAAAACCTTTACACTGCAAAATCTGTTAAATATATTGCAAACTGACAAAAAACATAGCTAGTGAACTGTCTTTTGCTAACACGCCATTATTCTTTGGCCTGGTTCTTAGCTTTTTTAACCAAGACCAAATTACAGAGATTTGATTGGGTAAGAGCCGTTGCTTATGTAACCATATCACAGTCAATTTGCCACACAGTTATGTTTGTGATTATTTAGAGGTGTTTTATAATGCTTTTTCGGGCTATTTGGTCCAAATGTAAAAATTCTAGAAATATTGAATATTAAAAATGCCTTAAAATTATATCCAACAGGCTGTTCAATCTAGTACTTGCAATTATTCGTCGAGTATCCTATAAGCAACAACTGTTTGTGTAAAACAGTTCATTGCTCTTAAAATTTTTTAGGCCTCGATAGCTCTGAAAGCGACGAAAAGAAATGATCTTCAGAATAACAATAAATGGCTGCCAAAATCTGAAAAAGAAACCCTAAAAATAGGCTTTCTTCAATTTTTCACCTGACAAACTATATTAATAATTAAGCAAAGTACCTGAAGTATAAAAATCAAGCAAATCTAGGTTTGATAACTTGCAATAAAATATTGAATTATTTTCAATGGAGAATAATAATCGAATTCTACTGAAAATGCATCATGCAAAGAATTAATAGAAAGTTATAAAATTTACCTTTTATTGTAATATTCTTCGACTCCAGTTACAAAACAGGCATTGCATTTTAAGAACATTTTGTAGTACTTTGTCCATTTCTAAATTGTAGAATGAAAGACTGTGTTATAACTTTGGTACGCTGCTTGCAAAAAATATCTTCTAGTATTAAGTGACATTAATAAATCAAAAATTATATACAACACAGCACAGTATGAAATTTTTAAATAATAAACAAACTCAAACAGCACAAATGTGAAAATATAAAGGCAAATAATGTTATAAACATTGACACTGACACACGGCAAGCTAGAACTATTATGAAAACAAATTGCATTTATTTATTTTTTTGCTGCGACTTAAAAATTTTCTGAATCAAAGTTTATTGTCCAGCTCGCATAAACATGCAAAAACCGACTACTGAACCTGATAAAGCAACAATTCTTTAAAATTAATTACGAACCTTATGTTCTTCGTTATCCCCAGCACTTTCTAGAATCTTTTTCAGTTTCCGTTTTGCATGCTTTTGTAATAACAAACTTCTGAAATGAGATATCAAGGGCGTATTGGAAAAAAACGAATGAAGCAAACGAATTTACTTATAAACAACAAATAATTTCATAAAAATGCTTCATTATGACATTTATTGATTTGCCCGTAAAGACTATTTTTCAAGATAAAATTTATAGGCACAACAGTTGATTTCAAGGGTACGGCAAATTGAAAACCCTTCTACTGTTTAGTTCATGGGGAGTCTAAAACACGGACTGAAAGCTACTGAAAGATTTCGTTTTTGACACGTGACTCGGATTCTTACTGTTCCATTTGTTCCATTGATTCCATTTGCCTTTGATTTCGCCAAGTTTATTTTAACCAATCAGATTCACTACAAGGCCTTAACTGTACACACATGATAGAACAAAAATTATTCAATAGCCAATAGACGATGATTTCAAAATGTCATCCCCTGCAGGGTAGGTTAATCGACGTAGGAATCAGTGATTAAACGAATGCTAGTCTTAATAATTACTTTGGTTCCTTGTTGCTGAAATGTTCCGTGAACCATTCCAAGAATCCTTGGTCTAATACGCTACGAGGTGCTTCTGAATTAAAGAAATACAAATCAAAGTTTTCCAAACGTCCATCTGGATCATACGTCTTCCTTTGTGCAATGTAGTTTGACATTCTTTGACGATGGTCAGAATAGAAGGCATCCAGCTGCTCCTCCAAAGACACATCGCTAGACGAGGACATTTTTGGTGAAACCTTTGCTGAATCAACTGCCATTGGAATGTTTTCTTTATCGTTATTCTGAACTAAAATAAAAACAATATAATTATAATATATAAGAATTTTATCAATTTACTATACAAAAACTCCTTGCACCTGACCTAATACCTGACAATTTCAAAGAGGTACAGCCTGGGGCAAAATAACATTAAGTTTTGTACTGAGGACAGAAATCTTGACACACACTGGGATTTTTGATACTACGATACTGTACTAGCTTAGTTTAACATAAACTTACAATGCTACAAAACTGCACAAATCCACACCCATCACAAAAATAGAAAAAGCCCGTAGAAAGGTTGCAAGGAAACGCTGTGGCAAATGACTTTTAAGTGTCATACTATTACTCCATATTTGGCTCGTTGTGCTACACTGTCTTGACTCATTGCTAATTAGCACCGTTCTACTATTTGCAAATAACTTGCTAGATTAAACGTAGCATTTTACCTGGATATTTTTTCAAATTCTACAAAAAATACACAGCATAATCAAAAGGAAAAGAATTCTGAGAACGATTGTGTCAAAACCACTATGGTCTACATTGTAAAACAGTGTAAAGTTTATAAATAACTATGGATGGATCCATTACGAAAAATGCTCTTATTAAACGTACCCTTTTCTTTTGCTATCTCTACTTTCCTTTGTTTCGCATCCCATTCCTCAATCTCTCTGCAAAAATTTTCATTATCCGATGCAGCGAATCTCTGCATATTTGAAAAGCCTAGTGACGCCCCCGCCTCCACAGGATCCACTTGAAACAAATCACTTCGTTGGGCGTCAACATACACCAAACAATAGGCGGTAGCATTTCTGTATCCCCCAACTGACTCCCTTTGTACCTCATCCCAAGTTGTCTCTGAGACAGTCACATCGTTAAATTTGCGCCATATTTTCTTTTGCGCATCGAATATGTACGACCAGTAGTGCCCACCGTTGGCTTGCCCCTCGTGTACCAGGATGGCATGCAGTCTGTACGGCACCTGTTGTTAGTGTGACGTCATTACTAAACTGAAAATTTTAGCTGGAAAATCTCTGCAAGAGTAGTTGGCAGGAGCAATTGCCATGTGTAAATAGGACTGTTCTTTTAGCAAAAAATAAGATGCTGCTTGAATGTCTGGGTAAAGAAAAACTGTAAAGCTGGAGGTTGGAAAGGCTTCGCAGATATTCGGTTAAATGCAAGTATCATAATTTCCCGTATAAAAATCTTGAGAAATATCTTAAGGGCATATTAATCGTGAAATGCATTTAAAATGATAGCAATGATAGCACGATATAAACAATGTTTATCTCTACTTTAACCCTAACTTAATTTAAACTTGATTTCATATAAAATGATCAATCGCAAGCCAAACCTGCTGCAAGATGTCTTCATCATATGCATGGTGCAGTTCACGATCGATATATTCAATTGCATCTTTGAGTGCTGTGAAAAAAGAACATTGAACTGAACACGTATACCAATGTGTGTTGCTTGACATAATTCTTTTAGAGAACTCACGTGCACCTACAAATTGCTTCGATACTGGCAAATGTACAGTTTACTACGAAGGTAGACAAACATTGTCCTCGGGTCCTGAGGACAGATTTTAAAGCTGAGAAATAATATATTGGGCGGCTTCAAAAGAGCAATCACAAGAAAGATAAGATCAGGGACTGTTTGAAGAAAACTTCATTTGGGAACGATTTACAAAGTTATGCAAAAACAAACACTCTTCCCCATAGTATTTTGGCAAACAAAACGAGCAGCAACATTTCACTGGCAATACCAAAATCTATACTCCTTTGAATTCTGCCATTTGCATTTATATTGCATTTATACATTCAATCAAGGTACAGACCTTCCGTTTCTTGTTGAACTTCTTCCTTTAACCGCTGTAGACAATCGATCAACGTATTGCCCTCCACCGCAGTCATGTTTTTTGGTGATGGGCCTTCAATGCTCTCCGCAGTCGCAAGGATTGACGAGGATTCAATGGATTCCTGCATCGTGCTGGAGCTTGGCGAAGAGCTGGGTGATATTGTCATAGGGGTTTCCTCCTCCTCTTTGTTTAGTCCCATTCGAACAAACTCGAGGGTTGAATCCAATGTGGATATTATTGGGCTCTTCTTAGGCCCAGAGCCAAATGACATGTATCTACAATATAAAAATAACAAGATGTTGAGAGCAATTCATGTGAAAGATAAGGTACTGATAAGGTAGGCATTTTTCAAGAAAAACTGGGTAACAAACATTTTCGATGATAACAAAGTTTTTATCATCAAGTTCCTCAAAAAATGATTGAGGACAAATTTTACTATTTTAAAAGACAAATTAAAAGGCGCATTGCAAAGAAATATTTAACAAAAGTCCGTCAGCAAATTATTTTCACAAAAGATTTAAACCAAAAGCTCTGTAGGCAATATTCCAAGTTTCTTTAATGAAACGAAACAGTCTGTGATTTTTGGTAAGAGAGATGTCATGAAAATAATACCTTTTTGTGTTAAAATCTAAACAAAAGTCGTGATACGTAAGAGTCAAATCAACAGAAAGACGATTGAACAAACAATGAAAAAATATAGATAAAAAGATGTGGTAATTGTCATCGCAGGAAAAAATGAAAAAAATTCATCTCACCCCTCTAGTTTTGTTAGGAGTTCCTTCCTTTTCCTTTTAGCTCTGTCAACAAGCCGTCTTTTTTCTCTAGTTAAAGCTTTATTTTGCTCCATATACCTACGTTTAAAAAGTTATTTATCACTGAACATTTCTATGAATGATCTGTAATGCCTGCAAAAAGTCTTGGAAAACCAACAGCATCATTTTCTGTCCTATTAGCAGTCTCGTGTATTTCCAACATTTTCTTTGTAGGCAGAGGGGGGGTGTTGTGAAGGGGGCTTGGGTATTTCAAGTACTTTTGGCAAGCATTTCATGTTGTACAGTCGTAAGCAAAGTTGTGACAATATGTTGCAAATACAGAAGATAAAACCATTTCTAAAGGATAAATCTACGAAAAATTAACAACGATTAATCAAAATAACGAATACCTTGCTAAATGGATTGTCTGCTCAATTCTAAATGGGTCGTGAATTTTCTCGGCTCTCGCAAGTTGCTGGTTAAAAATGAATCTTGATAATTCGAACGTAAGTACAGGAGGAAGGTGGGTGAACCAATGCTGTTGACAAAATCGAAATAAATCTTTAAGCTTTGAACATCATCATTTTTATATATATTCTCATGAAAACTTTACAAAACAAACTAACAACAAGAAGATGCCTCAAGGAGCATGGCAACCCTGTGACCATTAAATTAAACATATTTACTTCAAATTGGATTTACATTAAATGTTACAAATTACATGTTACAGATTACTCATAAAAAACAACACTCACAATTATCAAGTTACACAAAAAAATTACATTGAAAAAACAAAACGAAAATAATGAAAGACAAATTACATCGAAGAGAAGATTTCTAAAACTACTTATTCGAACCTTTCAGAAGTCTGAATACATGTTGCCTCGAGAATTTTTCTATTCGAATTCAAAGATAATTTTTCGTAGAGAATAGAGAATTATATGCAGTAAAATGCATTTGTAAGGTTTGTTAATCCATGGGGTTGTAAGATCACCTTCACATTGTCGAGAAGATCACGCCTATCTGTATCATAAGCATGGCAGAGCAGCAAAGTGTTCCGTATCCTCAATACCATCATTTACTGGGCATAAAGTATTCAAGGTATCACTGAAGTTATGTTTGAATATGTGAAAATTCATCTTGCTAAGTCCAACACGAAGTTGTGTTAAAATTGATAAACCTTTCTGGTCGTGGATGTTGTAGACTAGTTTTTGAGGTGGATGGATAATTGCTAATAGTTGTTTTTTGAAAGCACTTACTGAGCAGGATTGTTTGATCTCTGGGTCGAGTTTTCCCATTCCCGCAAACAATTAGGATAAAAACTAGTTTTAAATTTCTCAGTTATCGCATGTATTTGCCCTACTGAACCCTGTCTGCGGACATCATCTCAGTGGTATTCCAATATAAATTCAATTGGAGACGAAATGACCAATTAAAACGATGTTTTCGTGCGGACGGGGATACTTTGTGTTAAGGTTAACTCAGTAAAGATTAAATGGAGAGAAAAAATTACGATAAAAAGTTTTCCTATGCAAGAGAATGGTTTAGAAGGTTTTGCTACTCGCGGTAACTGGGCTTTTAAATTCTCTCCGAAACAAAGACATCATTGATAGATTGAAGTTGTTTGCAGAGCAATTCAACAGATTAGGAAATAAAGCATGATACTTGGATCCGAAGACTTTAACAAATACTTGAAAACGCTTGGACGTTCAAAGCAAATAGATCGTTTTGAATACGGAGAATTAAAGTAATCTTCGCTTTTCATTATGCTAGTTTGAATCATCCTTTGCAAAATCATAAGCAAATCAATCAAGCCCTGTGGTTTAGACACTGTAGACTGTCCTTTCACAATTCAGAAACGGATAATAGAGCAAGCTGTGTTTTGAGTTTCGAGGCTCAATATGCAATGCTTGTTGCATTTTCCACCATCAAAGGGACATCAAGATTCAATGCTTCGTATAAACAGCCCAAATGAATAAGAAAAATACTTTGTCAGTATTGACAATTGAGAGCCTGCGTGGCAAAGCAGTCTTAATAAGGCTTCGGCCTAAGAAAAACTTCGGCTACCAAAGTTAACATTTCATAACATATAGCGAGAGAAAAGCAAGTGATTGACACTTCCAGGACTCGAAAACAGGCTTGATCGTGACCTGGTTACGTCACTCATCCACGTTTAACCTCAGTAGATTTCTGTAAAGAAGGGTCTTCATTGATAATTTAATAACACCTCAGCTTCTTTTACGCTCGAGCTCTACTCAACTCAAATCCCCTTTACAGTCTTAATTAGCAAGCCCTTACATGCATCCACTAAAACCCTGGGCACGTGATAAGCAATTGAGTCCTAGTACAACTAGAGAAGGGGGAGCTGGCGCGTCTGTTTGTGGCTTACTCATGTCATTCTAAAACTCTTGATCATTTACGCACAAGCTTGAAGATTTCCTTTAGAAAAAATTCCTTTATAAGCTGAAAGTTCAAATTGTCAGCCATGCTTGAAAAGAGGTTCTCAAATCATGAAATAGATGTTTACACTTCGAGTACTGGGAACAAACCAGGGTAGGTATAAGTTAATGCCAGTACCTCTTGTGAAGAACTTCCAGCGGAGTTATCATCATTCGTTTTGATTTCGTTATTATCCATGGCAGCATCAAGACCATCGTAAATATGGGCATGGCCTCTCACGTGAATCGGTAGGGCACCGAATGTCTCTTCGCTTTTCACCTCTTTTCCTAAAATCAGTACCACAGAATAAGAAATGGCAATATTAAGGTTGGTGAAATTTGAACGTTTTTTAGACCAACTACTCTTAATCTAAAGTTTTATGACATGTCTCTTATGCAGCTTTCTCGTTTTATCTAAAATTTTCTAAACTGTTTCAAAGTGTGTTCCTAAACGACTAGCAATCGATTTTATAAAGTATGAGGAAAGAATATAAATAAAAAGGGAAGAAACTTGAGATCACATTGTGGTGCTATATTTAACTAAAGAATGCACATAAGTGAGTTGCAGTTACAAGATGAGATTAAGATTGAGCAATTCTTATTCATAATTCAACCGATTATGCAAGGGAAAGTTTTCCTTTTCACAGAATCATTTCTGGAAATATTAGTCCTAAGCCAAAGAAGCACCATCCACATAAACAAATAACATCTGCAATTATCAATGTTTTCTATTTGGAATCTGAGTATCAGAGTGTCATAATTTTAACCATACAAATACAGGGGCTCCTACGCGAGTTTAAAAAGGGGGCAAAGGCACACTAAGGGCTGGCAACAAAAGATTCTGCAAAAAGATCTTCTGTTATACAAAAAGTGGATGGTCTGGCTCAACCGTATTCCTTCCCATCGTCAGAGGCCCTGGAAAATGTCCATTCTTACACACTACCTTTCAAATTTTATGTGGATATTCCTAGTCTCTAGGAGCAAAAGTAACTACAAACAATTTTCGGATAAATAAGACAAAGAAAAACATTACCATCATAGCACCCATTTACAGAATAACGACCATAAAACAACTCTGCAATCGGATTTCTACCTCCGGAGCTGAAACGAAATGTCAATGAAGTGTTAGATTGATAAAAACTACTTACGCTTGAAAGAAAACGGTAAATATTTCATGCTAGTTATAAAATTATTGACTCGATTTGTTTAAAAGTGAGAACAAAAGAAGAGACATTTGGTATGGTTGTTAAGGTACGGCAGATAATATAATCACAAAACAGCTAATGCAATAAATCAATAAAAAAGGGCCCAGGAAACAACCCTGGGAAACTCGACTTACTGACAAGGAGTTTTCTACATCAAAATGAACACTTTAAAATGTTAGATATACTGGTATAAAATCAGCGTTCTTGTTAGTTTCATTATTGTTAAACTAAAACAGTATTTGATGCCGAAATTGTAAAGTAGGATAAAGGGATACAAACCTTTCAAGATGAGATTGAAATGCGTCTTCTAACCAGTCCAACAAAACATGGGTGAATTCACTGACATCCTGATTTAAAAGAGAAATTATCATAAAAGAAAAAAACAAATATCTCGGAAATGATCTATTTGAAAGAATTTCAGTGACTGTTTCAATAAAAACCACTAATATACCATTGAAAGTTCAAATTTAATTTCTTTTACAGTTTCCTTAAAAATTTACATTGCAATATTTCTCTGCCGGGCTGAAATCCTAAAAAACTGTTCAAGATGCTGCTGCATGAGAAACAAGAAAAATGCGGTTGTCTCAAGAACATCGCGAAGAAGCATCTAAAATCATTCACTGTGTGCAGTTAGGATTGTCACCATCGCAAAGTCAATCTCCCCTTAAAGACTCGATCATAGTAAACAAGAAACCTGTTGATCACCAGCATTCTCCTTCCCAGTTTTCCGCACTGCATCTTCTAGAATCTAAAAAAAAAATTTACCAGAATGAGCGAGGAGCACTGTGTCATTAAATAAGCCAATTAGTGTGAAAAATTTCCTTCTGCAGGAATTAAAATACATGATAATAATGTACTTTTATAATTAACTTGAAGCATCTGACAGCACGCTATTTTTTGTTTATTATAAGAAAAATAATATAGATTAAATCCTTATGTGTCTTTCCTTCGATGTCCTGTATAATAAAACCCATACACGAACCTACCATGTTATAATAAATTCATGCAAAAGCAATGTTGAGCTTGTATAATGACAACAAAGAGATTGTAAAAACCTATGCAATAGCCATTTGCGAGATCGCGTCAAAAGAAGCAGAGACAATACTAAACTTGGAGCACACACAGTTACCATATCAAAAATAAGCATGTGTAGAAAATAAATTATAAATGCAATTATTATACTAAAGACAGCCTAGGCAGCACTGTTCCTACAGAATAGAAACCTATGCAGTGCAAGAGAAGAATCCTATGTTGTGCAAGAGATGAAGCCAATGCGGAGCAACAGAAGAAGCCAATGCAGAGCAAGAAAAGAAGCCTGTGTAGTGATATAAATAAATGAGGCCTATGCCATAGCCATGAAATTTATGCATTACACGAACCAGGGCAATGATCGAACTACAAGAAGACTATACGCTGGTACCTCAATGGGTCTTGCTGGGTCGACATATTTTCTTTTGCTGCAAAGCAGTAAGATGAACAACTTCTGCAGCTCTGCTAAAAAGGCGAGCTTGGGCTGGTCCTGTAAAGAATTAGTAGAGGCACATCAAAGAAATAATAGTATTTGCCTAACGTATACAAAACTTCTGCAACAGCTAGACTTAAAAGTATAAGTTTAAAAAGAAACACAGTCCTTCCACAAACTTTTGACAGGATTCTCCCACAATTAACAATAAGAATTCACTATCAAAATTGAACAGTATGTAAGCTTATGATCATATAAAAACGCTTTAGCATTAACAATAAGTACCAAACAACAATAAGATCAAAGAGTTTATTTCTACCTTTATGGTATCGAGATCTTGCGACAGTCCACAGCTCAGTACCAGATTTCGAAATTTGGGGATATGAAACAAGGACTAAAATTGAAGAGATTTTATTTTGGTCACAAAAATTGATAAAAATTGATAAAAAGGTCAATTGAAAAAAGTCAAAGTGCCATGCTTTTTAATCAACAAGAAAGCGTCAAATGTTAAATATCAACCCCTGGTCCGACATTCTTACCATATTCTTCAAATACAAAACTTAATGAAAATATATTAAGGGCTGGTCAACAACGAACGATTAAGAAAATTACCATTATAATAGTTATACAAGCTAGGAAGTTATTGTCTCCTTTTAGCAGGTATTATAAATCGCGTCTAACATGAATTGCAAAAGGAAAAATGCAAATAAATCACAGGAATTTGTAAATGTATAAAATGAGCATCGTCGTTAAGTTTTTTAACAAAATTGGTACAGCTACAGGGAAAATACAAACCTGAATCACGGCACTAAACCAACAAGTGTTGCCAATGTTTTTCAAACCAACGGGGACGCCTTCTTTTCGCTTCCTTTCATGAGGGTTTTCAGGGTCGATAAACGACATCCAAATGTTACCACGTTTTCTTTTGTTACCAGATCGATTGTCCACAAGACTCGCTTCTAACGCCCTTAAACAAAATTAAATAATTTACATTATACAAATTCGAGTGATGGCCAAACTATAGACAAACTTTTGTTGTAGACTACAGGCAAAACCAACACTTTTAAGAAAACGATCTCCAAAAGGAAGAGAAATGAAATTTCTACAATATGTTGCTAGATATGTATGACCTTTGCCAGATCAAATAAACAACAAATCTAAAGAATTTTTGCTTCATCGATACATTAAGTTAAGGCATACTTGCTAATTTCCTTGTCTTCCTCTGAAACAGCTAGACCAAATCCTCCCTTTTAAAAGCAGAAAAGCAATACAACTTTCGCAAATATGACATAACAAATAAGCCTCTGGCATGCTCGGTATTCTTTTTTCAGCGCGATTTTTAAATAGAGATAATTTATAGAAGAAAACGCAAAAACAAAATTTTATGTGGGCAAAGAACTACAAAATGACGTTCAAAAAATAAATGTTTCAAGTCCTATAACTGATGAAGTTCATGCAAATCTTCTAAAGAAACCAATTTGCGACAGTTCTTTGCAGCTCCAACAAAATCCAGTCCTGTTACAGCCTCGATATTATTCAGAGATTTTTGTTTTGAGCCTGAATATATTATCAAATCTGAGATGGTTTCAGAGGGACATAGTGTGAAGATATGGTTCGATTTTCATTCAATACACTGTTTCATGCATACTCGAATGCAATGCAATGGTTCTCAAACGAAATAGCAATCCTCGAATAAAAACCAAGCTTTTTGAAAAAAAACGAAAAACATCAGTCATGCGATTCTCTATTTTGAACATCGCAAAACAGACATGTACTGAATATTCTTTACTGAGGCTGCGCATTATTCTTAACAATTGGATAATTCTGGGCCTGAAAATTCTTATAAACAACGTTCTTATAAAGTAGAGTGCATTGCTATATATTCTTCTGCAATCCACCTCTTCAGGTCGTGCGGTATGTCTCCCGCTTTGTCTCCTTAAATCAATAAGCCCAGTTAGCAAAAATTCTTCTAAACACTCTTTCCATATTAAATGAATGTCTGGTTCACCATAAAACAAACCCATACAACAGGGCTGGTTTAATGTAACCCTTTAAAACCTTTTTTTAAATATGCCAAGGTTTTTTAAATTCTAAATACTCTCTATAATTTCACGAGATATGGTAACATTGAAATGAAAAGACATAGCTCCTAGGTGTAGCATAGCTTCACCTAGTGCTTTAAAGTTCTGTAACAGTGTGAAATATCATCAACACAAAAATCAATTAACAACTGCAAACTTACATGGGCCTCTCTAAGACTCAGCTCAATTGCTTTGGCAAGATCATCGTCCTTGTCATCACTTATTTCAATTACCTCCTCTAAAACAAGAGTGCATTGGCACCTATACTTGTTGGAAATCAAAAAGTCAAAATAATAACACACATCATGGTCAACAGTTGAAAAACTTCAAAGAAAATTTGACAAGATTTGACGGTTTTGAGCAGATCATTTCGAAATGGTAAACTGCATCTGATTTTTGCAAGAACAGCTTTCGGAAAACATTGTAATTGTTGACTTTTTATGAAGTTTTTTATATTTTTGTGATAACTTTCAACACGATTTTCCTTTGCTGCTAGGTACAATCATTGATCAACAAAATACTTGACAGCATTTATTATACTACTTGCATTTGGTCTCAATTTAAAAAGACGATTCATTGCATACTAACTCTGACTTGTTTCCTTGGCAGCCAACAAATCTTAAAAAGGAAAATGGCAAAAAAGTTATTCAATTATTTGGCAAAAAGATACATTTAAAGAATTTTCAAAAGATTCAGATCATCAGCCTGAGACATAAGCAATATCTCTTGACATCATCAAATGAAAAATTTGGAGGTGTTCAAGCCTTCATGAAGTTTAGTGTTCCTATACTTCATAACTTGGGTGAAATCAATAACTTAGGCCACTTAATCAGCATTCTCGTTGTAAAATTAGGGCTTTAGATGGATAATTGACAAATTTTTAACGCGCCGAAAGCCCATGCAAGATGTTATCTTGTCGGGAAATTGTGGGTCAGAGCCCCTGAAATGAAAGCCTGAATTGGTATAAATGATATAAGTACTTTAAAAGTGTATGCCTAATAGTTAGTTGTTTAGACATGAAACATGGAGCACTAGTATAACAATAACACAATGAATTACAAAAAAGCTCGCAATCAGAAACACAAACCCTGCCTGCTTAATACTAAACTGTCCATGTCAAATATTGATAAATAACACTATGCATATTTAAAGACAAGACACTTTGCTGATTCAAACATGTTATTTAACACAGCAAGCCTGTTGAAGAATAATATGGATACTTGTCTGTACCATTTAAATGCAAGAAAGCAATAAAAAAAGCTAGATGCATAATCTCATTACATTCCTACTGACAAAGAGCGCAGGGCAATCAAGTCTCTTAAGAAGCTTGTTCTACTCACCCTGAGCTTCATCAAGTTGAGATGTGCCCTACAAGAGAAAAGTGATGGTGGCAGAAACGGCTAGATTTTCATATAACTGAAAATAACTCCAAAATCACTATTTTGTCCAGGAAAGTGAACAATTAAGGCTTTTCAAACAAACAACTTGCTTATTTTGCTAGCCCTTCTTGCCATTTAAAAAGATTAATTGTTGTTGTTGATTATTTTGAAGACTAAGGTGTAAATACCTAAATACTTTCTGAGTTTATAGGTTTAAAAAAGAGGCCTTCCATTCAGTGTAAGCCCATAGATCCACAGATGTTAGGAGAAAGGCATAAAAAGGATCTACTGCCATACTTGTCAGTACTTCATGATCCCTCTGGTTCAATCCCTACTAGCCCCTAATAGGGCCCCGTCCTTAAAAACACCTGCTTGAATTTGTTGAAATTTTTTCATTTTTTTGCTAAAGTAACAGAAATCCAACTTTCAAATTTTATTTTTCACACATTTACAATATTCCTTGCATCTGAATTCTTACAGACAGAAAGAGTGTAAACTTCTTGTCACTAGAGTTAACAAAATATAACAAAATGAGTCAATTTAGTTGACTTTTATGAATTGCCTTGTAACAAAGTAAGCAAAAAGTTCTTATAAATTAATTCTTTTGTTTCTGTTCTGAAGACTATTTGAACTTCATACCTCATTTGCATCTGCAGTCTGATTTCCAGTTAAAAGTGCAACTGCCTTTTTCATGTCCCCACTGCAGGCCTGAAAAATATGGCCTTTTATCAACATAAAATCTCACTGGGTTCCATAAATATACTAGATTGCATGCAGTACAATATAAGAGAAAATAACTATGTATGTAAGTAAAGTGTATCAGAAATAACGTATAGATTATTCAATAACGATGTTCCAAGCATAGCCTGTTATCAAGTGAGTATTTATTCATCTAACTGAGAAAAGTGATTCCTTACATGTAGCATCAGTTACAATCAGATTTGATTAACTTAAGCTTCTGTTCCAGTAGTTCTACAATTACATATTTTTTTACTTCATAGTCCTGCACTCAACATCTCATTACTTTTAAGAAGATAATTTATTCAAACAACCATAGAACTAAAGCAAGCAATATTTTCTTCTGAAAAACAAATATTTAAAATAAAACTTGAAATTGTGTCTGAGAGAATAATACAATAACAGAATAATATTAGTGAACAGTGCAAAACTCACCATATATGCATATTTAATTTGCTCTGGGGACTTTCCAGTGATCTCTCTCAACTTGAATAACACCTCTTTTGACGGTGTGACATTCTAAAATTTGGTAAAACACAAATCAAAGAATATAGTTAGACTCCAGTGTGAAAAATTAATAAAGCAGTCCTGGTAATATGAAATTTGGCGGCGTGCTGGTAATCGCACGCCTTGAAATGTTTAGGCCATTACTCCGTTTCCGTATGAGAACAGATTCGAGTGAATCTGTTTTCGAATTTGAGTTTCATTAATATGCTCAAAAACAGTGTCATTTGATACCAAACCGAAGTTATTCAAAAACGATGTTCAAAGTGGAGTCATCTGAAAACGGAATCATTTGAATATGTGTCGTTTTATTGGGAACAGTGAAGACAGAGGCATTCAAAAACGGAGTCATTCAATCTCAGTTTCAAAAAGAGCTCGAGCTAAGGATATGATAACGGACAAATATGGAGTAATGGGAACATCTATGTTATCGTTTTGACCAAAACAGAGTGGCCCGGGGCAATGTGTTCAAAAAAATAAAAAAAAAGGAGAGAGAGAACGGAGACATACAATAACGGAGTAACAGAACAGTAACAAACCGGCCCTAATGGAAATGAAGAAAAGAGTTAAAATGCTTCCGGGAATGCTATCAATATAAAACCTCACAAAAGAAATTAAAAGAAACAAAAGAGAAAAAGAATAGTAATTCAAAACGTGGAACTGCGCGTGCGATAGAAAGCACGCCTCTGGAGTTCTAGGCGTGTGTGGAGGCGTGTGTAGAGGCGTGCGCGTGCGTACCAGGACTGAAAAAGGTATGAAATTTTTCCAGATTCTATCTCAGAAGTTTTTGTGAGAACAGTATTGAATACATTATCACAATTGTACAAAGATCCCTGAACATAACATTATATCAGCAAATACTGCTACTTTGCAGGGCTGCAGCCTTACATCTCTCAACAAATTCCTTTTCTGAGCTTTCTTTGATTACAAACTACTCAGCAAGATACAAGACTCAATATGATAAATCAGTAAGCTTATAATATGCTGACACTTCTTAGAGGGAAAAAAACTAAATGGCAGCCACATGGTACACAGATAATGATTCTTCAGATAAAATTTTTCTCTGCCTCTTTATTTCTGCAGGTTGGTGGGCTAAAGACTGGCTCTGGCTCCTAAACTTCTGTTGTAATTTGTTACCAAATTGGAGTTTTTTAAACATCAGTTACAGCAAAATAATTTACAAGTACAAGTTTAAAAAATGACCAGTGTTATCAGGCCGATTCTGAACCAGTAGATTCAGGTAAATTCTGGACCAGTCAGGTACATTCTGAAACAAATCCAAAAATTAGCCTGCAATAGAGCCAGGTGCTGTACTGGAAAGCTTCTTGTAATAGCAGGCCTTTTCGTAAGAAATCACACACGCGAGTGGCTGATTGCTCACATGATTTATCTTGTGTGAGCAATCGCTCTGGTAGTGATAGCAATGATTTAAAGGTACCCTTTTGTTTGAGGTAAAATCAAATGAAAACAAACTGTTATGATGACCTTCAATGCTCTCCAAGAAAGAATAAATACCCAATACAAATGTGCTTTGTTTATAAACTTTATGTATATCATGAAGGTCGAATAGACTTTATTGCCGTATGATCGCAAAATGTTGTTAAGAATCTGCTGTAGATTCCACGCACAACATTTGTTTATCTGGTAATATTCCCCGCGAAAATTCCACCATTAAAACTTGTGACTTCTGATAACAAGAAAAAACAAAGAATACACGATCTCTTCGAAAGCATTTGCTTCAGCGCACGATTTCATGGGAAACGTTCGTTATCCGTAAATTTCAAAATTGTTGTTCTGGCATTCCCTGCACAGAAAATCACTTTACAGTCTGGCTGCCCAGAGAATTTCCTAAGTGCCATGGTAGTTCAAATACTAGTACCCAAATTATTCCAAAACATTTGCTGTGGAATTGATTTTCAAATGCATTTATTCGTTGAGATGTGGTTTAGTCAGCTTATGTATATTTCCTGTGTTTTGATATACCGTCTTTGCATTGTCTATGTCACTTGCTTGGGTCACAAAAGATGACTAGAAATGTGTTAATTGCAAGACATTTTTTCCTCACAAGTTACCATTTCACGCGAGCGATCAAACGCTCACGTGGTTGGGTTTACTCACTTCAAATGAAAAGGCCTGTAATAGAGAAGGTACAGAAGTATGGAAGCGATAGTCAATAAAGGCGGCTTACACTGGCCAAGGGCCTAAGACGATAAATTTCCAAAACAAACTTACTAGGTGAAGGGGCTTGGGGAAAATAGTTAATGGCACGAAAGGGCATTGGCCATATTACTGAGTTTCAGTTGAAAGCAAAATTGAAGGATTAATTTGCTGTTTTTAGGAAGCATTCATAAATAGAGACAATCAAATGAAGCTTTTTTGAAAAAGGATGTAACACTTCAGTAAAAATTATAATAAAGAATATTCAAGCTATGCCCTGATAACAAAATTATTACTTTAAGACTGTTTTAGCAGAAATCTAGTTTTCAATATTGACACCAGGTAAGTCGCTCTTCATTTGATAAAAAAGATTATGGTTTTTAAATCTTTAATTTGCTCACCATCTACACAAGTAGCGATTAAGAAAATCATTAAATGTTTAATCTTTATTCTGCTTTTGTAAATCATGAATAAAATTATTTGAATCCAAGCTGTTTATGCATTTTTAAGCAACAAAATATTTGATCACTAAACATCACCTTTAAACAGTTTTATCTTGATTCATTATCAATAATCTGCAGGCTTATATCTCACCTAAAAGAATCTTCCAAGTAATAATTTTATTGTCAGTTAACAAACGAACTGTACCCAGACTCAAGTATGAAGGAGGTGTGTTTGCCTACATTTTATTATTTCCCTGTATTTTTTAATATTGGTTCAACATTTCCCTGTACTTCTGTTCTCGAAACAGAGGAATAATCCTTTCAATCTATTTTCATTTCAAAGTCATTGGAATGGCACATTATTTTCCAGCTGAAGTCACTTGACACAAATGTTTCACCTAGTAATTCTATTCCAGAAACTCATCTTCTTAGGCCCTTGGCCACTTTTAGCCTCAATTATTTACTATCGTTATCATACCTTTGTACCCCAAGTGTAGATGCACAAGCAATTCTACATCAGATTTTTCTATCATATTCAAAGAGGGGCAAATTTTAGCCTATGAGATGTTCAAGTTTTTAAAATAGCAGTGTAGCTGAAGGGGGTAGACTATAAGGAATTTCAAACGAGTTTTATTTAATCGCATTTATAGTCATCTTGAGGAGGTTAATGGTTATCAGAATCACAGAAAACATCCTTGGTGGCACATCATCTTTGATTAGTGCTGTCAGAGACTGAGGCACTGTTGCCAGAAAGACATCCAAATGGAGCCTAGGTACAGAGGTATATGGTTCCTCAATGCCTAAATTAGATATACCAATTTATTACCTTACATCTAGCACAAAATGCAACTGTTTTCCAATAAAATATAGCAAATCCTGCAAGTAAAATGATGGCGGCCTAAGCCAGAGTGATTCAAAATATCAACTTACCGATGGCCTAAACAGCTTACCAGGACCGGCTGTCATCTTTTGCTGGACAATTGAATGAAAAACTTCAGCATCACTATTTTTGAAAGATATGCCCCTTCAAAATAGACAAGAAATGTTTTTGAAGACTTCACGTTCCAATGACATTAAACAGTTTCAGTAACCCATTGCCTGTTTAAAATTAACAATCCCAGCATGCACCACGCACATAAGAGCGCACAAGTCAAGTGTTGAAGGACTTGGAGACTAAAATGCAACCCGGTTATAACTTATGTGGCTTAAGAATAATTTTGATTTTATTCTAGTATAAATCATAATAATTTTAGTATAACCTTTTGCTCAGAATCAATGAAACTTAAAAGAAATTGATGCTCAGCAAAAAATTAGGCATTCTTATAATAATGCTTGCACGTCGTTGTGAAATATAAGCTACCTTTAATTTACTTGCATTCGTTGTTTTTTGTCCGCGGTGTGTTGCAGTGTTCTTTACATTACATTTCTAGCATGTGACTTACCTTATTTACAAAGCATGAATTTGATACATTTGCCCGACCCAAAAATGACGTCGCTTTGTGCTTGCAAATATCACTTTGATGTCAAGAAATCCATTCTATCTGCAAATTTGTTGAATAAGGTAGACTTTGATCCATACCTCCCCCCCCCCCCTCCCCAATTTATCTGTAGTGCTATGCATAACTGGATGAGTGGCGAAAAGATAAATAACATTTATGGCATATATCATAATGACCCTTATTAAAAAATGCAAAGAGACAATTCATAGATATCTGAGGCCTACAAAATCCACTTATGAAAGATAATATATTCTACCCTTTTTATCAACTACTGGATTTCGGTTCAGTGGAACCAGGATTTAGTGGTTTTCAATAAAATCTATTACGTTTCATATAACTCTTTGAAAAAACTTGTGAAATGCCTTTGTCGCCAGAGGCGGATTTAAGCACACACTTCAGGTCACTGGTAAATGATGGAAACGCCCATTTTTAAAATTTGGTTTTCAACTTTAAGGTTAAGATGATAAAGAGTTGTGGCGTAGCCAGGGTTGGAAGGTTGAGGGGCAAAGAGGGGAACATTTTTGCTGACCAGGAAAAAAGGGGGTTTCCAAGTCTAATTTGCTGACAAAGTGGATGAGCATCCTGTATTTGCCGACAAGTTTGGAAATTTGCCGACTTAGCACCTCTAGATGGCAAAACTCCTCGTTTTTGCAATTGAGTTATTCTTCAAGGGGGGTGTCGCGCCCCACGCCCTCGTATAGCGACGGGCCTGCTCGTGCTAATCTTTTGCTCCGTGAGACCAACTTTTCACGTGATAAGGAATTGAGGAAGAGGACAGAAAACAAACATGACAGTCATACCGAGTGCCAAGTTTTTAAATTGAGTAGCTGTTAAAATATCTGTGTACGTACATCTCTAAAAAATCAAAATGCTTGATTTACAAATCTTAAAGGTTGTTATGATTCACACTTTCCACGTTGCCAAAGTGACTCATGACGTAGAAAACACGACAAAATTTTGTCTCTACACTTATCTCTTAGAGAAAATTTCTTCTCGATTGAAAAAATGAAAAGGAATTGTGAATATGGAACGTTTAGATATTTCCAATATTTTATTATAATCTGGTAAAACAGCAGGGTTACTATGTTTTGGTATCTAGTGTTAAATATGTCTACAGATTTTTCCCGGTGGGCATCTCACACTATCTAGCGCCCGTGTCTGAGGGTCTAGAAAACTGACCCTTATCTCTGGTATTTGATTCCAATTTGATTCCCCTTTTCTGACTTATACTTGAAACCAAAGAATGTTTATACTCTTTTTCCTGAAATCGAGTAGTTGAAATTAGGCCAAACAAAGAAAAATTAGAAATTACATGAAGATTCCCATATCATACACCCTTTATTTTTGTTTTTATATTCTAGATATATGGCAAACTTGAACCCCTTTTTCAGAGATATTGAAGACACGGGTGCTTACACTAGACAATGAGAGTGGACCCTCCGGGAGATTTTTCAAATAAAAAGCTCTATTTGGCTGTTTTCTTTAAAAACATGCGAATAACAACTTTTTAAATAATGCTCCCAAACTCTAAAAAAGCTGCAAAATTGGGATTACACATAAAATCTCCTTTTTTTTGATGTTCAGAAGCAACGCAACACCTCTCAGCTGCAAAACAGAAGCAACGCAACACTTCTCACAAAGTTCAACGATATAACGGGCTAAGAATGCAAGAATGATAGACAATTGAGTTTTCTTCTTGTCGTGCCCCCAAGTAATCCAGTTTTAATTTTCGAAAAGTTCTGTTTGTTTTGTGAGATGACATTAGATAATATTTTGATATCAATAAAAAAAATTGCATTTTGCGATGGAGATGAAGGTGGACTAAAAAATGTTTCTGGACAATTTACCGTTAAGACCCTCGTTTTCAGTCCTCAAACCAGGGCCTAAAATAGGCGTGGATCTGACTCACTTTGTAGAATTGTAAATTAAAATTGTGGAACTGTAATTGTAGAAAGTGTGGATTTGTAAATAATGCATGTTCTTAAAAGTGCAGCATAAAATACCAATCGAAACGCCTAAGAAAAAAAAGGGAACATTTTTTCAATTCGAAGTGAATGTGCAATCCCAGCCTTATGTATTGCACTCATTTTTTATAAGAAAATTGCGATAAGAAATAAGCAATGGACAATAAAAAAGAATTAAGAAACTTCAGAACTCGAAGCTTCAGTACATGCGGAGAAGAATCAATTGTGCTTTATGATATTGTTGTGTGCTATTTTGAAGTAAGATGGGCTCTGTATACAGCTTTGACTTCAAGACATCATCTCAATTTAGTTTGCTTTTATGACTTGCTTCAAAAAAGACACTGAGCCTAAAGACCAAGACCGAGATTATGATCTCCTGCCCGTAATGTATTTTGGGATTTATGTGATCTTTCAGTAGATTTCAGAAAAAGTTATAAAGCAATTCAACTAAGGTGTTTTAAATTAGAGAAGCATTCCTCTCAAGGCTTCAACAGCTGAACGATGATAAGCCTTTCGGTGGTAGCTGGGAGGAACATTCAATTGGAAATGTTGCATAACAGCGACTATAGTCCAGTCCTCCCCAACTTTTTTGCAATAATAGGTTAGAAAATGTTTTGAAAATTTACGCTAAAGAACGCATTAGTAGCAGTTCTGCTGGGAACACGTTTTCGTTCTTATTGATGATGCTTTATCTTGTGTGGTCAAAGATAAATTTGCATTTTATCTAACTCGGTTTTGTATTTTTATATTAATTGAAATCTTCTCTAAATCGATATGTTTATCAACAAGGACAGAAAGGAGCAAATATTTTCTGAAAGGGGTGTTTTCCGGTGTTTCAAAGGGCGTGGCCGTAAAAAAATTTAGGGGCAAGCCTCCTAGTCCCTATTCAGCCACTCCCTTGTAGGCTGGTGCAAGTGTAACCTGATCTAGCGTAATGTTAGCATAATATTGGCCAAAAATCGTCATCTAGCATAAAATCTAGCATAATTAGGAATCTAGCATAACTCTGGCATAATTCTAATATTATTTAAAAGAATCATTGTTTCCATTGATACATCGTCTATCGTTACTAAATGGAAACACTTTACACCAGCGTCTGTGGTTTCATTTAGGGAGTAAATTGTGACTTTCCACCTTCAGGATTTTATCAGTTGTTTTGAATGGTTGGCAGCCACATATTTTTTGGTTGGCAGCCAAATGCAGTCAGCTAAACGAAGTATACAAAAGAGCTAAATTTTTGCTAATTATTGGGAGCGATACCGTAATCGAAATTTGCTTTTTAGGTTACAAATGTTTTCATTTGCTTTTATCCAAAACTTTCTGTTATTTTTTACTTTGTTTCATCATTCATCATTTGCAATTTTAAATTTTTTTTAAAAAGTTTTGAAAATTATCTGTGCAAAAATTTTTGTTTCCTTTGCATTTTCGTTGTTTTTGCAACATGCTGCCAGAATTCAGCCAAATTTTGCTTCTTCGGCCAAATTAATTTATGACAGCCAAGTGATTTTGAGAAACTGCCAGAATGGAGAAATTTGGCCATCAAACCATGAGTATAAATTGCCTTTTTGTTTATGAAGAATGAGTACACTGGGTTGTCAAAAAGGCCAAATTGCAACTCTGGCCACTTTTGATATTCAGAGCATGCATTAGCCTCTTTCTCAAGCAGGGTTCCCTTGATTTTAAATCTAGCATAATTTTTGCAAATCTAGCACAATCTTATGACAAAAATTTGGCGTAATTCCAAAATTGAGATCTGGTGCGTGGTTTCTGCATTACAAACAAGATGGGGGTAAAGGTCATATTTTCAAGCTGGGTGAAAAGAGAATAAGAAGAAACAAGCACAATTGTACATCAGTGAGAGAAGAGTTTATTTGAGAGAAGGTTTTCGTTTATAATATCAAAACTTTTTGAAGAACAGATTTGATGGCAAAGAATTTGATGAGCTGAATGCAGTTAAGAACTTTCCATAAGTGAAAAAGACTTGAGAAAGCTTCACCCATCTTTTTCCCGGACAAAATATTTCATTCAATCATGTATTGAATTTTGAGAAATAAACGACTAAGATCGCAGAGATCTGAGACTTGTTCTCAGAGGAATTCTACCAGACGAGACAATGACTCGGATTCTCGCAGCAAACCCTAATCCTGTCGATGTAGAGAGGCAGATTCCCACCTACAACAAGATAGAGGCAGGTGGGGAAAGCAGCATAGCTCCACAAAAACTTAACAAATAGATAAATATTGCAATGAATTTGCTTGATCTCGCAAGTTTCGAGTTCCGAGAAAAGCTGCAAAGATATGGCTCCCAAAAACCAAAAAACACCGAAGTCTAACAAGCAAGGCTAATTGAAGGGAGTTTTTGAAGGTGAAAGGAAATAAAACAGAGATCCGAACAAACCATGTAAAAGAGTTTCCTTTCAATAACCTTTTGCTCACTTATTAAGACATCGCTATATGTAGCTAATTTTCTTATTAACCGAATCCATATATTAAAAGAATCAGCTTTTGCTACTTATACTTTATTCATTTAAGAATTTGCCCAATTAGGACATGCTGTTTGCACTATGATGGCAGTTTCTATATTTGCCACCCCAATGATGCCAATCCCAGCAAAGTACCACGCCCAATTTTTATAGAAAATGTGGACCTCTAAAAATTTCTTATTTTAGGCCCTGCCTCAAATAATTTCTTTACTGTCTCGGCTTCAAATAATTTCTTGATTGCTGTGGCCTCAAGTAATTTCTTTATTGCTGTGGCCTTGCAAAGAAGCAGAAGAAAATTGTACAAATTGGGACTGTTTTTAAATTGGGACTATCGAATTGTTGTTGGGACTGTTTTTAAACTGAATATCCGATCAACTCTTGCTTCCGCTTTTAGGGTGATTTAATGGCTGATAGGAAGGGCAAATAAAAGATGCAGACAAACAAGATTAATTTTATCAATCCCTAGAGACTAGCGAAATGCCACAGAAATGCAACATTTTATGGTAATTTATATAAAAATGACCAGCGGAAAGCAACAATATCTGTTTGGTTGGCCACTGATTCTACTGGATTGAGAGTGCACACGGACGGACGTACCATAGTGGCAATAATGCCAAGATGCCAAGTCCAGAACCAAGAAATTTTGTGCCACCGGCATGCTTTGCGACATTAATTCCAAAACCGACCAAATATCGCACTGCATGGAAATACAAAACTCAGTAAAGTCAGCTTCTCAAGACAGCTGCCATGACGCATGCCGTTTGCGTAAATAAACATGGGCGCATATTTTAAGAGTTTTCCCGTTACAAAATTTTTACAAGCAACTAGTAAAAAGGCAACCAGGGCTGAGGACGGATCAAATTTGAGAGCTGAAACCTAAGATATCTTAGGCTTTTATTGGAAAAAACGAATGTCTCCAGGGACGCCGGAGCCAATAAAGGGCAAGAAGGGAAGAAATTTTGAAAGGGCATCTTTAGTGGCTAGATTGGCACATTTGTGCGCCGTAAGGTTACCCTTCTACCCGCTCTTGGCATCGTAGAAAAAGAAATTATTCTATTCTTTTACTTCATTTGAACATTAACTATGCGAGAGAGTAAAAACATGTGACAAAAGCAATAGGTTACAGTAATTAGCAGTGGGAGGCATACAATTATTTTACGAAAGTAACTGTCAACGTTACAATGCTTGATTTTTCGTTAATTCTAACACTTGTTTTGTAATCATCCATTATTTTTGAGTAAAAAAGAATGATAGAAGCATAAGAGCAGTTGGGAATTGTGGCGAACGTTAAATCTTTAAATAAAAAATGACTGTATTTAAAATTGTTTTTTTAAAAGGGGCACATTTGCCCCACCGCCCCCCCCCCCCCCCCCCCGCTCCGGCGTCACTGAATGTCTCAATCTCTTTCAATTCTACATTAATCTCCTCAGTCCAATTCCCAATCACGTTATGGTACGTTGAGGTTAAAAAGCGTATCTCTCCTAACCTACTTAATCTCATAATTAAAAAATGTGCGAGGAACGCCTTTTCAACTGTGAATAATTGTCCTTTATCAGCAGGGAACGCCAATTTTACGAAAAGGGAATGCCCATTACTAATCTTTGGTTATGTAAAGGCAGTTCAAAGATCACAAAATTACATTACAAAGGATCATACTTTACTAAAATATTACCCTTCCCCTTACATTTTCTCAACGAATTGCAAAACCGATTCTGCTGAGAACTGGGGGGACGTATCCCATTCGACTCTTCTTCGTGGTGTGGTGCTACCATTTGTATATTTTCCAATACCGGTTAAAGAAACCGAATCACTTCCGCATTTAATTAGCCTTCTTTCCTTCGGACTCACTGATCGGGGCTCGCTGTGGAGGAGAAGAAGTTAATGCTCACAAGTTTGACGATTGATCTACTTCCGCTGTTTGCCAGCTCTGCATCCAAGGAACATTTGCTACAAAAGCCGCCTTAATGTTTCCGAACCATTGACTACACAGACATGGAGATTTTCATTAATATTGCCCTTTTCTATCTGTTTCTTGTCTCTGTTTCTTCGAGGGGTGGAGTTTCAAGAAGGGATGCCTGGTGTCCATGTGCAAAATTGCGGGCGGCGGAGCTAAGAGGCTACGAAATTGATGCAAGAGCATGTTTACGTTGGTGTAGAGAGAGAAGTAAAAAGACAAAAACATTGACAAGGAATGAAGTTCAAGAAAAGGCAACAACAACCGCTGTTGTTGAAGGTTCGTAGTCATTTAACATGTTTAACAGAACCATATAAAGATTATACAGCATAAGTATTTTAAAAAGACCAAAATGGACTGTCACGATTCAGAAAAACTTCATGATATTCTACTTTTAAAGCTCAAATATTTTTCAGGTTATTACAGGTCATTTTGGGCTAGCGTTGAAGTAAAATTTGCCTTGTTTATGCTTTCTGTTACTTTCAAGTTTTGGTAAATAGATTTTATAGCACGAGGTCAGTCCTGTAAAACATTCTGCAAAATGTCGAAAGGTTTTTAAAAGATTTTTCAAAATATAAATTACAAGCAATAGATTGCCAGTCATCAATAAACTCTTTTTTTGACATTTGATGAGGGCGACCTTTTCATTTCTTCACATTAGGCGCTTCCTTTGAGGTTGACGAAGTTTCGAACCGACATCACGCTAGACAAGATAAGCGCGTTTCTTATGCTGGATTTTGACAGCTTCGTTCTCCATGCCTCCATGATTTTACATGACAATAACCTTCGGGTTGATAAGGGCTGTAAAGAGACAAGAAAATTCAACACTACAAAGTGTTATTGATTTATTAATTTTTTTGTTTGTTTATTTAATTTTGTTCTAAGGAGATAGTTTTCACGAAACGAAGCGAATTCGTAAATGCAAGAGTCATTGAACTTGCTGGAATATGTATCAGAACTTTACGAGGGTACGAATTAGTCAAGCAGCTTAATGTAGAAGAAGGGTGAATAACCATTTACCATTCCCGCATGTTTTCAATTAAAACTGCCGATTTATTTTTAATTCTGCTGAAGCTGTCCAAAAGCTATAGACGTTAGGAAACGTATTGGTTTGTGCTTTGTTAGATTTTTGCTCCAAATCGTCGAAAGAAATGTTTTTGCTGAGATAAAAGTGCTTTCCTTCAGTGCAGCTTACCCAATCTTTACTATAACAACATTCCAGGCCTAAAGTTCAAAAAGTTTTTTGTTCTTTCTCAAGGGTTCAGCCAAAATTTAAAGAATTACTTTACAAAAGAACTGGTGCGGTCCGAGTGCGGTGGCTGAAATTGTTCTGATTTTGATGACCATCAGCAAGTTGTACACTCTTTTTTATATGAACAACAATTTTATAAGAACACGAGCTTCAAATTTGGTCAAAAGTTAAGAACAAATTAAGAACAAGCTGAGGCTGAGCTTCTGCAAAATGCAATGTTGAACGTTTTTTTCTCAAAATCGAGGATTTTTAGCGATGCGTGGGTGCTTTTTTGGAGAATATTCAAATTTGTCAGCAAATTAAGGCTGTCTCACTCATTTTATTGGCAAATGAGGCCTGTACAACACCCTAGAGCGAAAAAGCTAGCACTCGCACCCTATTAGATTCGGAACAAATTAAGAACAATCCAGCCTCAGATTTTCGAAAAAAATTAAGAACTGTCAGCCTGAACTTGAATTTACTGGTTCTTATAAAAAAGAGTGCAGTGATCTCGCGAAATTATCGTTTTTTGTAGATGGGGACTATTGGATGATATCCCGAGCCTCGTTTAGACAAAGCAACCTATGAAAACCAGCGGTGCGTTCTGAGAACCTATTCAATAAAAGTTTCGTTCTGTTTTGTCAATCATGGAGACTCGGGTAATATGGCGGCAACTTGAAAGCCTTACTGACCATGAAGAATTAGCTGTAAACTGATGTTTAGACATTAGCTGGAATAGTAGAAAAGATAGAGAAAAACTTTGTGGGAAGTGGGCAAAGCCCAGTGTCGTCGGAACGAAATTCATAGTGGCGTAATTGTGGTTGTCAATGCCACTGCCTTGCTTGAGGGTGTGGCAACAGTTGTGGCAGAAAAGTTTCATGGAAAACTCCATACAACAAGTGTTAACCCTTCCCCACTGGGCTATAGATTCATGATAATATTCGGTATCTAAAATGTATATGGACTTGCCAGTATACGATTGAGTATGTTTCCTCGAGGCTAATTATTTCAGTCACTGTGTATGACTTTGCTTTGGCAAATTCGTTATCAAAACTTGGTTTAATTTCGAAATTAGGTAAACCATATAATTCTAAAAGTATTTATAAATGATGGAATTGATAATCTTACACCGCTAATAGCATATCCTAAGGGGAACCAGAAATGTCAATAGTTTTGTTTTTCTTTTTTGTTGGGGGAGATAAGCCTGCAATTGCTCGAAGTGCTGAAATGATCACCCCCTTTGGGGCCATGGCCATAGCGCAGGCGTACAATATATCATGAGTCAAAGAGGCATATACCCCCCTTCCTGAGTGCGCTCAAAGCATCTCAAAGTGAACGGTCCTCGTTCGAAATTCACATTGACACTCGAGTTTGATCACAATGAAATTGTGGCCTTAAATTGTGGCTTTTGAAACGGAGCCTCTAATATTCCGAATAATGGGTGTCCATTTTCTTGAAATAGTGATATTTGTCTTTTTAAAATGATGCTCCACTATTAAAATTGAGCTAATTATCAGTCAGATGTCAATACATTCCATGTGGCTACCAACAACATGATGTTGGCAAACCACTATAATGATTGACCAATTTGAGAACCCCCTCCCCACTCCAAAGTAGCTCCGGCGTCCAAGCTTTCGGCACGCTAATTCCTGTTCATTTTGCAAAGACAATAGAAAAGGAAATTCCTTGCGACTGATCAGGTATTCTATTTTGTGTTATCCTACGTTACATCTTTGCCTTTCTAGAAAGTGGTTTTGGTGTTTAAGAATCTTTTAGCAAGAAAATCAACAGAAAATTGGGAAACTGAATACAAATAGATAGCTAAATGTTTGCTGTAAGCTTTATCAATCTAACCGTCATAAAATTCAAGTCCTTTCCCTGCCATAATGAATGGTATACCAGTTCAATGGTATAAGAAGCAGTGGCGTATTGGCCGGTTGGGCCGGGTGGCATGTACCCCACCACCTACCATATATGAGGAGGGCAAACATCCCGTTGAAAACAAGTGTGAACAAAGAAGGCAACTTGACACAGCCGCTACGAAAAAAACACATATTTTGATGTGAAGTCGTCTTTTTCTCGTCTCTTTCTTTCCTCCTCCGCATTTCCGCGCCATTCCACGTTTTCGGCAACCCTTGACGTTACGGGAACCCAGGGTAGGGCCCAGGATGCGATAGCATCCAAGTATCCTTTGGCAGCCCATTTTACTAATACTCTCTAGGGCACAGTACCGTGGACAAGGCCTAATTTAAGCGTTGATGTGACTTTGTGGAGTTGTAAATTAGTATTGTGGATCTGTAAAAATTTTTATTGTAGGCCTTGACAGTGGGCATAATACTATCTAAGGGGCGTCGAAAAAGGTTGGTGCTCCCTAGCCAATTTTGAACCACCACTCCACTGATAAGAAATTTTGGTGAAAGATATAGATGAATCAAAGCTCAAGTGTTATGTATCTCTTTTCATACTTCCCGCAAATGCCTCCCAAACATAGATAAATGTGTCTCGTACGAAGTGTGTGGGCTTTTCAATATCACATGGCAACTATGCGTGTAGAGGGGACCTCATCTCATCTGGTCGCTAATACTTTTCATCATCAGGGTCAAAGTTTTTTATCAATAGGTACTACTGTCATGTCAGATCAAATCAAGCTATGTGACAGTACAATCCATGGCCGTGTTTTACTGGTAGTATTGTATAATAATTAATCTACTTTATAATTTTTCAAATCAATAGAATACACACTACAGCCATCCTAGACCGTAAACAAAAATTATAAAACACGACGGAGGTTTGTCAAACGAGACAACTTTCGTCTCTGTTCTGAAAAGTTAGCGGGTCAATCTCTGTTCTTAAAAGTTAGCGGGTCAATCATTAGGCAAATTAAAAAATTGATTGATTTTCTTTGACAATTTTTGGCTTGTAAAGCAAATAGAATTCCCAAGTAAATGTAAGTAGGAGAAAAAGGAGGGACCTGTTTGGAAACTTTAATAAGCTGAAAATACTTTTGAAGATGTTTTTTCCTGCCTGGTCCAGTTACATCGTTTCTTTGTTTAATTAACATTCTTACATTGAAACGACGTATCAAGAATTAAGTATCCAATGTAAATAAGGAAAACCCTTGACAAATACAAGTAATTGCCTTTATTTTGAGAAGTAAAGGACTCCAGAGAACAGGAAGCAAAAACTAAACATGAATCTTGAATGAACACCATTGATTATAGTTAACTAGCATTTGCCTTAAAGAGATTCATGCAAATTTGGATTTTCCGTAATCCGTTACCCGCTTAGAAGGCTCCGATTAATCCTTGACTATTCCACAAGCAAATCTTGTAACCCTTTAAGTAACGATGTCGAGTAATTCGCAAAATCCATAATCATAACTGTGTGGAGGTATTCTCCGTTAATCCTGAAGGTCAAACTCGTAATCGTGTAAAGAGAGGCCTTCTCATTCTTTCATGTCATAGAATCAAACACCATAGAGAATAATATGCAGTATACTTGTTATTCTGTGTTTTCTTGCACCAAGGATCTTTAGGTCCACATTGGTGTTCTGGAAATTGATGCAATTAATTGGATAGAAGTAGGTCATGTTTTAAGCAAAGAAAATGACACTATTAGCAAGGCGTGGTACTAAAATGTCTCCATTAAGGCGTGGCCTCAAAGCGTCCGAGTTTGCCCGATTGTGGCACAACTCGGTGAATGCAGAATGTCCGTAAAGGTTATCGCGCATATTTTATATTCTTGTCTCCTTTTTAGATCAAACTGAGGAAATATTTTGCATCGACGAAAAGAATGGGAAAAGACACACCGCAGATTCCCAATGGCAAGATGAGTGCGATATATTCAAGTGTCATAGCAATAGTTCTATTACCCGGCATAAAATGGAGTGTCCGAAAAGATGTGTACCACCCACGGACAGAAAAAGCAAGTGCTGCCGCGTCTGTAAGCGGAGTGTACATTGCAACCCTAATGAAATAAGGCTCGAAATCCCAAAAGAAATGTTACATAGGAGAGACCTGAATAGGATATTTCTGACTGATTTAAAATGCAGACCCTCGCGCAACGATTCGCACGTAGTTTTCCGTACCGGACTGACTTCATGCGGTACAAAATTTGAGAAGACGCACCTAGGCCTTCGATATTCAAATGTCGTTGTACGGTCCCTTTTGAGTAACATAATAATAAGACCGTTATTTAGGTTTTCCTGTTATTTTCGTGTAATAAACCCTGACGTTGACTCACCAAAGGCCGGGCAAATCAAAGTGCGAAGGCCTGACGAAAATATTAATTTCGTCATGGTTTACACTGATGAACTCGGGAATATTATCAAAGGCAATCCTATGCAGACGGAGGCAATTGAAGGAAAACCTGTTTTTCTTCGAATATCCACTGATCGGAGGCTGAAGCGAGACCGGTTTCTTGTTGTTGAGAAATGCGATATAATTTCCCTGAATCGGAGAAAATCATATTCACTTATCAACGAAGGGTACGTCATTTGTGTTTCATTATTTAGTAATAAAATACTGTATGTAGAACAGAGTCCAGAAAAATGCTGACACTTCCTTGGGACAATTCGGTAAACCTTCCTCAGTAAACAATGAAAACAAGGCGGGGTATGGGCGTGGTATATTCATTTCTTTCAATTTCATTGGCCATCCTCACGTTTGGTATGTCCGCCACGTTTCTTGGCTTTGAAATAGATGATGATATAGCCCCACGTAAACAATCTTAAAATTTTAAAACTTACATTTAATTAAAACCTGATTCAGTCCAGGCCGCTTGTCTCAAATCACAATTCGCAATCCCTAACTACATAGTCTTTCCCCTTCCTTTACGTTTCTGGAACAAGGTTAGGCCAGATCAATCCCGATTGATGAAGTATAATCTGACTGAAATACCGGTTGTTGAACTTAATCACGATGCTATCATATGGGACATCTTCAATGGTGACTATTAAAAACTGCTAATTTTTTTTCAACACCAGGTGTCCAACAGAGCCTTCGCTGAAAGTCCTCGTTAAAAGTGCAGAGAAATTCTGGTTCACTTTTCAAGCAAGACTCTTGGCCAAGACAAATTATCAACACAAAGACTGGTTTTCGTACCAAGGGAAAAGATTCCATCCAAATGACCGGGAGTATGTGGACCTGACATGCCAAGCTGCAGTTTGCACGACCAGCTCAAAAGCAAGTCTATGCAACCGACACTGTGGAGCATGACTTTTTTGAAGGCGAAGGAGACACCAAGCTCCATGCCTTCGTGCAAACAGTCAATAACCAGAATTCGGGTACATTTTTGCCGAAAAAGGTCAAATATAGGTTGGCGAGACGATAAAAGGAATTCGGTTAGGATTGTAAAATGCAGAATTGACAAGGCAACATGCATGACTGGATGCAAAAAGAAAACATATTTTACTTTTATCAAAGAAAATGCTTAAACTATTTCGCATGCAAACATTTAGATAACATTCAGAATATTTCTAACATTATTTATCGAAAACGGCATTGAAATTAGCTATCGATATTTTCATTTTTTATATACTTAGATATTTATGAACTTGTTTGGTTGGAAATGTTTTTATTACACAAATTGCCAAAAAATTGAAGTTTAAGTTAATGACTTTTGTGAGTGTTTCTTCTAAAGGCGCAATCAGATAAAAATGGAAGGTCGAAAACTCGACACTGATCAACTTTAAACTGTTGTCAATAGACCTTTGCCGGAATAGGGCAAATGGAGCCTACCTCTATTGAAAGGACAAAGAATAGACAGTATTGAGACATTTTAAAGGCCTAAGGGTTAGACAAACGAGGCCTAAGTTACGTATTTCAAACCTCATTTTTCTCTAAACAAAATATATTTTGTCATCTTGAAACTATATTAGTAGAACGATACACTGATTTCGTAGTAAGAAAATTAAATGTTAAGATATGACTTATTACAGTCTGTTTATTACATTTCATTTCCACACTGTTTATTACTTATTACATTTCCACAATTTGTAACAAGATGCACACCATTTTAAAACATCTTCAAGTTACATTTACCAGTATAATTAAACTGAAAGCCCCAAGGACATTGCAAAAAATGAATGAAATTCATAAACCTTTTATAGTTTCTGGTCTTATTCTGTCTGATTTGTCAGTTGCTTGCCGCATTTTCTTCTGCACCACAAGCTTCTTGACCTTTTCGAGCAAATGACAACATCACAATGAAGATATGTTTTGCCTTTGACCTTTTCAACCAAACCACTTGTATCGAACGAAAACCAAATTGCATGTCCAGTTCTGAATTGAAGCTTCGACCTCTCGTTCATCGTGCAACTGTTCGTGAGAGAAAAACATTTTACAAATTATGAAAATGGGATACAATGGAATCCCGATATAACGGACCCCGGGTATAACGAACTTTCCGGTAAAACGAACCAAATGTCTTGTGCCTTGGCTTCTGCCTAACAAACTCCTTACAAATTCTCTCGGTATAACGAACCCCGGATATAACGAACTCTCGATATTACGAACTCTCCAAATTACGAACTCTCAATATTACGAACCAAATTTTAGGTCCCTTCATCATAATAACCCTAGATATAACGAACTTTTCGTAAATTTTTCGTCTCTCATTTATACTTAATTATTTTCAGTATTCATTTATCACTTTCTCTTTGGGGAAATCATTACTGACTCAGAGCACGAGATGAAAGTTTGATCGCGTCAAAAATTACTACGATTAGGAACATTGACACTGACAAATACCTTCTTACATATGAGACATTGGCAATGAGCGACGAAAAAATTTTATTGGGAGATCGAAATGGAATGTGAAAAGAAATACACAAGTAAGAATGAAAAGTAATCGAAGAATCATCCAGCTACCAACTAGAAGAAAAGTGATACCAATTTTTTGGTCCCAAATTATAAAAGGAAAATGAAGGTTTTCATTTTCGTCGACTATCCATTAAAAATATTTTAATTCAGCTTGATTTTTGGAGTAAAATGTGCGCAGAAGTCGGAGATTGCCTAAACAAGCCCACCAAAGGTATTTTTAGGCATGTACTACGAAAAGACCTAAAATAAAATTCTCTCGGTTTAACAAACTCCCGATATAGCAAACCATACACCCCTGTCTAAGTGTCCCGGTGAAATAATTTAAAAAAGTTCCTGTCCCTGACCGGGCAAGACCCGGTACAAAATCCCCGTCCCCGGGATAGATCGCCTCGATCAAGATCCTCGGTTGTGGTTGGCTGACTTTTAAACAGAGCATTTTTTAAGAAATTTCTCTACTGGGGAAAATTTGTCAAAAGGGTCCAAAGAGAAATAACCAAAAGAAGCACACAGGTCTACGCTATGGTGAGGCGTTTATTTGAGACCATAGAAAGGAGACAAGCACAGCTAGGGGAAAAGTTAACAACAAACAGCTTAATCGGTCAGTTTGCACTGGACTTTGTCACACAATCCTAAACCGTTAAGGGATCCAGCTATCCTGGGTACATAAATTCGAGCAATTGGACCTACAATCAGCACAGAAATAGAAGACAGGAGCGAGAGCCGGAGGAGCGTCTACCTGAGAAGGAGGGTTAGCCCAGAGCCACTTTTCATTTACCACTCCTGTCTTCTTTGGTGCTCAGGGTAGAATCCAGTTTGTTGTTGGAGTAGTGTGGCTGAATAAAAGAAGTATATGTCCATATACATACTGTTTTATAGGTTTATATTTAATAAAAATATATTTAAACAATATTTTGGTGGTACAAAACTTGAAAATGGCTTTGAAAATGTCATGCTTAAGCTTTTCATCTGACACTCTTCAGAGTATAAAATGTCAAGACATGGATCGAAACCGCTACGCCAGGAAGTATATATACCCAGTTGTGGATTGAAATATGAGTTCGTTTTCACCTTAGGACTCCATTGGTAACATTCTCTATAGGCAAGCGTCACTGATTGGGCAACCTTAACAGTCATGTGCTCGGCCTATTTTGATCCACAACTGGGTATATATATTTCCTTTGTGGGAGCGCAATACTATAGGCAATACAATACAAATCTAATTCATGAATTGCAAAAAATCCATGAAAGCACAAAGTTAAGAAATACAGAAAACGTCATTTAAAAGTTGATTTTAGAATAATATTAGAGGTCAGTGGAAATCGCCAGGGCCCAAACTACTGGGGAAATTCTGTGATTGTGACTCTCACTACTGGGGAAGGCATTGGGCCTACTGAGGAATTTTCCCAAATAGTTACACTGTTAAAAATGCTTTGCTTCTAAAAAATAGAAAAATTGGCGAGAAGGGAGCAAACAAAAGCTTGTAATTTAGTGGCTCGCAGAATTTTCTTCTGTAATCGGAATAATGGATTAAGATATTTCTCGTAGGTAAGGCTCCATGCACCAAGATGAGAATAAGGAGCTATAGAGGCAAATGAGAGTAGGATGCAGGCAATGATCAGGTTGTCCTAGAAAGCTTCTTGCAAATTTCAGTGCTGTGGTATTGCCAGTGTCTCTAAAAAATTTGCATAAAGTGCCCTTTGGATGGACTGTTCAGGAATCTTTGTGGGGATTGTTTCACTGTAAATCTGGGGGAATTTACCTTTACAATTACAGACGCAAGGGAAAAAAAGTAGGACAATAAGAAGAAGTATTAAGATAAAGCAGGAGATCATTATGAAGGTCTGTTTGGTCTAGAACAAGCCAATAATGACGCAATAGACACACCAACAGCACCTCAGAAAAGGAAGAGAAAGAAAAAAGCAGACGCTAACTGGAGGAGCTTATCGGTCACACTCTCTTGATATCAGCGCAATTTTCTTTCCTGGCACCACCTTCACTTGGATTGCATTTTCTACAGAAGCCAATGATTTCGAGATTTCTTGTTGGTACTGAATCCAAAATCAAGGGCCACCATTGGTAAAATTGTACCATGTGTCAAATTTTCCTATAGTTTTTCGGAAGAATCGTTAACTGAAATTCAAAATGAGCTCCAGACCTTTTTTACATGCAAACAAAATTTCCAAGATGAGAACAGGGTAAATTGGCAGTTAGTGGCACTGTTTACCTGGCTCTAGAAATAACGCAAGAGCATTCTATTTTAAAGACCACGGCAAAATTGTATCAGTTGTTTTTATCTGCTGCACAATCTGTTTGCAAAAATAAATTAATTTTCAGTACGATTAGGAGAATTGCTTTAGTAAATATTGTTTTGAACAGTGCATTTTCCAGCGAACTAAAATCAGCAAAATTTCAAAATGTTCCTTTTTTCCTTCGGCGGCAACCATAGTGTCGTGTCCCCTCGGCTAGTTACTATATCCAGTGCTTGTCCCGATATACAGATCATATCTATGGGGTTGGAAGCTCCGTTAGTCCGTTATTATTATATTGGCTTGTCAAATTTTCTATCAAAGGGTCTTGAAAAATTTGAAGTGTGCTACTTTTCCAAACTTTCTATTTATTGTTTGCCAAAGTTTGTATAATTGCGAATTGTATATTGTGCAGCTAGTGTCAATGCTGATGTGCAGTCGTTCAGCTAAAGGAAGGCTTGAGAATAAAAATAATAATAATAATAATTGGAGCTAAGTCTCTATTTCGGAGCAGTTACCCAACAACTGGGTATCACAAGCTGGTGCTATAATTTTAGCCAGTCTCTTTATTTCTATTTCATCCATTGGTAGGAAATTTTTGAAGGGTGTTGTTGATATTTTTTAGAATTTTTGAATTATTTGTAACTAAACAGGTCTTTTCCATCTTGGGTTTTTGATAAAAACTTGGGTAATCCCATAAGTGTTCATTGCTGCAGGCAAATTACATATGCCATGTTCCTGTTGTTTTATATTTTAAATGAAATTGTCCTCGTTCCAAATTTAGGGCTCCCTGGTTTCAAATTTGACCATCATTTTCTCCACTAAAAAGTGACCGCCACCCCGCAAAAGTCTGACCTCTCACCGGGGCACTTAGACGGGGGTGACTATTTTCTGGTTCCCTTCAGAGTTCGTTGTATCGGGATTACACTGTGTTTTATTAAGTAGCGCATATTTTATAGCGTATTTATTTTGCATTACATCCTTTTATCTACAGCAAGCCCTTCTACTAAAGCCTTTTCTATCCAGCCATAGACAAAAATTTCAAACAGAACCTTGGCATCGAGAACTTATGGTTTTCCTGTTGATTTCTAGATAAAGCACCAAAAATTTCGAACGTTTTCGGATAGTAGGGCCGTCCGAAACTTAAACCGTCCGAAATTTTTTGTGGCTCGAAATTTT